>NC_134483.1:165136861-165754361 GCF_040206685.1 Ascaphus truei | reverse complement strand
CTATATAAATAAAGACATACAATTTATACCTTTCAATACTTGTCACATTTTTCAGCACTTTATTAGTATTTATACACAGAATCACTGCTCACTAAAATTGCCTGCCACACGGTTTTACATTTGTTGCATATTTTGTATTTGCACAAGGAGTGGCTGGTGACCATTTGTTTGTTCATGTAAATGTACTGCCAGACAGCATATAGTCATGACTTTCCCATGTACAGTAATGTTGGATTCGTAGAAAAAGGGTGTTTTGTGAGAAGACATCCGAATAATGTTGATAACCAACTTCATTACCAGTTTCAAAAGTATTAATTTAAGACTTTTAAGGTGTCTTTCTAGATGACAGAAATTAGTGTGATAAATAGCATTAGTAGCTGTTATAAAGGGATCATATTGGCCAACTACGCAAGCATAATCATGTTGTTGCTATAAAAGTCTGAATATTCAATTGAGTTATTAACGTCCAGGGTGGGACACGTCAGAGGTTTAAAAAAAATAAAAAACACCCTGCAGACTGCACTCCCAGTGCATCCTATCATTCTTAAACAGCTCTGCATGGAACACATTGTGATGATCTGATCAGACAATGCTAAGGCTGTTTGCAAGTGGTCCATGCCATTCTGTTCGATGGCAACGCATAATGGGATTGCAATAGATGGTCACATTACACAAGCTAACAGAAGTGGAAAAGGTCTACATTGAATTTACTAAAAATATATGTTGTGCTAGAGAACAGGCTGGGCTCGAGATGATATATACATACAGATGTAGCACAACTCGCCAACACCAATGCTACGACTGAAAAAGCAAAAAGCCGCAACTCCGGCCACCATGTGTGCTGCGACGTTGCTGCCGGGAGGGGTCCATGCTTCTGGCTCATACCCCCACAGTGATAATCCAACAATGCCGGGGCACCCGTTGTCACGCACTTGCCCCAGTGCCAGACAATGAGACTTGCTGCATCTTTAACACACACACATACCTTCGATTGTAAGTTCTTTGGGGCAGGGTCTCCTTTAGGTTTATGGTGTCATTTACCTGTTGCACTCTTTCACCTGGTTTGTAATGTACATTATTTACCTCCTATTTTAATCTTGTAAAAAGAGCTGAATACATGGTTGGTGCTGTACAAATAGCTACTGTATACAGTAATTTTATCATCTTCAGCCATCGTCGATCGACTGCTTTTTTTGTTGCCACAGAATAGTGTTTTGGTACTGTAAATGTACATAACCAAGAAATTGCCACATCGGTTCAGTTCACTTGTGCAATATGACCATCCATTGCAATGTGACATAGAAAGCTATACCTCATCCTCAGTCCCTGATGATCCACTGCTGGATGAAGGCCTCCTCATCAATCTTCCAGGTACTCCAGTTGCAAGCCTCACTCCTCCACTTTCCTCCAACAAATTTGCTTATTTCACCCTACCACCTTACTTTTAATAATAATCTTGGTGTTCATTTTCCCTTCAAATCCAGTTGAGTACCATCTTTGTCCAATGATAATGATCAGAGAGAATATCGTTCTGATATATATATATATTAGAGTTCTTTTATTTCCATCCAAATGTGAAATTTATTTGAATTAGCAAATTATTTTCAAGAGGCGATTTCGGTTCAATAAAACGATACTGGAATTGAATTATGCAGTGGTTTCTCGTTCTTCACATACTCGACAACGGTTATCTGCCCCGGTCTCTCCCCATGAGTGTTTCGATAGGTAACAGTGTAAGTGCCTGTGAGCCGGCTACTCCGCGTGGGGTTGTTGAGGGAACCACAGAAAGGTTCATTTGGTCAGGGGTGCGCAAACTGGGGGGTACTAGATTTTCTGGGGGAAGGGGGCGTGGCAGTTATAGAGGTCCCGCGCTCTCCCCCCAGGCATTTAAATTAAATGCCAGGGGACCGCGCGAGGCCTCTATAACACACTTACCTTCCCGTGATGCGTCGTCATGGTAACCCGGCGTCAAATGACTCCGCGGGGGCACGTGACGTCATTTGATGCCGGGGCCAAGCAGGGCCGGGGGTGCGAGGTACAGAGGAGAGCAGGCAGCGGTGCACACAGGGAAAAGTTTGTGCACCCCTGCATTAGGTAACCACCTCTAACCAAAGTGTTGCCACTAGTTACATCCTCCACGTATCAAATTGTATTAAAAAAATATATGTAACACACACACACACACAATGTCTCAAGAGGAAGGCCGAAACGGTAAATCATTAAATACCACTTTTTTTTTTGCTTTTGAGTGCCTGTCCTGCTTTTTGATCTTTTACCTACCTTCTTGGATGGAATGCACCCCTAATCGTAGCTGTTTGTACTATACATTAGTGAATGCCCTTTTGCTGGACACACACACACACACACACACAAACACACTTTTAAAATAAAGTATTTCATTTATTAATTTCTGGTTTTGTTAGTAACTATGCAATCTTTAATGGAGTACAAAATACAAATATTTTTTTTTTTTTATAAATCTTTGGTTAGATAAACAGTTGACAGACAAGTTCATCCGGGATTTGACATCTCATGCCCTGGGCCTGCAAGATAAGTGGAAATAAAACGAGCACTATAATACGCACAGCAAAAGCTTTTCACATACATTCAAAACATATCCTGCGTTACTAGAGCTGTAATGGAATAACTGATTAGCTATGCTACAAGAGGAACAGACCTACAGTATGTGGCTTTGAAAGTTCATGCACAAAATTATTTACATTTTCTGTTCACCCAAAAAAGTATTACAACCTGCAAATAATTCAATTTTCTCCAGAACGTGTATACTTTTGTATTTCAAAACAGAACACATATAAGCCTAGTGTTAATTCAATATGCCTCACCCTACTGCCCCCTTAAATAAGGAGAGAAAAAAAGTGGGAGATTTTGGCATTCTTAAAATTAAAAGTAATTGCACTGCGTTATTTTTCAAAAATAAATTTTACTGTAATTTAAAAATTGCCGTTATTTATATTTCTTACAGAACTCAATTATATATAAATAAGCAATGTCCCCTCACTTCGGAAATTGTAGTTCCATTATACCTTCTCTTTGTTCATTCACTCAAGACCTGATACAGCTCAACCCCGTTATAGCGCGACCCGCTATAACGCGGAACCGCTTATAACACGGTTTGAGCGTGGACCCGAATGCACACACACTGCACACACCATACATTCACAACACACTGCACATATTCACAGCACACTGCACACACTCACAGCACACTGCACACACACAGTCTCACACAGTCAAATACACACACAGATACACTGTCTCTTTAAGGGAGCTTGCTCTCGCAAGACGGAAGCAGGGACAGGGACAGGGAGCAGAGCTGCCAGATGCCGGGTAAGTGCTACGTGCTGTTGCCGCTGCCCCACTTGGTCTGGGAACGCTGGGAGAGTTCTCAGCTTTCCCCTTCCGGCGGACACAGTACCACCAAAAAAAACAAACCGCGGTGGTCGCGGGTGGCCCCCAAGGACCGCGCTATAACGGGGTTAAGCTGTATGTCTATTCCCTTCTTCATAAACGTATTATCACTAGTGCACAAGGAGACATCTTCCCACAGAACAGAATGCATATTTACCCATTGATCACAAGAGAAGTGCTACGGATTATTACATGGACTGGGACATGTGCAGTGCTCTTCTCCAAATTGTGCCAACAGATCTCCCCAAAAGCCGTTCCACTAATTAACAGGGCGTCAGTCACTTGGCAGCTCACTGTTAGCTATTCTAATGCCTGTACCAAGTGGGCTCCATATTGTCTAACCTCATTAGAAGGTTGAACAAACTCAATGTCTTTAGGACCGGAATGTGTGTACTACAAATTCATTAAACAAAACCAGAAATTGTGATTGTGACAAGGGGCTTGTTCACCCGTTGTGTTTCAGACAATTATAAGAAAAAGTTTGTAAAGTTAGGAATCTAAGTTACCGTAGGTCTAGGAGTGAAAGCCGAGGCTCCTTGCATAGAGCGTTCTGGATATGTTTACGGGACTCTGTGTTATAAGACAGGGGTGTGCAAAGTGCAAGACTTTTTTTGAAGGGGCGCGGTGCTTACAGGGGCCCGCACTCTTCCCCAAAGTATTTAAATGCCGGGGGACCACACGCGGCCTCTGTAAGTTCCCTTACCTTGACTCAGGCGGCTTTGGGCGACATGTTGCCATGGCAATGCGGTATCAAATGATGCTGTGGGGTCACGTGACATCACATCACCGCGCAGCGTCATTTGATGCTTGGGACAAGGTAAGGGGGGGCAGGGCAAAAAGTTTGTGCACCCCTGTTATAAGGCACCAGAGACCGTTAATTTCTTCGTAGTATGTGCCACGTTCTAGTTCGTCACATGATACTCACGTATCCCCTGTTACTGCTCCTTTGATCTGGGATTCCTTCTCCGGTGCACCTGTGGGAGGTCCTCTGAAAACACAAATAAATAAACCACAAAAATGACTGACAATCACGCAACAGGGTCTTATCAAATTCACGATTGAAAAAAAAAAAAACTACACAAGAAGTGTTCTATAAAACCGCGGGCATGGTAGCACAGACTCCGCTGAGCCGCGCTGAGCAGATGAACTTACCCCCTTCATCTGTAATCAGCGCGGCTTTCGTATCCCCTTCCGCACATGTGCGGACGCTTAGCAAATTGAAGGAGACAGGCAGATTTAAAATTTCGGCGCTGAGGGGAGCGGAGGAGCGGTCATGTGACCGCAACCATCCAATGGGAACGAGGAACTAGCCTCGCCTCCCGCCACGCCTCTGTCACACCTTTGCCCCGCCCCCAAAGCGCGCTCACTGCCTCGCCTGCCAGGACGCAAAAAAGCACCAGCTTGAGCAGGCAAGGCAGAGCAGGAGCACAGCTCAGCGTGGCCCAAGACACCATGCCCGCGGCCTAATACTTTTTTTTTGTGGTGTAATTATATCCCTAGCCACAAAGAACAAAAGCAATAGACCGTTTACTTGTAGATTCTAGGATCCACAATATCCTCTCCTGAGTAAGACGCGCTTATAGTGCCGGCGACTGCGACAGCAACGTCACATCAAAACAAATGCAGTACCGTAGCCTGACGTCACCGGCACTATAAGCATAGCCTAAGATTAGATACAGATCGTAGAGGCAGATCCAGAAAGCTCCATTAGCCTATTTAACACAACGGTAACCTAAATTATAATGCTTATCAAATAAATGAAATAATGTAGCGTAAACCCAGTGCTACGCCTTAGGCTAACGCCCAGCTGCCTCAGACCACGCACCCGCACTGCAAACAGGCGGCGCGTGGAGAGGCACTTGACCGCTATCTGCGGTCTGTAGGGAGTGGGAGTGGGGGGGCGTGGCCAAAACGGGTCGGGTGGGCGCGGCAATGATGTCGGAGGGCGGGGCCATCACACTGTGTGCCAGGGGTTCCCTCCCCCGCCTCCCCCCCCTGTGCATCTGCGGACACTGCAGACACAGAGTATGAGGAGAGGGAGCAGGGGGGCTCCCCTGGTGCTGCAGCTGCTTTCCCCCCTCCCCCTCTCCTCCCCGCTCCCTGAAGCCTCCTCTCCTCATTGGCTCACAGCCACACCACGTGACGCGTCGCCGCTTGGGATTACAATTCTCTTGCATCCCCTGGCGGCTGACGCGTCACAGCGGGTAGTGAGCCGTGCAGGGAGGAGGGACTGGGACCGGCTCGGGAGGATACCATCAGATGGTGAGTAGCGCACACGCGGCCACGCGCGCCACCGGACGCAGCGGGACCAAAGCCTTACTCCTTAAATTACAGAAGGGTCATTTTTTCCCCTGGCAGTTAGTGCTAATTACATGCAAAGAAAAATAAGGGAGATGTGTTCCCCCTAACATCACTTCACTGCTAAAGGCAGATCAGGTTAATGCAGGGATTTAACCTGGTTTTTTTAGGTCATACCTAAAGGTGGTTTTAGCTCCCTGCACAATCTAAAGTATAAGAGGGGGGGAGGGAGAGGGGAGGAGTCAACACTCTCCTACCTTCCTTTATAAGCAGACCACTTTTCCAGGTGTGAGCAGTAGAGCTCTAAAGCAGGGGTGCGCAGGATTTTTTTTGGGGGGGGGGGGTGCAGCGGTTGCAGATGCCCCACGTTCTTCCCCGAGGCATTCAAATTAAATGCTGGGGACCGCACAAGGCCTCTGCAACCTCAATTTACTGGGATTCAGCCGGCTTCTGGACGCCACGGGGTCATGTGACGTACCACGTCGCCATGGTAACGCATGGCAAATGACACTGCAGGGTCACGTGACGTGCCCCCACGGCGTCATTCGACGCCGGTTCACAGGAAAGGGGGGGGGGGCCCCAAGCGCTGGGGCTGACAGGCAGGGTGGCGCAGAAGCTTTGCACACCCCTGCTCTAAAGTACGCTGTGACATGGGGAGCTATGCAGCATCTGAGATGGGTCACTGCTAAAGCTGCTGCCCTGAATAGCAGAGGGTGTGGGTTCTGATCCTCTTGGGCCTGACACTAGTACCTCCTTCATCACAAGGGTTCTTAGGCTCGTCAGTATAGGTCTTATGTGAATCTTTTAGGAGGCGAGAGTTATTTAAATATACTGTGCATATCTCCCAAGTATCTAAGGTGTACTTCTCTTTGAGCACGTACATTTCTCCATACAGTATGTTATTTGGAAGGATGTTTGAGGAGAGATATATTGATAGATATCGTTTTAGCCGAGCTTTAATAATCAAAAATAAATAGAACCACAGAACGGTATCATCTATTCATTTTTGATATATATATCTTGGGAGTACTAAAATAACGGTCTGACCTTTTTATTTCTTCTTCATCATCTTTTTTTTTTTTTTTTAAGTGCAAATAAATGAAACACTTACATGCTCGACGTATTTGGACTTCTAAAATACCACGTGCAGAAATAGCTTCTGTAATCTGCAGAGCTCATCTCTGGCTAATGGCTACATACAATAAAGGGAGCAGGTTTGGCATAATTGCTCATGCCACTTTTACAAATTGTCCACCGAATATATTCACGTTAATACATGGACAAACAGCTTTAACAACCTCATCATCAGAATAAAATGTGCATGTCAGTGTGTGCTGAGTGGTATTTCAATTAGAATAGTTGTACAGTCCAAATAGGAATTGTTGAATTTTGCAACATCTATTTACTGTATAACTAATTATTTTATGGATGGTTGCATGCTATATGGGCACATCATTTGAGTACATCAATGTAGAGCTTAAATGCCATTTCTACTCGTGAAACATGCAGCCAAAATAAAGCACCCGTTAGTGAGTCTTATTTGAGCAGCAATACATTACTTAGTCTTGATTTTCCATGCACGTTTGTCTTACCTTCCATGTCTGAATCACTATCTTCCAAATAGGGGAGGTTGATCAGAGTCTGCTTTTTGTCTCTTAGGACCACCAGCTGAAGCTTCCCTCGAGATTTCTCTATTAGAGCCTGGGCCTCAGCTAAAGACATGTTCTCAGTCAAAGTACCATTGATCTGCAGATATCAGCATAACACAGCTTAATACAAGTATTCTACAAGGTCATACACACAGCCACATTCTCAGCTGCTCCATATTGTCCTGGGATCAATTGTTTCATACTCTCTCTACAAAAGCTGCAATCCCAGTTTATATGATGCCCAAATTTACTTTCTGCATAACCAATGTGAAAATGGCAGACTTCCGTTTATAGGAAGGAAGTCGGTATAATGGTGCTTCTGAACAAAGGAAATATGTGATCATGTTTTTTAAAGAACAATCATAATAATATTTTCAACTTTGAAACATTTTTGCACTGGAGTAATCCTAATTGTTCTCCGCTGATCAGTGGATAAATTGCAAGCTATTTTCATTGCTCTCTTCCAAAAAACACACGCCTTCCTGTCCAACGATTCTCAGGACTTAAAAGCTATTGATACATCTTAACAGTGGGTAATTTATCCCAAATCGTGAGTAAGACAAAACTAATGCAGCCGTTTTACTTCTTTTACCCAGATACTTGAAAACCAAGTCTTACAATAAACGGTCAACCAGTAAATGTAATTGCTATACGCGAGAGAGAAGAACCCTATCGATGCACACTCCTCTACTGATTAAACAAAATAAATACAGTTTAATGAAATTGAACAAACAACAAAAAAGCGAACGATTTAAAAACCTAATCTAAGCGCTAATATATGTCTAGTGACAAGACCATCTCTAATGAAGGTAAGTAATGAATCTGGAGTTTACATTCTAAATAGCCATAATGTCATCAGGTAAATCTGGTAGCTATAGGGTTAACTGGTATGATACTACTCTTGTGCTTGTAGTATGCCCTAGGCCAGCGTTTCCCAAACTTTTTTTGTCCGTGACCCGGTTATTTTTGAACTTCTCCTTCGTGACCCACTAAATTTTTATCGCCTGTAGGTAAAATAAAACAGTTATGAATGTCCATACAGATTTCATATATTCTCTCAATCCCCTCTATTCTCTCCCCCCCCCCATTCTCTCTCTGACCTGCACAGACGCACACAGTCACTGACCTACAGACACTCACACAGACAGACCTGCACAGACACAGACACTGCTGGCCTGCACAGACACACACACAGACACTGATACACAGTGGCTGTGGCTGATACACACACACAGACACACACACTCAAATACATACACACACACACACACACACACACACAGATACATACACACACAGATACATACATACATACACACACACACACACACACACAGATACATACATACACACACACACACACACACACACACACACACACACACACACACACTCTCTCCCCTATACACACACACACAGACACAGACACTGATACACACACACACACACACACTCCCCTATACACACACTTACACACACACTCTCTCCCCTATACACACACACACACACACACACACACACACTCTCTCCCCTATACACACACACTCTCTCCCCTATACACAAACACACATACACTGATACACACACACATACACTCTCTCCCCTACACATACACACACACACACACACACACACACACACACACTGTATTACAGAGGCAGCGACGGATGTGAGTGACTGGAGAGGAGGGGCGGGGGAGAGAGGAAAGGCCTGCGATCCGAGCAGGGACTCCCCGCCTCTCCCTGCACCCTCTGCCCACCAGCCACCCCTGCGCCTATCTCCCGCACCTGCACCAAGGGGACCGAGGGGAAGGGCGTGCCAGGACAGGAGCGCCAGGAACGGAGGCACAGGTGCGCCCCCACTACCACTTCCTACCTCCTATCACGCCGGGCATCGTGTCCTGTGGGGGGCGGAGCATGTCATGGGCGGAAACATCATGATGAGGGGCTGCAGTAGGAGCCCGAGTCAGCGAATCTCAGTTGACACCCCAGCGATAGCAGCCTGCACCACTTCAGCACTGTCCCGCACCTCACCTCGGGCCGCCGCAAGGAAGGAGGGAGGGAGGGGGGGACACTGCGCGGACAGCCTCTCTGCGACCCGGCAATTTTGCTTCCATGGCCCGGTGCCGGGTCGCGACCCACCATTTGGGAAACGCTGCCCTAGGCGTAGAGGGACAAAATGATCACTGCCCTAAATTTCCATTGTGTTAGTAATCTAACTGAAACCTAGGTTGCCCATATGATAAATGCAGCACATTTAATCTGGTTTGCTTAAAACACTATTTCGGCATTGTAGTGGAACATGGGTCAATCAATCTTCCAGAAACTCCCTGTGTGTATCAGTATGTTTAGAGGGGCATAAATGGACACTAGAGCCTCCTCTTTGCTACATATTATATGTCCTTTTGAGGAAATAATAATCACTCTTCAAGGTTTCTGTTATGTCCGAGGTCTAATTGAAGCCTAAATAGGCCTGATACAGATTATAGCAGGAGATTTTGAAGTAGCACAGTGATGCTCAGTTGCAAGTGAACAATAGGTTAATCCACCCTTCAACAAGCCGTGCCTGTATCCATATATTTTATCTCAGCACAGAGAAACAATTAAGCCTTTTATAGTAGGTTTACATTGAGAACACTGTGACAAAGTTCACATTTGCTGATTGTGTTATTGCTGTCTTACAGATGTTTCATGAAGCTCAATAAAGCCCCCTGCTTGTGTGAATAATGGGAATGGCTGCAGCACCACAGACCTCTGATAAACACCTTGATGATTCTTGTTGGAATGCAGTGAATCAAATAAAATGTTTGTTTAACCACTCCAGTTCTGTGTCTAATTGCTATGCGTTAAACCCTTTCTGCTGATATGTTAACTAGTAATTAGCACTCGGTACAGCTCTTAGTATTATGGCTGGCTGCCAAAAAGCTGGTATCAATTCGCTTTCAATATATTGAAGTAAATTGTTACAATCCTTTGAGGTAATGATTAGACACTTATGCAATGGTTACAGCAGTTCTTCCCTGCTTTGCCAGTGTAACCAATAGGTTAGTTCCCAAGTGTCACAGTGGGTTTTTACACACGTTTAGTTGTCTAGCATAGTGGAGCGGACATGGTAAATTTGTATAAGAGAACTTCCAGACCCCTCAGGGTCTTATCGGAGCCCAAGCCTCTAGTTGCAGCGTTCTATCTCAACCAGTGGTTGCCTTGAATGGCCCACAACTTAGTTTAGCTTGCTTATAGAAATTTTTGAGCAGGTTTTTAGAGAGTCGAGTCACTAAGTATTTTTGCTGAAACCTCAGTTTCAGTCACGCTCATGACATACACGTGACGTTATATCCCGACGCGCGTTTCGTTCTGGACGCAGAACTTCTTTGGGGGTGGTTCACCACTGTGCTAAGTCAAAAACCCTGTTGTGCTATAATCTGTATCAGAGCTATTTAGGCTTCAATTAGAGCTCAGACATAACAGAAACCTTGAAGCGTGATTATTATTTCCTCAAAAGGACATATAATATGTAGCAAAGGAGGCTCTAGTGTCCGTTTATGCCTCTCTAAACATACTGACACACACAGGGAGTTTCTGGAAGATTGATTGACCCATGTTCCACTACAATGCCGAAATAGTGTGTTAAGCAAACCAGATTAAATGTGCTGCATTTATCATATGGGCAATCTAGTTTTCAGTTAGATTACTAACACAATGGAAATTTAGGGAAGTGATCATTTTGTCCCTCTAGGGCAGCGATTCCCAACCAGGGTTCTGTGGAACCCTGGGGCTCCTTGAAGCAGTCTCAGGAGCTCCTCCTGTGGACGACAGGCCCTCTCCACCCCCCGGGGGGTTGTTTTTTTTGGTATGTATTTTGTAGGGTGGATTAAGTGAAAGTGTGTTAATTGACGGAAGGTAGGGGCGAGTGAGGGAAGAGAGGGGGCAGGAGGGAGTGAGTGAGGAAAAGAGAGAGTAAGAGTGAGACGAAAGGCATAAATACATGCGAGGCGGGAGGGGGAGAGTTAGTGAGACGGATGGGAGAGAAATACATGGGTAGAGGGTGGGAAATAGATGTGGCTCGTTAGGTGTGAAATTTTGTGACTGACCCCTGTCGAACCTAATATGTGTCAGCCAGATAGGGGTTCCCCGAGGTTTTTCGAAATACTTCAAGGGTTCCTCCAAACAAAAAAGGTTGGAAATCACTGGTCTAGGGCATACTACAAGCACAAGAGTAGTATCATACCAGTTAACCCTATAGTTACCAGATTTACCTGGTGACATTATGGCTATTTAGTGTGTAAACTCCACATTCATTACTTACCTTCATTAGAGATTGTCTTGTCACTAAACATATTAGCGCTTAGATTAGGTTTTTAAAATGTTCGCTTTTTTGTTGTTTGTTCAATTTCATTCAAATGTATTTATTTTGTTTAATCCGTAGAGGAGCGTGCATCGATAGGGTCCTTCTCTCTCTCTCGTCTATAGCAATTACGGTTTCTCTCCCTGATCGCACCCTCTAGTAAGTAATTAAAAGGCTGAGCAGGGACCCCCCTCTCTCTGTTGTGAACCAGTAAATGTAAACCTATTTTGAGCCAATATTATTCCTTAGTTCTTTTTTGTATTGTTTATAATTTACATAGCATTGCAATTTTATAGACGATTTACAGACACATTGTATGAGGTAAGTGACATGCATATTTCCAGTAGTTCATAGTCTAATACAATAGCCACAGAACTTTAGTAAAAACCATTACCTTGAGAATAATATCTCCTTCGTGCAAATGCCCATCTTTTGCCGCCAGACCCGTGTTGGTCAGTCCCTTAATGTAGATCTGGCTGCCAAGACGGAGACCGTATTCTGAAAAAAAAAATTAAAGAAGGAAAGTCCCATTTGGAATTCAGATTTTTAGTTGAAAATATTTGTTTTAAATAGACACAAATATTTATCCATTCATGAACAGGGACGGCATGATGTGCTTACCTTCATTGGATTTGTTCTTCGTTAAGAGAACACAAGTGGTCTTGTCTGCGTGTTCAAAATGTTCCGGTGAGGGGCTGCGGGACTGAAGTCTGTCTCGACTGCGACTCTTCTGGATTTCTTTTTCATATCTCCGTTCAGGCGAGGCTCTCCTGCCATAACCTGGGCTGTGATCTACGGGTATGCTTCTATCGTACATGTCATCCCTGTCTAAGGTTCTGCCACGACTGTTGTCCCTTCTGTCCTCATGCTGGTCATCCAGCCCACGATCAAGGCTTCTGCCACGGCTGTTGTCTCTCCTGTATCCACGTCCTTCACCGAGATCCTGGTCTATGCTTCTACCTTGGCTGCGGTCCCTTCTGTACGCTGGTTCCTCATTCAGGTCACGGTCCATACTCCTGCCACGGCCTTGGTCCCGTCTGTGCTCGTATTCCACGTTAAGATCCCGGTCAACGCTTCGGGCTCGGCTTCCATAACCGGCTGGCTCTCGCTCATAGTTGCGACCTCTTTCCTGGTCCCTTCTGTAACCCCTGTCTGGGCTTGGATCACGAGTGCGGTAGTCCCCAAATCCGCTCCGCTCACTGTAAGCAGTGTATGCAGTTCTGTTATCAAAGTCTGCATAATCATCCATTGCGTCCAAGGCAGGCTCAGATTTACTTGTAGCGCCCATTTGCACCCTTCGTGGTCTTTTCACTACCTGTGAACATTGAGCAAAATCAACTTTAAACGACAGCTGGAAAGGAACTGAATGGCAAACTCAGGCTTGTCAAAAACAAACAAACAAAAAAAAGAAGAGCTCTGCCTTATTATGCAAATTAATAAAAAGGATCTTCCAACTAGTACCATTAATATTTAATGGGTCTGATTCACAAAACCATCAGTACCCTCAATCACTGGTTTTTCTTTTAACCGCTTAGCAGAACTGATGATCCTCACAACAGGACTCCCAATGCTCTTACCAATGGCAGCCCTATGACCAACAAATATGGACCTCTAATTTCCTTGTACTGTACCTAAAGAACTGCTCCTGGCATTGCCAGCGACTAAGGGAAAAGTAACTGCATTCCTTTCTACTCATTGGATGTCTTGGCCATCACTCATATTTAGGCCAAGATATTCAAAGCGCCATACTGTATGTACTGAACCGAGATATAGGAGGACGACTACATGTGGCAAAACCAGTGCTGTCCTGCTCTAGGGGGACATCTTTAAGCTGCCCTTATGATGTTCCCTGTATGTCACGAGGCCTGCACGCTAGTGACTGTTATGACAGACAGTAAATGTCATGCAGTCTTGCTTGTTTTGTAAAGGGTAAATCACATTCACCGCTTCAAGCGCGATCAAACTAGAACTGGGCCCCCCTTGACCTCTGTTGTGAACATGTGATCACTACCCCAAGTGATCACATTGTCACGATCCTGAGGGACCTGTGGCATTCGGGTAACCATAAGCGTTCAAAGGGAATTTGTGTTAAAAAATAAATGTCTATGTATTGTAAGTGAAAAGAACTGTAAACAATATATGTTAAAAAACAGGTGACATAATATGACTGTAACAGAACAAGTATAAGCTGATTGCCTGTATACTGAAAATGAACCTAATAAAAAGATTTGTTGGGGAAAAAAAATAAATAAATGTCTTTTTCTTTTTTTAACTGCAGATGTGGTAAAAATATTAATAAATTATTTTTATTTATACGCACCAGAACAGCCATCTTCCCACATTTTCTTAGCTGCTGAACTGCAAATGAGTGGGGCACGTTCTCCAGAAGGGTTCCATTAACCATGACCACCTTGTCATTTTCTCTAAAATGTGAATGAGATGAGAGAGAAAAAAAGGAGAGATTATTTATTTTGCAAGCGGGTGGTTGTCAGAGTAAGTTTATGGTTGGATTAAAATGTTAACTATTGAAGGATTCCCTGGATCTACCTTCAAATTAATCAGCCAGCTCAAAAGAATGCACGTCGTAAAGTATCAAAATCACAACCTCTACAGAACACTGCGGCTGTTGCATCTGCCACTATGTAGCTGCATTGTAACTATGCTGCTAGGTTGTGCTCATGACAGTGTGATGTCACTAAGGCTGACGCGTTTCACTCCTGAGAGCTTTTTTCGTGGTTGGGCAGTCCCAGGATCTTCCTGGCATCTTATACTCACTGCTGCTATGGTGACCTTACCTTTTGGTTACTTATTAACTAGTATCTGCAGCCCATCTGTCATAAATTCCTTATGTACAGGTGTGTAGATTGTATTCAAGAGTCATTGCACCAACCATTAATATACCTTTACTTACATTTTGCTGACATGTCCATGGAAGCCCTAGTTAAAACACCAATTAAAAAAAAAAACAACAAAAAACACATTTCAATAGTGTATTAGTTATGGCCTTATTCAAATTCTTTGATAGATTTATAAACAACTTCAGTACCATTCAAGTCATGGTTTCTATATCGGCTTTATAATGATGGATAACATTTTAATTTCTTTTATTTTAGCAAATTATATTTATAACCATCCTTAAATGGTGATTACTTCATACCCAATGGACACTATCTATTTTTTTTATAGATATTGAACAGAAGAACATAACTAATACACTATTGAAACAGGGGGGTTTAATTTGTGTTTTAACTAGCGCTTCAGTGGACTTGTAGGCAAAATTAAATAAAAAGATATTAAAAGTTGATGCAGTAATTGCTGAATAGAAAATACAAACATACACATAAGGAATATACTGTATGAAAGTCGGGCTGTAGATACCAATTAGTTGATAGGTAACCAAAAGGTAAGGTAACCATAGCAACGGCGAGTATAAGAAGCCAGGAAAATCCAGGGCCATGTTTAAAATACCCGGAAAGCAGGGAGCTGGGACCCAGTGCCGGGTATTTCCGCCCTGCTCTGCTCCCTCACTCCTCCTATTGGAGAACGGCAGGAGCAGAGCAGCAGAAGAGACTTACCTGAAGCCGGCGGTGGAGTTTGAGGACGACGACGGTGACATCCTGGTGGCAGTGTGAGCAGAGGACGACATCCTTCAGCCGGTGGGAGTAGAGGACATCATTTATTCCGCCGGTGGGAGCAGAGAAACGTGACCGGAGCAGCAGCTGTAGACAGCTGGGGAGGAGCTGTGCTGTAGCAGCAGCAGCAGGCACCGAAAGTCGGATGAGTTCCGGGTCAGACCGCTGGGACGGGCTCCTCCCTAGCTGTCCTCTAGTAACGCTCCTACTCCGGTCACATGTTCCTCTCATCCCACCAGCTGACGGATGTTGTCCTCTGCTCCCACCGCCACCAGGATGTCGCCGTGGTCCTCCACACCTGGCTGCAGGTATGTCAAAACTGCCCGGCCAGGTAATTTTTTGGACCTGGTACATCCCTAATCACCACCAATAAAGAAAAAAAAAATATCTAAAGACCCATTAACATACATTACCTGTTTATTTCACCCACAGAGAGGGAGGGGGGTACTTGGCATACTCGAGCACCCATACACAATAGTTGCTACATAGTGACGTCTCCGACTGATATCACGAGCGCGACCTTGAGGCACAGCTATAAAGTGGTAACCTAGCAGTAGATGGTGCAGTAGCTATTTTCTACTTTGATTTTTTTATATTCTGTAGAGGTAGTGATTTGGATACTTAAAGATATTTGCAGTTGGGTTCACATTCTTCATTTTGTTTAGCACACATGACAGTGATTAAATCAGCCAGCTCAAAAGAATACACCATCACGTAAACAGTCACAGTACATCACCATATTTTAGGGAGTGTATATAGATTATCGTTCTCTCCTCTTTTACCCCCCCTGATGATTCAGACTATTTCTCCCTTTTGTCTTTCGACATCAGATCAGCATTTAGACATTGTCTAGGATAAATATTAGGGAATACAGTGGCGAGCTTATGATATTAAATTCATTTTGTATACCTTTGAAGGTATGCAAATGCTCAAACCTCTACACAAATAACTGTAACTATAGATTGCCCTTAATATTATACAGGTCGCAGCTCCAGTTCATTAGATTTTAGCTTCTATAGTTTATTTGAGTTGTAATTTAAATTAATATATTATTAAAAGTCAATGTTTATATCTGGGGGCTTAGAGTGGCAGATACTGTATAAGGAACCATTGTAGTCTGAATCTTTGTGGCTTCAAATGTTAAATCGGATTTTCTGGAAACATTTTTTATTTGTTACACCCTAGAAAGGAGTGATCATCCCTGTTTTCTAGCGCACACAACCAGTTGAACAACTCTAAGAAATTGTGCAACAGCTTGTGTACAAGACCAAAATCTCCAGCTTTATAATTACACTAAGATCCTTGTGTGTGAAATGCAATTTTTCCTTCGTAAAATAAAAAACTTTGAATTAGAATGAAGAAACAGCTCAGGCAGAGGCAGTCTCTGTGCTATGCTGATTGTGTGTGGATTCCACATGCTTTATTCCCAAACCACTACTAAGATTTGTGTCAATCTTCACAAAAAAAGGTATTTGCTGGTATTTAAGATTTGGTAAGAGGTTTAGAGGGCAACTGAGTTTAGCAGCTTTAAATATTAGAGGGATACAATTATGGTTATGAAGGCTCTCCGAAGAAAATTAAGCATAGCAGTTATGATCTATTCCTAGCACCGTGACACTTTCAAGCACCTTCTATACACGGCTAATATGCTTGTGCTGACGGTTACTATGCAGTTTAATTCAATGATCATCTAATATGAGGACCTGATGTACAGTATTTTGCTGCACTTTATTATTTATTTATGCTCTGTGACATTGTGACAATGTTTGTTGAAAGTTGAAAATGCTGCAATAAATAGATTTTCCATCGCAATTAAAAGAAAGCAGATTACGCCTTGGAAATGAGGGGTCGTCGTCATTACTGCATTATTTTTCAAGAGGTGACACGGGCATTTATGGCTGTTTTTCATGTGTAACAAGGAAATATTTGCTTACTGGAGCAAACCAACAGCTGGTCCTCCCAAGAGCACATCAGAGATGACAATAGCGTTGTCCCCATTCTTAAACTGTGGATTGTCTCTGCCTCCAGAAATAGCAATCCCAAATCCTGTTCTTGCATCCTAGGAGAAAAAAAAAACCCCCACAATTGTTAACATTGAAGGTGCTACTGTATATTAATCTTGGCATCACATACTGTATTAATAAACTGGGTGATCGGTTTTGGACGGTAATCCTTTTCAAGCCTGCATGGAAGTGACATAATAAGCTTTTCTTAATAAAATAAATACTTGCTCTGTGAAAGGTAACACACACACACATATATCTTTGGGTGTATGTTATATTATAAAGTAGAAGTCTGCCAACCACAGTGAGTTATTAATGCAGAAATACAGTTGTTCTGGTTCTACATAACCAGTATATTCTGCTTTACCCCTACCCTGCCACGGCCGTCTCCCTGAGCGTGGCAGGGGAAATTTGAACGAGGGACATTTGGCGGCCTCCGTTTAAGTCCAAGGTAGACGATTAGTATCCTGAAGCTAGGGTCACGTGTTGAGGTATGAATAGCTTCAGTTAGCTTTAACTCATGTCTTCCCTCTTCCAAAGCATGACAAGTCCTTAATGTCTTTCTTAACTTTATTGCAGGAGTAGAAAACACAGGAACTTGTAGGTGTAGTGTAGGCAGAAAGTGCTTCTCTATGTGGGATGCTTCTATGAGGTTAGACTATGGTAGGAGAGAAAGGCCTTACCAGGGGTGGATGCAGACATGTCTGTACTCACTGTGATCTAGGTTTGAAAAGGAAGTGAGGGGCAGTGTGGGTAAAAGGAATAGCCTTGGGACAGACTATCTAGACCAAACAGGAGGGGGGGCAGACTAGCCCATTCTGGTGAGAATCACAGGGGCTGCAGTAGCAGCTCACTGCTTTCATGCCCAGAGGCAAGAAATGCAACATTGTTGCAAGTTACACAGGCACAGTATGTGTGTGCAAACGCCATGCAGCTGAGAATAAGATCTGACAGGCAGAAGCTGCAAAGGAGAGAGGGGGGTGAGTCAGAAATGTAGTTCTTGTTCCATGACAATTAGTGCTACAATTAGGGGTTAAGGGTTTTTGGGGAAAGGGGTCATTACCTGCAGCAGCCAAATGTTGTGGCTGAACGGCGGCAATGAAACGGCGTCAAAAAATTTTAGGCTGCACAGGCTGTATTACAATGTTTAAGTCAAGTACTAAACATCCTGGTATGATCCGTACAATACAAAATCCATATTCGCCTACCATGGGACCACAAGACCAGGAGAGATAAGACAGACTGCACCCTTTCAGAAGAGAGGGAACCTGCATATACAGTTACCAATCCGGGCATCCACTCACACGTGGCCGTGCGAGTTATTTATTTATTTAGCCCCACTTGCCCCCCATCATTACGGTCATCACTCCACTGTACGTACTCAGTGTCACAGTCGTGTTGTGCATTTCTGCATTTTATCCAGTCAGCTACTTACATCTGATGGTTCTATATCCTTGTGTTTTTTTTATCTCTAGTGGTTAAATATGCCTGACACGGACCATACATCATTTTTTTTTTAATGATACAGCACGTTTGGCAATAAGATTAGTTTGAAATTTTCTCTTATTCATCACTTCATAAACGCATTATAGTTGCGTTGTCTTTTTTGTGACACGAGCAAAGAAACCCTTAGTCCTTAAAACTCCTGCAAAGTAGAAATCATGTATGACATGTATATAAATGTACGACATGTATATAAATGTACGACATGTATATAAATGTACGACATGTATATAAATGTACGACATGTATATAAATGTACGACATGTATATAAATGTACGACATGTATATAAATGTACGACATGTATATAAATGTACGACAGGTATATAAATGTAAAACAGTCTATGGTTTATTAAACTCTCCATATTGTTTTATTTTTTGAAGCTATTCCTTATTTTAGTGTGTAATATGGAAATAAAAATGTTTAATTTTCACTTTAAAATTCATTCAATTATGGGCCAGGAATAGGAATATGAATATAAAAAGGAGCAGTTCCACTTGGCGTGTGTAATTAGATATAGATATATATCTATATCTATCTGCTCCTATAAAGAAAGGGTACACCAAATCCATAATGTCATTGTTTGTCAAGAAACTTCCATTTGACATGTTTTTTTTTGTGTTTTTGATGCCAAAACTGCAACATAATGAAAATATTTAAAACGGCAATAAATGTTCTCAGTGACGCTAATTTAACATGCTAACTATAGCCCAACCACTAAATTAGGTAACGTGATATTATAATGTACATGCACAATCTTAGCAAGCTCAAACCCCAGACCCACAGTATACTACTGGAAAATGACCTCAAATATACAACAGTAAACAAGTCCCAACACACATCCAATATGACACATTTACTTAATTTCTATATGTTTTTTATGCTTATAAGCAGGGCCTGACAAATTACAAAAAAAAGCTACTCGCCCTCTGGCGCCACCCCCAATTAAAAAAAATGGAATAGAATAATTCACGTCTCTCACAGGTCTGCAATCCTGTCTTTCTCCCAGTGCTCCGAGTATACAGTGCTTCACAACTACATTCATTAAATATTTGTGTCCTTATTATTTTTTTATTTACGTGTAACGGTGGTTCCCCCACCCTCTGGGAGATTCCCCTGTTACCAGGTGTATGGTGCATGCTACCTGTTGGTTCACAGTATGCCGAGTGGTCCGCTGGTGGTATTGGGGACGTCTGGATAGGCTTCTGGGGTATATTACCGATATTTAGCTCTGGTGATATAGCGCCTCCATCTGCTGCAGGCTCCAGATGTGTGGAAGCAATCCGCCACAGAAGAAACGTACTCCACTCCCCCCAGAAAGATTGCACACCAGGCAGGAGTTATAGTTAACTGGAACGGGTTTATTCCTCTGCATATACAGCATAACAGTGATATCTGCTCAGCACAGCGCAATACAGGACTCCAACCTCAGGATGGTCCCTGGACCTCAACTCCAGGCCAAGGGCATCTGAAGCAGTCCTTACTCTTCCCTGACCCTCTTGCAGGGACAGGGGTGTGGTAATCACTCAAGGGGAAGAGGACTGAGGATGTCAAAGCGCAGACACCCCTGTGTGTTACCTGTCTCTCTCAAGGGTAGAGACAACTGATTACATTTAGGAAGTGCAACTCCCTAAGTACAGAGAGGGAAGGTACCAGGTCTGGGCCTAGGATTGTGCAGAAGACATGCCTAGTCCCACTTCCTCCCCTGTCACTCAATGGAGCTGCTTCTGTTGGGAAAACCCAGGATTGGGCCTGTCACTGTTACCAGGGCTTACATGACAGGGAGAGCAGACTGGTAGCCAAAACCAGGCCTGGCTACATACGTATCTCGCCTTTTAAGCAATTAGGCGAGAGAAACTTCACCAGCTCATTCCCCCATTACAAGAGGCCAGGTCTAAACAGAGTGCAGGGTGGTTACGGGTGCTTGGGTCTGATCGTCAAATCTGCTCTGGAATGAATCCAACTTTTTATATATAAAATAATAAACACATTTATTTTGTGAACTGCCTGTGTGGCCATATGCTGCAAATTTAACCCCCTTCACAGCTAGACAGGCCTGCAACTGTACTGGTGCACTGTAAATAACCCCCGCCCCCCCAATTCAACACAATAGAATGCTGACCCGACCGCTCATCCTAGGTACTCGTAAGCATGTGGCGTAATATTGTGCAAGTATCCCCCTCTGCATATCATACAGCTTCCCCCCCCCTCCTGCTGCACATTATACAGCTTCTCCCACCTTGCACATCTCCCCCTCCTCGACCCGGGCGAGTGCATTTGTTGAACCCTGCTTATAAGCATGGATCATTTAGTTAAATCTTCTGCCCAAAAGATATATACACTTTACGCATGCCCTGCGATCAACTACGATTGTTTGTTTTTTTTCCTCTCTCTATGCAGTGGAAGAAATACAGGATAAAATTGGTAGCGTAGCACCTGCTGATAGTGAAGATAGGACGATTGCAGGTCTGAACAAGAGAGACGCCATATTGTCTGTATTCACACAAGCTGCATAACTACCACCTAAATAGTTAACTGTTGGTAGAGAAATGCAACAAGTTCATAATACAAAAAGGGCCTTAGAAATATGAGCTATATATGTTATCTACAAAAACAGGGTTATGGGAAGGCTAAGGCTGCGCTTATAGTGCCGGGGACGCGACCGTTGTGTCAAAACAAATGCATGGTCTCTGTAGCAGGCGCTTATAGTGGATGCAACGGCGCAACCAAAAATTTGGTAGTGAGTATTATTTGATTTTTGGAGAGACAGTCGCCACATGTGACTGCCTCTAAACCAATCACAGAGCGCCTATTGCACTCTGCCCTCCCCCTTGGTGACGTCACTTGCCTTGTCGCCAGGGACGTCTCAAACTTCAAATACAACTTTCGCCAATAGCGACGGGTGACGTCATCAGTTGCGTCGCCGTCAACGCGGCCTAAGAGTAAGGCTGCGCTGTCGTTCGGTTTAGGGAGGCATGACTTGTTACAAAGATGCCGTGGAATATAATGAGACACTGAGAATTTACGGAGGAGGCGGTGGGAGTACAGGATGGTATAGCAGGTTTTAACAAACATACTTGTGGCAGGCCCATATTTCGGTAGGTCTGGATGTCCGGGAGTGAGGTATAAATGTTTCATCTAGGTGTATTGAAATCAGAACTGCTGACAGCCTATGCCTAAAGTGATACCAACAGAAAATGTAGTTCTCCACTCATAACGGAGAATGCCTGTACAGACCTATATGATGCAGAATGCTTCCTGCGGTCTCTGCATAAACTATTGGAACAAGAACCGAGCTGTGGAATTACCGACTGAGGTGAAGTATCTATTTTCATATACAGCCTACCTTTATGTGATTGCAGGCTTGACATGTTTTTGCCAACATATTGAACATAATGACCCATACTTATAAGAAGAAAAAAAAAGACCATATGTATATTGTCCGTGTGATATTATATCATGTAATTGTATTTGGAAACCAGCTGTGCCTAAGAGTACCCTTACCTTTTGTAAATTCACAGTGTACTGTTCCCACACCATCTCTTCCATTCCAAATCCCTGCCACAAAACAGAAGAAAAAATAATTCGTTAAATAATAGAATGCAACAACTGAAACCTTATTTTCTAATGATTGTAATTTTAAATGAGAGCGAAAAGATCCAAATGTTAAAAATATTATTTCTTCCTGATTATTATAGCAACTTTATTGCGCCAGTCCTGCTGTCTTATGCATGTCTCGTTTATTGTTAACATCTGTATCCGTGCATATTTATTATGCTCTACATACGAGAAGAAAATAAAAAACAAATACACACATGTAAAATATTACATTGTTCAAGGCACGAATTAAACCATTTTGAAAATCTGCTCCAGCTTTCAAATTTTTTGAAATCCAATTCCCTTCATTTTTGTTAAATAAAATGTATTCATAACAGAAATACAGATAGTTATAATTAACCAGACACGGAAGGCATACATTTCTGGATGGAGTAGATTAACCTACCGCTGGGATGTGTCAGGAAAGGTTTTATTGATTTAACTTGCAGCCGGCGATGATACACTATTATATCAGTATGACTATACTGTACATCAACATTACTTCCCAAACAACATTCAGCGAAGACGTCATACACATTTCTTTTATTATACAAACGTTTAGGATTTATCAGTCTTCCAACTTTTCATATTGCAAGACAATGGACGTTTCAAAAAGCAGAAAGAGTATGTATTCAAGAGCATGCAGAAAGGGTAGAGCACAGGAGCACAGCACAAAATCCATCCATGAAGAGAAGAGAAGTTCAGGGCAACTCCATATAAAAAGTTAAAGGTATTTTAATGAGTGACCCTGGAACTGAAGAATCTTGGATCTACTGTGGATTTCCCTATGGGCAGGTAATGGGCCTCGGCCCCCACTGTTTACCTTTGACCCTATCTGGGATTACTGTGGGGTTAACATACCAAGACCATTGGATGCGGTGGTCAAGTGACACTGCTAGGTCTGGTTGCCCCTGAAATATCTATTTCGATGGATTGTTAAATATCATGATGGGTTCCAGTCTACCGTCTCCATTTGAGTTTTCATATACTGCATGATACACATCTGTATCTGAGCACCACCGCCCCCCACACATCCTTCAATTGTATTCAACAGCAGAGAGTCTACAAGTAATAGGACTTCTCACATTAACTTATATTGGGCGCAGTGTATACAAAGAAAAGAAAAAAGGCACCATTAATCAATTACATTTGTATTACAAATATGCAAAAAATGGATGAAAACATGGAAAGGAAAGCGGTAACAAGAACAAAACAAAAGGCACCTATTTAATTGGCATTCCCCTCATCCCACTGTCCCCACTTCCAATCCATCCATAATACTGCTGCCACTCGTATCTCACCCCCCACTCTTCTTCTGCTGCTCCTCCATGCAAATGCCCACACTGGCTTCCCATATCATCTAGAACAGCGGTGCGCAAACTGGGGGGTGAGAGATTAGTCTGGGAGGGGCCCGGGCATTTGCAAAGGTCCTGCGCTCTTCCCCAAGGTATTTAAATTAAATGCCGGGGGACTGTGCGAGGCCTCTGCAACCTCTACTTACCGCGATTCAGCCGGCTTCTGGACATGTGACCATGGCAACGCCACGGAGGGGTCATGTGTCATCACAGTTGCCACGGTAACGTGACGTCAAATGACGCCGCGGGTCACGTTACGTCACACGACCCCGCAGCGTCATTTGATGCCGCGCGAGGTAAGGTGGGGGGTGGGGGGGATGGGTCGACCGGCAGAGCAGGCAGGGGGGGCGCAGCATCAAAAGTTTGCGTGCCCCTGCTCTAGAATAGCATTTAAAATCAACGCCCTCAACAATGCTCATTCCCTACGCCTCTCCTCTCACTTCCAGCTGCGTCCTCTCTCTGCCTTCCCCTTGTGCAGGAACTCTTTGCATCCATTTAAGTTGAATGGAGCTCAAATATTCATGACCAAGCTCAAGATGGCAACACAGCATATAGATGCATGGCAAAATATGTCATAGCCTTTCCGCCCCTGAAATGTTTTAATTCGCAAACTGTGTCAGGATGACAAAGAAAAAGAAAACACATTGTTTTGTTCGCGACACCTCTAGTTCCTCTACTTGAATTGTAAGCTCTTTGGGGAAGGGTCTCCCTTTGCTTTATTTTGGCATTTACCTGTTGCACTTATCTCTATTGTAATTTATTTACCTCGTATTGTAATTTTGGAAAGGGCTGCGTACATTGTTGGCGCTATAGAAATAAAATTATACATACACATTTGATAAATGTTACTTGTCATGTAATCTCAACAGACAATGTTGTGGCTTCCTATTGGATGTCCGCGATCGCCATCTTTGAAAATCTAGGAAGTCCATTGGCACAGAAACCGGTAAGCATCTTAAAAGCAAGGGGGTTCCTAGACCTGATATTAGTGCGGTTCTGCTCCAGGCGACTCCTGGTCAGAATAGTGTGTGTGTCTGTGTAAGGCCGAGTCCATAGACGGACAGGCCGTGCTGAGCCGTGCGGACGCTCCGCGCTGAGCCCCTGCATCCTCAATGAGGATGCCTTTAGAGGGGGCTCACGCGAGCGTCCGCAGACGTGCTGAGGCGCTGGAGTTTTCAGCCGAGCGCCAAGCTGTTTTTCAACGTGCGGTCGGCTGAAACATCCAATCAGCGCGGAGCTGCGTCAACGTCACGGCGCCGTCGACATCAGTGCGTCGCGGGCGATTGGCCCAGCGACGTCACTGCCCCGCCTCCCTCAGTCTCCCCCCGCCTCCGATCGCGCCCGCTGGCTCGCCTGCATGGGCATGAAATCGCGCAGATTTCAGCAGGCGAGCCTCAGCGTCAGCGCGGCTCGGAACTCCTCACCCCTCTATGGCCGGGGCCTAAAACACATAGGTTTGGCGCTTTAATACCCGAACAGCTTATACAAATAACACAAACAATTGGGCTCACTCAGAAACACCATAAATATGGGTGTTTAATTATGCTAAATCCCTTTATAGCTTACCCTGCTAGGTAATGACAGATAATACCTACTTCCATTATGTTTTGGGAGGCTTATTTTACATGCATACAGATGTAGTAAGACTTGCTGTCCCCAGGCGTCGCGAATATAACCAGCAAAAAAAAAGTCAGCGGCACTGGGGACAGTGTCTGCCGCGATGGCGCGGTGGGAGGGTTCATGCTTCTCAATGGGAAACCCCACAGCGTTTATCTTTCGGTGCAGCGGTTGCGTGACTGTGTGGCAGCCACACCGAAGACATTAAAGCTTACTACATCTGTACATGTGCTGACAATTAGGAGTATACACACACACACACACACAAACTCAGCATTTCTATAGGGCAGAGGTGCACAAACTTCCTGGGTTGCGCCCCCCCTTCCTGCTCTCCCGCTGTGGCGCACCCACCCCCCTGTGGCATCAAATTCATTTTTATGGGGGGCGCGGGCAGCGCAGCTCACTTACCTGGCTTCCGTGGTCCACTCGTCTCCATGGCAATGGGCGTCAAATGCCGCCAAGTCATGGAGAAGAGTGGACCACAGAAGCCAGGTGAGTCGCGCGGCCTGTCCCCCCCCAAAAAAAAAGTCTTGCACCCTCGGGCCCAGTTTGCGCACCGCTGCCCTAGGGGAAACCCTGCGTCAAAAATTCTACTTACTCAAAATATAAATCAGCGGGATCGCTATACAATAATCCACAGGTTTTTTAAGCTGCCGACTCACCACTTCTATGACAATACTTGCTCCCTTTACGTGCTGTAATTATTTGTATATCCTGTTGCTCAAGTACTCAGTGCTGTGCAATTAGGAAGAATATAAGCCGTGTGAACCCTGCCCGCATCATTTACTCCGACACGGTCATTTTTGGCATGTGAGAACAAAAATAACCGAGAAACTAGACCCACCCATATTGCAAGAAAATAGGCCTCCTCCTTTCCATCGTATTCGTTTTTACTTGTCCAAGTATGAAACCTGTGTTGATAATCAACCACTAACTTCACATATTGCATCACGTCAGCATTCAAAGCCACACTGCCCGTTAAATATGAACTCTTCCGTGCAATGATTTCCATTTTAAGACCATTGCATGGTGCATAGTTTGTGCTGTACACTAAAACAACTCTTACACTTCTACTTATTCCTATTGTCTATGTACATCTTCAACACCTTAATTACGACTAAGTAAATGCAATCTCTCATTAACATCTGGTGTTTTTGCATAAGGCCAGAATAGGTAAGACAACAAGAGGGCAAATTTGTGACATTTACAATGACAGATGATATATATAGACCAAACAACCACCGTCACATATACAGCTAGAAATTATACATAATCTTTTTTTTTTTTTTTTTTTTTTTTTTTTAAAGCACCAACCAGGTATCTAGCACAATTTGTGCAATAACAATACAGGGAAAATAATAAAGATGAGATAAGCACATCAAGACATAAATGCAACATTGGGAACTCCAAAGAGATTTTTTTTTTTTCATTCTTCTTATATCATGTCTGGCAGTTGTAAAACCGTCCCGGTAAGATGGAGGGGGGGGAGGGGGGGGAATGAATATGCATTTTTATCAAAGGAAAGCGAAAACCATGAGTTTCTCTTCAATACATCTGGGGCCATTTTATGTTCACAAGTTTTACAGTCAAGAAACCAAATGGATTTGAACACATTTGGGAGAGGACCATGTCTAGCCCGGTAATCCTCCGATACAATGTATTTCTACATTTCAAAAAGTGTTTGAATCGCTATAACATTATGCCAAACACAGAGCAGGCGTGTGGGTTCAGAGTCCCAAACACACACCTTCACATTTATCTATTTTTTCTCTCTTAGATTTGGTCCCCACTGGCTACTGTAGCGGGCGCTGCGGGGACAAGAGCCGCCCCTCAATGGGGCCGGGCCCGCTGCGAGGGACGGCCGCAGCGCCGCACATTTTTCCAGGAGACTGGAAAATTGAGATCAGACCCAGCGACGGAGCACTAGGCCACGCCCCCCCGGCAGTTCAGCCAATGAGGGCAAACCTGCCCGGTGACGTCATGGCCGCACCCCCCATCACTCCCCCAGTCTTTACTCCTGCAGCTCACTGCAGACCGGGGTACTCGGCTGCACGCGCCACCAGCCTGGCAGACGTGCGTGCAGTGCAGGCAGCGGGGTCGTAGCCTTACTCATGCAATGGACGTTAGCATTAAAAGGGAAACTATGACGAGCCACAAAACGTACACATTGTGGGTACTGCGCACACGTTGCAGCGGAAAACATATGCCTGGGAGTTTCAGCAGGTTTAGCACATTTGATCAGCACTTTGCAGAGATCAAAACGGCAGGTCCATTTCAATCAATGAATGGCCTGTATTGAAATGCTATGCAGCAGGGTGTGAAAAGGAGAATATACAGCATGTTCAAACACCTGTTCAATGCAAATTGGTCCATTTCTATATGTAGGTGTTCCTGATTGCTACCAACTGTTTTTAATGTGTGTCAGTTACCTAAATGAGATGCTACAGTATGTTTCTCTCTGGCTAGTTTACCCCCCACGATGGAGTGTTATATCTCTAGATGTAAGCTCCCATGAGCGGGACCCTCATTACGTCTCTGCATCAGTGTGCGCATGTTCATCCTCACCGTTTTTTGTAATATACATAACTCTGCACGCCCATCGAGCCGCACTGCAGAATATGTTGGCGCTTTACAATTAACGATGATAATAATAATAATAGTAACCGGTTGGGCGATTTAGCCATCATGCTTTTTATATTTGGACTAATACAAGTATTTGCTACCTGGGAAGGAGATGCAGTGTATCCGCACGGCAGCTGGATCCATCACAGTGATGTTTGTTTCCACTGCAGAGCTGCTACGTTGTTATTGGATAACCTGTCTGTCTCACTGAGTGAGTGCCAGCCTGTTTTCTTTCACCTACAGTACTTGAATGCTAATAGGATACTGCTTCCCCGAAAGGAAGACTTACATTATTTTTTTTTACTGCAAATAAAGTAAAGTTGTTAATTTAAAACGTATTGAATCTTTCTATAACAAAAAAGACAAAAAAAGGTCCAGTGCTACATCCAATATGATAAATTATATAATTAAATGCTCAATCTATTTTCCTTTTCGGAGGGTCATTTAGTTAAATTCTTTGGTCAAAAGCATGTTCAACCTGCTAACCACGCCAGGGCATGCCCTCTTTTGTCTTGTTACGCACCTGTGATTGAGCAGTTTATTGGGGCAGTTCTCCCTCCAGGGAGTTTGCAGGTAGTATTAGGACTTGCAAAAAAGGGGACACTTTGGCATGGTTTGAAAGCTTAAAATGCTTTGGCCAAATAATGTAACTATACAATTTCTCATATTGTATGTAGCATTTGGGCTTTTTGTTTTTTGTTCTATTCATGAGGTTATACACTCCTGACACAAGTATATATTGTGTGGCGGGTTTGGGTTCTGACCTTGCAGAGGTTGCGTGTGATTGAATTTTTCAAAGGCAGGAGGTTACGCTAATAATGTATTTACAAGAAAAGATTTCACACTAATTGCAACCGACTCACCGATCCCGAACCAGGGAGGCCCCTGTCATCGGGGGATGTGATCAGATCAAATAAAAAGGCGGAATTGCTCTGTGAAAAGTAGGCGCCCTTACTGTATGTTTCATTGCCACCCACTTATTTTATTACAGGTCTAGCAATCAGGGGTCGGCAGGAAGGGGGAGGGGGAAGGTTTGTAGCTGAATCGTGTTAATTTCAGGTCCGGGGACACCCTGGTTCCAGAGAAAGTTACTGGAGAAGGTGCTGCCGGTACTGTCCCCTCCAGGGGAAAGAAAATGGAGGTTTACATCTCCCGTGTTAGACGGCCCAATATGAAGCGAACATGGCTTCCTATTGGCTTCCCGTGACAGAGGATTTAAGCCTCCATTAAGTATTAGCGGCACCTTCTCTGGGAAGTATGTCGGGAAATATGCGGTTCAGCTCCGGAGACCCCCAGCTTTGTACATATGTTAAAAAAAAAAGTGGGGGGGAGTGGGTACAGGAGCAACAGCTGCTTTAAGTTCTTAAAAAAGGAGCAATGATTGACTTGAGAAGATTAAATACTCAAATACACTGGGTAATGTAACGTGCATATAATCCCCACATTCCTGGGATGAATGCCCTCTTGCTCAAAACTCACGTGCGTCAGGTTTTCACTCTGACAAACAAAGCAACTGCAGTGAGGGAAAAAAGATGAAACAGCTGATTTAATGAGGGCAGTTTTCAAGGAACTGCTTAATTAAAAAAAAAAAAAAGTGGACAATGGAACTGCTGGATTAAAAAATATTTAGTTACATCATCATAAGACTGCAGTCACGTTCTTTGTCAATTTGTTTACTCGTTTGTCTGTATATGGGATGTGGGAAAATGCCATCAAATGTTTAAGTGAAATACCATGTAGCCAGTCATAAAATAAATAAACCTTTGTACAGAATTTGATGACTAATTGACTTCCTTAGACATCTCAACAGTGCTAAAAGTAAAGATTTGGCTGCTTTTGTAATAAAGAATTCACATATCTTCAGGGCTTCTGAAAAAGGCAGTAGTTGTCAACTCCAGTGTTTTCTTTACCCGTAATCTACACATTTTTCTTGTAAGAGCTAACGAGGATAATGGAAGGGGCAGAAAGCCGTCTTTTGCCTGTGCAAACCTAGTATATCATGGGCACTCGCTTGTTTTCTAGGGGCAGACCTCCCGGAGCAATCACATGATGCAGAAAATAATATTTTTTTCTGTAGTGTTTGTGAAATTCAAGTACGGAGCAAATAAAAATATTACTTGCAAGCACGTTCATGCCTCACAGGTCTGCAACCCTACTTTTCACCATTATCTCTTAGGCCGAGTTTATAGTACTTGCGACTGCGACGTTGCGCAGCACCGTTAGCAAGTACATGTCTGTCACAGGTGCCCATAGTGGGCACGACCGCGACGGCGACCACGTGACGTCAGCCGTCGCTGGAAGCCAGAAGATTTTGATATTTCCAGTGATCGAGGGATAACGTCACGGGCACATGAGCGGTTCAGCAAATGAGGGCGAACGGCTCACGGCCGCCAGTCACGATCTCTGGTCTCCTGCGCCAGAGTGCAGGAATCGCTGTAGCAGGGCAACGGTTGACGCTGGAAGGCAATGAAAATTTATTTTTTTAGAGACCGCCCACATGAGCGGTTCAGCCAATGAGGACGAACCACTCACGGCATCGCCCCCACCACGCCCCCCAGTCGCGGTTTCTTGTCTCTAACGCTAAAAGCAAAAATCGCTGCTACAATGGCGACGGATTACATCACGCCGTCGCCAGGACTATAAGTGCGGCCATATCCAGACCATGAAATAGGGCAGCGTCAGGGCGGATGCAACACCACCGTTTAGGTAGGATTTAATGAAGTACAGCTCAACCCCCTTATAACGCTGTGCTTGGGGTCCAAAGAATCACATCGCGTTATAAGCGGTTCGCGTTAGAAATAATGTACAATTGTGTGCACTGTACAATAACGTATCTAAGATACCAATAATCGTGTTGTAAAGTATTCATAAATATGAAAATTGGGAGCCACGCTTGCATCGCGTTATAAGAGGATTCGCGTTGTAAAGGGGTTGAGCTGTATTATCTTCCCCTCCTCTCTCTCCACTTCAGCAAAAGCCCTATTTCAGGGTCTAAATAGGAGTAATGTCAAGACTTACATAGCAGCATGTTATTCAAGTTAACGCATAGGTAATATGACATTAAGCCTGTGCCAAGGCGCTAAATTACAACCACTAATTTTTAATAGAATTAGCTCAGTGAATACGATGTTCACTTGGAAGAAAAAAAATTCTGTTTTAGGTAACGTTAAGTGCCCTGATTTAACAGGGATTAGTAAAGCAACATCTAAGTGACTCTCCCTCCCTTATAGCACTCACATCATTTAAAATGGATTCTTACCAATGAAATTAAAACAACCCTAAATTTCACTTATCCAGGTCCCTACACTGCATCAGCGTGCAGGTCGAAACATCCTAATTATACCTTCATTCTAGTAACCCACACATTGCAAATCTGTCAATGATTACAGCTCTTGGGCTAATGTTTCCAGTACTACATGCATCACTCTTGATAAAGGTCCAAAGTAAGACCGAAACGTCGATCCTTCCAAAAGCCAGCACTATTATTCACAAGTCCAGTGCTGTGCCGTCTCATTCTCTGCTCCTATATGCATCGCTGCCATAAAACGCTCTTCTGTTGCTGCACATTTGTCTGGTATCATTTAAGAATAAAGTAAAAAGGAAAACTGCTTGCTCAATCGAGCAACATCTTTGATCTGACGTCTGCAGCAACTTATGTTGGGTATTGGGAAATATCTGCCTTGCTCTGTGGTTCTCTCAATGCCCTTCAGGGTAAAATGATGTTAAATGGGTGAATTCATTAATCACTCTTCAAATAAATGGTTCATCAACATTTCTTAGTATGGTTTCTATTTCACAAGAAGTTGTGAAACTGACGTCAATTAAAATGCACAAGATCAAATATGAAAATCTTTATTTAAAAACCAATAGAATTTTCCCAGCATTGAGCACCAAACCCCTCTTGGGTTTTACCTTTCCCCTTTTTACCAAGGGTCAGTGTGTGATGGCACGGAGGCAGGAGTGCTCAACACCTCTTTCAGGATATCCCTGCTTCAGCACAAGTGGCTCAATCAGAAGCTTGGTCGAAGATTGAGCCACCTGTGCTGAAGCAGGGATATCCTGAAAACCTGACCTGTTGGGAGGGGCTTGAGGACAAAAGTTGAGCACGCCTGCACTAAGGGCTAGCTCACACTGCCTGCTACGCGCGCATGTTCGGCACTCTTTGAGGCTAGTGGGTGAGAGTTGTCACACTAGAAACTGCTTGTGGCGGGAAACTGCAGAGTTGACGCTGCGACATTTTGCAGTCACAACCCAGATTGACATTTGGGGCAGCAGTCGCGTCACGTGAGCTGGTTCAGCCAATAAAGGCGAACCAGCTCTGTGACGCGTTCGTCACGCCCCCGCCACGCCCCCAATCACTGAGACCCAATTCCTGCAGCTAGCTCACAGATCGCTGGGCTGCAGGAGCATGCGTCGGAGACGCACGGCCGTAGCAGCCAGTGTGAGCTCGGCCTAAGGGCTGCAGTGTAGCACTACGGTTTCTTTTTTCACGCCCAAAGTACCCACTAAAGGGGAAAATAGGATTTCGCAAATCTTCCCTCTCGCCTAAAGTTTTAACAAATCTTACTGAAATAAAGTTACCGTTTCTGGTTTTAACCGGAAATAAATAAATAAAAATTCACCAGCGACTGAACTTGCACATTCGGTTAAAACCAACAAAACAGGAAAGGATCATCCCCCTCCACCCCCCATATTAAATTCCACCTCTTGTTTCAGCGCGTCCACAGTTTGGAGACAAAAGGATCACAGGGATGAGTATGGAAATGGAAATAAATAAAATAAAAAGTGCACCATTAAACAGCAAATTCAAATACGTGTTCATTTGGTATTGATAAACCCCAATATACATTGTAACACCGCCGGAAGAAGAGATCAGTATCTCGAAAGCTCGCACAAATAAAAGCATTTCGTTAGCGGTATTGCCTATTCATTTTTGAGAGAGATATATATATATATATAGTACTGAAAAACGGCGGAAAACAAAATAAACTCTTAAAAACAGAATCCCTAAATACAGTCTAATTAGCTTTGCCTCAATGTGCAATAACGAAGGCTTTTTAAAGCAGGCACTGTACAGCAGTACTTTCATAAGCCACTCCCAGCAAGGCTCTACACAAGTCACCGTGCCCACCTATTCCCCCATCTCAGAACAGGAGTAACTGAACTGCAAGGGTTGTATTTTATTAATGAGAGCACACAGTGATCACTTGAACATTGGTGACCCAGATTCAGTCTTACCTGCTGGGGAGCTCTGAAAGCCATTTTAGGAGCCAGGAAATCAGGTGGTGGTGGGAGGGGGCTGGAATTCCAGTTGCTGCCTCACTCCAACTCCTTGTCCTGCAGCTGCTCTGCAAAGGGGGGGCAGCAGCAGCTGTGCACGCAGAAGGTGAGAGGACTGTGACCTGTGTGCATACATAGAGAGATACAGGGGTGTGGAGAAAAGCTCAGTCACACTGTCCTGCTGAGATCTGCCTCCCACAACAGGAACTAGCCCTTTGCATTTAATGAAGCAGCCCTGCTAATGCTAAAGAGTGTCTGTATGTGTGTGTGTGAGAAGAGAGAGAGGCGCTGAGCTGACACCCTGCCCTACCCTGCTCTCCTCCGCCAGGCAGGTCTGACGTGCTTCACCTCACTGCTGTAATATGATCTGAGTCAGTCCCAGCACACACAGGCAAGCCCAGGGAAGGCTGTGGGAAGGGAAGCCAGGCAGTCAAACGCAAGCTGGAGGGGAGGGGGGAGTTGTGTTACACAGCAGATATATTAAAGAAAAACACTAGAGGGAAAAGAAAACAGCCAAGCCACATATCTCACATGGATGCCCAAAGTCCTGCCTAGTAACCCCTTCTCTGTCAGATGGCGTTGCATGGTTAATCACCATGAAAGGGTTAAAAAGCATTTAGATTTTTGGGTGTGGACATCCCAATGGGCATATGTATGGAGAGTGTCTCTCGCTTCCTACCGATATATATATATATATATATATATATATATATATATATATATATATATATATATATATATATATATATATATATATATATATACCGATATATATATATATATATACCGATATATATATATATATATATATATATATATATATATATATATATATATATATATCTATCCCGCAGCAGTAAACTTGTGGCTAAAGAAATACAACTCCCAAGATAATAATTCATACTGTAGTGCCGACAAGTATTCTAAAACAAATCTGGGGCAATCACCAACAAGACCCAGGTATATGCTGGGTACATGCTGGAACATTTCTGCAGAGTCTAATGGCCCATCGGATTAACAGCAGGGGTCCCTGGCAGTCCCATTCAAACTGAATGGGACTGCTAGGGACCCCTGCTGTGTTAATCCGATGGGCCATTAGTCTCTGCAGAAATGTCACTGAAATGTTTGCAGCATGTACCTGGATCTTGTTGGTGATAGCCCCAGATTTTCCAAGGCAACTTTTAGAATACTCGTCAGCGCACCTGTATATACTGTATGCTTACACACTGAAAAAAACAAAGTATTAACGGAGGTCAATTCCTTTTGTTTTAATCCTACCTGTTAGCAAAAAAAAACCTGTGCTGTGAATTCCATTGAGAGAAATGACATATCTTAACTGCTTCACTGCCAAGAGGGACCAACAATGTGCGTCTGGTAACCTTTGGCAGCTAGAGGGTTAATCCAGCTGGAGGTCTAATGAAGGCTGATTCTACAATATTTGCCCTGTACAATTTATGATAATTCTCTTCCACTAAGGCCCAGATTCACTAGCCTATTTAACCTAAATTAACCCGTGTTAATCAAATAACGTGACGTTAGCCGGGATCGACTCTCGTAAAGAGCAGGGCATTATTAGTGATGGCCGCTATTCTAAACGATATGCAAATTAGCTCGTTACTGAAAAGAAATGTATCCAATATCGGCTAGGCTTCATTGAGGTTAACGCCGGGGAAAAAACGTCACAGTATTTTAGTTGTAGCTAACCTTGGCATTACACCCAACCAGACTTTTTTTCGCTAGAGGAGAGAGAGGCAACACAGCCATCAAAAAAAGATTACAAAAGCTAGCTCCTTCATATGTAATGGGATGTTTATAGTTCAGAAAAAATGACCACGTGTGGCTTCCTGTTTTTTTTAATGGATTTAAATGGCCATTCAATAGGAAAAATACAAAATGGTGAAACCGGGCGCACAATAAAGGTACAAGAGTAGTCAGAAGGTACACACCAACGGATGTGGTGCCTCCAGCAGGTCAGGAGTCTCTCCAAACCCAACAAGATCAAATATAGGAAATTCAGCAAACAGCTGGGCACTCTGAAAAATAATTTATTTAATGTCATATAGAATCGCCACCAGAACCCAATGTTTTGGTCACAACAGGGCTAGAGAAGCTGGGAAGGGGAGTCCTAAGAGTAGAACTCTAGAGGTCAACATGGGGTGGGAGTGGACGAAGCTAGATCCTTGGAGGGAATGACTACTGGGACTGTGGGAGGCCTAAAGAGAGCGGGCAGCTCTTGGGTCTCGAGGTGGAGCAGAGCCAGTACCATATCTGCTGCCTCCAACACTGCCTTCTGATGTACAAGTGTCCCTGAATGATGGAGATTCCCACGCCTTTTGGTGTCACACGCTCATCCCTATCAGCTGCGGTTTTAACAGGGGGTGGGGGGGATTCTGGAGGCTGATTTGAGGAGTGAGCCTGCCGGTTGTGGCTGTTGTGTAGCTCTGACCTCCGGAGTCGGTCAGCCCACTGGCTGGCCAGGTCCCCCCACTCCACCGGGCGCGGGACGATTGTCCCAGCTCTTCCCATCTATCGGCGGCCCTGGCGTCAACATATTTCTCTTCGCAGTACAATATGGGCGGAAGAACAATAACATTGAGTGACAAAAGAGTACATATATGTCAAGACAAACTGAGACAATAGGATATCTATATTGACAGCATATCTTTATGTCCCCCACTTGTTTTGAGGTAATTATTGCAAATATAATGCTAAAATTACCGGAGTTTAAAAATTCTTTTTCATCTTTTCTGTCTGGTTCTTTGTGACAGGACCTTTTCCTGCTTTAAAAAGGCAGCACACGTAAAGCCGGTCTGTAGCTGATGAGTCCAGTTGGGAGCCGGTTATTTTCAGCTACAGTCAATTAGCCAGTCTCCACCTGGCTCATCAAGCAGGTTTAAAAGTGTAAATATGGAAAGAAAGATGGCGCTGGATGGACTTGTAATAATGGTAGAGTTGGTATTATACTCACTATATAGGAGAAAATGGCGCCTGCTGCTGGAGTATATAGCAGGGAATCTTCAATTCCCCTATGTATACAGAAATAATATCAAAAACCTAATAGTTCTGAAAATAAAACACAAAAATATGAATAGTCCTAAGTGGATGCACCTGTTATACTAGGGTGGACATTAGAAGATCTTTAAGATTGTTACCCATGTATATGCAAATACAATATATGTATGCTTAATCATTTTGCAAGTAACAAGTGTTTGTTTTAACCGGCCCCTATTAGGGCATTTTTTTAATTAAGTTTTATGAGTTTAAATGTTATTTGGTTTATTTATTACCCAGCTGGGATAATTTCATATTTTTGTAATTTATTTTCAGAACTATTAGGTTTTTGATATTATTAAAAGTATATTTGCATCGCACACATTTAGAGTGTGGTCTCATTTGAAATCTCTTGGCCTCTAAGAACTAGGGTTCTTTTTTAACTGATTCCGTGCGCAGGAGTATATATAACTTTTTTCCTTTCTGTATACATAGGTTTAAAAGCGTGCTGCACAAAAGGCATGCTATTCTCTAGCACAGAGGGACTGTGCTGCCAGAGAGAGATCCCCAGGAAACAGATCTCTCTGGCAGCACACACTTCTTCAGTGATAGAGAGATCTCAGGGAACCCAGACTCGGGCCGATGTAAAGAGCCCCATGCTTACAGGTACCTCTTTGGACTTTGGGGCCAGAGGTTGGTAAGAAGCCTAGCCTCCTAGCCCTGCAGATGGGGACTGGGAAGTGTGAGTTAGCCCTTACAAATAATGCCTGTTTTATTTGCTTTGCATGCTGACATGAAGCTGTACTGTTTAAAGCCGCGGGCTAGATAAAAGCTAATGGTTATTTTCCCTGAACTATGTCTCCCTGGTTATACCTCTTCACTTGTCTCCTAACTCTTCCATTCTCCAACAGCAACCTCAGGATTTGCAGCTGCAAGTATATGAAGCCTCTCTATGTATGAGATTCTGCACATCATTTTTCCTCCCCTCTCTCTTTTTTTTAAAACATGTATAGGAAACAGAGGGTCTCCGGAGCTGAACCGCGTTCATTTCAGCTCCAGGGATCCCCTGCTTCCCGAGATACTTACCGGAGAAACTGCCACCGGTACTGTTCCTTCCCGGGGAGACAAAATGAAGGTTTAAATGCCGGCATCACGTGAGCCACAAATTCCTATTGGCCCACGTAACACAACTTCATAGAAGACCGACGCCACCTTCTCAAATAAGTATCTCAGGAACTAGGTGGTCCCTGGAGCTGACATTAATGTGGTTGAGACACCTGCTTTGTACACATAAAACTTGAGGTGCTTGGGGGCTAATGCTCATTTAACCCTTTCAGAGCTCTAATGACATATGTACATCAGTTGGTTCTCGGCAGAGGTTGCTTCCCTGCTCTGTCGCGTCGCAGGGAAGCAACCTCAGCCGAGAACCAACTGAGTGCTACAAACACCAGACTGTGAAGAGACGGTGAGAGCGACTGTGCTGTGGTTTAACCTGGTGCACGATTATGCTAATGCCAATTATTGACTATGGAGACATAGTATATGGCTCGGCTCCTCAAACCCACCTTAGCAAACTTGACACCCTCTACAATTAAATTTGTCGTTTTGTTCTCCAATGCAACTACAACACACATCACTGCGAAATGCTCAAAGAACTAGATTGGTCATCACTCGAGTCTAGGCGCAAAGTTCACCTTTCCTGTCTTGCCTTTAAATTCTTCATGGGCAAGCTACCCAGCTACCTGAACAAGCTCCTCACCCCTACCACTTGCAGCACTTATCACCTGAGATCAGACTCCAAAAGACTGTTCATGGTCCCAAGGCTCAACAAAGTATCCGGCCGTTCCTCCTTCTCTTACCGTGCACCCCAAAACTGGAACAACCTACCAGAGACTCTCACATCCACCACCAGTTTAAGTTCTTTCAAATCTAAGGCTGTCTCACACTTTAATCTGGTCTGTAACTGTTTCATACGCCCATAATATATATTTTCTTTAACTGTGCACGCAATGCCTTGTATATAATGTATACCCTGTGCATTTATGTAACTGTATTTGTAACCATGTATTTGTCTTACTCTGTGCCCAGGACATACTTGAAAACGAGAGGTAACTCTCAATGTATTACTGCCTGGTAAAATATTTTATAAATAAATAAATGTGTGAATTGCCGTGTTTTTAAAGCACTATTGTAAGTGCGTCTTTTATACTTTACATAAATATTTTCATTTATTTCATTGATCTGTACTATGTAGTTTCTCCTCATCTCTTTTTAATGGTAACACCTCTCGTGCGTTACTGGAACACAGATTACCATACTGTATCTCCCCAGAGCTACCTGCCGCTGACCCATTTTCCAAGTGCCTCTTACCAACTTGTATCCTGTGAGTAGGCTGTGCATAGAGCCAAGCTACAATCAATACCTTCTAGAGTTTTCTATACACCTGCACTTAGATTGTTTGTCTTCTCCCCATATGCTCCCGCTGGAATGTATGAAAATATTCCAATGCTCTGGAACCAGTGAAGACGGGTACCCCCAGAGGGTTTGAGTTTGGAGTCCAGACTTTATATTTTCACTATACACTTTTGTGTTGTTATTTGCCCTGCTAGAGTTTCTCTACGTGTTAATTTTGGCTAATTATATAAATTAGCAACTACTTAATGTAGTTTGCGCCTTAGTTTCACCTTCACGTATTCACCGTACGTCATTGCCCATTGCTTATCTTTTAGTGGCTGTACAAGAACGCATATCACACTGAAGGCGCCCCTTTTCATGTCACATCTGTCCCGAACGGGCAACTGATCACATGATCACCCCGAAGAGCAGTCACACAATCAGGAAGTGCCGAAGGGTCCGTGGCCGTGGCACTGACGGGATTACAATGCAGTGCAACTGCTTTTGCGATATAGATTTGTTAAAGGTTAGGACAAGGGTCTTGGGACAATATTTTCAAAAGATTTCAAAAAGATGCAGAAGGCAAAACGGCCTTTTTCTAAAACAAATCCTATTTTCTTTAAAAAGACAATGTTCCAAAAATAGTTGTGGCACGCTCTATCCCTCCCTGTTACCATCACACACTGCGACCAGTGTTTGCTGGATCTTGGGAACCACCAGCATACACATTCAATTTGAACGCCAGAATAAATCTTTCATAGAGAGGGATTTGTATGTTTTAAGTTAGAACTAGGTCAGCAAACACTTGTGACTATATTGGTTTCTACTTCACATCACTTGCATGTATAAGACACATATAGTGTCTTCTGTAAGTAACACAAGCGTGACAGATAGTCAATAAATATTGGATGAAGTCTCGTGAGTGTTGGACAACTCATATCTTGAAACATACTTTCCCACTTTTTGTTTTTTTAATTTGTATATGGAAAGCCTGTCACAATGTATAATTCTACAGTCTTACCTAAACTGGCACATCGTTTGGTCCTCCTGTTATAAATCTGTCAAAATCCTGATTGCGTGACTAACTAAATGGCAGCTTCAGGCAGTGTAACTCAGCAGCTACAATGTATCCTTATATTACTAAGGTAACATTGTCTTGTTACAGTTTGCAGCTCAAACTGCTGGGAACATTTGCAACAAATGATCCCAAATAAAAAGTGTTGCAAAGATCCACACGATTGCCAGCTTAGGTAAGAATGTAGCCTTATACATTGTCACATGCTTTACATATAAAAATAAATAAAAGTTGGAAGGTAGTATTGGTAGTATTTAAAACCTGCTATAGAAATCAAAGGTTGCTTTAAAACGCATTAACAATGCCAATAACAGTTGAATAATAAAAAAATAAAACAATTAGTCACTATTATCTAATACTACAGAACGGATTTATTTTTAAAAACCATATAAGATTTGACATGTTTTGCTGCTTTAACACTTTTCGCTGCTTTACAATGTGTTGGAAGACATTCCGGCAGCAAAGTGGCTAATATGTTAATATGTTGCCCAATACCACAGCCTGATGAAGCACATGCGTGTGCGAAACGCGTAGCGGAAACAGCATTATTTCAAACAGGCAACTTGCGATTTGGCTGCCAGTTGAAGCTCCGTGTACCTAGTGTATACAGCCAGCCCTATTGGGAAGTGTATGGAGGTGTGGTGACGTGGGGGACTGCTAGATACGGGTATCACGGTAACGCGCGACACCCGGAAGTAGCGCAGTCACACTGCAGTGTCAGTGTATCCCAGCGCGCGGGACTGATACATACTATCCATATCCAGACCTTTGAGCAATTGGCTATGCAAACGGAGCCCTGATCTTTCATTCTCTGCTGGACTTCTTATTTACTACATGTAAGTTACTGCTTGCACTTTTATTGTATTTCTGAATACATATTTCTTCAACCTTGGTGCGCTTCTGTGCTTTCTTTTCTCTGTGGTTGGTCTGCTGGTATAGTTTCTCTGCGGTGGACGCTGGTGGAGGAGGGTCATTCCTCCACGCAACAGGAGGAAGGAGTACATCTATTTCATTATAGGAAGCTTGAGCGCGGATTGACAATTATCTGAATGTTAATTTGTTGCTGACAGACTTTTTTTTTTTTTACTTTGATGTATCTGAAACCTGTGTGTGCACGTTTTTACCTTTCTTTGTTATTCTTTTGGACTAGTGGTTTCCAACTCCAGTCCTCAAGCACCCACAACAGGTTGGGTTTTAAGAATATCCCTGCGTCAGCACAGGAAGTTCAATCAATAGCCCAGTCATTTTGACTGAAAAACCTGTGCTGAAGCAGGGACATCCTTAAAACCTGACCTGTTTGGGGGAGTCGAGGACTGGAGTATGAAATCACTGTCCTGGACCAATCAAAGCTTGCAGAACTGTTGACTGTAATTGCCTGCCTTAAACAAATATAGTTATCCTTAATGTCACGTACGGCACACCTGTGATCATGTGACCTGCATACTTGACAACGGTTAATACACAGCTCGCAAGCGCTCCCACTCTTCACCTTCGCAAAGGTCCCTCAAATGAACAATATATTCCCAACAAGCAATAAAACATTTCTTTGTATTTTTAAAATCAATCCGTAGCCACATTAACCCCTGAAGTACCAGATTGATTAAACTACTTAATATTCCACACCATTTACATTACACGCAGCAATAAAAATGTTGGCTTTTTTTTTGTGCAAATGAAGAAAAAAAAAAAGAAATATCCAGAAAACCACTCAGTAAAAGAGGAGGGCACCCGCTCAGTAAAATAGGAGGGCACCCGCTCAGTAAAAAAGGAGGGCACCCACTCAGGGAAAGAGGAGGGCACCCGCTCAGGGAAAGAGGAGGGCACCCGCTCAGTAAAAGAGGAGGGCACCCGCTCAGTAAAAGAGGAGGGCACGCGCTCAGTAAATGAGGAGGGTACCCGCTCAGGGAAATGTTCTGCTTTTTGGCACCACACAAAAAGAAGCAAAAGGAAGTAAAATCCTTTCCAACTTCCAGTTTACCAGTTAAAAAAATGTAATTATTTATTGGGGAGAAAATGTGCCCGAATTTCTCCCCCTCCCCTCCCATAACCATAATAATCCCATTGCAGCCTGCGAACCGTCTGGCAGAGAAGGATTTGACCCTACCATCATTTTTTTGGGGGGGGCCCAGTTTTTTTTTTTTTTGCTTTCATTTTTTCACCAGTGTAATATAATTTACACCACCAGATTTTAATTTTAATCTTGAAGGAACATTATTGGCAAATTATTTCTACAGGACTACCACATTTATGTTTTTGCTGTTGTGCTGTTTGGTGTTCAAGTTTCAGGGCTGAATTTGAAAAAGCTTGTACTTCCTAAAAATGTATGACACAAAAGTTGCAAATGGCAGAGAGACCATAACTTATCTTAATTGTGTACCCCCCTTTTGAATGGCTGCTATTTCTATAAGGGGTTATAAGTGCCTTAAGAGGTTAACTGGGAGGGATCACTCAGGGTTCATCCCTCCCTTTTCTACCCTGTGACCAGTGATGTCACCATAGGAAGCACAGAGGGTATACATAGCCCCACCCTGTGTTCTGGAAGGTTCTTTAGAGTTCTGACTGGGGTCCTCACTGTAAGTTCTGTAATATAGGTCATGTCTAGTCTGAAGCTAGTCTATTGTCTATTGTCACTGTTTATTATTTTCCAGTTAAGTAACGTGTCCTGATGTTCAGTAAGCGCCTGTTAAAGAATCAGGAAGTCTAAGTTTGCAGGAGGAGAATGCCGCACTGTCCACGCGTAGTTGCCCTACTGTAACCCATGTTCCTATTGGATTGACCCAATTAGCCTTTTCATTTCTTGCAGCTATTCCACCAAGTCCTTATGCAATGGGTAACTCAGCCTACGTACCTCCTCTGGCTAGGACCGGAAACCAACCAGAGGATGATTTCCATGAGCTCTTAAACTTTGCCAAGTGTATCAGTAGCACCACCAGAGACCCCGCACTCCTCCCCAGAGCAATGAAACGAATTGCCGTGGGAGAGAGCGCGGAGCCTCTGTAAGAGAGACGCCCTTCTCCATCTGCATCACCGCGTCAGGTGTCGCTGCGTCGTCATGACGTCATGAGGCGACGCGTTGCCATGACAATGCGCCATCACGCGACGCAGCAATGTCACATGGGTGTTGCCATGACAACGCGTCGTCGCGTGATGTCGCTACATCAGGACGCCGCAACGGCACCCCCTTCCAATCATCTTTTTCTGATTGCGCCCCTGAGATGTATTGTAACGTAACTATCAATGGGAAGTGTTTTCAGACGGCTGTTCAATGTATAAAAGGTCCTGGCGCCCATTTCTACAGTCTACTGCACCTTCATCCACACCCGGCCAGCACATACCCACGCACCATCTACATGGCTAGAGACTAAGCTTTTCTCATTTAAGGACTAATCTGATTGGACACTATTTATAGCCGGAGGTTACAATTGTTTCACTTATTTATTTAACTCCTATGTTCGTTGCTTTGTAGAGTGATGCACCTTTCCGGTCCACAGTGTGATAATGATCCAGTGCCGTCTTCCATGAGATCTTACATCACATTTGCCGACAGAAATGAAGGAACTGGATCATTATCATACGGCTGGCCTGGGTTTAGTTTTTAGCACTTAGTATGAATAGTGCCTTGTTATTATTTTTCCTTTAGGAAACTGGATGCATTAGCTTCATGTTATAAATAGGTTGTCTGCGGCAATTTATTTTGTCTAAAAAAAAAAAAGCTGGGATAAACGGTGCTAAATATTTACAGTGATACGGCTGTGGCAGACGGGCTCCAGGAGAAGCCCAGGTTTACGTAAGCTCGCACTGTATGTAAAATAGTTTGGCTGATTTAGTAACATCAGACCTTGCACATGTTATTGGCCAATTTCATTTGTCCAAAATGTTGTGGGTTTTCTAAGCTGCAATCAATTGTGTTTCGAACACCACAATTAGACATACGCAATCTAAGCAAGTTTAAACCCCAATCCCACAGTATTATATTTTTATATATTTAATTGTGCCAGCTGGAATGCTACTGGGAGAGTGACCTCAAATATACAGCAATAAACAAAGACAATCACTATGACAAACTATTGATTCATTTCTACGTGTTTTTTCTCCTTATAAGTATGGGTTATTTAGTTAAATCTTTCGGCCAAAACATGGTAAGCCTGAAAACATGTAAAGTTTACTGCACTGTAGCTCACACGTAGCACATTAAGGTACAGCAATCAGTTAGAAAGTCATATCTACTTCCTCTTTTGAAACAGGCTCTCGCACACAACTTTTTGAGCTGTGCCCTTTGGCAACAAAGTATCACAAACAGAACTGTTGCGGTGTTTCAAACCGCAGACTATCTATGACTCTGAAAGCTGTAACAACAATGTGTTACACTTATGTAATATAATGTTACATATCAGCTGCAGCATTTCCCAGACTGCAGCACAAACTTAGAAGGCGGCCATTTCGTTAGGCACGCAATCAGAATATTTACAGATTTCTAACAGGAGCACCAAACGATTCCCAGCTTGGGTATGAATCTAGAGTTATACATTGTCACATGTGTTACATATACTACTAATGAGAAAACAATGAGAGGGAAATGTAGTATTGCTGTTTAACTCCTTAGGCACCGTATTCATGTCACACATCCCATGATATAGACTATATAATTGTTTCATTTCCTATTTCCTCTATGCAGTGGGGGAAATAGAAAGGACACAGTATAACATTGGTAGTGTAGGTACCTGCTGAATGGGTCTCCCTTGATATGTTTGAGACTTACAGTAACATGTTTTGGTCAAAAATGACACACTAATGAAAAGAAAAAAACATATAGAAATTAATCAAATAATACGTTATGTTGGGGCTTCTTTGTTTACTGCTGTATTTTGATCAAACACCCCACAAGGCACTAAGGATAAGAAGAAAAGGTTTATCAGAACAATTCTGGGATCTTGCTTGACTTCTGCTCCACTTATCTACAGACATATGGAGAGCTGCCATGTAAACCGTTCTGCACTGAGATTAGTTGCTGGCCATACAGTAGTTGGCATTTAATGAGGTTCCCTCCCTCTCCCCCCACCCAATGATTTTATTATTGAATGTATTTATTTTTCCCCCCAAATTTTTATTATTGGGGTTTTCAGAGGGTAGGGTACAGCATAACATATCACAACACGCTGGTACAGAAGTCATTAGTTATTTTTGAACAAATTGACAATAGTAGAGCTTCCGCACAACCTGTTAGGATCCGGGAGTATCAAGTCCTCCTCTCCATCTGGAGGGGGGGAGTCTATGGATCTGCACTGGTCTCTCCTTTTCAAGAGGAATAAGGATAATTAAAAGGGAGAAAGGAAGAAAGAGGAGAGCGAGAGAGAGGGGGAGGGATGTGGGGGAGGGGGAGAGTGGTATGGAGCAGCAGAAGAGAGGGCCGCCCAGGGCCCGATATCCACCGAGCTCTAGAACAGAGTTTGAGAACTCTATGGGGGTTTAATCATATGGACAAGCTACCCAGGTTCTGTTGAATTTGTCTAGTTGTTGTTTTAATCGAGCTGATAGGAGTTCCATCAGACGGACTTCCCCGGTTCTGGTGAGGACCATCTCCCTGTTGGGTGGTCTAGTTTTTTTCCATTTTGCCACTATTGGGCGACGTGCTGCCGTTAGTACAAAGTATGTTAATTTTTTGATCTGAGGCCTTCTATAGGCTTACCCAACAGAAACGACACCGGATCCAGTGGCACCTCCACCTCACTTATCTCCCCCACCATGGATCGGATCATATCCCACAAAGGGCCTAACACAGGACAGGTCCACAGTATGTGTACCAGGTCTCCCTGCTGGCCGCATCCCCTGCCACAGAGGTCTGTCAGGCCAGGGAAGGCCTGGCTCAGCCGACTCGGGGTGAGGTACCAGTGGAATATTTTTTTTAATATATTTTCCATGATAGTGGTACAAATTAAGGTTTTGGTTGCGGCCTCCCAGATATCCTTCCAGTCCAATCTATCTATTTCTATATTGAGGTCTGCAGTCCACTTAAGCATATAGCTATGGTTGATGGCTATCAGGGCACGTGCTAGTCCCATATAAATCCCAGAGATCAGACCCTTCCGATATGCTCCTACTGCACATATCTTTTCAAAGTTAGAGGGGCTTTCAAACTTGGAGTTGTGGGAGATCGTTGTTAAGAAGTGTCTGATCTGGAGGAAAGCGAATAGGGGGGAGACACCCAGGGGCATATTTTTCCTCTGGTTCGGAGAATTTCATAGGCCGTCCTTTGATTAGCAGATCGGACACTTTCGTTATATTGGCTGCTTTGAACAGTCTGAAGTCCCTAGGATCACAACCTGGGGGGAATTCCGGATTGCCAAACGGGGGTCAGAATTGAAGGGGAAGATAATAAGCCAAATTTAGTTCTTGTTTTTGACCATGTCCCCCATGTACATGTCATTGCTCCCAGGCCCATCCTGCCCGGCGTTGTCTCCCTCCCCTCCCCCTTCTCCCCCTCCCCCGCCCACAAAAGGGAAGGGATGGAGAGGGGAGAGATGTAGGAGGCTTCAATCTCCAACCAGCTGCAAGACGCTGGGTCATTATTCCATGTGGCCGCCTGTTTTAGGTGGGCTGCAAGATTGAATGTATTTTTAATTTATACATTTATGGGAAGTTAACAAAAACTGAACTTTGCCATTGGGTTCAAAGTAGGCGGCAACCTGGGTTAGGACAAGTTGGCCAGCAGCAGGAGCTGGATTATTTCTGGGTTTACATTTGTTATGCTCTCAGCCCTAGATCCACATACGGTGCTTAGTATATGAAAGGGAATAAAGGCGTGCTAAAGTATAGCACCCTTTGTGTATCTGGCCCTGCGTTTGTTGAAAATAGAAGCAGTCCAAAGCAAGGTCTATTTTATCTGGAAGAATCAGGAATTATAAAGAATAAACCACTTAAAAAAAATTTTTTTTTAAATTCCCCTTTATTAATGAGACAGACCGCCAAACAAATGTAATATATATCATTAGTCTGCTGTGTGCGTCATGCATAAACGCAGCACAGATAACGCCAGGGCCGCTGCTTCGTTCAAAAAGAACGTGTCGAACAACAGACGAATTCTGAGATTATGTTTAAGAATAGCCAAAGTGTTAAATGTTTGGCAGTTTTCTTTTTATTGCCTCTTTGGCAGCGAAGGTGTTAAACGTACAAAGTCACAATGAAGCTTGTTCCCAGTTTCCAGAGTATACTTGGAATGATCACCGTGTACTTATTTGAGGATAATGAGGTTGCTTCTTTACCCTATGCAGCAATTAAAAGCTGGAATATCCTGATATACAGAAGAAGAAGAAAAAATTGTTTGCCGGCCAGGTTCTCTTGGCGGGCAATCTCGTTTCAGCCGTCCCTGTTATTAGTCACCAATTTAGCCTGCCAGATCCCTGCCCGGGGATTGAACACAGACAGCGGTCAAATTGCACACTGCCAACTGAAGGATACAAAGGCGCCTATGTATAAAGCGTCACTAAAAGCAATTTTGTCAAAAGTGACGTATGCAGTAGAAGAATAACAAATCAATGCGTCTTTGTACTAAACCGACTTTCATGTTGGCGGCAGCTTTTCTTTCCCATTAAGACAAATGGGGGTGGAGTTGGAGGTGGATTTTGGATGTTGGAGGTGGGGCATATATGTAATTGATATGTATAAAAAGATTACAAGCACGGGTCGTGAAATGCGTCGACAATTGTCTGTTAACCTTTTCTTGGAGTAAAAGACAGACGCAAACATGTCTTCGTGCATTGATATGTATGAACTTGAAGCACGCCATACAAAGAATAGGAAAACATGAGCCAAAGAACATGGATAATAACATACCAACCCATGCAACTATTCATTTTAGGGGAGAAAGTTGTTATTTTGTTTCGCAATGCCTTATTTCAATTCATATTAGGCGTATATACTGTAGATGCAGCAAAGGTTATTGCTCCCGCTGCTGTGTGGTGGGATATTTAAGTAATAATCCCCGAAGAACAGGGCATTACTGGCCAATAATGCCCTGGCTGGAAGAGTTGAAGACACTTTAACCCAGCCAGGGCATTATTGGCCAGTAATGCCCTGTGCTGAGGGGATTATTACTATTATAGGCTAAATGTAGGCTTATTTCATAAATAATAGACACTTTTGTAAAGATATATAACTCGGAACTATGCTGATGCACCTGTGTAGGAAAAAGAAGTAAAGTAGAAAATGAGAGTGGGGGAGAGAAGAGAGGTATGGGGGGGGGAGAAGAGAGGTGTGAGGGGGGGGAGAAGAGAGGTGAGGGGGGGAAAAGAGAGGTGAGGGGGGGGAGAAGAGAGGTGAGGGGGGGAGGAGAGGTGAGGGGGGAGGAGAGGTGAGGGGGGGAGGAGAGAGGTGAGGGGGCAAGGGAGGAGGAGAGAGGTGAGGGGGCAAGGGAGGAGAGGCAAGGGTGGGGGAGAAGAGATAGGTGAGTGGGGATTGAGGGAGGTGATGGAGGAGGGGAGAGGTGAGGGGGGAGCGAGGTGAGGGGGGAGCGAGGTGAGGGGGGGAGCGAGGTGAGGGGGGGAGCGAGGTGAGGGGGGGAGCGAGGTGAGAGGGGAAGTGAGGTGAGGGGGGAACGAGCACGAGGAGAGAGAGGTGATTGGGGAGGTGGGGGGAAGAGAAGTGAGGGGGTGAGGGGGGAGGGAGAGGTGAGGGGGGAGGGAGAGGTGAGGGGGGAGGGAGAGGTGAGGGGGGAGGGAGAGGTGAGGGGCAGAGGTGAGGTGGAGAGGTGACGGGTAGGGGAAGGTGTTGAGGGGGGAAAGGGATGAGAAGTGTTGAGGGGGTAATTGGATGAGAAGTGGGGGGAGAAGAGGGGAGGGGGGAGGGGGGTGAAGGGGAGAATGGGAAGAGAAGTGGGGCGGGGACAGTGATTTTAACTACAAACTAAAAAAAAACAGATAAAAATGACCTTGTGCTGTGTGTGAGAGAGCCTGCATGTGCTGTGTGGGAGAGCCTGCATGTGCTGTGTGTGAGAGAGCCTGCATGTGCTGTGTGTGAGAGAGCCTGCATGTGCTGTGTGTCAGAGAGCCTGCATGTGCTGTGTGAGAGTGCCTGCATGTGCTGTGTGAGAGAGCCTGTGTGAGAGTGCCTGCATGTGCTGTGTGTCAGAGAGCCTGCGTGTGCTGTGTGTGAGAGTGCCTGCATGTGCTGTGTGAGAGAGCCTGCATGTGCTGTGTGAGAGAGCCTGCATGTGCTGTGTGTGAGAGAGCCTGCATGTGCTGTGTGTGAGAGAGCCTGCATGTGCTGTGTGTGAGAGAGCCTGCATGTGCTGTGTGAGAGAGCCTGCATGTGCTGTGTGAGAGAGCCTGCATGTGCTGTGTGAGAGAGCCTGCATGTGCTGTGTGAGAGAGCCTGCATGTGCTGTGTGTGAGAGTGCCTGCATGTGCTGTGTGTCAGAGAGCCTGCGTGTGCTGTGTGTGAGAGTGCCTGCATGTGCTGTGTGAGAGAGCCTGCATGTGCTGTGTGAGAGAGCCTGCATGTGCTGTGTGAGAGAGCCTGCATGTGCTGTGTGTGAGAGAGCCTGCATGTGCTGTGTGTGAGAGAGCCTGCATGTGCTGTGTGTGAGAGAGCCTGCATGTGCTGTGTGAGAGAGCCTGCATGTGCTGTGTGAGAGAGCCTGCATGTGCTGTGTAAGAGAGCCTGCATGTGCTGTGTGAGAGAGCCTGCATGTGCTGTGTGAGAGTGCCTGCATGTCCTGTGTGAGAGAGCCCGCATGTGCTGTGTGAGAGAGCCCGCATGTGCTGTGTGTGAGAGCCCGCATGTGCTGTGTGAGAGTGCCCGCATGTGCTGTGTGAGACAGCCTGCATGTGCTGTGTGTGAGAGTGCCTGCATATGCTGTGTGTGAGAGTGCCTGCATATGCTGTGTGTGAGAGTGCCTCCATGTGCTGTGTGGGAGAGTGCCTGCATGTGCTGTGTGAGAGTGCCTGCATGTGCTGTGTGAGAGAGCCTGTGTGAGAGTGCCTGCATGTGCTGTGTGAGAGAGCCTGCATGTGCTGTGTGAGAGAGCCTGTGTGAGAGTGCCTGCATGTGCTGTGTGAGAGAGCCTTCATGTGCTGTGTGAGAGAGCCTGCATGTGCTGTGTGAGAGCCTGTATGTACGGTGTGAGAGTGCCTGTATGTGCTGTGTGAGAGTGCCTGCATGTGCTGTGTGAGAGCCTGCATGTGCTGTGTGAGAGCCTGCATGTGCTGTGTGAGAGAGCCTGTGTGAGAGTGCCTGCATGTGCTGTGTGAGAGTGCCTGTATGTGCTGTGTGAGAGTGCCTGTATGTGCTGTGTGTGAGAGCCTATATGTACTGTGTGAGAGTGCCTGCATGTGCTGTGTGAGAGCCTGCATGTGCTGTGTGAGAGAGCGCCTGCATGTGCTGTGTGAGAGAGCGCCTGCATGTGCTGTGTGAGACAGCCTTTGTTGCCGTGCTGTGAGAGGAACAGAGATGCTGTGCTCCCCCTACATCTCTGAAAGGTGAGTTGGAAGGGTGCCAAAAATTCCGGCCATTACTGAATGAATAATGCCTGGAATTCTAACCAATCAGAGGGCAGGGATTTCAGTAATGCCCGGAATTTTACTGCTTTAGCCTATAATCTGGGTGAATCCCATGGAGACTCGGTGATATTCTGCATTTTAATGCAATATGTTGTGTTATGAGCGGTAGCAATAAAGTCTGCAGCCATTAGCAGTGATTCAAAACAATCAAAGCATTGCCACATTTTATGTTACTGATTCACAAAGTAATTTAAAGAAGAAATGATAAATAAAATAATTGGTGCGATGCTTCATTCCTTTTGCACTGCCTGCCTCAAATGCCACGCCCGTGTTGTACAAGGCACAGTCACAGGGAGCTTTGTATTCGGCCGCGCTTATAGTCCTTGCTACGGCGATGCGACGGCGTGACATCATCCGTCGCCGTTGTAGCAGCGATTTTTGCTTCTAGTGTTAGAGACAAGAGATGGCGACTGAGGGGCTTGGCGGGGGCGTGACCGTGAGCGGTTAGCCCTCATTGGCTGAACCGCTCACGTGGCCGCTGACGTCACCCTGCGGTCGCTGAAAGGTACATTTTCAATGACTTCCAGCGATCGCGACCAAGCCGTCGCTCCTACTATAGACGCACGCGATGGATTCAATACATTTGTTTTGATGTGACGCCGCGGCCTAAGGGCTGGTCCGCGCCCGCTGCGGCGGACGCTGCAGGGGCGAGAGCCCTCCCCTCAATGGCGCCGGGCCCGCTGCGAGGGGGGGCCGCAGCGCTGTGGCGCGACTTGCTCCTGCTCTCAATAGAATTGAGAGCAGGACTCGCTACGGAGCGCTAAGCCACGCCCCCCGGCGGTTCAGCCAATGAGGGCGAACCTGCCGGGTGACGTCATGGCCGCGCCCCCGTCACTCCCTCGCCCCCCCTCCCCCCCGGTCTTTTGGTCTGCAGCTCCCTGCAGACCGGGGAATCGGCTGCACGCACCGCCAGTCTCGCGGGCGCGCGTGCAGCGGAGGTACTGGGCCTCAGCCTAAGTGTGGAGCTCTACTACTTGGCTTGAGGGAGAGGAAATTAATTATCCCCATAAATGCCTATAAAAATATTTGAGTGCCTTGATTCATTATCATATGATTTGCCATGGGATTTTTACAAGGACTTTAAAGGGCAGTCACATTTCAAATAAATAAAAGCAATAAATGGGTACAATAAACCACTCAACAATGTCACAGTCTCGCCCCTGAAATGATAAAATGTACTTATCAGTGTCCTGTAAAACGGAATGTTTCTTTGTTCGGGTCCTCTGAAATTTATGATAAACGCATATTTACTGTCCTTTATCTGTTTGGCCAGTAACTACACCATCATTTAATTGCTAACAAGGGAGACATGATAAAACAACTGGCAGGCGGGTTATAGGATTTGCCGAACAGTTTTATCACAAAAGGAATTTGAAATGGTAAAAACTCTCCACGGCATTTAGCTGCAGGTACAAGAATCCCTGGCTGCGGTGGTTGCACTGTATGTTAAGGCCGTGATTACACAAAAACGTGTGCGGCGCCAAAACAAGTTGGATAAATCCGATGAAACTGTTCATACCGCTGGCGACGGTCGCGGTGCGGCTGGGGAAGAGCGGACGGCTGGGGAAGAGACTTTGGAATTCGTTTTTTCGTTGCGACGGCCGTGTCACGTGAGCGGTTCAGCCAATGAGGGCGAACCGCTCACAGCCACGCCTCCGTCACGCCTCCAAACCTTCTCTGCTCTCTCTCCCCGGTACAATGAAGATGGCGCTCGGCGGCAGCGCAGGGTGACGTCACAGAATAGCGCTACCGCCCTGCAGCACTTGGTATAATAAAGGCCTAAGGCCTTGACCCCGCTGCCTACTACAGCGTCCGCTGTGGCGGACGCTGCACGGATGAGAGCCCTCCCTTCAATGGCGCCGGGCCCGCTGCGAGGGGGGGCTGCAGCGCTGGGGCGAGAGTTGCTCCTGCTCTCAATAGAATTGAGCATAGAATAGCATTACAGCGGAGTTACCAGGGCCTTAGCCTAAGAGATAATGGGGAAAAGCAAGTGGTATTTTTATTTACTGTACAGTGTGCTGTGGGGTTTTTTTGTCACTTTTTTACTCACTATAACTTATTTTGTTTCTTGTTGTAGCCACTCCCAGCTTCACGTTGCAGAGTCAGTAACCCACCTCACACTGATGAGACCCAAAAGGTTGAAACAGCTGTCTGTGAGTAGGTTTACTGGCTATGCTGTGCTGGGCTAACCCAGGCTGTGCTGAAAAAGATGTGTAGTGCAGCAGGCATAAGCTTGTAGGGGTCCATGTTAAAATGGACAAGACGCCAAAAGTGATGCACTGAGTGAGTGCTCATTTGCATGTCATTACCCAGAACCCCTGGCTGCCTTGGAAGCATTACACGCCAAGAGATAATGGAGAAATGCATGGTTTGCAGACCTGAAACATGTGAATGTGCTATTTGTATTTGATGTAAACATTTCAAATTCAAAAAGTTACAAAAAATGATTGTACCTATCTGATTTACTTTATACAAGGTACAGTACCAAGCACCTACATTTAATGTATTAAACAGGCCAAAAGTTCACTTTAGTCCCAGTTGAGACTGCATCTTCTCAAGCACTTTGTGAATTTGTGCATGACCACCAGCAAGCCAGGCAAGCTATAGGCGCATAATCAAACACAGTGGCATGGATTGTTGCACACTAATTAGTAACGAATGAATCCATTTGGCAGAAATATTTAGTGTGAAGCTACGTGTTGTTTTGAAAGTGACCTTCTTCTTTTATGCTTATCACTTCTTCCAGAGCGCTGCTAGCTTGACCTAATTTAGGTCAACATGGAAGGTTTTCACTATGAAAACTGGAAAGGGCGTCCTCCCTTTGCACTAATATTTTACATGTCACATTTCTGTAAAGTTTAATTAAACAATAGGAGGCAAGTGAGTATCGAAAACTGTCACCTCTTAATTATAGAAAGAATAATGTTAAACATTTATGGTGGGGGTTAAATGATGAAGCAGCCACTAACAATTGTAAATACCTGGCTGTGTGATTTTATATTATTGCAAATACAATATATATATATATATATATATTGTGATGTCTTAGTCACGCTGTAGGGTCGTTTGCTCCGGATTAAATGCAAGAAAACGTAGGATTCGTTTAACAGGGTTTATTTACAGTGCGAAACAGGGACACAAAAACAAAAGGACATAACCCCACTTTGGGGCGATAACTAATACGTTTTAGTTACTCACTAGCAGTGGGAGAACTAAACGCTTTCCCCACTCAGAACACTGCACATGAACCGCACTTCTCCCTGCATGTCTCTCACTGAGACTGTCAGTGTGTGGGCTTCCAGATCGGACCAGCAGCCCAGGGAGGAGGTGCTTGGACTGCCTTTTATATTGCAGTCCATTAATTAGTGCTCAGGTGAGGTGCAAGGCTGCACACCCAGGAAAGTGCTATGCCCTATATATCTCCCTTCAAACACCTTCTCACTGAGTATATCACAGTATGTATATGTTTTAAAAATGAAATTGCACCTTTATCTGTCATTTCTTAGTTTAAGATACAATATCACCCCTCACAACTCTTATTCTAGGATAGATTTTATATTTGTCAACCCCAAATGAATCCCCGCAATAACCACTACGGGTATAGGCCAATCACTTTGCTCTGATCTCGTGCTCATAGACTTGCATCTTTGGACCCTCTGCAGCCTCCTAGACAATTCGCGTAGAGACTCAACTCTCTCCTGAACCACGTAGAGAGAGAGAAAAATTACCAAATCCCCCAAGGATTATTTTGATAATAATGTAGGAAGCATGGACTAAGAGGCTACCTTGTGTTAAGCCCATAAGGCTCATACAAGAGGGCTTGTATATCCGTAGCCACCCATAGGAAAAGAGAAAAGATCATGGCCCTTAAGAAACTGACATATTAAGGACATATTATAGCACTAGAGCAGGCCCACAAGGAAGCAGCTGGTAAAAAACTTCTATGGGAAGCTATTGAAACTCCGGGGTGATCTCAGGAGCCTCCAAATGGACGAGGCATCTCTTTTACGATACAGGCAACAAAGCATAAAAACTGTTAGCTAACAAATTAAAAGGGTTGGAAGCTAAGGCTGGAGTATTTGCCATAAAGACAAAAAAAAAAGGAGGAGTAACCACATGCGACCCTGAGGCGATAGCCAAGGAATTTAATACGTTCTACACAGATCTTTATAACCTAGAGTTAGACCCTAAATCTCCAGAATCCTTAAATATCTTAAAAGGGTGTAACCTTCCAAGCCTAACAAGAGAGGAACTATTGGGGCAAAATGCTAAAATAAAAGACTCAGAAGTGAGAAAAGTGGCAAAAAATATAAAAAAAACCATCTAAGGCCCCAGGACCATATGGTATATTTAATATATACTATAAGAAATACTTTAACCTACTATCCCGGCACCTGTTAAAACTCTTGAACTCATTTATGGAGGGGAAGGATAAACCACAGACAATGTCAAAAGCTAATATAGATATAAAAAAAACTGTGTGGTGCTCTAAAAAACAAAGGCAGATATCGCAATATAATCCGCAATGAAGTACCTCTCAGGTAATTTAGTAGAATATACACATGAATGGTGGTATCCAATATCTGACGTAAATGCTGCAAAAATCCCACAAAGCACAGTAGTAAGGATTTAACACATTCTGGGTCCATAACTTGATACAGGAGGGCCCCGGGTATACGGCGGTTTCCGTTCCAGGGGCCCGCCGTATAGTGAAAATTGCCGGAAAGCGGATCCGGCGATTTTCCGTTCTGCGCATGCGCAAACCGGCATTTTCGCCGTTCTGCACATGCGCGACCTATGGTCTGCGCGCGCAAACTACGGTCTGCGCATGCACGCCGGGTGCACCCCTCGTTCTGCGTATGCGAGACTTACAATCCAACATGGCGGCCCCCTTCTCGGTGCTGCCGTATCGGCGGAGTGCCGAAAAGCGGGGTCCTGCTGTACATCAATGTAAAATGAGTAATACCTTGAACAGTGTAGGAGGGCAATAACCAGGGACTCACGTGAAGGTGCAGCGTCCGGGTATGATGACCCACTTGTCCTGGGGTACTATGTGTGCTTCCGCTTGGCACTGGATACAAAGAACGAAGAAGTAAAAGCAGAGCACTACTTCCATGTAGGAAAAATGATGAGAGAGAGAGAGCGTTCCCATGGATAAAAAACAATAACAATTTAATGGATGATAAAAGACATACAAGGGCAAGCAGCCCACACCTACGCGTTTCACGCTGAAGTGTGTTGTCAAGGTAAAAAAGCAGAACTTACCGGAGTGTTTAAATACCTCCTCAGCGCGCCATCACCACCAATCCCCTCTCCTTCATGAGATGTCAAAAGGAGGCGGTAAGAGAAGAATAGACGATGTAATGCTCATGGAACGTCTGACGGCGTTTCTCAAACGCAAGACTGCAAGTCACTACAAAATTTGGGAACCCTGGGAGATTCACTGACACCCAAGAGAATCGGATAGAAGAAATTATGACCATTCAAACCTCAGCCTGAAGGACGCTAGGGTCGGCGGGGTGGGGGAGGCTCACCCCTCACCCCCCCCCCATCTCTATACCCACCCCCCCCTTCCCCTCTATCCCCCCCCTCTCTTTTTCAGACCTCTCGCTCCCCCGGTCACCCGGTGACCCAGAGGTCGCGCCACTCTTGGCGGTACACCCCCCCCCCCCCCCTCCAACATGGAAAATTTGAAAATCAGAGTGTATTAGGATATTGAGATGTGATATATGCCTGTAAATTTGCCTGTTTCCCAATAAAAATGTTAAAAAAAAAAAAAAAAAGGATGCGGGAGCAGTGACGTCAGCGCGTGTGAGTCAGAACATTGAAACTTAAAAAAAAAAAAACTTTATTAACACCAAAAATCACCATAATCGCACTCCGGTTGTACAAATGCGATTAAGCTCTAATAACTATTATAGAAAAACGTTGACACAATAAAATAAACCTGTATACAACTAATAAAAGGATAAACAAATCAACATTTAGTACGTATATCTCCCTGTTCGAAATGATTAGGGAAACCCAGTAGAATAAAGGGAAAGAGTATGTCTTGTAAACACAAACATTAAAAGTGAAATGAAAAGAGAAGCATTATAAAATATATAATTTATAATAACAAAACTGTCACAAATAAATTAACAAATTATTAAATAAATAAATGACTCCTATTTCCAAACATGTTACATAGTTACATAGTTACATAGAAGATGAGGTTGAAAAAAGACTTCCGTCCATCAAGTTCAACCTATGCTAAATTTAGACAACAGATACTTTATCCTATATCTATACTTACTTATTGATCCAGAGGAAGGCAAACAAAAAAACCCCATTAAGGGGAAAAATTAATTCCTTTCTGACTCCAAGAATTGGCAGTTGGATTAATCCCTGGATCAACATCCTTCCCATGTATACTTATTTGGTATATCCCTGTATACCTTTCCCATCTAAAAAGATGTCCAACCTTTTTTTGAACAAATCTATTGTATCTGCCATCACAGTCTCAATGGGTAATGAATTCCACATTTTAACTGCCCTTACTGTAAAGAACCCTTTCCTTTGTTGCTGGTGAAATTTCCTTTCCTCCAACCTTAAGGGATGGCCCCGAATCCTTTGTACTGCCCGTGGGATGAATAGTTCTTTTGAAAGCTCCTTGTATTGTCCCTGAATATATTTGTATATAGTTATCATATCCCCTCTTAGACGCCTCTTTTCTAATGTAAATAAATCTAATTTAGCTAGCCTCTCCTCATAAGTTAGAATGTCCATCCCCTTTATTAATTTGGTGGCTCTTCTCTGCACTCTCTCTAGTTCCATAATGTCTTTTCTTAGGATTGGTGCCCAAAATTGTAGTCCATATTCAAGGTGTGGTCTTACTAATGCTTTGTAAAGGTGCATAATTATGTTTACTTCCCTTCCATCTATTGCCCGTTTGATGCAAGATAAGATCTTGTTTGCCTTTGCAGCTACTGCATGACATTGGGCACTATTGCTAAGCCTGCTGTCTACACGCACTCCAAAATCCTTCTCCATCAAGGATTCCCCCAATATATCTCCATTTAATTTGTAAGTCGCCTTTTTATTCTTGCATCCCAAATGCATAACCTTACATTTATCTGTATTAAACCTCATTTGCCATTTACCTGCCCACGTTTCCAGTCTCTCCAAGTCCTTTAGAAGAGAAATTACATCCTGCTCTGATTCTATTACCTTACACAATTTAGTATCATCAGCAAAGATGAGACTTTGCTCTCGATCCCAACCTCAAGATCATTAATAAACAAGTTAAAAAGCAGGGTTCCCAGTACCGATCCTTGAGGTACTCCACTCACGACTTTAGCCCAACCTGAAAAAGTTCCATTTATAACAACCCTCTGTTGTCTGTCCTTTAACCAGTTTTCAATCCAGGTGCATATATTATTACTGAGTCCAATTTTCTTTATTTTATACACCAACCTCTTGTGTGAAACCGTATCAAAAGCCTTTGCAAAATCTAAGTAGACCACATCAACTGCATTGCCCTGGTCTAAATTCCTACTTACCTCCTCAAAGAAACAAATAAGGTTAGTTTGGCAAGATCTATCCTTCATAAATCCATGCTGACATTACTAATAATTTTGTTTTCCTTTAGGTATTCCTGAATATTATCCCGTATTAAACCTTCAAGTAGTTTCCCTACTATTGAAGTCAGGCTTACAGGTCTGTAATTCCCCGGTTATGATCTAGCTCCCTTTTTAAATATAGGCACCACATCTGCTTGTGACTGGGTGGGTGGGAGGCAGTGACTGGTTGGGTGACAGTTACTGGGTGGGACAGAGTGACTGGGTGACAGTGACTGGGTGACAGTCAGTGACTGGGTGGGTGACAGTCAGTGACTGGGTGGGTGACTTTGACTTACCTTGACCGGGGGGGTGCAGCTTGCCGCCGGACGCTTCCCCCTCCTGCCCCCGATATCCTCGCGGCAGCTGCCCGGGACGGGAGGTGGGCTTGGGGGAGGGGAGGCATGGGAGGTGGGCTCAGGGGCCACGCTGGAGGTGGACTCGGGGGGCGCGCGGAAAGCAGGCCGCGGGGGGGGGGGGGGGGGCTAAGCAGGCCGCAGGAGGAGCAGGTGTTTCCCCCTCCGTCCCACATTGGGAGCGGGTGGGGAGCGGGCCGCAGAAGAGGAAATGCTACTTCCCCCTCTGTCCCACGTTGGGAGCGGGGGGGGAGCGGGCTCTGCGCATGCGCGTTGGGAGCGGGGGGGGTGAGCGGGCCCTGCTTGCCCTGCGCATGCGCGTTGGGAACGGGGGGAGGGTTGAGCGGGCCCTGCTTGCCCTGCGCATGCGCGTTGGGGGGGGGAGTGTGAGCGGGCCCTGCGCATGCGCACCGGGACCGCAGGGGAATCGCCGCCATTTTATTTATTTATTTTTTTCATTTATTTAAATAACTGGCGGGTGCCCTTTGTCCCACCCTGTTGGCGGCCCTGCTTGTACCTAGAAGGTTAGGAGGGTAGTTGGTGTAGATAGAGCACAGCTGCAGACGCCCTGCAATGTGAAGCAGGGAAAACCTTGATAAAGTACTATTGTACGAAACGCGTAGGTGCGTTCTATCTGTTCTATTTTTGTTCCCTGTATGTGCTTGCTGGCTTAATACACTTTTTGATAATACTACTGCGGAGTGGCCTGGTTTTGTTTTCCCTGCTTCACATTGCAGGGCGTCTGCAGCTGTGCTCTATCTACACCAACTACCCTCCTGGACTTCCTATCTGATGGACTGCACGCTACTGATTCTGAGAGTGCCCCCCCCCGGATGCGCAGGTAAAGTGCCAATGTGCCTTATCTAAACCCTGCTATTCAATGGACATAGTTCCTTCCTTCATATACTGTTAGGGTGATTATTGTGTACATCACAGTGGCTGTCCCAACTGACTCCACTTGTCACTTCCCCTACAGTTATTACGCATTATTGCTTATTGCTTTATTGAGGGGCACTCCGTCGTCGCCAGACCACCAAGCCTATGGTCTCAATTACAATTATGTTACAGAAGTTACCGGTCTGATTCTGAGCACCACACATACCACATCTCCTGCTTGTACCTAACCTATCTTGTCTCCTGTTGATCTAATGTGTACTGACCCGGCTTGACTATTGGACCCTCTCTGGATAACGACCCCGGCTTGCCTCTGACTACCCACACTTCTCTATCCCTGACCACGGCAATTGGACACTCGACTATCCTACCGGCTCCAACCCGACCATGGCACAACAGATAACGACTACGCTGCTGGCTCCACCCCACGACCTCGGCAAGTATCTGGACTAACCTCTCTCCAACCCAGACCCGGCTACGTTGACAATCCACTTTCCAGACGTGCCTCCGCTGCTGAGGGTGCGCCGTTCTGTGCTTTCCCACCTCAGTACCGGGGTCCCGCCTTGTGAGCGTTTCGGGCTCCCTGCCGTTTGTCAGTGTACTCTTTGCAGGGATGGAGAAGTGCGGGTAGGCAGAGAGTACTCTTTGACAAAGGGCAGGGAGCCCGAAACGCGTCAGAGTACTTCTTACAGTGCTATGTGTAATCTGTTGTTTTGATCCTCAATAAAGTAGTTTATTTTTACTATTATTGATCCAGCCACCGTCATATTTTTAAATTCATTCTACAAGCAGCGCACTGCCCGCACGCCCTTCCCATGGACACAGCCCAAGTGTGTAATATAACACTAAGGGGAAAAGCAGATAAAAATTATAACCACCAATTGTCTAACTAATATAAATTCAAGATATATAGCCAAAAAGCTAAAAAAAAAAAATGGTATATAAAATATTAAACTCTTCAACTAATAATTTCTAAATACAAAAATATATATTTTATTAATTAATACTGGCAATTTGTATTGATGAATATAGTCATAAACAACCACACACTATCATTGAACAATAATAATCAGTATCATTATTAATAACGACACTGAATATTGGATAGATACATGATTATTAATTAATTAAATAAATATAAACAGAAAAACTCCATACATGTATTGCAAACCCCAATATTAAGCAATTCTGATTGACAGAAACATTATGATAGAAGTAGTAATCTACTACATTTTATTATACTAAATTATATGTTGTTTTTTAAAATGTTATTTGTAATAATAATATCATGTATGTACTGTTTAATAAAGTGGGAGATGTTAAAAATATGTCTGAAAACAAAACCTATTGATGTAAATATCCATTTATTTAATTTTATTGTGTCAATGTTTTTCTATAATTATTAGAGCTTAATCGCATTTGTGATTATTGTGATTTTTGGTGTTAATAAAAAAAAATGAAAGTTTCATTGTTCTGACTCACACGCGCTGACGTCACTGCGCCTGCGATATTTTGGCGTCTGATGAAGGAGAGGGGATTGGTGACGATGGCGCACTGTGGAGGTATTTAAACACTCCGGTAAGTACTGCTTTTTTACTTTGACAAACCGCCTCGGCGTGAAACGCGTAGGTGTGGGCTGCTTGCCCTTGTATGTCTTTTATCATCCATTAAATTGTTATAGTTTATAACCATGGGAACGCGCTCTCTCTCTCTCATCATTTTTTCTGCATGGAAGTAGTGCTCTGCTTTTTCTTCTTCGTTCTTTGTATCAAAAGCTAATGTAGTAGTAATACTCAAAGAAGGGAAATATTGAAGATTTGCTTCATTAGATGGGTGCTAATAAATGTCCCACCTTTCAGCGATATGTCAAATAGTCCACGGTCCGGGTCTTTTCTCAATTTATTCAGAGACAAATAGAACACATTTTACAGCATCATTTCAGTCCGTTACATCAGGTTTTCAGGCATACATATAGAATTTGGTTATAGAGTGGAGAATCTGTAAGGTGGTTGATGTTAAATGATTCAGCTGCAGCTTGGTGATAATGATACCGAATTCCATACATCCAAGTACAATCTTTTTACATTTATCCCTAACCTAGCAATCACCTGTTTTTCTCACTGTCAGCCAAATGTCCTTAGTCAATCATTAATGTTAAAATATTGTTTCTTCCTTTAGCAATATTTATTTTGATTTACAAAATGCCCTTGTTCTGTCAGTAAGTAACTAGTCTAAGCTGCCGTTTTTTTATTTTATTTTTTTCTCTTTAATATGTGCATCAATACAATCCACACAATGATAAGTAACTAACTAAGTTGCCGGTCGATCCGTTCTCCTGTGATCGATCGGTGAAGATTCGGCTCAGGGGTTCACTAGATGGCTGTCAGAGCAGAAGAAGAGGACCAAAGATGCAAAGTTCTGTGGGGAAGATTATGTGACCAGGCAGTCACTATATACTATTGGTGCACTGCTAGAGAGAGGGCAGGGCTCAAAAAGGGATATGCCAGGGCCTGTTTCAGAAGAGGATGGGGATGTGACTTAGTAAATGGTTGCTATAGAAACAACAAAATATTGTTACATTACAATACATTAAAAATGTAATTCAGAGTTATTTAAAAAAAAGAAACATGCTACAAGTATTTTCTAAAAGTACAGAACTGATTTATTTTAAAAAAAAACACACGTAGGATATTGCTTGGTCTGCAGCTTTAAACTGTGATCTAAAAATGTATAGCACCTTGCCTAGATTAATATACTCGGGCCAGGTAGGGTTCATAACCAACAGACAAGCATCAGACAACACGAGAAAGATAGTAAACATCATAAAACAGGTACACCAGAATAAGACAAAAGCCTTTTTGCTAAGCCTAGACGCAGAGAAGGTTTTCAATAGAATTAGTTGAGGGTTCCTGGAATCAACATTGAGAGCCTTTGGCTTCAGTGGCCTTGTTATTGAAGGAATGCTGCACTTTATAACCAACAAAAGAAATAACTCAACGCTCAACCTATTACGGTGAAAAACCTTGAGTTAACTTGTGGTGCTATGATGGCACTTTATCAATTTCTGTCTGCCTCCCTTAAACTACCTGGAGCAAATTCAGACTTAGTTCAGATAAAAAATGGGACAAGACAGGGATGCTCCCTATCACCCTTCCTTTTCGAACACGGCATGCACAATCCGAGCCGACTCAAATATCTCTGGGGTGGCAGTGGGGAAAAAGGAATACACAATATAGTTTGAAGATGACATAATAATGACACTGACACATCCCCTGATGTCACTTCCAAATTTACACTCAAACCTGACAGAATTCTGAGCCCTATCAGGGTATAAAATCAACACAGACAAATCGGATGACCTTAACCTGACACTACCTACCCAGGAGGTAAAACTCATACAAACAAAGTTCAGTTACAGGTGGAAAGAGACTCACCTAAAATACTTGGGTATATATCTAACCAGCTCCTATAACACTTTACAAATATACTGTAACTATCCAAAGATGATTGCACAAATCAAACAAGACCTGAACAAGGGATAATTTCCGAATCTCCTGGTGGGGGTTTATTTGTCGTTGAAATTGAACATTTTGCCATGATTACTGTACTGTTTCCAGAACCTCCCCATCCCAATCCCCTACAGAACTATACGGGATCTGCAAAACAAGTTTTTTAATGTACAGGTATATGTCAGAACAAACATCCGCGCCTAACGAGATCAACTTTAATTGCCCCAAAAGAGGGAGAATGCCTGGCTGTCCCAAATTTACATAAATACTATCTGGCTTCCCACCTAAAAAAATATTATAATGAGGCATCCTCCTCTTTTTTTATGCCTGATTGACTTGTACAAAGTGTGAGTAGCTGAAGTACTTGTCCTAACTACTACAGTGATACTATTGGACTGTACTATGTTTCTTTCTTTCTTATCTTTAACCCTGAGGGAACATCTACACTTACTGTATCTTCACATGAAAGGAACTGATAAGCCACCGTTTGGATGAGACTATACAATTTTCATCTTCCTGTAAGTGGTCTGACCTATGAGCCAAGATTCTAGCTATACATTCCCCACTTATACAACAGTGTACACTGTATTATCTTTTCGGGTGACTCTGCCCCCTCTGGATTTTTGTGGAGTGGCATACATATACAGACCAATATCAATGGGTGAATATTGACGGAGAACTATCGGGGGCCGTGGAGCTGACGGCCTAGACTACGGCTCTCCGAAGAGCAAAAAATATTACACTGCTCCCCATCCCGAAACATAGATTTTACACTGCACATTTCATCAAAAAACAAATACGCACTTCTTTCCTCCCCCTGTCCACATCTCCCCAAGGTGTTAAGTGAGGGTGCCTGAGGATACAACCGTCATGTGTACAGACAACCCATATGGAACTGATGACACCTATACTGATGTGTACTGTGAATGGATGAAAGGGGGCATAAATAAATAGCGTTGTTTGTACTACAAAAGTCCCTGCTGCCCATCATTTCCCAGTTTGCTACCTCATCTCCCAGCCGCACAAAGCCTGCACCCTGAATAAGGTAAAGACTTCCGAATAGCCACTATAGAGACACTGATGTAAACTCCCCAGGAGCCGGGCAGGGAGGGTTACAAGAAGTAAAACCTTTATCTCCTACGAGAGGAGACCGCCGCAGTCAGTAAAATGTGCAATGCTCTCTGGGGATTATTTTTCAGATTAGTTAACTTTAGCATGAAATGCACAGTGCCCATGTGTTCCACTCATCTCGTGTTAATATGTGTTAAACATTAACTTGGCAGTAACACTCAGCGAGACTTAATTACACAAGGCATTAGTTATTCATTAAACATTCTCAGAAACCCTTGTGACCGCACAAACATTTTGTGCTCAAAAAGAATATTTAGAAGACATGTGAATGTTTTGATTACATGGGTAAGGAAGGTGGGAGGCTGTATCAGTCCTTTCTTCCATGTAGTAAAGTGACAGAGAAGGGAGAAGGAGTAGGTATGTGTGATACCTTTTAGTGGATCAATAATTGATAAGTTACAAGCTTTTGAACCTCGGGAATCACACATCTCCCTCCTCTGTTTCTTTCATATTTCCTCTACTGGCAGATTTCTCTAATGAACATTTCAAGGACATCAGGCAAAAAATCTGGCATTGGGGTTGAATGCTGATTTGAAAACAATCTATAATATAGAAGTACTGTAGGCTTCTAAGTAAATGTTTAATTGAAAGGTGACAAAAAGTGGACATCATTTTTTCAAGCCAGAATGACAAAGATTACTCATTAAAAGTTGCAGTCTGTCCTAGGACCAAAGCGACGTATTTAAGGGGTTACATCTGGGTGATTGATGCCTTTCTTTTTTTTTTTTTTACCAAAATCCTACGCCTAGACGTATTTCAAAATAGTTTTAAAGTTATTATGTAAACATGGGGAGCAGAGACTTGGGAGAGGTTAGATTTCCTCTGGCTGCTCCCTTTTGTGTGACGTCACTGTAAGTTCAGTAGGTGCTCGTACAGCCGGACTCCCTCTCTCCTTTTCCCTTATAGCTTTATTGGTTCTCTGGTGAGACAGGGTGGGCTATGGGTAAAGAAAACACTCGATTGACAAACACCCATTCAGAGGCCCATGAGAAATTTAGCTTGTAATTCATCTCTATATTTTTTTTAAGTAACCCAACTTGTGCTATTAGAATGGCTAGATTTGTTTAGGGAAGCCAATTCCATGTAATGTTAAATTACATAGTTAGATAGTTACATAGTAGATGAAGTTGAAAAAATACTTATGTCCATCGTGTTCAACCAATGTTAAATGTTGTCAACTGAGATGCTTATCCTATATTAGTGTTTATATTGATCCAGTGGAAGGCAAACAAAAAACCCCATTATGACATTATACAAATATATTGATTTTTCTCCCTGGATCACCAGGGAAAAAATGTTTAAAAGGTATCTAACGTTTTCTTAAAGATGTCTAGTGTTTCTGCCATCACAGTCTCCATCTATAACAAATTCCACATTTGAACTGCCCATACTGTAAAAAACACAAAACAAAAAAAAAAACATTTGCTTTGCTACTGGTTTCTATTCTTTTTTCTGCAATCTCAAGAGATGACCCCGTTTCATTTGTATTGTCCTTGGGAAGAATAATTCCCTTGAAAGTTCCTTGTATTAACCCTGCAAATATTTGTAAATAGTTATGTTGTGGAAAAACTCAGTTCACACTTATTATTATTTAGACAAAAGCAATCTGTTCAGAAACTTTATTGCAGCAGCTGCTTGCAAGAGTGCATTCAATACGAATCAAACTTTGCTGTCTGACTTACACAAAAAGCACTCGCAAGATGGTCCAATGCAGCCTGTCATATACCCCAAAAAGGGGGCGGGCATGCATGATTTCAAATGTCATTATTGGTTATACATTTACTATAATATACTGTATCTTATCCGACTAAACATAAAGAAAGACTTTGGCTGCCTGATAATCTCATCTTCCCCCTTCAAGGCTAAGGCTACGGCCCGCGCGCCTGAGAGGCTGCTGGCGCGTGCAGCCGAATTCCACGGTCTGCAGTGAGCAGCAGGGGGAAAGACAGGGGTTGAAGTGGTGGGGGAGTGATGGGGGCACGGCCATGACGTCAACCGGCAGGTTCGCCCTCATTGGCTGAACCACCTGGGGGCGTGGCCAAGCGCTCAGACGCCAGTGTCCATCTCAATTTTCGGGTCTGGAACAAAAACTCGCCGCGCAGGGCAACGGCCCCCCCTCGCAGCGGGCCCGGCCCCATTGAGGGGCGGCTCTTGTCCCCGCAGCACCCGCCATAGCAAGCGCTGCAGATGCTTGTTGGGACCAAGCCTAACAGCTGTATCTCTCTTGCCTAACTCTACAAAGAGACAATGAACAGATAAGAACTGGAGGGGACCACCTCAGGAAAATAAACACAGGGTCAGCTATTATAAGGTGACAAGGTTCAGAGAAGGAAAAAAAACAAACTTATTTTATATGTCTATACTACTTCACTGTTACCCATAATATACTGTAACACAAAACATGGCTTTTCTCACAGTTATACATATGATAGTAATATTAAAATATTATACTTCCACATTCCAACATTTGAGACTATTAATTAAAGTCTCACTGAAAATTTAAACTTGCATTTCCATTATTTTTCAATTCCTTCCCTCAATCTGGACTCATACTTTCTTCGTAACTGATGTTACAATTTTGGTCCTTGTGAGATAACTTCCACTGCCACGGAGAGCCGGGGGTAATATATTTCTACCACTTGGTGCAGCACCTCCACCTGGAGGGATCCCAACAGAGTGGGAGGAGTCCCTCACAGGACACAACCACAGTAATACTCACTGACATAAACAGAACGGTCTTTACTGAACACACATTTATATCACTTATCACTCTATAATTGTCATAACCAACACTCTCCCTCATAGAAAGTATAACCCTTCCCCCACCACCATGTACCCCCCCACCGTGTCCACAGTGATGTCTGAGGCCCTTGGCCACTCTGTCACTTAAGTGTCTCAAGGGTAACCCCCACTTTATTAGGCGTGATCAGTGCCTGATATACCGGTATGTTGGTGCCCGTAAGATACGATACCTGCCCAGTGCGACGGCACCTGGGCCCTTAAATATCTACGAAAAAGATCCGCCGACCTCCTGCGCAACGTCCTGGCTTCACCAGCGCGATGATCCGTCAGGGGCGACCCCACCCTGAAGATAGTCTTGCTCTCTCTGTGGAGTAGCCCTGATCCCAAGCCTCTTTGTGGGAAGCGCAGTGTCCGCTGTTTTCCTTACTGTCACTATATATAACACTAAGGGGCAGGGTCCCTAACCTAGGGCCTGTCCCTGAAGCACAACAATGGCTTAGGACCTAACTGGGGCCTAGCAGCTGCTGGCCTAATGCAGTGGGTCAAAGACCTGCACTCACCTCCTACCCCTTGCTCTTCCTGGTCCTGACTGCTAGCGTGGGCTCCGCGCGCGAAATGTATCAATCCCTGGAAGCAGGGAATTGCTGCAGCCCTATAGGCTCCCTGGCGTCATGTGGTGCACTCCTGAGGCTCATGGGACTTGTATTCCCTGCAATAGCCTCCTTGTGATTGGCTGCCCTTTCGCGCACGTGTACTGCGCATGCGCGACCTAACAGGGGCCTCCCACTGCACATCTACACTGTGCATGCGCAAGGAACAAACATGGAGGCGCCTTGTACTGACGGGCAGCCGCAGAGCCTCCGGAGCAACAGAGCGCTCCTTGCTCGGCCCCCACCCTCCAGAAACGCCGGCGGGTACGCCGCTTGGCTCCAGCGGCACACGCCATCGCCCCCGGCAGCGGAGGTAACGAGGGGGTTCACTGTTGGCACAAAGGGGGCCCCGGGGCTACATGTACAACATCTTAACTTAAATAACAGATATAACTTAATAATAACTAACAATATATGGCCAAACCACAAAAAAAAATAAGTTGTTTAAGGCACATTGCCCAGGGCAAAAAATAAATGTGAAAACCAAGTGGTGAAAGTTCATCCTTCTGCATGGAGTTGGGAAGCTGAGCCTCGAATATTCTGAACTAGTTCATGAAGGGTACTGTTATTATCGGGTATATAGATACAACATTATTTCCCTATGATAGCACATGTTCCCCCTTTTTCTGCCAATATATATAGTCCAACGCCCTTCGATTTTGCAAAGCTACAGTTCATATAGCAGACATTTCCGTGGCTAGTTGTCCCAACGCGTCTGCCGTGTCATTGCTGATTTGTTGCATCAGATTGGCAAGGTCTATTATTTGGTCAACAGTACGAATAAAACCATAAGTTGGAAACAAAGCGGAAAAGAACCATTTAGTTTTGCTCAAATGTTTATGCCTGAAGGCATTGATCGCGCCCATAGACCATGCACTGCGCGCGGGCACAAGCAGGAGGGGGCGCGCGTTGCGCAAGAAATCAGTTGAAACGGATTTCTTGGTGCGAAAGGGCAGGTCACATGAGGGGTTTGCCCAATGAGGGTGAACCAGCTCTGTGACGCCCCTAGGCACGCCCCCCACAGCGCGTCCAACATAGACACAAAACACACCCGCTTCACGTGGGTGACGTCACAGCGAAGGCTGTATGGCTGTATGTGCAGTTCTTTTCCAGACTTCTCTTCAAGTCACGTTTATATATTAAAAAAAAGGGAGAACAAAAAGTTGTTTCGATACCTTGCAGTGTGTAGCTGAACCTGCTCCTTCACAGGGATTAGAATGCGGGAGTTGGGTGTTCTGTTTGTTGTTGCTTCAGGTTCTCCCTGCAACAGCATTGCAGACATGTCTATGCATGCACACAAATGCCACCTAGCAGCTTAATGTAGCAGTAGCTCAACTGCTGGAAAACTAAAAGAAAAACTAACCAACAGCAAGTATGGAAAAGTATTTTAAGTCACTGATTATTATTATTGTTTATTTGTAAAAGCGTCAACATATGCTGCAGCGAGGTACAATGGGGCTACAGAGAGATGTGAATGACATAAACAGAGTTACATACCAAATAAGAACAAACAGATACAAAGAGGGAATGAGGGTCCTGCTCGTCAGAATTTACAATCTATAGGGAATAAGGCTAGGTCCCCGCTGCTGACGGCGACGCGTGCGCCTCTCACCAGTCCCTCACCCCTTTCTAGCAGGCCCCGATGTCTCTTTGCTTGTTGTCCCACTTTGCGCTGTGGTGCGTCAGCCAGCAGGAGTTACAACAAGATTGTGTTCCCATGCGGCGACGCATCACATGGTGTGCTGTGAGCCAATCAAGCGTGTGTAATTTGATATCTTCATGAGTGTTCTGATGGTAGTTTTTAACACCAACACACTAAATATACATACATACATATATATATTATATATATATATGTATGTATCAGTTGCACCCGGCGCAAATTTTAGAAATAAAACAATGTATATATATATATATATATATATATATGTAGCCCTCTTTCGTACGCTCTAGAGTGACTACGGGTACTGTATACACACACCTGTGGCTCCAGGAGATCTGAGCCTCCGCTAGCTGGGAGCCTGGGGTAACACTTATCTTATTGGTCTCTACTATTGCGCAATAACATGGCGGCGCCCTATTCTGTCGGGCCGCCGCGGAACCTGCACCACTACATTTGAAATGTGCTGCAGCAAGGAAACATATACACATCCCTACATTCTCCCCCTCGCAGACTCCACCGTCCCCGCTTGGGACTATAACCATAACATATTTACAAATACTGTACACCTTACTCTGTATGCTCTACATGAGGTTATACATTTCACTGAACATGCCAATTACAGATCTCACTTTATGGCGAGCCCACTGCTGAGCCTCATAATGGGGTGCCCCAAATTGATTGTAAGCCATCCTCATTGGAGGTTGACCATTTCTTTGGCTTCTGCAAAGCTGCTCTTCAGCTACTTCCTCGGGAGAGTAACAAGTCTCATTTGGCACTTCAAACTCTGCCCTTGAGGGGCTCAATAGGTCTACACAGTCTTTTTGAGGCACAAAGCACGGGCTCTGCGGATCTAGTGGCTGGCTCACTGGAGTCAGCGTATCTGTCATTGGACCAAGGGGCTCTTTACCCATAGCTCCTTCAGGAGATGCCCCCGTGGTCGGAAGGCCCCTTTGAGAGGTTCCTTCCATAGGATTCTCAGAGGTGGCATTTGTTACAGTCTCTGGGCCATCCTCTGTACTATCAGCTTCTCCATCGAGTGAAACAGTGGCAACTTCCAAGTCGTTATCTCCTACTTGAGGTATAGGGAGGAGATGGTTTCTATGCCATACCTTTACCCGGCCTTCGGAGTCCTTGATGCGATATACCGGGAGGCCAGGCATCTGTGATTCCACTTCATACACTCCATCCCTCCACCTGTCAGCCAGTTTGTGTTTTCCAGGAATGCCCAAGTTACGGAGGAGGACCGCATCCCCGGGGCGGATTTCTTTATGTCGCACCTTGTGATCATAGCGCCTTTTATTACTCGCATTTAATTGCGCCGCTGCCTTCTCAGCCAATTTATATAGAACACACAAGATGGCGCTCAATACCTAAACACAGTGAATAATATATAAACACTTAATGGAAAAACTATGTATATAAATGTGAAGGTAAACACAAAATACAAAGTAAAAATAAAAATAAGAACACTCAAACCCTTAGACGGACTGTTTCAAGGTCCACACGAAACATAGGAAGAAAAAACCAGGGGAGCGTAGATACCTTTAAAAAGAAAAAAAGACAAACATAGTGCAACCTGTAGCAAAATATGTTATAAGGAGCTCCCAGCTGGACACCACATACTAAGGCCAATGCCTAATGGGATATATCAGCAGGAACAATTCGGAGGAGATAATCTTTAGAAAAGAGAAGCACACATGCAGTATCCAATAAAATACAGTTTATCCAAAAATGATAAAAGTGGAGGCTTACAGAATCCCAATGGGAAAACAGCATTGACGGTGGTGATCTCAAGACCACATCACAGCGTCTCTGTGTCAGCAAACCGCCACGGTACACTTCAGCCTGGAGCCGTCTCGTCACTTCCGGTCTTGGGGCCGTCACGTCACTTCCGGTTGCGCCGCCGGTAGGAAAACAGCTACGGATACCCAGGCACTCTCTCCTTCTTGATTAATAGGTCACGCTCAACGCGTTTCGCCGTTCTTGCAGACGGCTTCGTCAGGAGACTCCTGACGAAGCCGTCTGCAAGAACGGCGAAACGCGTTGAGCGTGACCTATTAATCAAGAAGGAGAGAGTGCCTGGGTATCCGTAGCTGTTTTCCTACCGGCGGCGCAACCGGAAGTGACGTGACGGCCCCAAGACCGGAAGTGACGAGACGGCTCCAGGCTGAAGTGTACCGTGGCGGTTTGCTGACACAGAGACGCTGTGATGTGGTCTTGAGATCACCACCGTCAATGCTGTTTTCCCATTGGGATTCTGTAAGCCTCCACTTTTATCATTTTTGGATAAACTGTATTTTATTGGATACTGCATGTGTGCTTCTCTTTTCTAAAGATTATCTCCTCCGAATTGTTCCTGCTGATATATCCCATTAGGCATTGGCCTTAGTATGTGGTGTCCAGCTGGGAGCTCCTTATAACATATTTTGCTACAGGTTGCACTATGTTTGTCTTTTTTTCTTTTTAAAGGTATCTACGCTCCCCTGGTTTTTTCTTCCTATAATTCTCAGCCAATTTGTAGGCCTGCTGCAAACTGTCTTGTAACCTTTGCACATATCGAAAATGCGTCCTATTGGATACCCCATCGGTAGATATCCGTAGTCGCACATCCACTGGCAGCCTAGCTTCTCGTCCAAACATTAAGAAGTACGGAGTATACCCTGTAGACTCATGTTGAGTATAGTTATAAGCATGCACCAACGTCTCTACGTGCTTACTCCACTCAGTCTTCTGAGAGCCTTTTAGTGTGCTCAGCATGTCAAGTAGCGTTCGATTGAAACGCTCGGGCATAGTATCCCCTTCCGGATGGTACGGGGTAGTCCGTGACTTGGTGATGTTCAACAACTTCAGTAGTTCTCGAATGAGAGTACTCTCAAAGTCCCTGCCCTGATCAGAATGCAATCGGTTCTGCTATCCATAGTGAATAAAGTATTTCTCCCATAGCACTTTAGCCACTGTTACCGCCCGTTGGTCTTTAGTAGGAAAGGCTTGAGCGTATCTTGTATAGTGATCTGTGATCACCAGTACGTTTCCAATGCCCCGAGTGTCTGGCTCGATGCACAAGAAATCCATACACACCAAATCCATGGGGCCGGAGCTTTTCAGATGGGCCATGGGAGCCGCCCGAGTGGGGAGTGTCTTTCTCTGGATACAGCGAGTGCACTGCCGGCAATGCACCTCCACCGATTCTCTCATTTTTGGCCAATAGAATCGGTCACGGAGCAACCCGAACGTTTTGTCAATGCCCAGATGGCCATGATCATCATGTAGTGCCCGGAGGACCATGTTTCTTAGAATTTGAGGCAAGAATAATTGTCGCCGGTCGGGATGATTATGGTACGGTATGACCCGGTACAATAGGCAGTTGTCCAGTTTGAATTTTCCGAACTCCTTCATTAATAGGTTCACTAATTCTCTGGGAGCTTGCTTAAGTATAGAAGGATTCTCTTGTTGCAAGGCTTGACAAGCTAGTTCCACCACGGGGTCTTGGATCTCATATTGCACCAAGTCCTTCCATGAAATGATCTTATCCTCCGTGATATTCATTCCTTCCGGACGTCGGTACGCTCTAGGGACTGCTCGGGATTGACACCCTAGCGAATCAGCTAGTCTAAGCTCTGAAAATGCCACTTGATCGTTGACCACTGCAGCTAGAGAACATAGCGCACGTATGTCAGGCCCCGGAATCTCTTCCCACACTTCCTCATCAGTAGTAGGGTGGAGCCCCGGTCTTCGCGACAGAGCATCTGCCCCTATGTTGGTGGGCCCTGGTTTGTACTTAAGATTGAACCGATAGTTGGCCAACGCCGCCAACCACCGGTGGCCCGTTGCATCCAATTTGGCAGACGTATTGATGTAGGTCATTGGATTGTTGTCAGTCCTAACTTCGAACTGTACCCCATACAAGTAATCGTGTAGCTTGTCTACCACAGCCCACTTGAGGGCTAGAAACTCCAACTTGTGGACTGGATAGTTCTGTTCGCTTGGGGTCAAGCTTCGACTAGCATACGCCACCGGTCGGAGCCCAGTATCATGTTTCTGATGCAACACTGCTCCCAAGCCGTTGAAGCTGGCATCCACGTGCAGAACGTATTCTCTATCGGGATCGGCATAGGCCAGCACCGGGGCTTGTGTTAGATTGGTCTTCAGTCCCAAGAATGCTTGTTCACATGCAGGGGTCCATTTCTCCCCAAAGGGCATTTGCGCAGTGGTAGCTTTCCTTCCTGGGTCTTCAGGAAAAATCTTTAATAGGTTATTCAGGATTTTAGCTTTGCTTGAGTAGCCTTCCACAAATCGACGGTAGTAGCCGCAAAACCCCAGGAAGGACCGTAGTTCTTGGACGTTGTTGGGTCTGGGCCAATTTACCACCGCCTCTATCTTCCCTGGATCAGTTGATATTCCTTCCGCTGATACAATATGGCCGACATATGTCACGGACATGCGGCAGAACTTGCGTTTGTCCATGGACAGCTTAAGCCCCTCCTGGCAGAGTCGATCCAGCACCTTTAACAACCGCTCCTCATGCTCCTCCAGGGTTTTCCCGAACACTATAATGTCGTCCAGGTACACCAAGCATTCTTGCGGGTTCATGTCCCCCAGCGTCTTTTCCATCAACCGCTGAAAGGTTGCGGGGGCTCCAAATATCCCTTGCGGCATGCGCGTGAACTGGTAGAACCCTAGCGGGCAGATGAAAGCTGTTCTCTCTTGATCTTCCAAGTCCATGGGTACCTGGTAGTACCCAGACCTCAAATCCAGCACGCTGAACCATTTGCTTCCGGACAAGGCGTTCAGGAGATCCTCAATTCACGGGAGGGTGTACTGGTCGGGTACAGTACGATTGTTCAATGTCCGATAGTCCACACATAGACGTACGGTCCCATTCTTTTTGCGTACTACTACGATAGGCGAGGCATAGGGACTTCATGATCCTTGAACAATACCGGCTTCCTCCATTTTGGCTAATAGCCTCCTCACCTCTTCCACATCTCGGGGTGCTATGCGACGGGACCGTTCATGGAACGGCGTTGTGTCATTCAGTCGAATGGTATGGTGGGCACTGCAACTGCACCTCACGTCCATATCACTTATGGAAAACACCTCCCGCCGAGTTTCCAGCTTGGTCTGCAATCTCTCCTTCCATTCCTCTGTCAACGGCGAGTCTCCGAAGTCGAACGCCAACTTTGGAGTTACCGTATGAATGGTGGCCACCGGGCGTCTACCTTCTACCTTCCTCTCCGGGGTCACCGGGTAGATTCGACCCAGCTGCTGCCGATGATCAATGCGCATGGGGTACAGAGAAAGATTTCTCACGTATGCCTGAGTTCTGGACGGAATTCTTTCCCACCCACTTCTTCACCGAAGCTAACACCTCGTAGCCGAGTCTCTGGTCATCAAATGCCGTGCTTTCCAATGAGAATAATCGATCCTCCAGATGCCTGGCGGGGTAATGACACGTTGCAGCCATCATTTTTACCCCTCCGGGAGGAATTTTGGTCACCCCGCTCTCTTGATTGTACAGCATCCCATGTTCCTCTTCGGTCGCAATTCTTCCGCAAGCCTCTTGTAACGCTGGGCAAGTGGCGAGAGCCAACAACGGTAATTCACCCGCTTCCTGCAAATACATGCGAATCACTGCTTGTACGATGTCGGTACTGGTCCCCATGATTATAGCAGCGCTGGGATGGTCCTGGGGTTCCGGGCATACTAACACTTCCACCTCCATGGGATGATGCTTGCCTGTGTTCAGCTGCGGAATATCCAGGTGTACCTTTACCACTCCATCAATAGGGTAGTCTTCATGGCTCAGTCCTCTGAACCTCAGGGAGTCGGTGGATAATAACGGCAACCGATGCAGATGTTGATCGTAGAAAGGCCGATACACTATGGTCACCTGGGACCCAGAATCCATTAGGGCAGAGGCATAGATACCCTCAATCACCACCTTGACGATGGCGGCCGGTCCAATTCGGCTGCTCATCGGGGACTGGGACGCCACTTCACTGGCTTGAGGTGTACACAGCATAGACTTGGCCGGTCGGGATGCCGTTCTCCGTTGTGAGGGGCAGTACGCTCGAATATGTCCCATCTTTCCGCAGGTGTAACACTGTAGGTGGCTGCGAGAGGGGCTTTCTCGGAAGGTTGGAGATGTTCGCCCCGAGGCGGGGCGCTCCCGGAAAGCCGCAGGTTCTTCAGGGTCCTTTTCCGAGTTCACATCCCCAACCGTCTCGACTTTAACTTCTTTGGCAATCGCCCCCGTCTTCTTTCACAGGGTTAGGTCACGCCCAAACAGCACAGTCGCATGCGCCTGCACTCGATCCATCAGGTCATCAAACGTCAGGGCTTGTCCCGGCACTAGACAGCCACTGACTTGCACAGACACCGGATGCAGCGGAAGAAGGCCCCTCAGCAATTGTGTGGTGAGTAGTCCGTCGGCATCCACCTTTTGCACCACCTTCCTTCTCACCAGAGTCCACAGATCCAAGTGTAGACGCCTAAGAAAGTCCGACACCATCTCTCCCTCCTTCTGAGCCAGGGCATGGAACTTGGCCATCAGAGCAAAAGCATCCACTGGAATCCCATATGCTTTGGTAAGGGCGTAAATGATGCCGGCCGTATCGGCATCCGGGTGGTCGTCCCGGTAACAGTGCACTATGTGGGAAGCTGGGGGTCGCAGACATTTGATTATACGCTGCCTTCGGACGGCATCCGTGCAGGACCATTCAGGAAGTACCTGTTTAGTATGATCCAACCACTCTTCAAAGCCGACTTCTCCCAGAGGTGTTGGTTTGTCACCAGAGAACGCCTTCAGCTTCCGGTATTGATGGGACTGTGTGGATTGGTGTATGGCTTCTGCTAGTACAGAAAGGGACACATTATCAGACAGACTGTTTCCAGCAGGGGCATAGGCATCCAGTCTAGACATATTGCTTCTACTTAGCGCCGGCCTAAGGGTGGAGGGGGTGAACGAAGCGCCTAAACCCATTGCAGGGGGCCAACGGGGTTTCAAGCTGCTCTCAGGGGTGTGGAAGGGGTTGGTCGGGACTGTGCTTGACGAGCCTGGGTAATCCTTCTGTGGCGTGGATGCAGCCAGGGGTTCGGTGTCATCTACCAATACTAGCGGACAATGAATGCCCGGAGCTTCGGGTAGGATTAATATGGAGGGAATGGCTTCAGGGCATATATCCCGGTCTGTAACGAATAATATTTTACGCCAGTTATGCTCCCCGTCATAATAATGGTCTTTCACTCGGGCAGTGTCCAGGAACGGAAGTTTCCTTACTTGATCAGTCACAGTGCCCAGAGAGAGGGCGGCGGGGACGTGTACAATGGCAATGGCACAGGGCAGGGGAATTTGGTGCTGCTGGGCCCACTTACGCACCTCGGGCTGTGAGGGCACAAACATGGCGGGGAAAAAATAGCGCACAGTTCAGGAAAAAAAATATAGGGCACCCCAGGTCTGAGATCTCAGCAGCGCCTCCAAATGTAGCCCTCTTTCGTACGCTCTAGAGTGACTACGGGTACTGTATACACACACCTGTGGCTCCAGGAGATCTGAGCCTCCGCTAGCTGGGAGCCTGGGGTAACACATCTTATTGGCAGCGCCTCCACTTACCCAGGATCCCGATCATGTAAGATTCCCCTGGGCAAGAACAATAGCAACACGCATATGATTGAATTGATTTACTATATTGCATAAAGGAACCCTTATCACACTATCATGGTAATAACACATACATCCTTATCAACTTATGGTAACTATAACACTAGTGGCTCGGCCACTCTCATAATGAGTAATGTCACTGTCCCGTCACCGCGTGCCCCCACACCGTGTCCATGTACTGTAATTGTATATAGGCTCAGTCCTTTGGCCACTCCACTTAGTGTCCCCAAAGAGTGTTCCCTAAGGCGGGATCAGCGCCTGTTGACCGGTGTTGGTGCACTTTATTAAACATTTTCCGGTCACTGCGGTGACAACTTCAAAAAGGATCCGCCGATCCAGCGCAGTGGGTCTGATGTCACGATGCTCAGCAACCTGGTCCCAGATGACTGCAGCAACCGCAACTCTGCACACTTGTCCCTAGCTGTTATTCAGTAAGGGGATGATGTCACTATTACTATAGGGCTTCCCTGCAGTCCGCAACCTACAGTGACTCAGGGAATCTCTTGGGGCCCTCAGGGAAGATCTATCCTATGCAGGCGGGTCACGGACCCCCTGCACTGACACTACCTCCTTTCCTGCTCCTCCGGTGCCCTCTGGCTAGCGTGGCCTCTCCCCCACGCTTCCCTTTCCTGCCTCCTGCTAATCCAGCCCTCCCATTGGCTCCCTGGCATCAGGTGACTTCGCTAGAGCTCCTGGGAGTTGTAGTTATCGACAGAGCCTCTCCCCTATTGCCTAGCCGTTCGCGCGCTTGCATCGCGCATGCGCGACATCTCTCTGCTCTCCACTATTGCGCAACAATATGGCGGCGCCCTATGCTGTCGGGCCGCCACGGAACCTGCACCACTACATTTGAAATGTGCTGCAGCAAGGCAACATATACACATCTCTACATAAATATATATATATATATATATATATTTGTTTTCAGTAAGTAAAAGAAAGTTCAGTTGAAGTACTGTATGTGCATCATTATGTATTTTATTGGAGTGTCACTTATGGGTAAGAGGATGTGTCTTAATAGAAGACAGAGCTGAAAATGTTTGGAAGGCTTGAATGCATTTTTAATTCCTTGCCTTAAGTGCTCCGTTTATTTTGAAGGTGTTGACTGTAGACACTGCAGTGGTTTTCAGCCCTCTCACCAACGAACTCTAGCCACGCCAGATTTTAGAAATTGCATTCGTGCAAAGTAGAACCGACAGCTCACACAATCCCAAGAAGTGTAGTGTAGTGGCCACGCCCCCCACGCCTCTGATCGCTGCATAACAGAACGCAGATCGCGGTTTTCAGCTGTGCACGCGCCACCAGAACACATGGTGCGCTTGCAGCAGCCTCCAGCGGGACCTAAGCCTAAGGGGCAACGTTGAAACAAAAGGTCAAGTGGTTGCTCATTGTGGGATAGAGCATGCCACAGGATGGTGTGTGGTCCAGCCCGATAAGCTGCTCCCAATAGGGTTGGAGGGGGGTGGGGACTGTTAAGGGTGTACCAGATAGGCTTAATTAAAAAGGGAAGTTTTCAGAGACTTTTTAAATATCTGAATGCTGGGGGAGGAGGGTCTGAGGGTGCGTGGTAGGGAATTCCAGAGAGAGGGGGCAGCACGGGAGAAGTCGTGTAGGTGGGAGTGAGAGGAGGTAATAAGGCAGGAGGAGAGGTGGCTGTCATGGGCAGAACGGAGGGGTAGTTTAGGGATATATTTGGGGATGAGGGCTGAGATGTTAGGGGGGGCTGCGATATAGAGAGCTTTTTAAGTCAGAACTAGGGTTTTCAACGTTATTCTAGAAGATATGGGAAGCCAGTGTAGGGATTTGCGTAGTGGCGCGGTGAGTGAGGAAGATGAGTCTGGAAGCAGCGTGTTGGATGGACAGAGACACTTGAGTAGTTTCATTAATAGCAATCGGTTTATTGAACACATAAATATATATATTTTCTAACGAGGCATGCACATTGATATTGAACATGTCATTGTACTATGTGGATCAAGTACTTACGCCCTAATTACTGCAATTTTCATAGAACGGCTCCCCACACAGCAAAACTCAGAAAAAGTAGCAGGATCCATGGATGCCAATTGAATGAAAATACAGCTTTTAGTGCATGATACATAAATCTCCACCTGTTTGATTAAAACGATAAATGAATACAAGTCAATATTAGCACTGCAGTAACAACTTTGAAACTCCACAGCCCCAATATAAAAAAATAAATAAATCTCTATTAAAAGTAATGCTGGCAGATTACAGAAGAATTATGTTACCAATGAAGCATATATTTGAGCGTTGCAATTAGAGCATTGTTCCAAATATGCTGCACCGTTTTGACTGCTGCACCTTGTGTCAGTGTATCCAGGTGCTTAATGTCAGTTCTGCTCTACTTGTGCCGGCTAGTAATTTTGGGATTGTTTATATGAGGAGTTGCTTGGAGCAATAGTACAAGGAGCTGTATCAAAGTTTGTGCAAACATAATGGAGCGGAGTTGCATCGATCTAATCTGCTAGGTATGAGGTGGTGTCCACCTCTTTTGCTCGGCTCCAGATCTACAGTAAGTTCGAAAATCAAATCGCAAGCTTCATACACATGGAGGAAGAGCGCGTTAATGAAACACTTTAGATTGGTCAAGGAGGATAACATTGCTCTGCTTTTATACATATCCCTCAGCAGGTCCCAGACTTTGCCTGGTTAGAGAACCAAAAAGAAAAGAATAAAAAAGGAGCAACCCAGGACCCCAAAATTTGCAAACATTTTGTGAAAAAAAATTGCCGAACGCTGGTAAATTTTGTCCATAGTTGCATTAAATTTGATCTGGAGAATCGACAATTCGCATTCACCTCAACATTTCACATACTGACAAATATAAAACAGTGACATGGAATATTGGCAAAGTGAGAAGAACTCTATAAAAGTTTGTGACCAATTACTCTACTCTCCATTGCAAATTACCTGCTGTAACATATAGGGGTTATTCATTAAATTGGGAGTGGCAACCGTGGGCACTGTCACACAAACTCACATTGACTGCAATCTGTATCTTAGCAACTTGGCCCATTTTCCTGGATCAGGGATATCTATCTATCTATCTATCTATATATATATATATATATATATATATTTATATATATATATATATAATGGTTCCAACTGTTATAGCATCTAATTCATGATTCTCAAAATCATGTAATAGAACTAGAAAAATAATAGGCCTGTTTAGTGTAGCACACTTTCCCCCACCCGCTGGGAGATATGGCGGCTACCGTGTATGTGGTGCATTACTTGCGGCTCACAGGAGGGCCGAGCCTCCACTGCTGGGAGCCTCAGGTGTGTCTGATTCGTCTGGTGACAGTGCCTCCACCTGCATGGGATCCTACTATGTGGGATAACCCTATGACAGGACCCAATACAGTAATACACACATTGATAAGAATAACAGTTCACTGTGAGCATAATATAATGATCAATACTACCACGTCCCCACAGGACCGTAACCCCACAGTATCCTCCAACCAATGTCCACATAAGATGGATATGTCCCCACAGTACTGAGGTGCTCCTGTACACCTACCCTCCCCGGTGTCCACAGGAATTAGCCCACCCAAATGCCCACAAGAACTGATGGTGTCTAGTTTGTGCACTTGTAGTACCTGACCAGATGCTCCTACACCCGGGTATGGCCGGATGATACAAGAGAGGAATCCGCTGATTCAGCAACGACGTAAACAAAGCCTCCGCCTCTACCTGGGGTGGTATCCTGCGTGGATGGTTCCACCATGAAGTCTCTCTCTCTCGGTGTGGTGATCTGGACCACCTAACGTCCGGATGCAGCCGCGTCCTGGCTGTGTCCCTCACGCTTGTACTACAGGGGCAGAGTCCCTAGCTACTGGGCCTGTGACTGCAGCAGCCACAAGCTAAGAGGGGGAGTCGGGGCCTAGCTGGGACCCAAGGGGTTCTCTGGCCTAGTGCAGGGGTCACAGACACCCTGCACACACACACCCTACCCTCTTCTTGTCCCAGCTCTGACTGGAGTGCTCCTCAGCACAGGCAAAGTAACCATCTCCCTGAGCAGAGGAATCGTGGAGCCCTACTGGCTTTGCTGCGACATGCAATACCACATTTGTATATACAATTAACGAGCGACTAGGAAAAAAAAAAAAACCTACATGTTTCTACTAAAAAGATCACACTACCTGAAGTGTATTTTCTTCACATTTTAGAAACAGTAAAAGCTAACCGCATTACTTTTTGGCTCATGCAATTTGTTTAGAAATGATTCCTCCGCGGTTGTATTTTCCTGAAACTTGAATGCACGTTTGAATGTCTCCATGGCAAGTATTCTCTGCCCCGCCCTTTAATCAAAGCACAGTCTTTACTTGCACAGTGGGGGCGATTGCTTAGACCAGGGGCGCTGAACTCCAGTCCACAAGGGCCACCAAACTGTTCAGGTTTTAAGGAAATCCCTGCTTCAGCACAGATGGCTCAATCAATGGTTCAGTCAGCCTCTGGCTTAGACATTCATTTTTTTAAAGCATTTAATTCTGCTTAACCTAAAAAACAATGTGGATAAAAACAGCTGACATTCTTTCATGATTTTTACACAGAAAAAATAATGGGAGCTGCATTTGATAAAAGCATTGGTTTTATTCCATGACCAGGGACATTCCAGTGGACGACAAGATGTGATCTTTTCCCTCCCACTTGTTACAACAAAGTGTCATTCCCGTGTTCATCTCTGATATTTTTGGCAAGAGAAGGAGTGTCCCTTATGAAAACATTTCAAGTATGTCAGGAAAAAAAAAAACAACAAAGAATACAGATGGCTAAGAAATGTTACAGATGAGCAAGGCTGGCATATTCACTGTCTCAGAGGCCTTTATTAGGTCTGTCTGTTCTAAAGCAGCAATTCCCCTAATTTAGCTACAGCACTTTTACACAAAGGGACAACTAGGGAGATATTGTCATCAATATAACAGGGACCATCAGTTCTAACTACATTCGGCAAGATACTCTAGTAATGAAGCCTAGCAATTGCACAAAGATGCTCAGGGGTCTGGCAGTACATGAAGCAGGTACTGTACCTGAGCAGAGCATTAGTTGTAATGGTAGTTCTAGATGTATATACAAACACACACACACACACACACACACACACACACACACACACACACACGATTGATGGAGGTGTTTCCAAGCTACTCCCATGAAAAAGTCTCCCAACCTATGCAGCTTACCACACACAAAAACATCTGTTACAGGTACTGCTGGTCTTACAGGACCCACACATGTAGTGTACCTGCTAAATATGTACAGTTGGACGGTATTATATTTATATATAAAACACACATTTATACTGGTTTTGTGGGAACTTTGCAAAATACATGTTTTATTGGGCAGTGGGCCAATAACTCTTAAGAACAAGCCTAGCGGGCGTTTCATAATTAGTATTATTATTATTATTTTTTAAATATAGGATTGAAGCAGAGGGTTTCTGGAGCTGAACCCAGTTCATTTCAGCCCCGGGGACCCCCTGCTGCCAGAGATACTTACCTCCGAAGGAGGTGCTGGTATCTCCTGCAAGTTAAAGCTTCCGCATCACGCAGGCCAATGACAAGTCGAGTCTGATGATGTCATGGCTTCCTATTGGCCTGCAGGGCACGGAAGCTTTGAAAAGCAGCCATTACGTGATCCCGGCTAGTCGATCGGAGCTGCTTCCGGCACCCCCTACGGACAAGTATCTCCAGAAGCAGCGAATAACCGGAGCTAAAATGAATGGGTTTTAGCCCCGGACACCCCCTGCTTCAATACAATGCCAAAAAAAAAAAAAAAAAACACCAGCTTGGATTGCAGCTAAAGTCTTCCCTGTGCTGTCTGTTTTCTCTACCGGCAAACTATTTTACCGACATCTCAAAGACTCCACCAGATTTGTGCATACCCCTTGTGACAGCGAAGGGCACTGTCACCCCACAAAAGGGAGATGCCATAAGTGGAAAACTTTTCAGCTTTCTTGTAAAACACAGAAACAATGTAATGCAGAATAACGTAGAACATGTTTTTAAGTTGCTAAATAATTGCTGCTGTATAATTAAACAAAAAACATTAATATCCAAACTTAACTCGTTACATTTTTTAACTGACATTGGTTATTTTTCATGCTAGAATATACAGAACTGCCTTTAATTTCAATTATAACAGATGTGCCCAATAATTTTTGGAGACAGTATTTGTCTGGCTCGTAATAACAATGTACTGACTATTAATGGATTTTATTAGTGATATTAATGCGGTGTGCCGGCTTTGGTGACAATAAGCACACCAGTTATCTTGTGCACTTATTACAAATATAATTGAAGGTAATCGCAGCACCTATTCCACACATAGAAGTCTTAAATCAGAGGAAAAGGGAAAATGAATCTAGGACGGAGTCAGAAGTTGGAAAAAATATATATAATTTTCACCTTACTTCATGAAGACATGAAAATAACAAAACACCAAAAGTACATCAAAAAGAGGTAAGTTGCATGTAGTAGTCAATGTGCATAGGAGAAACATTATAAAGGAGGCCCTTTAGTTGTGTGCTCCCCAGAATACACCAAGGAAGAGAAGTCTATTTTATTATTTAATGCTACGGACAGTTCTTGCGTCAAATGCTGATAAAGGGAAACGCCATCATGAGAATAGACCCACGTTGTGCCAGTCCAGTCGTATCGCTTGGGTCCACTAAAAGAGAAACAGACTAGTGAGAACTAGAATTCATAAAATATTCATACAAAAAGGCTTTGTTAGTAAGACTTCAGGAAGTCACGTTATCTCCCTGTGCCTCAGGAAGCCTGTTGAGCTTTCAGAGAAGGACTGTGGTAATCCCGTTTAAAGCTATTGGCAGTACGTACAAGTTGTTTCAGGATAGTTTCACCAAGTCCTGAAACCACCAACTTCCTGGATACTACTAATAGCATTAGAGAGTATAGAAGAATTGACACTGCAGTATATATAAAAAAAAAACCTGACACCAACAGATGCCTTCATAGCACCAGTTTCCACCCTAACCACACCGAAAATCAGTCACTTACAGCCAAGCCATCCCCGCTACTACGCCATCTGCTCCGATAGGGATACAAGAAACAAACAGCTGTTCTCTCACCGTATGTCCTTCATCCAACAAAGACACGCAAATCAAGCAAAGTACTATATATTATCCAATGTAAGAGACGCCCTAATATGAAGCATGTTGTGGAACCCAAACAAGCCCCCCCACATAAGGATGCACCACCGTATATCCAACGTATCTGACCCAGACACCAGAACACTGGATGGTTATCACTTATCACTACCTGGACAGTCTACTTTTTATTTAGCTGTATTAGTTATAAAGGGGGAACTTCAGCTTCACTCCGGACAGCAGGACACGGGAACAGATGTATCAGTATTTATGACTCCAGATAAAATTGCTTGAGTCAGGACCGTGGATTTATGACGCACTATGGAAACCTCTAACACCTGCTGCTCATGTTAAAGGGAGGAGCTTTCAGTCTTATTCACTCTTCCCACTGATACCTGAAGAGTATACCCTGCCTCAGTATACCCTGCCTCAGTATACTTATCCTCAACATCTCAATTATGGATGTATCCAAGAGGACAATACCTCAGCTGCAGTATGCTAATCATATGAACACCTCACTCACGGGTGAAGACCCCTGCCATGATGAACCCTCTGTGCTATGTACTGTATTTAAGCCCCTCTTCTCCAGTTTACAGTATACATCTGATGAAAAGACCTATCGTCTCGAAAGTCGACATTGTACGATTGATATGTTGGTCCATTAAAAAGGTATCGCAGCACACAAAGGGAACAATACGACTACCAGCGTCCTGCCTAACCCAATAAACGTTTCTTCCAGTCACGTTGTCCCTGCCAAAGCCAATTTGCTGGATCACCAGCTACTTAAAACTGCTCCATCTGATATATTTTTTGAAATAATGCAGACCAGCTTCCACCAGTGCAAGCAATGTGTGACCAGCAGTGACGGTGTGACAGCCAAAACACAGAACACGTAAATCCCTTTACACTAAACTGCCTGCTCCTGTCTGCCCTTATTCTGTTTCCATGCTTTCCTTTCTTAATGATATGCTTATTTAGCACTGGCTGTTCCCATTTGTATATGCGTTTTTCACGTGTCCCTGTGCGACCCACAAATAAAATCACTTCAGGAGTCGTATATCCTCCCCCACTCGGCAAGGCCTTACCCGTCTCCTCTTCAAACACATAACCAACAAGAGACAACTGCATGATAAATAAATGAATAGAACGTGTCCACTTTCTTCAGCTTCACTGAGCCACAATAAGCCCAGTGGCATCTAAAGACTGCCAAAGATCCACATGAATCTTTGTGTGCCAAATGGACAATGTATGTATGGACGGAACTGCAGATTGTCACTTTGAACCTCCTAAGACGTAAGATGGTTAAACCTTCACATACCTTGTAGGAGAGGACAGCCAGATCTGTTTGTTTGGCGTCTGTTTGTTGATCACATAGGTCCCCATTTCACTACCGAGTTTAACTGTTAAAACGCCATTCTGGTAAGAGAAGCAGCCAGGACATAGGAGTTAGAACAATGCATTGCAGTCGCCATTTTCATTATTACCTAGTAACACATGAATTGTGGACACCATGGTGGGTATGTAGCAAAACAAATTGCACAAGATTTATCACAGAACACATTGTGATATTTTAACTGTGATAAATGTAATGCAGTTCTTAGGTTCCATTTTATTCAGCAGGGAGACTTTAAATATGTATCCCCCATTAATTCAGTTTGACTTCTGTAAATAATATGTTAATGCCCATATTGGGTATATATCATAGCACATGCTGCTCTCCTCTCACCCTTACTAAGTGCTCTGACTGACTGCGATTTTGAGCTTCAACCAATAACATCACGAGACATGAAATTGAACTCTGCTCAGACAAACCTTTCCATCAACAGCTGAAACAAGAGCAAAAATAACCCACAAAAAAAGACCATCAACATAAAGTTAATATAGAAAGCAAAACCATCATAGACCCAATATAATGTGTACATGGGCCACTGAACCGCAAGTAGCATTGAAACATGAATGCTAGAAATCACCTCAAATCATTGTTCTGTGAAGAAGTTGCTTTATTATGTTGTAGCTATTGAGAGATATGGAAAGAAGTGGAAATGGGATTATGAGGGAAGCAATGATACCAAATGCCTCTGGTATCCAGATTACACTAACAAAATAAGAGCAGTTTATATAAACGCATAGGAGAACACCAATTGTGGATAAAAACAAATAAATAGATGTATCTACTAAGGAAACGCAACGACCGGCAACACACTTTATCCAGGGAGAAGGAGTGGCTCAGTGAGTAAAGACACTGACTGGCACTGAGTTTGAAGCAGGGGAACCTGGTTCAATTCCCGGTGTCAGCTCCTTGTGACCGTGGGCAAGTTACTTTATCTCCCTGTGCCTCGGGCACCAAAAACATAGATTGTAAGCTCCACGGGGCAGGGACCTGTGCCTGCAAAATGTCTCTGTAAAGCGCTGCGTACAATTAGCAGCGCTATGCAAGAACATGCTATTATTATTATTATCCTGTGTCAACAGCACCACCTAGTGGTGAATCATTTCAATGTTACCATCTGTTAACATGCCACTGACTGCCCTAAGCCAGCAACATTTACACGGTGGCTCACCATCTACAACATATCCACATCGCAGGGGTTTAATCGTAGGGACATTAAGGCCTACTTTCAATAAGGTCTAATGAGGGGAATCGCGATCGTCCGAAAGCTGCCATTCAAGTCAATGGCAGTGGTCATCCAATCGCACCAAACGTTACTGAATAAGGTCCTCAATGTTAAAAGGTGCAATCACACATAAATCGGCCAGTGGAATTAGTTAGCGGCCCGTGAATGGGAACGTTTATAGATGAAGTGTTTTCTTAACCAGTATCCCACCCTGCCCTTATCAGAGAGCCAACAAAGATAAGGGGAGGGCGTGTGAGGGGACTCTGGCTGTACAAGCTGATCTCACAGTGACATCACACAGGGGAACGCAAACCCCTCCCGAAGTCCAACGTTTAAAAACGTACCCCGCACCACACCTAGGAGAGTGTAATTATATTCCGTTATAGCAAAACCTCACTATGGGGCCTATGCAGAGAACAGCGCTAATAGCAATCTCGCCATTTTCCGGCGAAAATCGAGCTGAAAGCAGCAGAAAAAGGCAAGTTTTAAAAAAAGCGCCATTTTTTTTTTCCCTTGAAATTCGCCGCGCGGCTGGAGAGATCCTAATCTCTCCAGTGTTTTTTTCTGCCGTATGCAGAGAGCCGCGAACGCCATCTAGTGGCTGTTCGCGCCAAAAAAAATGGCGCGATTTTCAACATTTTTCCTCTCCACCAAGAAGCTGGCGCTCCGCGGGCGGTGGAGGGAAAAAAAAAAAAATCGATTTTTCCCCCACTAGTTTCAACAGCGCTCATAGCGCTGGTTGAAACTCTCCATATGCAGAAAGGATTGTAAATGCAGTTTTATGCCCTTTCTGCATATGGAGAAAAAAACTCTCCAATAAAGCTAAATTTTATTCCCCTCTCCAATTATAATTAGCGCTGCACTCTGCATGAGGCCCCATATCTGATGTACGGGTGGTGCCGACTGGGAGTATTGATAATGTGAACAAAGGTAGAAAGATCTCCAAAGTGTGTCGCACAGGAGAAACACCCGTATCAAATGAAAATATACTTTTATTAACACATTAATTAAAATATAGGTATAGTGAGGTAAACAATGAACCAAAATAATTAAAATAAATTAAAAATGGAAGGAGACGTCAGTATGCTGAATCTGAACGCTGTTGCTGGAAATGAAAATAGCTATCGAATCTATAGTGTGTACCACAGTTATACAATTGAATTAACTGTGGTGGTAGCGATTTCAGTATATTCTGGCGTTATCAGATACCTGATCCTACGTGTACCCAGAACCTCTTCTATGGAGAGGTCCAATGTGTGTGCAAGTGCTTGCTAGATGGAAAAGAAATACTCTGTATGCCTATGTTTGGTGTTGATTTGTATGAGATGTATACTGTGATCACAAAGACTAAGGTCTATTTGATTTGCAGAGATAGTCCATACCACTCAATACATTTACATATACTTTTTCACCAGACCAAATAGGTGCAGAGACTGCTGAACCTAGCGGTCTGTAGTTGTGAAATAGGAGCTAAAGTCAGAGCATTGCGCTTCCCACGGTGAAGGCTCCAAAACGCTCTGACATGGTAACACAACCGACCTGTCCGATTAGGCTGTGCACCAGGGAGTAATGCTAGGACATTATATATATATATATATATATATATATATATTACAGTGTTCGACAAACCTATACATTTGCACGTCCCGGGCGAGTGGATTTAACATCGTGGCGAGCTCCTATTGGCCCAAGCAGCACACGTGTGGTACTAGGTGGCGAGTAGATTTGTTGGTGATTTGTCGACCACTGTGTGTATATGTGTATATATATATATATATATATATATATATATATATATATATATATTTTTTTTTTTTTTTTTTTTTTTCAAAGCATCGAGAGACCAAAAAAAAAAATGTAAAAAAAAAAAATGTATAAAAAAAAAAAAACATACCCCAAAAGAAACATCGTAATCGTCTGTTGTGAATGGTTGGTCAGCTAGATCCTCAAAGAAGTCAGCTAGAGAGTCTAGGGTCTCTTCTGCCAGCTTTTCGTACGTGTTTTCATCTAGTGAGCTGGGATGCAACAAATTGGTTAGTGCTCAGAAATAGCTTACATTTTACCCCGGACCCCCACTGTGGGGTTTTGGCTTAGCGCTGTGGACAGGGAGAGGTAACTACGAACTATGGTGCTCAGCTTAACATGAATTTAAAAAAAAGGAATGAATCGTTCCTTTATCAGAGGCAATTGTGCAAGCATAAATACCGATGTCAGCCGAAATCCACCAACTGCAACATAACAACAATCACTAGAACAAAAAGAGACTTTACAATAAAGAGAACAAAACCTGTTGGCAAAGATTCCCACCGGGTGCGACAACAACAGAAATGTCCCAGTTGCGCGCACTCGTTGCTAGTTAAGGATAACAGATTGGGGGACGGTTGGTCTGTGTAGAAGAACGTAGCACAACTGATAACGATACATACATACATACATACATACATACCCACAGTGAAGGGTACAGAAATGGCTCAAGTAATGAAAAATTGGATAGTGGATATTAAATTAAAAGCAATTTATTAATACAATTCAAAATTATGGGGACCACATATAGACAGACAAACGTCAGGCACAACTCACAGGCCATCTATTCTGGCCAATATAGCTGGCAAGAAAGCCCAAACACTGCTGTGAGTGGGACCAGTGCGTGAGTGTCCTGTGCGGTGGGAATCGGATTAAAGAAGTATCCGTAGATACATACCCCTACACCCAGGGATAGAGGGAATGAGTATGGAGGGGGAGGGAAAGGTACCCGGCAATCTAGTACCTCTGCTATCCCTATCTCCGATTCCCAGTCCACGGACACACAATAATAGATGGCCTGTAAGTAGTGCCTGACGTTTGTCTGTCTATATGAAGTCCTCATCATCATTTATAATTGTATTAATACATTGCTTTTAATTTAATATCCATTATCCAATGTTAACATTACTTGGGACCATTTGTCCCCTTCACTGTGGACACACACACACACACACACACACACACACACACGTTATCAGTTGTGCCACGCTCTACACAGATCAGCCATCCCACTATCTCTTATCCTTAACTAGCAACGAGTGCACGAACTGGGACCTTTCTGTTGTCGTCCAAACCGGTGGGTATCTTTGACAACAGATGGTTTTGTTCTCTGTCATTTCCTTCCCTTGTGCCCCTGCTCGTTCTATAGGTTGAGCGGGTATCTCTCTCGTTGTTCTTGACTTTACAATAAATCCTCAAACATATGGACATATTTCGGGTGCCAATGGCACTGTTCACAGGAATGATGTTGCATATTAATTCTTACATAAAGGGAACATGCAGGGTGGAACTAAACAGTGCCCATTTTATTTCCAAATGGGGAAGTGAGTGTGCACCCAATGGCATGTCCCTGTCACATTGTGTTTTTAAATTAAATCAAACTAAAGCTAATCACAAACTCTGTCCTGGAATCGTCATTAGCAGGATATTTGTGCTTTCCACATTTCTAATACTGGATATTGTGGAATGCGGCCATATTTGTGTCATTTGTGATTTTATGGGGGAAAAAAAACCTTGAAAAAAACTGAGTTGGTGCAGGGGGTGTGTGCGAGTAAATCAAAGCTCCCCCTCTTAAAACTCCCTTCACTAGATATAGCTGCCTGGATTTTTCAAATTATATTGTTTCAAATCAATATTCAGGTTATCAATTGAAGAACACAGGCCAATAAGCCCAATATAAAGTATCCCACTTACACTATTATCAATAACCAGCATTACTAATATCCATGAGATTTTAATTAACACTGCTTACACTTACTATTATAGGGTTACTCGTATATTCCATGTTATTGACCATTGGGTTGGGGGGGGGGGGGCGGGGGGCAGTAGCGGAGGGGAGCGCAGGCCATGCAGTTGGCAGATGCCAAAGTGGGGTTAGATTTCCAGGAGGGCTGAACTTCCGACATTGGTAGCTGGGGCCTGCAATACTTCTCCTGGCGCTCCAAGCCTGGGCTGGCTGTGAGTACGGGCGGGGCCCGGTGCACAGTGTGTGAGTATAGGGGGGCCCGGTGCACAGTGTGTGAGTACGGGCGGGGCCCGGTGCACAGTGTGTGAGTACGGGCGGGGCCGGTGCACAGCGTGCGAGTATGGGCGGGGCCTGGTGCACAGTGTGCGAGTATGGGCGGGGCCGGTGCACAGCGTGCGAGTATGGGCGGGGCCCGGTGCACAGCGTGCGAGTATGGGCGGGGCCTGGTGCACAGTGTGTGAGTACGGGCGGGGCCGGTGCACAGCGTGCGAGTATAGGCGGGGCCCGGTGCACAGTGTGTGAGTATGGGCGGGGCCCGGTGCACAGTGTGTGAGTATGGGCGGGGCCCGGTGCACAGCGTGTGAGTACGGGCGGGGCCGGTGCACAGCGTGCGAGTATGGGCGGGGCCCGGTGCAAAGTGTGCGAGTATGGGCGGGGCCCAGGTGCACAGTGTGCGAGTATGGGCGGGGCCCGGTGCACAGTGTGCGAGTACGGGCGGGGCCAGTGCACAGCGTGTGAGTATGGGCGGGGCCAGTGCACAGTGTGTGAGTACGGGCGGGGCCCGGTGCACAGTGTGTGAGTATGGGGGGGGCCCGGTGCACAGTGTGTGAGTATGGGGGGGGGCCCGGTGCACAGTGTGTGAGTACGGGCGGGGCCCGGTGCACAGCGTGTGAGTATGGGCGGGGCCCGGTGCACAGCGTGTGAGTATGGGCGTGGCCCGGTGCCCAGCGTGTGAGTATGGGCGGGGCCCGGTGCACAGTGTGCGAGTATGGGCGGGGCCCGGTGCACCGCGTGCGAGTATGGGCGGGGCCCGGTGCACAGTGTGTGAGTACGGGCGTGGCCCGGTGCACAGTGTGTGAGTATGGGCGGGGCCCGGTGCACAGTGTGTGAGTATGGGGGGGGCCCGGTGCGCAGTGTGTGAGTATGGGCGGGGCCCGGTGCACAGTGTGTGAGTATGGGGGGGGGCCCGGTGCACAGTGTGTGAGTATGGGCGGGGCCCGGTGCACAGTGTGTGAGTATGGGCGGGGCCCGGTGCACAGTGTGTGAGTATGGGGGGGGCCCGGTGCACAGTGTGTGAGTATGGGGGGGGCCCGGTGCGCAGTGTGTGAGTATGGGCGGGGCCCGGTGCACAGTGTGCGAGTATGGGGGGGGCCCAGTGCACAGTGTGTGAGTATGGGGGGGGCCCGGTGCACAGTGTGTGAGTATGGGGGGGGCCCGGTGCACAGTGTGAGTATGGGGGGGGCCCGGTGCACAGTGTGTGAGTATGGGGGGGGCCCGGTGCACAGTGTGTGAGTATGGGGGGGGCCCGGTGCACAGTGTGCGAGTATGGGGGGGGCCCGGTGCACAGTGTGTGAGTATGGGGGGGGGCCCGGTGCACAGTGTGCGAGTATGGGCGTGGCCCGGTGCACAGTGTGCGAGTACGGGCGGGGCCCGGTGCGCAGCGTGCGAGTATGGGGGGGGCCCGGTGCACAGTGTGTGAGTATGGGGGGGGCCCGGTGCACAGTGTGTGAGTATGGGCGGGGCCCGGTGCACAGTGTTTGAGTACGGGCGTGGCCCGGTGCAGTGTGCGAGTATGGGCGTGGCCCGGTGCACAGTGTGTGAGTATGGGCGGGGCCCGGTGCACAGTGTGTGAGTATGGGGGGGGCCCGGTGCGCAGTGTGTGAGTATGGGGGGGGCCCGGTGCACAGTGTTTGAGTACGGGCGGGGCCCGGTGCACAGTGTGTGAGTATGGGGGGGGGCCCGGTGCACAGTGTGTGAGTATGGGCGGGGCCCGTTGCACAGTGTGTGAGTATGGGGGGGGCCCGGTGCACAGTGTGCGAGTATGGGGGGGGCCCGGTGCACAGTGTGTGAGTATGGGCGGGGCCCGGTGCACAGTGTGTGAGTATGGGGGGGGCCTGGTGCACAGTGTGTGAGTATGGGGGGGGCCGGTGCACAGTGTGTGAGTATGGGGGGGGCCCGGTGCACAGTGTGCGAGTACGGGCGGGGCCCGGTGCGCAGCGTGCGAGTATGGGGGGGGCCCGGTGCACAGTGTGTGAGTATGGGTGGGGCCCGGTGCACAGTGTGTGAGTATGGGGGGGGCCCGGTGCACAGTGTGTGAGTACGGGCGGGGCCCGATGCACAGCGTGTGAGTATGGGTGGGGCCCGGTGCACAGTGTGTGAGTATGGGGGGGGCCCGGTGCACAGTGTGTGAGTATGGGCGGGGCCCGGTGCACAGTGTGTGAGTATGGGGGGGGCCCGGTGCACAGTGTGTGAGTACGGGTGGGGCCCGGTGCACAGTGTGTGAGTATGGGGGGGGCCCGGTGCACAGTGTGTGAGTACGGGCGGGGCCCGGTGCACAGTGTGAGTATGGGGGGGGCCCGGTGCACAGTGTGTGAGTATGGGCGGGGCCCGGTGCACAGTGTGTGAGTATGGGGGGGGCCTGGTGCACAGTGTGTGAGTATGGGGGGGGCCGGTGCACAGTGTGTGAGTATGGGGGGGGCCCGGTGCACAGTGTGCGAGTACGGGGGGGGCCCGGTGCACAGTGTGTGAGTATGGGGGGGGCCCGGTGCACAGTGTGCGAGTATGGGGGGGGCCCGGTGCACAGTGTGTGAGTATGGGCGGGGCCCGGTGCACAGTGTGTGAGTATGGGGGGGGCCTGGTGCACAGTGTGCGAGTATGGGGGGGGCCGGTGCACAGTGTGTGAGTATGGGGGGGGCCCGGTGCACAGTGTGCGAGTACGGGCGGGGCCCGGTGCGCAGCGTGCGAGTATGGGGGGGGCCCGGTGCACAGTGTGTGAGTATGGGGGGGGGCCCGGTGCACAGTGTGCGAGTACGGGCGGGGCCCGGTGCACAGTGTGTGAGTATGGGGGGGGGCCCGGTGCGCAGCGTGCGAGTAGGGGCGGGGCCCGGTGCACATTGTGTGAGTATGGGGGGGGCCCGGTGCACAGTGTGTGAGTATGGGCGGGGCCCGGTTCACCGCGTGCGAGTATGGGCGGGGCCCGGTGCACAGTGTGCGAGTATGGGGGGGGGCCCGGTGCACAGTGTGCGAGTATGGGCGTGGCCCGGTGCACAGTGTGCGAGTATGGGGGGGGCCCGGTGCACAGTGTGCGAGTATGGGGGGGGCCCGGTGCACAGTGTGTGAGTATGGGGGGGGCCCGGTGCACAGTGTGTGAGTATGGGCGGGGCCCGGTGCACCGCGTGCGAGTATGGCCGGGGCCCGGTGCACTGTGTGTGAGTATGGGGGGGGCCCGGTGCACAGTGTGTGAGTATGGGCGGGGCCCGGTGCACAGTGTGCGAGTATGGGGGGGGCCCGGTGCACAGTGTGTGAGTATGGGCGGGGCCCGGTGCACAGTGTGTGAGTATGGGGGGGGCCTGGTGCACAGTGTGCGAGTATGGGGGGGGCCGGTGCACAGTGTGTGAGTATGGGGGGGGCCCGGTGCACAGTGTGCGAGTACGGGCGGGGCCCGGTGCGCAGCGTGCGAGTATGGGGGGGGCCCGGTGCACAGTGTGTGAGTATGGGGGGGGGCCCGGTGCACAGTGTGCGAGTACGGGCGGGGCCCGGTGCACAGTGTGTGAGTATGGGGGGGGGCCCGGTGCGCAGCGTGCGAGTAGGGGCGGGGCCCGGTGCACATTGTGTGAGTATGGGGGGGGCCCGGTGCACAGTGTGTGAGTATGGGCGGGGCCCGGTTCACCGCGTGCGAGTATGGGCGGGGCCCGGTGCACAGTGTGCGAGTATGGGGGGGGGCCCGGTGCACAGTGTGCGAGTATGGGCGTGGCCCGGTGCACAGTGTGCGAGTATGGGGGGGGCCCGGTGCACAGTGTGCGAGTATGGGGGGGGCCCGGTGCACAGTGTGTGAGTATGGGGGGGGCCCGGTGCACAGTGTGTGAGTATGGGCGGGGCCCGGTGCACCGCGTGCGAGTATGGCCGGGGCCCGGTGCACTGTGTGTGAGTATGGGGGGGGCCCGGTGCACAGTGTGTGAGTATGGGCGGGGCCCGGTGCACAGTGTGCGAGTATGGGGGGGGCCCGGTGCACAGTGTGCGAGTACGGGGGGGGCCCGGTGCACAGTGTGCGAGTACGGACGGGGCCCGGTGCACAGTGTGTGAGTATGGGCGGGGCCCGGTGCACAGTGTGTGAGTATGGGGGGGGCCCGGTGCACAGTGTGAGTATGGGGGGGGGCCCGGTGCACAGTGTGTGAGTATGGGCGGGGCCCGGTGCACAGTGTGTGAGTATGGGGGGGGCCCGGTGCACAGTGTGAGTATGGGCGGGGCCCGGTGCACAGTGTGAGTATGGGCGGGGCCCGGTGCACAGTGTGTGAGTACGGGGGGGGGCCCGGTGCACAGTGTGTGAGTACGGGGGGGGCCCGGTGCACAGTGTGTGAGTACGGGGGGGGGGCCCGGTGCACAGTGTGTGAGTACGGGCGGGGCCCGGTGCACAGTGTGTGAGTACGGGGGGGGCCCGGTGCACAGTGTGTGAGTACGGGCGGGGCCCGGTGCACAGTGTGTGAGTACGGGGGGGGGCCCGGTGCACAGTGTGAGTACGGGGGGGGCCCGGTGCACAGTGTGTGAGTACGGGCGGGGCCCGGTGCACAGTGTGTGAGTACGGGGGGGGCCCGGTGCACAGTGTGTGAGTACGGGCGGGGCCCGGTGCACAGTGTGTGAGTACGGGCGGGGCCCGGTGCACAGTGTGAGTATGCGGGGGGCCCGGTGCACAGTGCGTGAGTATGGGGGGGGGGCCCGGTGCACAGTGCGTGAGTATGGGGGGGGGCCCGGTGCACAGTGTGTGAGTATGGGGGGGGCCCGGTGCACAGTGTGTGAGTATGGGGGGGGCCCGGTGCACAGTGTGTGAGTATGGGGGGGCCCGGTGCACAGTGTGTGAGTATGGGGGGGCCCGGTGCACAGTGTGCGAGTATGGGGGGGGCCCGGTGCACAGTGTGTGAGTATGGGCGGGGCCTGGTGCACAGTGTGTGAGTATGGCGGGGGCCTGGTGCACAGTGTGTGAGTATGGGGGGGGCCGGTGCACAGTGTGTGAGTATGGGGGGGGCCCGGTGCACAGTGTGCGAGTACGGGCGGGGCCCGGTGCGCAGCGTGCGAGTATGGGGGGGGCCCGGTGCACAGTGTGTGAGTATGGGGGGGGCCCGGTGCGCAGCGTGCGAGTATGGGCGGGGCCCGGTTCGCCGCGTGCGAGTAGGGGCGGGGCCCGGTGCACATTGTGTGAGTATGGGGGGGGGGCCCGGTGCACAGTGTGTGAGTATGGGCGGGGCCCGGTTCACCGCGTGCGAGTATGGGCGGGGCCCGGTGCACAGTGTGCGAGTATGGGGGGGGGCCCGGTGCGCGAGTATGGGCGTGGCCCGGTGCACAGTGTGCGAGTATGGGGGGGGCCCGGTGCACAGTGTGTGAGTATGGGGGGGGGCCCGGTGCGCAGTGTGCGAGTATGGGGGGGGCCCGGTGCACAGTGTGTGAGTATGGGGGGGCCCGGTGCACAGTGTGTGAGTATGGGGGGGGCCCGGTGCACAGTGTGAGTATGGGCGGGGCCCGGTGCACAGTGTGAGTATGGGCGGGGCCCGGTGCACAGTGTGTGAGTACGGGGGGGGCCCGGTGCACAGTGTGTGAGTACGGGGGGGGCCCGGTGCACAGTGTGTGAGTACGGGGGGGGGGCCCGGTGCACAGTGTGTGAGTACGGGCGGGGCCCGGTGCACAGTGTGTGAGTACGGGGGGGGGCCCGGTGCACAGTGTGTGAGTACGGGGGGGGGCCCGGTGCACAGTGTGTGAGTACGGGGGGGGGCCCGGTGCACAGTGTGAGTATGCGGGGGGCCCGGTGCACAGTGTGAGTATGGGCGGGGCCCGGTGCACAGTGTGAGTATGGGCGGGGCCCGGTGCACAGTGTGTGAGTACGGGGAGGGCCCGGTGCACAGTGTGTGAGTACGGGGGGGGGCCCGGTGCACAGTGTGTGAGTACGGGGGGGGCCCGGTGCACAGTGTGTGAGTACGGGCGGTGCCCGGTGCACAGTGTGTGAGTACGGGGGGGGCCCGGTGCACAGTGTGAGTACGGGGGGGGCCCGGTGCACAGTGTGTGAGTACGGGCGGGCCCGGTGCACAGTGTGTGAGTACGGGGGGGGCCCGGTGCACAGTGTGTGAGTACGGGCGGGGCCCGGTGCACAGTGTGTGAGTACGGGGGGGGCCCGGTGCACAGTGTGAGTATGCGGGGGGCCCGGTGCACAGTGCGTGAGTATGGGGGGGGGGGCCCGGTGCACAGTGCGTGAGTATGGGGGGGGGCCCGGTGCACAGTGTGTGAGTATGGGGGGGGCCCGGTGCACAGTGTGTGAGTATGGGGGGGGCCCGGTGCACAGTGTGTGAGTATGGGGGGGGCCCGGTGCACAGTGTGTGAGTATGGGGGGGCCCGGTGCACAGTGTGTGAGTATGGGGGGGCCCGGTGCACAGTGTGCGAGTATGGGGGGGGCCCGGTGCACAGTGTGTGAGTATGGGCGGGGCCTGGTGCACAGTGTGTGAGTATGGCGGGGGCCTGGTGCACAGTGTGTGAGTATGGGGGGGGCCGGTGCACAGTGTGTGAGTATGGGGGGGGCCCGGTGCACAGTGTGCGAGTATGGGGGGGGCCCGGTGCACAGTGTGTGAGTATGGGCGGGGCCCGGTTCACCGCGTGCGAGTATGGGCGGGGCCCGGTGCACAGTGTGCGAGTATGGGGGGGGGCCCGGTGCGCGAGTATGGGCGTGGCCCGGTGCACAGTGTGCGAGTATGGGGGGGGCCCGGTGCACAGTGTGTGAGTATGGGGGGGGCCCGGTGCGCAGTGTGCGAGTATGGGGGGGGCCCGGTGCACAGTGTGTGAGTATGGGGGGGGCCCGGTGCACAGTGTGTGAGTATGGGGGGGGGCCCGGTGCACAGTGTGAGTATGGGCGGGGCCCGGTGCACAGTGTGAGTATGGGCGGGGCCCGGTGCACAGTGTGTGAGTACGGGGGGGGCCCGGTGCACAGTGTGTGAGTACGGGGGGGGCCCGGTGCACAGTGTGTGAGTACGGGGGGGGGCCCGGTGCACAGTGTGTGAGTACGGGCGGGGCCCGGTGCACAGTGTGTGAGTACGGGGGGGGCCCCGGTGCACAGTGTGTGAGTACGGGGGGGGCCCGGTGCACAGTGTGTGAGTACGGGGGGGGGCCCGGTGCACAGTGTGTGAGTACGGGGGGGGGCCCGGTGCACAGTGTGAGTATGCGGGGGGCCCGGTGCACAGTGTGAGTATGGGCGGGGCCCGGTGCACAGTGTGAGTATGGGCGGGGCCCGGTGCACAGTGTGTGAGTACGGGGGGGGCCCGGTGCACAGTGTGTGAGTACGGGGGGGGCCCGGTGCACAGTGTGTGAGTACGGGGGGGGCCCGGTGCACAGTGTGAGTACGGGGGGGGCCCGGTGCACAGTGTGTGAGTACGGGCGGTGCCCGGTGCACAGTGTGTGAGTACGGGGGGGGCCCGGTGCACAGTGTGTGAGTACGGGCGGGGCCCGGTGCACAGTGTGTGAGTACGGGGGGGGGCCCGGTGCACAGTGTGAGTATGCGGGGGGCCCGGTGCACAGTGCGTGAGTATGGGGGGGGGGGCCCGGTGCACAGTGCGTGAGTATGGGGGGGGGCCCGGTGCACAGTGTGTGAGTATGGGGGGGGCCCGGTGCACAGTGTGTGAGTATGGGGGGGGCCCGGTGCACAGTGTGTGAGTATGGGGGGGGGGCCCGGTGCACAGTGTGTGAGTATGGGGGGGCCCGGTGCACAGTGTGTGAGTATGGGGGGGCCCGGTGCACAGTGTGCGAGTATGGGGGGGGCCCGGTGCACAGTGTGTGAGTATGGGCGGGGCCTGGTGCACAGTGTGTGAGTATGGCGGGGCCTGGTGCACAGTGTGTGAGTATGGGGGGGGCCGGTGCACAGTGTGTGAGTATGGGGGGGGCCCGGTGCACAGTGTGCGAGTACGGGCGGGGCCCGGTGCGCAGCGTGCGAGTATGGGGGGGGCCCGGTGCACAGTGTGTGAGTATGGGGGGGGCCCGGTGCGCAGCGTGCGAGTATGGGCGGGGCCCGGTTCGCCGCGTGCGAGTAGGGGCGGGGCCCGGTGCACATTGTGTGAGTATGGGGGGGGCCCGGTGCACAGTGTGTGAGTATGGGCGGGGCCCGGTTCACCGCGTGCGAGTATGGGCGGGGCCCGGTGCACAGTGTGCGAGTATGGGGGGGGGGCCCGGTGCGCGAGTATGGGCGTGGCCCGGTGCACAGTGTGCGAGTATGGGGGGGGCCCGGTGCACAGTGTGTGAGTATGGGGGGGGCCCGGTGCGCAGTGTGCGAGTATGGGGGGGGCCCGGTGCACAGTGTGTGAGTATGGGGGGGCCCGGTGCACAGTGTGCGAGTATGGGGGGGGCCCGGTGCACAGCGTGTGAGTATGGCCGGGGCCCGGTGCACCGCGTGCGAGTATGGCCGGGGCCCGGTGCACTGTGTGTGAGTATGGCCGGGGCCCGGTGCACAGTGTGTGAGTATGGGGGGGGCCCGGTGCACAGTGTGTGAGTATGGGGGGGGGCCCGGTGCACAGTGTGCGAGTATGGGGGGGGCCCGGTGCACAGTGTGTGAGTACGGGCGGGGCCCGGTGCACAGTGTGTGAGTATGGGGGGGGCCCGGTGCACAGTGTGCGAGTATGGGGGGGGCCCGGTGCACTGTGTGTGAGTATGGCCGGGGCCCGGTGCACAGTGTGTGAGTATGGGCGTGGCCCGGTGCACAGTGTGTGAGTATGGGGGGGGCCCGGTGCACAGTGTGCGAGTATGGGGGGGGCCCGGTGCACAGTGTGTGAGTATGGGCGGGGCCCGGTGCACAGTGTGTGAGTATGGGGGGGGCCCGGTGCACAGTGTGAGTATGGGCGGGGCCCGGTGCACAGTGTGAGTATGGGCGGGGCCCGGTGCACAGTGTGTGAGTACGGGGGGGGCCCGGTGCGCGAGTATGGGCGTGGCCCGGTGCACAGTGTGCGAGTATGGGGGGGGCCCGGTGCACAGTGTGTGAGTATGGGGGGGGGCCCGGTGCGCAGTGTGCGAGTATGGGGGGGGCCCGGTGCACAGTGTGTGAGTATGGGGGGGCCCGGTGCACAGTGTGCGAGTATGGGGGGGGCCCGGTGCACAGTGTGTGAGTATGGGCGGGGCCCGGTGCACAGTGTGTGAGTATGGGGGGGGCCCGGTGCACAGTGTGAGTATGGGCGGGGCCCGGTGCACAGTGTGAGTATGGGCGGGGCCCGGTGCACAGTGTGCGAGTATGGGGGGGGGCCCGGTGCGCGAGTATGGGCGTGGCCCGGTGCACAGTGTGCGAGTATGGGGGGGGCCCGGTGCACAGTGTGTGAGTATGGGGGGGGGCCCGGTGCGCAGTGTGCGAGTATGGGGGGGGCCCGGTGCACAGTGTGTGAGTATGGGGGGGCCCGGTGCACAGTGTGTGAGTATGGGCGGGGCCCGGTGCACAGTGTGAGTATGGGCGGGGCCCGGTGCACAGTGTGTGAGTACGGGGGGGGCCCGGTGCACAGTGTGTGAGTACGGGGGGGGCCCGGTGCACAGTGTGTGAGTACGGGGGGGGGCCCGGTGCACAGTGTGTGAGTACGGGCGGGGCCCGGTGCACAGTGTGTGAGTACGGGGGGGGCCCGGTGCACAGTGTGTGAGTACGGGGGGGGGCCCGGTGCACAGTGTGTGAGTACGGGGGGGGCCCGGTGCACAGTGTGAGTATGCGGGGGGCCCGGTGCACAGTGTGAGTATGGGCGGGGCCCGGTGCACAGTGTGAGTATGGGCGGGGCCCGGTGCACAGTGTGTGAGTACGGGGAGGGCCCGGTGCACAGTGTGTGAGTACGGGGGGGGGCCCGGTGCACAGTGTGTGAGTACGGGGGGGGCCCGGTGCACAGTGTGTGAGTACGGGCGGTGCCCGGTGCACAGTGTGTGAGTACGGGGGGGGCCCGGTGCACAGTGTGAGTACGGGGGGGGCCCGGTGCACAGTGTGTGAGTACGGGCGGGGCCCGGTGCACAGTGTGTGAGTACGGGGGGGGCCCGGTGCACAGTGTGTGAGTACGGGCGGGGCCCGGTGCACAGTGTGTGAGTACGGGGGGGGCCCGGTGCACAGTGTGAGTATGCGGGGGGCCCGGTGCACAGTGCGTGAGTATGGGGGGGGGGCCCGGTGCACAGTGCGTGAGTATGGGGGGGGGCCCGGTGCACAGTGTGTGAGTATGGGGGGGGCCCGGTGCACAGTGTGTGAGTATGGGGGGGGCCCGGTGCACAGTGTGTGAGTATGGGGGGGGCCCGGTGCACAGTGTGTGAGTATGGGGGGGCCCGGTGCACAGTGTGTGAGTATGGGGGGGCCCGGTGCACAGTGTGTGAGTATGGGGGGGGCCCGGTGCACAGTGTGCGAGTATGGGGGGGGCCCGGTGCACAGTGTGTGAGTATGGGCGGGGCCCGGTGCACAGTGTGTGAGTATGGGGGGGGCCCGGTGCACAGTGTGCGAGTATGGGGGGGGCCCGGTGCACAGTGTGTGAGTATGGGCGGGGCCTGGTGCACAGTGTGTGAGTATGGCGGGGGCCTGGTGCACAGTGTGTGAGTATGGGGGGGGCCGGTGCACAGTGTGTGAGTATGGGGGGGGCCCGGTGCACAGTGTGCGAGTATGGGGGGGGCCCGGTGCACAGTGTGTGAGTATGGGCGGGGCCCGGTTCACCGCGTGCGAGTATGGGCGGGGCCCGGTGCACAGTGTGCGAGTATGGGGGGGGGCCCGGTGCGCGAGTATGGGCGTGGCCCGGTGCACAGTGTGCGAGTATGGGGGGGGCCCGGTGCACAGTGTGTGAGTATGGGGGGGGCCCGGTGCGCAGTGTGCGAGTATGGGGGGGGCCCGGTGCACAGTGTGTGAGTATGGGGGGGCCCGGTGCACAGTGTGTGAGTATGGGGGGGGCCCGGTGCACAGTGTGAGTATGGGCGGGGCCCGGTGCACAGTGTGAGTATGGGCGGGGGCCCGGTGCACAGTGTGTGAGTACGGGGGGGGGCCCGGTGCACAGTGTGTGAGTACGGGGGGGGCCCGGTGCACAGTGTGTGAGTACGGGGGGGGGCCCGGTGCACAGTGTGTGAGTACGGGCGGGGCCCGGTGCACAGTGTGTGAGTACGGGGGGGGCCCGGTGCACAGTGTGTGAGTACGGGGGGGGCCCGGTGCACAGTGTGTGAGTACGGGGGGGGGGCCCGGTGCACAGTGTGAGTATGCGGGGGGCCCGGTGCACAGTGTGAGTATGGGCGGGGCCCGGTGCACAGTGTGAGTATGGGCGGGGCCCGGTGCACAGTGTGTGAGTACGGGGGGGGCCCGGTGCACAGTGTGTGAGTACGGGGGGGGCCCGGTGCACAGTGTGTGAGTACGGGGGGGGCCCGGTGCACAGTGTGAGTACGGGGGGGGCCCGGTGCACAGTGTGTGAGTACGGGCGGTGCCCGGTGCACAGTGTGTGAGTACGGGGGGGGCCCGGTGCACAGTGTGTGAGTACGGGCGGGGCCCGGTGCACAGTGTGTGAGTACGGGGGGGGGCCCGGTGCACAGTGTGAGTATGCGGGGGGCCCGGTGCACAGTGCGTGAGTATGGGGGGGGGGCCCGGTGCACAGTGCGTGAGTATGGGGGGGGGCCCGGTGCACAGTGTGTGAGTATGGGGGGGGCCCGGTGCACAGTGTGTGAGTATGGGGGGGGCCCGGTGCACAGTGTGTGAGTATGGGGGGGGGCCCGGTGCACAGTGTGTGAGTATGGGGGGGCCCGGTGCACAGTGTGTGAGTATGGGGGGGCCCGGTGCACAGTGTGCGAGTATGGGGGGGGCCCGGTGCACAGTGTGTGAGTATGGGCGGGGCCTGGTGCACAGTGTGTGAGTATGGCGGGGGCCTGGTGCACAGTGTGTGAGTATGGGGGGGGCCGGTGCACAGTGTGTGAGTATGGGGGGGGCCCGGAGCACAGTGTGCGAGTACGGGCGGGGCCCGGTGCGCAGCGTGCGAGTATGGGGGGGGCCCGGTGCACAGTGTGTGAGTATGGGGGGGGCCCGGTGCGCAGCGTGCGAGTATGGGCGGGGCCCGGTTCGCCGCGTGCGAGTAGGGGCGGGGCCCGGTGCACATTGTGTGAGTATGGGGGGGGCCCGGTGCACAGTGTGTGAGTATGGGCGGGGCCCGGTTCACCGCGTGCGAGTATGGGCGGGGCCCGGTGCACAGTGTGCGAGTATGGGGGGGGGGCCCGGTGCGCGAGTATGGGCGTGGCCCGGTGCACAGTGTGCGAGTATGGGGGGGGCCCGGTGCACAGTGTGTGAGTATGGGGGGGGCCCGGTGCGCAGTGTGCGAGTATGGGGGGGGCCCGGTGCACAGTGTGTGAGTATGGGGGGGCCCGGTGCACAGTGTGCGAGTATGGGGGGGGCCCGGTGCACAGCGTGTGAGTATGGCCGGGGCCCGGTGCACCGCGTGCGAGTATGGCCGGGGCCCGGTGCACTGTGTGTGAGTATGGCCGGGGCCCGGTGCACAGTGTGTGAGTATGGGGGGGGCCCGGTGCACAGTGTGTGAGTATGGGGGGGGCCCGGTGCACAGTGTGCGAGTATGGGGGGGGCCCGGTGCACAGTGTGTGAGTACGGGCGGGGCCCCGGTGCACAGTGTGTGAGTATGGGGGGGGCCCGGTGCACAGTGTGCGAGTATGGGGGGGGCCCGGTGCACTGTGTGTGAGTATGGCCGGGGCCCGGTGCACAGTGTGTGAGTATGGGCGTGGCCCGGTGCACAGTGTGTGAGTATGGGGGGGGCCCGGTGCACAGTGTGCGAGTATGGGGGGGGCCCGGTGCACAGTGTGTGAGTATGGGCGGGGCCCGGTGCACAGTGTGTGAGTATGGGGGGGGCCCGGTGCACAGTGTGAGTATGGGCGGGGCCCGGTGCACAGTGTGAGTATGGGCGGGGCCCGGTGCACAGTGTGTGAGTACGGGGGGGGCCCGGTGCACAGTGTGTGAGTACGGGGGGGGGCCCGGTGCACAGTGTGTGAGTACGGGGGGGGCCCGGTGCACAGTGTGTGAGTACGGGGGGGGGGCCCGGTGCACAGTGTGTGAGTACGGGCGGGGCCCGGTGCACAGTGTGTGAGTACGGGGGGGGGCCCGGTGCACAGTGTGTGAGTACGGGGGGGGGCCCGGTGCACAGTGTGAGTATGCGGGGGGCCCGGTGCACAGTGTGAGTATGGGCGGGGCCCGGTGCACAGTGTGAGTATGGGCGGGGCCCGGTGCACAGTGTGTGAGTACGGGGGGGGGCCCGGTGCACAGTGTGTGAGTACGGGCGGGGCCCGGTGCACAGTGTGTGAGTACGGGGGGGGCCCGGTGCACAGTGTGAGTATGCGGGGGGCCCGGTGCACAGTGCGTGAGTATGGGGGGGGGGGCCCGGTGCACAGTGTGTGAGTATGGGGGGGGCCCGGTGCACAGTGTGTGAGTATGGGGGGGGCCCGGTGCACAGTGTGTGAGTATGGGGGGGCCCGGTGCACAGTGTGTGAGTATGGGGGGGCCCGGTGCACAGTGTGTGAGTATGGGGGGGGCCCGGTGCACAGTGTGTGAGTATGGGGGGGCCCGGTGCACAGTGTGTGAGTATGGGGGGGCCCGGTGCACAGTGTGTGAGTATGGGGGGGCCCGGTGCACAGTGTGTGAGTACGGGCGGGGCCCGGTGCACAGTGTGTGAGTACGGGGGGGGGCCCGGTGCACAGTGTGTGAGTATGGGGGGGGCCCGGTGCACCGCGTGCGAGTATGGCCGGGGCCCGGTGCACAGTGTGTGAGTACGGGGGGGGGCCCGGTGCACAGTGTGTGAGTACGGGCGGGGCCCGGTGCACAGTGTGTGAGTACGGGGGGGGGCCCGGTGCACAGTGTGTGAGTACGGGGGGGGGCCCGGTGCACAGTGTGTGAGTACGGGGGGGGCCCGGTGCACAGTGTGAGTATGCGGGGGGCCCGGTGCACAGTGTGAGTACGGGGGGGGCCCGGTGCACAGTGTGTGAGTACGGGGGGGGCCCGGTGCACAGTGTGTGAGTACGGGGGGGGGCCCGGTGCACAGTGTGTGAGTATGGGCGGGGCCCGGTGCACAGTGTGTGAGTATGGGCGGGGCCCGGTGCACAGTGTGTGAGTATGGGCGGGGCCCGGTGCACAGTGTGTGAGTACGGGGGGGGCCCGGTGCACAGTGTGTGAGTACGGGCGGGGCCCGGTGCACAGTGTGTGAGTACGGGGGGGGCCCGGTGCACAGTGTGAGTATGCGGGGGGCCCGGTGCACAGTGCGTGAGTATGGGGGGGGGGCCCGGTGCACAGTGTGTGAGTATGGGGGGGGCCCGGTGCACAGTGTGTGAGTATGGGGGGGGCCCGGTGCACAGTGTGTGAGTATGGGGGGGCCCGGTGCACAGTGTGTGAGTATGGGGGGGCCCGGTGCACAGTGTGAGTATGGGCGGGGCCCGGTGCACAGTGTGAGTATGGGCGGGGCCCGGTGCACAGTGTGTGAGTACGGGGGGGGCCCGGTGCACAGTGTGAGTATGGGCGGGGCCCGGTGCACAGTGTGTGAGTACGGGGGGGGCCCGGTGCACAGTGTGAGTATGGGCGGGGCCCGGTGCACAGTGTGAGTACGGGCGGGGCCCGGTGCACAGTGTGAGTACGGGCGGGGCCCGGTGCACAGTGTGTGAGTACGGGGGGGGGGCCCGGTGCACAGTGTGAGTATGGGGGGGGCCCGGTGCACAGTGTGAGTATGGGGGGGGCCCGGTGCACAGTGTGTGAGTATGGGGGGGGCCCGGTGCACAGTGTGTGAGTATGGGGGGGGGCCCGGTGCACAGTGTGTGAGTATGGGGGGGGCCCGGTGCACAGTGTGTGAGTATGGCCGGGGCCAGGTGCACAGTGTGTGAGTATGGGGGGGGCCCGGTGCACAGTGTGTGAGTATGGGGGGGGCCCGGTGCGCAGCGTGCGAGTATGGGCGGGGCCCGGTGCACCGCGTGCGAGTAGGGGCGGGGCCCGGTGCACAGTGTGCGAGTATGGGCGGGGCCCGGTGCAGTGTGTGAGTACGGGCGGGGCCCGGTGCACAGTGTGTGAGTACGGGCGGGGCCCGGTGCACAGTGTGCGAGTATGGGCGGGGCCCGGTGCACCGCGTGCGAGTATGGGCGGGGCCCGGTGCACAGTGTGTGAGTATGGGCGGGGCCCGGTGCAGTGTGCGAGTATGGGCGTGGCCCGGTGCAAAGTGTGTGAGTATGGGCGGGGCCCGGTGCACAGTGTGAGAGTATGGGGGGGGGCCCGGTGCACAGTGTGTGAGTATGGGGGGGGCCCGGTGCACAGTGTGTGAGTATGGGCGGGGCCCGGTGCACAGTGTGTGAGTATGGGGGGGGCCCGGTGCACAGTGTGAGTATGGGCGGGGCCCGGTGCACAGTGTGTGAGTACGGGGGGGGCCCGGTGCACAGTGTGTGAGTACGGGGGGGGCCCGGTGCACAGTGTGTGAGTACGGGGGGGGCCCGGTGCACAGTGTGTGAGTACGGGGGGGGGGCCCGGTGCACAGTGTGTGAGTACGGGCGGGGCCCGGTGCACAGTGTGTGAGTACGGGGGGGGGCCCGGTGCACAGTGTGTGAGTACGGGGGGGGGCCCGGTGCACAGTGTGAGTATGCGGGGGGCCCGGTGCACAGTGTGAGTATGGGCGGGGCCCGGTGCACAGTGTGAGTATGGGCGGGGCCCGGTGCACAGTGTGTGAGTACGGGGGGGGCCCGGTGCACAGTGTGTGAGTACGGGCGGGGCCCGGTGCACAGTGTGTGAGTACGGGGGGGGCCCGGTGCACAGTGTGAGTATGCGGGGGGCCCGGTGCACAGTGCGTGAGTATGGGGGGGGGGCCCGGTGCACAGTGTGTGAGTATGGGGGGGGCCCGGTGCACAGTGTGTGAGTATGGGGGGGGCCCGGTGCACAGTGTGTGAGTATGGGGGGGCCCGGTGCACAGTGTGTGAGTATGGGGGGGCCCGGTGCACAGTGTGTGAGTATGGGGGGGGCCCGGTGCACAGTGTGTGAGTATGGGGGGGCCCGGTGCACAGTGTGTGAGTATGGGGGGGCCCGGTGCACAGTGTGTGAGTATGGGGGGGCCCGGTGCACAGTGTGTGAGTACGGGCGGGGCCCGGTGCACAGTGTGTGAGTACGGGGGGGGGCCCGGTGCACAGTGTGTGAGTATGGGGGGGGCCCGGTGCACCGCGTGCGAGTATGGCCGGGGCCCGGTGCACAGTGTGTGAGTACGGGGGGGGGCCCGGTGCACAGTGTGTGAGTACGGGCGGGGCCCGGTGCACAGTGTGTGAGTACGGGGGGGGGCCCGGTGCACAGTGTGTGAGTACGGGGGGGGGCCCGGTGCACAGTGTGTGAGTACGGGGGGGGCCCGGTGCACAGTGTGAGTATGCGGGGGGCCCGGTGCACAGTGTGAGTACGGGGGGGGCCCGGTGCACAGTGTGTGAGTACGGGGGGGGCCCGGTGCACAGTGTGTGAGTACGGGGGGGGCCCGGTGCACAGTGTGTGAGTATGGGCGGGGCCCGGTGCACAGTGTGTGAGTATGGGCGGGGCCCGGTGCACAGTGTGTGAGTATGGGCGGGGCCCGGTGCACAGTGTGTGAGTACGGGGGGGGCCCGGTGCACAGTGTGTGAGTACGGGCGGGGCCCGGTGCACAGTGTGTGAGTACGGGGGGGGCCCGGTGCACAGTGTGAGTATGCGGGGGGCCCGGTGCACAGTGCGTGAGTATGGGGGGGGGGCCCGGTGCACAGTGTGTGAGTATGGGGGGGGCCCGGTGCACAGTGTGTGAGTATGGGGGGGGCCCGGTGCACAGTGTGTGAGTATGGGGGGGCCCGGTGCACAGTGTGTGAGTATGGGGGGGCCCGGTGCACAGTGTGAGTATGGGCGGGGCCCGGTGCACAGTGTGAGTATGGGCGGGGCCCGGTGCACAGTGTGTGAGTACGGGGGGGGCCCGGTGCACAGTGTGAGTATGGGCGGGGCCCGGTGCACAGTGTGTGAGTACGGGGGGGGCCCGGTGCACAGTGTGAGTATGGGCGGGGCCCGGTGCACAGTGTGAGTATGGGCGGGGCCCGGTGCACAGTGTGAGTACGGGCGGGGCCCGGTGCACAGTGTGTGAGTACGGGGGGGGGCCCGGTGCACAGTGTGAGTATGGGGGGGGCCCGGTGCACAGTGTGAGTATGGGGGGGGCCCGGTGCACAGTGTGTGAGTATGGGGGGGGCCCGGTGCACAGTGTGTGAGTATGGGGGGGGCCCGGTGCACAGTGTGTGAGTATGGGGGGGGCCCGGTGCACAGTGTGTGAGTATGGCCGGGGCCAGGTGCACAGTGTGTGAGTATGGGGGGGGCCCGGTGCACAGTGTGTGAGTATGGGGGGGGCCCGGTGCGCAGCGTGCGAGTATGGGCGGGGCCCGGTGCACCGCGTGCGAGTAGGGGCGGGGCCCGGTGCACAGTGTGCGAGTATGGGCGGGGCCCGGTGCAGTGTGTGAGTACGGGCGGGGCCCGGTGCACAGTGTGTGAGTACGGGCGGGGCCCGGTGCACAGTGTGCGAGTATGGGCGGGGCCCGGTGCACCGCGTGCGAGTATGGGCGGGGCCCGGTGCACAGTGTGTGAGTATGGGCGGGGCCCGGTGCAGTGTGCGAGTATGGGCGTGGCCCGGTGCAAAGTGTGTGAGTATGGGCGGGGCCCGGTGCACAGTGTGAGAGTATGGGGGGGGCCCGGTGCACAGTGTGTGAGTATGGGGGGGGCCCGGTGCACAGTGTGTGAGTATGGGCGGGGCCCGGTGCACAGTGTGTGAGTATGGGGGGGGCCCGGTGCACAGTGTGTGAGTATGGGGGGGGCCGGTGCACAGTGTGTGAGTATGGGCGGGGCCCGGTGCACAGTGTTTGAGTATGGGCGGGGCCCGGTGCACAGTGTGTGAGTACGGGCGGGGCCCGGTGCACAGTGTGTGAGTATGGGGGGGGGCCCGGTGCACAGTGTGTGAGTATGGGCGGGGCCCGGTGCACAGCGTGCGAGTATGGGGGGGGCCCGGTGCACAGTGTGTGAGTACGGGCGTGGCCCGGTGCACAGTGTGTGAGTACGGGCGGGGCCCGGTGCACAGTGTGTGAGTATGGGCGGGGCCCGGTGCACAGTGTGTGAGTATGGGGGGGGCCCGGTGCACAGTGTGCGAGTATGGGGGGGGCCCGGTGCACAGTGTGCGAGTACGGGCGGGGCCCGGTGCACAGCGTGCGAGTATGGGCGGGGCCCGGTGCACAGTGTGTGAGTATGGGGGGGGCCCGGTGCACAGTGTGTGAGTACGGGCGGGGCCCGGTGCCCGCGTGCGAGTAGGGGCGGGGCCCGGTGCACAGTGTGCGAGTATGGCCGGGGCCTTGTGCACAGTGTGTGAGTACGGGCGGGGCCCGGTGCCCGCGTGCGAGTAGGGGCGGGGCCCGGTGCACAGTGTGCGAGTATGGGCGGGGCCCGGTGCACAGTGTGCGAGTATGGGCGGGGCCCGGTGCACAGTGTGCGAGTATGGGCGGGGCCCGGTGCACAGTGTGCGAGTATGGGCGGGGCCCGGTGCACAGTGTGCGAGTATGGGGGGGGCCCGGTGCACAGTGTGTGAGTACGGGCGGGGCCCGGTGCACAGTGTGTGAGTATGGGCGGGGCCCGGTGCACAGTGTGTGAGTATGGGGGGGGCCCGGTGCACAGTGTGTGAGTACGGGCGGGGCCCGGTGCACAGTGTGTGAGTATGGGGGGGGGCCGGTGCACAGTGTGTGAGTATGGGGGGGGCCCGGTGCACAGTGTGTGAGTATGGGGGGGGCCCGGTGCACAGTGTGTGAGTATGGGCATGGCCCGGTGCACAGTGTGCGAGTACGGGCGGGGCCCGGTGCAGTGTGTGAGTATGGGCATGGCCCGGTGCACAGTGTGCGAGTACGGGCGGGGCCCGGTGCCCGCGTGCGAGTATGGCCGGGGCCTTGTGCACAGTGTGTGAGTATGGGCATGGCCCGGTGCACAGTGTGCGAGTACGGGCGGGGCCCGGTGCAGTGTGTGAGTATGGGCGGGGCCTTGTGCACAGTGTGTGCGCCTGGGCCTCTGCCTCCAGCATCTCCTGCTACCACGCAACGACACATCGCCTTGATGACATGACACGCTAGGCCTCTTGCCCGCCCTTGCCATATCCCCTATATTTATTAATTCACCACTCTGTGCACCATTTTAGAGACTGATCTGTGAGAGGGAGGACCACAGTACACCTTGGGCATAGTATTTCTCGGGGTCCCCTTTATCCATTCATTTTCTTTTACTAATTGCAGCATATTACAGTTAAGCTCATTGGGTTTTTAATCCCTGGTGCGCATTGTGTGCATTCTTTTCTTTTCATTTAAGGTGCCCCCCTTCTGGGGGTCACCCTGCTTTAGGAGCCTACTGGGGAGACGCTCCGCACACATGCTGCAAGGGGAGTTACATCTCCAACATACCATACATCTGCAGCACGAGCGCTGAGTTTTCTACATTATCTGCCATCAAGCTCATTGGGTTTGCACCTCATATACCTGTCATTTGAAACCAGGGGAGATTGAGAGAGGGAGAGAGGGAGAAGAGGGAGAGAGGGAGAGAGGATAGCGAGGATAGCACAGAAAAGCAAAGCCATTTTTCCCTGCTAAAAAAAGTCTAGAAAAATGCCATCTAAGGCAATGCTAGCTTTGTAAAGCAGATCTCATGAATTCTCCTCTCTTGATAAAATTACCAAGGATTGTATTATACAACATTAATCCCTGTACTATTTTCTACAAACCACAGACTAGTAACATCAGATTACACACAAACGCCTCCCAATCTCAAAATACCAGTACTTATTGAGACTACTTTACCTTGTATTTATCAACGTTCCTGTCCTTCTAATACTAGAAAGTAGACAATCCCTGTGCGTAGTGTCTAGAAGCCGACTGATGGTCTGAAGTTCTTGATGCTAAAAAAGTAAGAGGTGCCAGTTAACGTACCTTCCCTGATCCACATATCTTATTCCACTATTCATTTACTACAGGTCTAATATATAAATCAATCAGACGGTCTTATGATGTTACAAGGGTCACCTATAGTATGTTAATTAACCTCAGGCTATTAAAGCAGCAGTTGAAGCAATATCCTACATGTGTTTTTTTTTTTTTTAATAAATCAGTTCTGTACTATGAGAAAATACCATTTAAAAAATGAATGAGAAAATAGCATTTAAAAAAAAAAAATTTTTAAAGACATTTTTAATGTTTCTAATGTAGGAATGATTTCCAAAGTGACAGCCCCTTTCCCTTCTGATAGGCTCTGGCTCTTGAGCCCCACCCTGTCTCTAGCAGTGCACCTATTGTGTCTAGTAACTGCCTAGTCAGTCACATTCCAGGAACTACATTGCCCAAAATGCTGTGCAAGAACTGAATTAAATAACCCTGAGCAAGCAATCTATTACAGTCGATTACAGGAGTACGGATCGATCTGCAGCTTAGCTAATCACTTGTCAGTGTGCAGATTGTATTTATGCACATATTGAATGGAAAAAAAATATTTATTTGTTTTTTAAAACGGCAGCTTGAAGTGCAGCTTTAAGGTGCTTTGCAATGATTTTGCCTTATTTATATCAGAAAGCAGTGTGGTTGTGGCAATATGAAACTTTTATAAACTACAATATAATGTGTCTAACAGTCATTTTTGCCTCTCTTACATATCACTTTAATTGTCGATGCTGAGCTGCTGCTTACTAATGTGCCTAAGAAACTCAAGGCACATGTATCAAACTTGGAAAAAAGTAAAAAGCCCCACCAAAGTCAATGGGGCTTCCTGTGCAGTAGTACTTAAATCGGCGCTGTTACACTTTACAGAATAAAGCCCTAAGATATTAAAGAACTAGCCAGCAATATGGAATTTATACAATCTACTTTAAGTCTATGCCCCCTATACAAGAAAATATAGAGTGCATATTACATACTATGTGTGTATACACCCCGATAGATATGCAATTCTGTGTGAACAACATTTTACAGAAAGTGGTGCCATAATCAGGTTTTTACATTAAAAATAAATAACCTGGAAATGTGTGTTTCATTGTTAAACATAATTTCCAAAAACTAAAAAAAACACAAACTTTTTTTTTTCCATTTTCAAATGAAATGTAGGAATCGTGCTATTCCCTTATGCATTACATAAAAATTTGCATTGGCAATTTATGTACAAATAAGGGAGAGTTTAGTACCCACCGCTGCCAAGAGAGAGAACTACATTTCATACAATTACAGACAGTCCTCGGTTATCCAACGGAATCCGTTCTGGAAGTAGCGTTGGATAGTGAAACCGTCGTCATTTTTTGTGAATTGTATAGTCTGGTCCAGGGGTGCGCAAACTGTGTGGAGCGCGCCCCCGCCCCCATTGGTTGCAGAGGTCACGGTTGCCATGGGTCACTTGACGTCACACGACACTGCCGCACCGAGGTAAGGGGGGGCGGGTGCGACAATGGAGGAGAGCAGGCAGGGGGGGCGCAGCAAGAAAAGTTTGCGCACCCCTGGTCTTGTCTATAGAGGTAGAATTCCGTCACGAAACGCGTAGGGTGGTTCTATTGGCTTCAAGACCAGTATCATTCCCTCCCTATTGAGTTGTGTCCAGCCCAGACTCTGTCCGAGCCCCAGCTGTACTGACTTCCACGACCTCCCCCTGTACCCGCGCTATACTGTGACGTCATCAGCACACCGCGCGACCAGCAGGCCTGTGTGCGCGGCGGTGCTGTCAGAGCAGCGTGGAGTTCCGGATCATCCGTGTGGCACCGCCCGTAGACCGTGCGGGCCTGTGAGTGCGGCCCTTATGTGGATGGAGCTATTGCTCCGTTTAGTAAGCTTTTAAACTTGTGATTGCCCATTCATTCCAGGCTGTTTCTGGGCGGTGACGTCCCCCTCAAGCCGCTCAACGATCGAAGGCAATTCCAGCTACACCTGTTTGGTCGTGTGGGGTGTGTGCGTCTTGGAGCGGGGGCTTTCCCAACCGGAGCGGCCGCCTTCACTGCTGCAGTGACTGACACTGCTTGCCTGCACCGATACCATAAGCCCAACCGGGCTTTCCTGTGAGGATCCGGTTACCTTGCCGCATACTTTTCGTAATTAACAGGGACCAGAGACGCTACAAATTTGTCATATTTATTTGGTGGTAGCGGCAGATTAAAGATCTTGTGTCAGAGTGAGGGTAGACATTATTAATTTGAGGGACCTGTGTGAAGACGAGTCTGCTAGTTAGCTGTGTGTATTAACCCATGTCACATATATAAAATCACTTCCTGACAAGTGTGCCGTTCGTGACAGATGGTATATTGGGACGGATTGAGGGTATATATTAGCCATTTGAGGGACCTTTGGGGAAGGGAACAGCCGTGTGCATTAACCCTTGCCCCATATACAATTCACGTGGTCACAGGAGTGTTGTACCCAACACTAACTATTCTCTCTAGGATATAATTTTTACGGTACATACACGTCATATGCAATAAGCAAACACTCCTTCTCATAGTTATAAAAGCAGACACGCAGGCAGATTTGACGATGGGCTGCTGATGTGAACTGCTGCAAAATACATTTGGAGACTCTGAGGACTACCACCATAGGCGACCAAAGTTTGAGGCAAGGATGGAAAAATCATTGCTGCCGAAAATTTAATCCCTGGACCCTATGCTGTGCGCAGCGCTGACCTGACAATCACCACCGGCACCAGTGTTCCCAGCATGCTTTGCTAATGCAATATCAAAGCAGGATAGGGCGCACTTTGACCGCCCGTGGCGGTAACAGACAGGTCAGCACCGCGCAGCTTAGTTTATTATTATTTATTTATTTATAAAATATTTTACCAGGAAGTAATACATTGAGAGTTACCTCTCGTTTTCAAGTATGTCCTGGGCACAGAGTAAAACAAATAATACATGGTTACAAATACAGTTACATAAATGAACAAGGTATACATTTATATACAAGACATTGCATGCATAGTTAAAGAAAATATATATTATGAGCGTATGAAACAGTTACAGACCAGATTAAAGTGTGAGACAGCCTTAGATTTGAAAGAACTTAAGCTGGTGGTGGATATGAGAGTCTCTGGTAGGTTGTTCCAGTTTTGGGGTGCACGGAAGGAGTGGGGGAGGGGAGATCATTGAGTGGGTATCAGGGTGTGCGTCACTGTGGAAGAGAGGTGAACCAGTCGCGGCGGTTCTGTGCGTCCCGCTTAACAAAATGCTGGCTCCTCTGACAGAGAAAGGGCTAAAAGGAGATGCTATCTGCAAAAAGCAATCACACTATCACTGCTTTAATCACTCGTCATTCCAGATTACAATACATTCTAATATATATATATTTTAAGTCTTTGAGTCACAGGGCCCGGAAAGAACCGTGACCATAATTATATAATTTAACTACATGCCAGTCTGGTGTCCCTGGTGGTGATCCGGCTCCAAAGGTCACCACAACTGTCATAAAATTGCGTGTGCACCTGAATCTGTGAGCAAATAGACGGTAGGCCCGCCCCCTCCGCCTGTGTCATTGTCCCGCGTGTCTCACAGCAGAACGCTGCGGAGTGTAAAAGGTTCTATAGTAGAACGCTGCGGGGTGTAACGTTCTGCGGTAGAACACACGGCGTACTCACTGTGCTCGCACTTCGCGCTGCCTCCGCATTCATGGTCGCGCGGTGCAAGACCGCCCTCCTGCGGCACAGCAGCCGCAAAGCACCGCTGACAGGCCTCACCGCCCTGCACACACCCCACATGCCGCCCGGCGTTACTGAGCCTTATAACCCGGTGAGCGGTATAAAAGCACGAGTAGCCGGGTCCCTTCCGGAGTTGATTGCAGATGCCTGCCGCCGTTGGACGCGCTCTGCACTCGGCTGCTACTACTGGGAAAGGCGAGCGTGTCTCTGCTGACACCCTGCGGTTGACCGCGGTACAGCTGATATTAACCCCTTGTATACTGTGCGGTCACTTGCACACGTTGCCGCACTAAGCAGCCTCATTGGGTTTGATGGTAGAAGACAGTACAATCATTACGTTTTGTGTTACAATCAATATACTTGAAAATTTACTTTTTTTTCTGATACTACTGTGTAAATATGATCGATATTGTATATTTTAAAATGGTATTCAGAGAGCTTTCCCCCCTATGTGATCTTGTACATTAATCCACATACCAAAGGCACCTCTATCACTCAATGCAGATTTGTACAATCAAGAAACCCTCTGTATAATCAGTAAAGAATATATATGTACGTAGCACCCTTTCCCCCACCCTAAGTGGGATCATACAGCTACCGGTGGTGTATTCTGGTGCGGGTGCATACGTGTGAGCTAGAACAGAAGGCCTGAGATCTCCGCGATGGTATAGGGAGGCATAAGGACAGGCTCTCAATGTTGGTTCTTCGGTCAGCGCAGCGCCTCCAGCCCAGGAGGGTCCTGGTGCAGCCAGCATGAACCTCATTGTCCTGGAACTAGATTCCATATTCCCCTGTCTCCCCTTTCAGTTTATAGGATTCATTTCTCCCTAGTTCAGTTGCCTGTTATTTCCCCTGTTCCAGCAGCTTGCTGCATGTGAAAGAGCAACATTTTGCTACACTTGTTTACTTAGACATTTCAGTGAGTTGCTATAGCAACCTCAGCCTTTCCCTCAGATTGGTTTAGTCTGCCTTCTCCCCCTCTGCCTTGTCTACAGATGGTCTGTCCCCAGGCTATCTTGTTACCCAGAATACACTCACACTTCCTTTTCCACCTTCAGCACTGGCTGAGTGAGTACCTTCTGTAATTGCTCTAGTGGTAGGGCCTTATCCTTTTCACCTGCCCTTACTACAAATCACCCACAGAGAGACATTATTCCAACACAAACATCTCATCCACAAGTGCCTGTCTTTATTGCTGCTTTCCCTAAATAAAGTGAAGAAAATATACAGAACTTGTTGTGTTTTGGAAAGAGGGCCGAGTTGAAGCTAGCTGGGTTCATTCATACCTCCAGACATGACCCTGGATCCAGAATACTCATAGGCAACTCTTCTAAGGCTGCGGCCAGGCAGGGAACAGGCGCGCTGGCAATGTGTTTCATCGCGGCCAGCGTGAGCGCGCCCGCTCAGCAGCACTCTGGCCGAGGCCTTGGCCAGACATCACACCAGAGAGGGTATAACTGGAGTTTATTAGGTTCAGTACAGGCATACCCCACATTAACGTACGCAATGGGACCGGAGCATGTATGTAAAGTGAAAATGTACTTAAAGTGAAGCACTCCCCTTTTCCCACTTTTGATGCATGTACTGTACTGCAATTGTCATATACGTACATAACTGATGTAAATAACGCATGTGTAACAGGATCTATAGTCTCCCCGCTTGTGCACAGCTTCGGTACAGGTAGGGAGCCGGTATTGCTGTTCAGGACGTGCTGACAGGCGCATGCGTGAGCTGCTGTTTGGCTTGTAAGCCGGCCTCCTATCAGTCATAGGCCCCCCTTGTAATACTGGCTACTCCAGAACTTTATACACATATAACAATAGAACCGGTCCCTGCAGTATTTGTTCCCAACACTGCCCACTCTTTACTGGGACTTAAAGTGCTAGAGGGGCCAGAGAATTAGTAGTCCAAGGGACTTGGCTACACGTGCATAAATCCCGTTTTACAGTACTTCACTATTTTTGCCTTTTCTTATTTTCTTTTCTTATTTTACATTTACCTATATCCTTCACACATTTATTGTGATTTTGCCTCAGGGGCTTGTGGTTATACCTAGTTAGACCTAGAATTCATTGTTTCTCTATCTGCGCTTCTGTCTAATTATCTTTGTTTCATATGTACTTTGGTTTTTGTGTGGGACCTGGGACATTTTAGCAGCAATTGGAGTTGCATTACTTTAATACATTCATCCATGCTGATATATATATATATATATATCTCAATCAATCAGCATGGATGAATGTATTAAAGTATATACATACATACAGACGGTCCCCGCTTGTATGGCAGGTTACGTTCCCTGGCGCCGCGCAAGCCAGAAATCGTCGAAAAGCGGAACCAGATATTTTTCGCTTCTGTGCATGCGCAGACTTGCAGTCCCCCTCTTCTGCCCATGCGTGAAGTCGTACTGCGCATGCGCAGACATGGCGGCCCCCTTCTCGGTTCCGCCGTATTGGCGGATCGCCAAGAAGCGAAACGCCGAGATGCGGGGCCCGCTTGTGTGTGTATATATATATATATTGTATACAGTATATACATTGGTTTGCAGACGTAGTCACACCCTACCAATAATGTCACATTTTGTTAAATTACAAATAATAACTTTATTTATATTACGATTTTCCCCCAAAACGTTTCCCAGTTACAGAAAGGATAAAAGAAGAAAATATTTAAGGTTTATAAACAAGACCAAGCACACCAAACGATTGGAAAATTCAAAATGTAGGAGTCAGAGTTGCATCCAACGTTTCGTTGCACATGCACCTTCATCAGGGATACAAATAATAACAACAAACACCCTTAAATACTGGTCATAAAACAATATCCCCACCACCCTCCTCCCTCCTGCTGAGATGCTCCCTCGCCGAAAATGCAGAAACTGCCCGCCAAGCGAGGAGAGCATCTCCTTCCAATGACGTAATGACCCAGAGCGGCCACGTGATGACGCACCCTAACCAGAGCTGGAAGAACTAGGGACGTTTCCCTTGCAGCTCAGCCGACAATGGAGAGGCGTCAGATGGGAGGGGCATCACCATGACAACCAGACCTCGGTCAACGTGATAAGCTCCCTCCTGATGGGATGACGTCATTGCGTTGGGGGAGAAGGGGACACATACCCCATAGTGCAGATGGCTGAGGAGAAGCGTCACATGGGAGGGGCGTCACCATGGCGACCAGCTCACCAAACTTAGTAATGCTCAGTGCTGCAAACTAAAATATTACTAAAAGAATAAATACGAACAAAACTGGTCACAAGTGTCACATCCCAACAGGGGTAGCAACACAAAAACCAACATATCAAAAAGGATTTTTTTTTTTATAAAAGATGAAAAATAGAAAAATATGACATAAAGGAGAAATAGGAAAAATGGAACAATTATAAACAAAATAAATTTAGATTTCAATATAACAAAAAATGTCATAGGACATTGGCAGATTAAAAAATATATAAAAAGGCAGAAAACAGGAAAAATGAGAAAAAAAACATTTAAAATTGTAGACAAAATGAATTGTAAGCAAAACCGAAATAGACAAAGGATTGAAAAGGGAAAACATATATAACTGTAGAAAGAAAAAAAAGCAAGGGGATCCTGAACCAATAAAATATGTTAAACGGATGTAGCAGGGTTCCCATGTTGCCCCTTTACCTCCGCTCTGTTGCGGGGACCCCCGCTGCATTTCAGTAAGCTGCGGGGGCTATAGCGTCGCCGGGGACTCCCGCCAGCAATAGCTGCAGGGCGCCGCCATGTTTAGCTGGCTCGCGCATACGCAGAGGCATTGCGGCAGCCATATTGAGATTGGCGCAACAATTCGCACATGCGCGACGCGGCGGCTATTACAGGGTTGCGCATGCGCAGTTAAGAGTAGCGGTGGCCATTACAGATAGCGCACGCGGCCCCAGTGTTGGATAGGTCTCCAGGGGACTACAATTCCCAGCAGCCCCAGAGGCTCATAGACGTGATGCCACAGCAGCCAATAGGGCTTACAGCTTCCCCTGAGGAAAGGGATACATTGTTGCGCGAGTCAGAAAGTCAGTCGGTGCTGGGACAAGGTAGGGGAGGTTGTGTGTGCAGGTAGCAAGTGGCTCCTGCACTAGGCCAGGCTACCCCCTAGGCCCCAGCTAGGCCCCGACTCATCCTAGCTTGTGGCTGCTTTAGGGAAGGCCCCTTCAGTTAGGGACTTTGCCCATTTACCAGTGGGTTAGTTCAGGGACACAGCTGCAGTGCTGTGCGGCCCTGACAAGTGAGGTCTGGGACCAGACCTATCTCACTACAGATTAGAGCCTATCTGTATGGTGAGATCATCCAGAGTGAGACCACCATATTTGGAGGAAGACGCCATCGCTGATGCTTCGGTGCTGGATGCAGACGGATCCTCTTCTTGTTGTTCTGCTGTACCCGGGTGCAGGAGCCCCGAGCAGGTATCAGTCACCAAGTGCACCAACTTTACATCTCATCTAGTACGGTGCTGATCACGCCTAAGGGGTTGGGTTGTGGGACTCTTGGGACTCAGGGTACACGGTGTGGGGTGAAGGCGCTGCGAGGTGACCGGGCAGTTGTATTATTAGTGACACTAATGTACTGTTGATGATATGTTATTGTTCTGTTCTGCATATACAGTAAACTGTTTATATATTCTTTGGTGTATGTGGTTACTGTGTATGAGGTCCTGTGTCAGGGATTATTCTATACTCTAGGATCCTGCACAGGTGGAGGCGCTGTTGATGTAAGTACGTTCCAGGATACACCCCAGGCTCTCACTGGCGGAGGCTCAGCCCTCCTGTGAACCTGACTGGTAACACACCACACCTGGTAATGCGTGTACATTTCCCCACATGGTCCCTGTCTCCAATTGGGGGGGAGAAAGTGTGTTACACGGAAAAATAGTTATAAAAACAAGTAAGTTCGAAATCATCATTTAGTCCATGAGGCTTCAGGCTCTTCAAAGAAAAAATCCAAAATGCTTCACATTGCAGCAGTAATTGGTCAATGTCACCACCTAGGGCAGCAAAAGGGTGTACGCCGTTTGCTGCCGTTTGGTGATGTTAAAGCTTCTCTATTTCAATCTGAAACTCACCAGCCCTTTATCCCCTGTACCCAGTTTTCCAAATATCTGTCCATCTGTGAATTGACTGTATAACCTCTGTTCTTTTAATGTTACCATGTTTTTTATCTCTGTGCTCAGGACATACTTGAAAACCATAAAGTAGGTAACTCTCCATGTATTACTTCCTGGTAAAACATTTATATAAATAAACCTCTGCCCATAGGAGACAGATGTTCAATCCCCATAAACCGCATAGATGAGACCTTATGCCCGTGATCTTTGCAGTGTTTCAACAAGGTGGTGTTGTCCTCGCCCCTTTTATTGTTGATACGGTGCTCAATGAACCTGGTCTTCAGTGGCTGTGTTGTTTTAATAACATAAATTAGCCCACAAGGGCATTTGAGGTAATAAATGACGTGTGGTAGCACATGTCTGCTGGATCTGTAGTTTCTGGACATTTATCAGGTGACAGAAGGTATCCCCAACAATAATAGAATTGCACACAGAGCACCCCTTACAATTATAGCATCCTGTTTATTTTAAACTGAGAAAATGCTTGATGGCGTATTTCTCCTGATCATTGGTTTTCACCAATGTATCTCCCAGATTTGTGCCTCTTTTGTATACCCGCATGGGTTTGATTTTACACAGTGTCCCTATAACTGGGTCTGCTTGAATGATTGGCCAGTGTTTAAAGATGGTGTGTTTAATACCCTTACAAAGAAGATTGTATTCAAGCGGAAAGATAAAATGCTGATCACTATCACAATCTTTCCTTTTACCTACATACATTTCTGCTCTAGTAATGCATTCATCAAGGAGGTCTGTATCATACCCCTGTTCAGCAAAGCGACAACTCATCACCTATATGGCTATTTTTAAGACCTCATGGTCTTTAACTATCCGTTTAGCCCATAGGAACTGTGAAAAGGTGAGGTTATTGAGGAGATAAGGTGGAAGGTGACTGTCCACATGTAGGACAGTGTTTTTTATCAGTGGGCTTACGAAAGTAGTTGGTAAGCCATCCCCTCTCACTTTTCAGTATAGAAACATCTTGGGTACGAGATATTAGAACTACTCCATGACAATGTGAAGCATATAGGGGTGGGTGTAGTCTTTAGATAGTCAATAAACTCGGTTAGCTTAGAGGCACCTCCCTTCCAAATAAGGAAGATGTCATCTATGTAAAGTGACCATACACGCACATGTTCAAAATGACGAGTGTCATAAACATGTTTCGTTTCAATGCTTTCCATGAATAGGTTCGCGTATGATGGCGCCACATTACTCCCCATGGCCGTACCCTTTAACTGTAGGTAAAATACATTTTCAAAATTGAAGTCGTTTTTATGTAGAATGAAATCAAGTAATAATATAAGAAAATCAGAGGGGGGCTGTCGTACATGCGACATCTCCAGTTTGTTCGGAGATGAGCTGCAAAGGAGACGCCACTTGTTCTCCCAGCTCAGGCTATGTTGCGTCATCACGTGGCCGCTCCGTGTCATGACGTCATCGGAAGGAGACGTTCTCCTCGCTTGGCGGGCAGTTTCCGCATTTTCGGCAACGGAACATCACAGCAGGAGGGAGGTGGGTGGTGGGTATTGTTTTGTGGACAGTATTTAAGGGTGTTTTTTGTTATTATTTGTATCCCTGATGAAGGTGGATGTGCAACAAAACGTTGGATGCAACTCTGACTCCTTAGGCCTCGGTCCCGCTGCGCTCGTTGGCGCGGGCGGCAATGTAGCGAGTTCCCCACCAGCAGGGGAATCCTCGCGAGCCGGTCCCGGTCCCCACTGGCGGCACAGCTGACTACACGCTGTCGCGCGTCAGCCGCTGGAGACAACAGAGAATGGTGTTTTCTAGCTTTGACGCGTGACGTGTGTGGCTGTGAGCCAATGGGGAGGGGAGGCTGCGGGAGGAGGAGAGGCTTCGGGGAGCGGGGAGGAGTGTGGAGTGAAAGCAGGTGAGTGCCTTTCTCTGTGTGTGTGTCTGTGTGCGTGCGTGCCTGTCTGTGTGTGTATGTGTGTGCCCGAGTGCGTGAGTGCCTGCCTCTGTCTGTCTGTGTGTGTGTGTGTATGAGTGCGTGAGTGCCTGCCTGTGTGTGCGCGCGTGTGTGTATGAGTGCGTGAGTGCCTGCCTGTGTGTGTGTGTGTGTGTGTGTGTGTGTGTGTGTATGTATGTATGAGTGCCTGCGTGTGTGTGTGTTTAATACTTACCGAAGCTCCAGCTCCAGCCCGAGTCCGTGGAGGGAGGGGGGGGAGAGTAGCGGGTCCCTCCGCTCAAGCCACGCCCCCCCTCCCTGTCAAACCGCCCACCACCCGCCCACCTCCCGCTCCGGCTCCCGCTCCCTACAGACCGCATATCGCGGTCTGTGTATCTCAGCGCACCGCCTGTCAGCAGTGCGGGTGCGCTGACTCTGGGAGCGGGGCCTTAGCCTTAGTCATTAAATTACCATTTTTGCTGCATTGTGAATTTTCTCATTGTTTGGTGTGCTTGGCTCCCTTTTGCTACACTTTGACTAGGATTTGTTGCTTTTAGCACCCATTTTTTCACTCTCCTTTACCCTACACCAGGGGTGCGCAAACTGGGGCACGCAAGATTTTCGGGGGGGGCCCTCCCCGAAGGCATCTAAATTAAATGCTGGGGATCGTGTGAGGCCTCTGTAACTTTACACACCTTATCTTCCCAGCGACGCAGCGGGGTCATTTGATGCCGGAGCCAAACTAGGGGGGGGGGCACGAGCAGGGGGTGAGCAGGCAGGGGGCGCAGGGAGAAGAGTTTGCACACCTTTGCCCTAGACCCCCTTTTTAGGGGCATCCCAAGTTGCTTTTCCCGATTTTTCCCTTTCTTTACGTATAAACAAGACCAAACACAAGGAAAGATACAATAAAGGATGGGACGGTAATGTTGTTATTAAATGCCAGACAGGTTGTGGTTCATTAATGAAATGCCTGGTTAAACAGGTAGGTCTTGAGCCTGTTGAGACTGTTCCAAAGAGTGGGGGAAGCGTGGCTAAAAGCTCGGGCCCCAAAGAAAGTCAAGGAGATTCTGGGAACTGTCCTCCACCTACAGACCGAAGTGAGCGAAGGGGAGTGTAGGGAACTAGAAGCTCTTTCAGACAACTGGAACCCTAATGTAGTGCTTTGAATGCCAACAAGCCAATCTAGAATAAATTCGCCATTTTACAGGCAGCCAGGGCAGAGAACGGAGAACAGGTGCCATGTGGCAAGAACAGGTTTGGTTAGTTAACAACCTGGCGGCAGCATTCTGCACCACGTGCAGGTGATACAGCTCTTTTTGCAGAAGACCCAGTTAGTGTGCATTGCAATAGTCCAGGTGTGAGGACACAAAATAATGTATGCACAGTTTTTCAAACTAACTTTTTAAATTCAAAGTTACAAAGCTGAAGTGGTTAAACTGAACACTGCTATACATATGTAAATATAGTTCGTTTGAAAATCAGCAAAATGTGACATTATTGACATTGGTTTGCAGAAGTATTCACCCCCTATCTGTTTTAGTGTCGAGGGGCCAGCAATGAAGTGCAAATTATTGTATTGATTTCCAATATGTTGTCATTACTGCTAACACTCCTTATGTTACCCCTATCCTTGCAAGAGGGGCTAATTTCACAAATGCCTGGGTTCTGTTTTTAAGGACAACCACAATTCTGTACTCTGTACACGTTCTGTTTTAGATAAAGCATATAAATATTACAGTGCACTCTGAATAAATTGCATAAAACAACATCCCAATGTTACCTCTGCGGCTCTTTTTTGGTCACATACCACATTTTGAAATCATTCTAGTTTTGTGCTGGAAAAATATTAATGCAAATTAATTGTGTGGCACCCCCTTGGGAGCTACTATTTTAATTATGGGGCTAAGGGATTTAAGGAGTTAATGGCGTTGGGCACACGCAGAGTGACACCCCTTTCCCATCACATGGTATGGAGTGACTTAGCTGGAAAGAAGCCACCCCCCCTGTATGCATGGTGACCAGTGACATCACCATCAGGGTACAATAGTGTGAGACTGAAGGTTCTAGAAGTTAGGTTCCTGGGAGTGAGAGTTGGAGGAGCATCACAGTTGGTAATGTAAATAAGTTACCATGTATAATTAATGTATAGTGATGTCATGTCCCTGTTTCTAACGAAGCTGGTTCGCTCTCATCGACTGAACCAGCTCACGTGACCCTGACGTCATGCGGCAGCCGCCTGAGAAGACAAAAATGTATTGTCTCCTCAAGAAGCTGCCGCGTCAACGCGCTTCTTCACCGGCAGGCACTTAGCTAACTACTATAGCCAATAGCTGAATTGTGCCTGACGTGCAAGCGCGAGCACGTAGCGACGCCGCCACCATAACCTCGGCCTAAGGATTACCTACGGATGAATAAAAGAATACAAACACTGTTGTTCCCTAGTTAAAGTATTGATGTGAAGAGCATTATCAACGGCTGTTAAGAAAGATCTTGTTTGTACTATAAAAGTTCCTGGCGCCCTTTATTATTCTATCAGCATATCTACGCCCAGCCTGCGCGGATCCAGCACCCTGGTATGAGGCACAGAAAAGCCATGTACATAGTCAACTGATGTAAGCTCCTTAGGAGCCGGGCAGGAAGGGTTACACTTTCCTTCAGGCATTTTAATCACGGCTGCTGATATTATTAAAACTGTTTCATAACACAGTCCTCATCACTACTGCATCTTTTCCTCCGCTTGGTATGAGCGCCTAACTAGTGCTAAAGAACATGTATAGTACAAGCGGTAATATTTGTTATTGATCTTTTTGCACGTAAGCATGCCGGACACATTTGTAAGCAGCAACCCCTGCTAAATAGGTCCATTTGAAGGTCTGATTTTGCCTGCTGCCCCTACAAGTCTCACTTGAACATTGTTGCTCGTCTTTCAATGATCTTGCATATCGCTTTTTTTCTTTTTACATATTCTCACTGTACATCACTTCTTAAAGCAACGTGCTCCTGATTTTGTGTCTAAAATTCTAATAGAATTCCCCCCCCCTCCCCCGGGAAGCATTTAGATTTCTTCATAAACCAAGTGAGTTGCAAAAGCAGAGATGAATAAGCCTGTCCCTTTGGACATGGTTGCTGTATCCTGGCCACACACAGACACTAAGGGGATCATTCTATATTTTCCCAAGGCGCAGTTCGGGCCATTTTTGCGCGCTCCGTACACGGTAGAATAGGGCCCTATGAATGGGCATTAAAGTGCCACAATGCACTTGAGTAATAGTTTAGTAAATCTTGTAGAAACCTATTCAGTGTCACTTCCCTAGTGTGCAATCCAGCTTTTTTTGTTGACTGCCTAGGTGAGGCTGCACATTTAAGATGATGACTATATAAAGAGTTTGAGGATAACTTATTAAACACTGTAAATATTTCTATGCGGATGGCAGTTCTAGTTTTCTGCTGGGACTCCACAGCTACTGTGCATGGTCTTATTTGCTCTCCTGTGTGATCTCCCGATTGTTAGTGTGACGAAGAGTTTTCTGCATCGCTCCTAGTTATTAGTCATTCATATAGCGAAGCAGTACACATTTGCTTCTATAAAAAAAATCAATTATATACAAATCTCCTGTAGGAAGATCCTTCAGGGGGCATCTAGCACATTTTCCCCTTTAAAATCGATGTTAAGAAGGCATTTTTGAAGTTTACATTATTTTGAGTACCTCTAAACCTAAAACCTGCTAAAGGTTTGAAAAGTTGTTTGTGGGTCAGTAGTAGCGATGAGGATGAACTAAATCTATACATTTCTGTATAAAGGGCTATAACTCCCCACCCCTTCTTTACCTGCTGTAATAACACTCTGCCAGGTGTATGCGTCTCTAACAGATCTGGTCAAATGTAATGTAATCATTGCACATTTGCAGTCTCAAGATTATCTATCTATATATATATATATATATATATATATATATATACACACGCATACACATATACACATATATATATACACACACACAATCCCTGCAAGCTCTAACCCCAACACCCACCACATATATATTTGTGTCAAAAGGAGTGCTCTTGGGTGTGACCTAATGTATACAACAAAAGACAAAAATTCCCAATCCTACAACAAATATGACAAAATATATTGTTCAATATCTAACTGTTTGTTGTCTCATAAATATGGGTCATTTAGTTAAACTCTTTGGCCAAAGCGTTATAAGCCTGCAGCCATGACCACTCTGAAGGTCCTAACATGAACTGTGAACATTCTCATTTACCGCTGAAGGACATTCCTTCCATCCATTGTGTGGCCTGTCTGCAGGCCTCTGTCTATTGCTTGAAATTGTAAATCTGGATATTATGTACGTTTACATTTGACCATACATTTACCCTTGGTGTGTCTTGTTCTTTTGTTTTTCTATTCTTGGGTCCCCCCTGGTGAGCGAACAGAGCACTCGCACAAGGCTGCAAATGGTTAGCTTGGACTTTTGATCTATTTTATGGCGATGAGGCCAGCGCATGTGCAACACACATATATAACAGTGGGCGCTAAAAATGGAAGATGAGTGCCAATCTAGAAGAAAGTGGTACTGACAGACAAAAGGAATGGCATATCCTCCCAGAAATGAACACAGTTTGCTGCAATGCCACAGGCTAGACTGCCTGCACAGCTATAGATCCTCACTCAGGACAAACTCAGATCCTATGCATTTTGCTACACTCAGTTGCTTGATCAGTGATTCGAGGACACGCCATTCCTCACGGACCCTTCAAGGACCTCAGCGCTCCAAGCAGATGAGCTTTGATTCTGCTTTATATTGTGTAGTGTTATATTTGTGTCATATTGCAATACACTTTTTGGATTTAGTGCAACCTAAGTGTGTTCTCTGTTCTTGCCCTCCTTTCCTAGATCTTTTGTTATATACATGCAGCTGAGTCCCCCTCCTTACCTCCGGGGAAGGGGAACTGCTTTGTTGCCAGGCGGAACTCCGCGTGAGTGAGGAGAGGTGGTGGTGGCCATTGCAGACTGGTTGCGCGTGCGCAGTTGCGGCCGGAGTGGCGGCCATCTTTAAATGTCTAAAAAAGGCATTAGGGACTACAACCCCCAGAATGCATTGCGGAAAAAGGTGCGACCGGCCATTTTGAGGAGTAAGAATATCCGGGACCCGGAGGGATATTCAGAGCTGACAGAGGCAGCAAGCTGGAAGGTAGTGTCCAGGGAGCAGTAGCTTCCTGGATTAGGCCAGACCTTGCCCCTTAGACCCTGAGTCACAACCAGTTAAGTGTTGTAGGGAAGGCCCCAGATAGGGACTCTTCCCTTATTTCAGTCACTGCACTGCTGTACCGGTGGACGGAGGTCCACGCGGCGAACTGCGGTCTGGGACCAGCCCGCAGTTTCAGGGACATTTGTGTGAGACACTCCGGCTGAAGGTTACACCACGTAGAGGACCAGGACCTTAGGTGAGAGAGAACATTGCTGTCGGAGGCCCCGCTGCGTGGGATCTGCTTCAACACACATCAGCAAACTGCACCTTGGTACAAGGGAGGGTAGCGCTGCCCTGGGATACATATTTGTTGGAGATAGTATGTTGGACACCGGTATACAGGTGCACAAGCACCTCAGCGTTATTCGGGGCTAGCTACCCCAGGGTGTGTATGTTATTATTCAACTGTATATAGTGTATATACTGTGTATAGTAAAGATCTGTTTAATATATATATATATATATATATATATATATTTATATTGTGTGGTGTATATTGTTATTACGGAGTGTATTGTGTCCTATGAGGAGTCATCCCGCCCACACTGGGATCCCTCATAGGTGGAGGCGTTGCACCGAGGGAGAGCTTCAGGTTCTGAGAAGTGGAGGCTCAGGCGTCCTGTGAGCATACAGACACAGCAGCATGCGTATTTGCCCGCAGGTTTTCCTTTAAGCATAGGGAAAGGAGGCTATATATTTCAAAAATGCTGGGTGCACTCAAATACAGCAGCATAAAAAATATAAGAGAAAGTATACTTAACAGCAATTGAGGTGCACGCAGAGGGACAGGGAACGCCAAACCAGTCCAGTAAATATATAACAAAGAAAGGGTCTGCAGCACTCTCCAGATGAAAAAAAAAATGTATTGAAACATAGGGCTCTAGGTTACGTTGGTTACCCTATGTTTCAATACATGTGTATACACACACACACACACACACACACACACACACACACACACACACACACACACACACACACACACACACACACACACACACACACACACACACACTTCAGAAAATGGGACCCCTTTTATTTTTGTTATACCTTGCAGAAAAATCACTAAATTTTCATGAAAATCTGAGCAATTATAGGTCTGTCACAGTAGATTACTACATTTAAGGATTATTTGATAACCTAATAAATATTATTTGGAATTGGTGACGGCATGATGACATCATCAAGTGCATAGTTCCAAAATGTGTTTAGCGAAGAAGATAAGCACATCATAAAGTGCTTGAGACACAGCAAGAATGATGGTCCAAAATCCTTACCAGAATGACTCCTGATAAAGGACGGTCGCTAGGAGGACTACAAAAATAATTAGTAAAACAATGTATCGTTCATGAGTGGGAGCAGCTGGATCAATGCGTTATCGATTATGCAATCAGACAGTGGCGTTCTCGGCTTCGGGCGCGCGTTTCAGCAGGAGGACATATTTAACACAAATTGAACCATACTTTGAACTCAAACGTTATAGTAATCTTAGTATTTCAGATTAGATTACAGCAGTTTAACACATTTACAAGCTACCGAGGAAAAACTACTATTCCTTGTTTAATGAACATGAACCTACCTATATATATATATTCGTGTAGGCCCTTTGGAATAATTGAAATCTTGTCCAGACTAATATACAGGTAGTCCTCGTTATCCAACGTTTCACTTTACAACAAATGGCATATCCAACGCTTTACAATGCAACCCAATGGGCCGTTATCCGATGCTCACCGCCACTGATTAGCATGGGACTCACATTACAACGGTTTCACTGTCCAACGCTACTTCCAGAACGGATTCCGTTGGATAACCGAGGACTGTCTGTACCAGTCAAGATCTCTGTCAAAATAACAAACTATCTAAATTGCAATTGTACTTTATTTGTTGAAATTATAGTTTAACTATAAATCTCCCTTTCTTTTCTTTTCCTTTCTCACTCTGGTTCACAAAACAAATTCAAAGAAGGAGGAACATCCTAGTGTTTATGAATGTTTAAGAAAGCCAGATAAACATTGCTAGTCGCAGAATGAAAGTAGGAAAGAAAAAACAAGCCCAGAAATTCTGAGAACAAAATATTTTATTTCTGTCATCAATAAAACTATAGTATACAGTTATTTTTTCTAAATAAATTATATAATTTCTCTTTTACAAGCAATAAACTAGATCACAATATTTCAAAGACAATGTATGTACACAACATAAGGCTTGGTTATAAATAGCACATTTTCTTCATTTTCTCTAGTAAACATATTGAAAATATCTTAAAATACGTTTTTTTTTCTCTCTCTCCTTTCACAAAGTGTGTGTAGCCTTAATATGCTAATTGTTTGCATGAAATTAATTTACACTCCAACAAGACAGGCTTTAGTGATTATTATTTCAGAAACAGAGCTACTTCATGGCATTGCATTTACTGCGGTCTTCATGGAGTCTTTGTTTTTCAGCAGGCCAACAGATCACAGATGTTGTTTGTGGCATTAACAGCAGAAACATGCAAATGAGGAATGAAATTGTCTCTGGGAGGAGATCACTTCCAAGTCCAAGAAGGCGATTCGCAGCAAAGGTAGCAGGAACTTAAATCATATTTTATTCGTTCTTCACAATCCCGCAATAGCAGTGCAACACACTGTAAAATTTCACATAGTATCTGCCACGGGCGGCAACAGGATCTTCTGGTTCTCAATACCAAGTCAAGGATAAAAAAAAGTCTTCTTAACTACCATGTATGAGGCTCAGTGAATCTCACCTTCCAGCGGACCCAATGCAGTACACAAAATGCTCTTGAAGACGCTGGTTCCCACAAGGTTGATCATTTCTTCCACTGCTTTTCACTCACTTTACTGAAGCAGAAGAAGAAGAAGAAGAAAAAGAAGACCAAAGTTAATGTAACCTATATATAAATATATTATTTCACTAGCAAAAGTTCAGGGGAGCAGTTATTTACTCAAGTCTTTCAGCTGCAAAAACTGTAACAAAAGCAGTGCAAAAGAATTACACCAGATTTATCAAAGGTAAAACTGTAATAATTAATTTTAATTGGATTCCATTGAAAAATGCTTGTAAGGTGCTGGGTTTTTTTTTGTGCACTTTTTCCCTCTGGGTTTTGTGTAGCTGGGAGACTTTAACCCCTTGAGTGCAGGCTATTTGTCTGCCACGGCCCCTCCGGCTCAGGCAAGTCAGGTGACCCGGAAACGGAAGAGGAGTTCTCTTCCACTTCCCTATACACCTGGTCGCATCCTGCGCTTCATGGGAACGCAAGATGAGGTCACAGCTGTACAATAGCACTGTTTGGGCATGACACACCCACTACGTCTTGGGGCCCCTGAAGTGCCAGACTCCATTATGGAGTGACCACGTCTTGGGGCACGCAAAGGGTTAAACAACCCCTCGGGTGGCTACAAAGTCTGCAGAAGAAGAAATAACTCCAGTATCCGACTTCAAAGAAACACATTTCAAATTCACATAATGCAATAGGTGAACATTTAATTGGCGCATTGAAGTAAGGATGAAAAAGGCCTCTCGGAGCTTCAATTTGACTGCAAATAAAGCGCTGGATTCCCCTGACAAATACAGTGGCCCCACCAGGGAGGTCTGTTTCTCAAAAAGAAAGACATGTAGCTCGTACTAAGGACAAAGGTGAGAAGATATACACTGTATGGATCAACACTTTGGGGTTATTTAGGCATAATAAAAGGCATTTGACATTTTTGCTTAAATAATGAGGCCTAGGAGATTCTATTGCTTTAAGTCAGCATTGCGGGTAAGGGGGTGCATTGACGTACTAGTCTGTTCATTAAATCTTCAGTGACTAGTCATTGCCACTCTCACCTGGCCCGATTTAATATGGTCAGAATTGGGATAACACACAGGTAAGTAATGTATTCACTTCACTTTTATTGAATGGTAATGAATGCTGCAGCCATAATCCTGTCACTGCGCCGCCACAGGGCATTCTAGCAGTGACAGGTTTAGCTGTATCTTGGAATCCGGAAGAATCTTTGCTAAGGTTCTATTCTCTGGCATTTCAATGTATTCTTGGTCAGAGCTATTCTTGTGATGAAACTCACTGATGGGGGGGCGGGGATGTGTGCGTGATATCTGGCATCTTTTTGGGGGTGATCAATATAAAACTTTATATAGTGATTAAGAAATTATTATGAATGGGGATAAATCAATGCTCTTTTCTACCACATCTCTTCATTTACAGATTAAATATATAGTTAAGATATACATTTAACTTTTTTTTGACGAGGGTTTAGCCTCCCTTCTTCCTAGAAAAACGCCACTGCTCTTTTTTTTGATTACGAACAATGTTTTATTGGACTGCACTGTGTTTGATATTTTGGGTTGAATCATTTTAAGACCGTTATCGTATAGGCAAAGTACTGCACTGTAAAGCATATTTCAGATGTATTAAAACTTGTACATGTCAGAGAGACTGTACACTTACATCTATGCTTCCCATACATGTTCAATAGTACCTGAAAAGTATAATGCAAATAATAATTGAGCAGGAATACCTGGGTGTTAAGTACCATAAGAAAATGGCTTTTATTTTGTCACTAGTCAGTACATTACCCTTTATAACTGATCAACACTGTGAAATCCAGCTGCTTATAATTTACGCGATAACAAAAAGCATGCATTGGATTTCCATTAAAAACCTGACATACAGTACTGGCTTTCAGCATCAGTGGGAGTATAATCAGTGACTCTAGAGGTAAAAGAAAACAGCAGATTGTGTGTCAGAGTAGTAATGGATGAACTGAGGAGGTAGGAGGGAAGCAGAAGTCTCATTCTTTTGTTCATCTCTTCTGTGCAAAGACGGGAAATTACATTTTAAAGTGAGAATTACACATTTCTACATTCTTGCCTCTGATGTTTATGGTAGCAAACCACTTCTAGGGAGGCGATTCAAATCTCACATTGTACCCTTGTGGGTCAAAGGTGTATTTACGCAAAGTATGATGCTTCTTGGTGCATGGCAATGTTTCTTTTCTGCTTGCCAAAGAGTAAGGCTGTGTCTCCACTAGCGCTGAGCGGGCGGCGCTTGTGGCGGTTACTTACATATATAGATATATGTAAGTCCCCGCTCACGCTGTGCGCGTGTGCGCTGGTGCACACATGCTCGGCGCTTAGATAAACAAAAAAATTATACTTTCCCGTGCGCGCAACTACCCGCAATGCCTCCCCACCCCCCGCGCGTACATTTAGGACACCCGGCGCTCATGCTTGGAGCGCTCTCCAAGCATGAGCGTGCTCAGCGCCAGCGGGGACTCAGTCTAAGGCCTGGGACATAGTAGATTAAGCTTTGCTGAGCCGTGCTGAGCCGCGCTGAGCAGATGCACTTACCCCCTGCATCTGTCATCAGCGCGGCTTTAGCAGCTGCTTCCGCACGCGTGCGGAGACTCAGAAAATTTCAGCAGACAGGCAAATTTAAAATTTGACGCTCAGGGATGCGGAGGAGCGGTCACGTGACCGCTCACAGCCAATGGGAGCGAGGGACTAGCCCCGCCTACCGCTCCGCCCCCAAAGCGCACTCACTGCCTCGCCTGCCAGGGCACAAAAAATCTCCAGTTTGAGCAGGCGAGGCAGAACAGGAGCGCGGATCAGCGCGGCCCGAGGCACATGCCCGAGGCCTAAGTAGTAATACGCTTGTTGTTCAAGCTTGAAACATTTGATGGATACTAAGCCAGGAAGTCGTATGCCAACTCACACGGGGTGGAAATTGGGAAAATGATGTGATGAGATACAGCGCTTGATGTATCACATTATAATGTATGAGTCACTACATCTCCACTCCTTCGATTGGCACAAGCTAGCGCCCACAGGTGGCAAAATAGCGACAATAACTCGCTGATACTAAGAGACACCATATGAAATGTCTATTCAAGGCCTATTGACTTGAATGGGAGTTACTGTGCACTTGTGGCATTGAGGCACAATAACACCTCCCTCCACCCCCCAGTGTTAAAATTTGGTGTCAAAATGTCCTTGATACACAGACCCCAATCTATATTAATTTACAGTTGTCAATCTTCTGTAATTGCAATTCAACTGAGATGAAGTCAGTAGGAGTTACCATGCAGTTTAATGAATACTCCCCAATGTGTTACTTTTTTTTCTCTGGCAGCAAAGGGATTAAAAACAAATAAAGAAACCACTACTGCTGGACATTCCTGTTGGTTATGATACTGGGTTAGGGAGCAGCAACAGCACAAACTGCACACAATCCAACAGTAGATGGCATTGTTGCTTAACAATGTGCTGTATCATTATATTTGATTGATGTACAGTAGGTATGCGCACACTATTGAAAAAATAGTGATATTGAGCGCGCTGTCCCTCCAAGTGATTCCCCCCTCGGCTGTCTGGTTCCACCCCGCAGCTCCTCGTCTCCCGTGATCAGCGGGGCGCGCTCGGCAAACAAAAGAACAAAAATAGGAGCGCATGAAATGAAACCAAGAAAAGCCGAAATTAATACGTATATTTTATATCATAAATGTATCATTCATCATAAAAACACACATATACCAGGAACATACAAATCAAAGCTGTCTAAAATGACACTAATAAATACAATAGAGCCCAAGCCTCGTGGAGTGTTTACACCCTTTTACTCCACGAGGCTTGGGCTCTATTGTATTATTTATTAGTGTCATTTTAGACAGCTTTGATTTGTATGTTCCTGGTATATGTGTGTTTTTATGATGAATGATACATTTATGATATAAAATATATGTATTCATTTCGGCTTTTCTTGGTTTCATTTCATATGCGCACACTATTGCATCATACTGTAGTACTCAAAATCAAACTAGCGTGAGGGGACGTCAAAACAGTAAGGCACTAAAGGCAGTTTGCCACGGGTTTTACATTTAGCACCATCATGTCCAACCGTTTTGAAGCTTACAGGTACTTGGCCACTGTTGGAGACAGGACACCGGGCTTGATGGGCAATTTGATTTTCCGTTATTAAATAATGTGCATGCACATCATCGGAGCTACTGCATGGAATGGAACGTGAATGGCTTATTGTCCTCTGAAGTGCGAGTAAGTAGGCATCTTTGATTTGTGAAACTCGAAGTATCACAGAGGCTAAAGTGCACTGAAACCCATTACTAATACCTTTAAGGTGTCAACATTGAACCTGTAGTAAATCTGCACGCCTGCGCTAGGGCAATTTCATGACCAGTATAGATACTGTGGAGATTACTTGTCAAAGTGTTATAGTGCAGATCACTTCAACGGGAGTTTCCGTGAGAACCTATATTTGACTAATGTGTGTTTTAACTTCTCTTTATTTGTTATTCAAACCTGACTTCATGCTAGTGAAAATACGGAAGGAACTCAACAGCTCACACCCATAATATCCTGGAATAAACGTAGACAGAGTGCAGAGAAAAAGCTAAACAGATTAGCAGCAGGGCGGTGATTAACAATGTCTGTGGCATCCCATTGTGTTATCTCACAATTCCAACTGCAGCATAACACCAACGGTTTCAGCAAAGAAAACAGAAAAGGAAGTGCTCCATTAAACGGGCAATTCATGCACTTATTTGTGGTTTTCTTCTGCTGTTTTTTTTTTAAACATAGGATTGAAGCAGGGGGTCTCTGGAGCTGAACCGCATTAATTTAAGCTCCGGGGACCCCCTGCTTCTCGAGATACAGACCAACAAAGGGGGTGCCGGTATCTTGGCAAAGTTTAAAGCTCCCGTGTTGACACGCGGGCTAATAGGAAGCCGCACCTGATGATGTCACGGCTTCCTATAGGACCACAGGGCACGGAGTTTTAAAAGTCCCCCCATTACGTGAACCCTGATAGCCGAGCGGAGCAGCTACCGGCACCCCCTACAGAGGAAAATATCTCCAGAAGCAGGAGGCCCCCAGAGCTGAAATTAATGGGGTTCAGCTCTGGAGACCCCCTGTTTCAATACTATAGTAACAAATTACCAGCTTGGATTGCCTCTTTAAAAGAGCAAAATGATGGCCCGTCTTATGTTAAAACACATATCACCATTTGACCAATCGCAGCCTGTTTAGAATCTAAATACTGTAGCGCCGACGAGTATTCTAAAACAAATCTGGGGCAATCACCAACAAGGCCCATTTCAGTGACATTTCTGCAGACAGACTAATGGCCCATCGGATTAACAGCGGGGTCCCTGGACTGCCAGGGACCCCTGCGGTGTTAATCCGATGGGCCATTAGTCTCTGCAGAAATGTCACTGAAATGTTGCAGCATGTACCCAGCATGTACCTGGATCTTGTTGGTGATAGCCCCAGATTTTCCAAGGCAAGTTTAAGGCAGGTTTAAGAATACTTGTTGGGCGCACCTGTAGAAGAATGAAACAAAGCAACCTTGAATGTGGAGAGTGGTTATTGCGTAATTGATGTAGTCAATAACTGTAACGTGTATAAAATGATATCAATTGTATGCATGGGATCGCTCTCCATCATGTTGTATCACAAATCAGGTTAAAGATACTTGACATGGTATCGCTATGGCTTGAAATGAAAACAAGTACTGGTGCAAAAGGTGGTAAAACACATTTGTTAAAATGCATTTTAGAATTGTATCTATGGTTTAAAACACACATGAGGAGGGGTGGGGGGGGGGGGCTTAATTCCCCAACACCCTGGTGCTAGTCAGCAATTTAAAATAATTGAGCGTTCCTGTAATGAATCACAGTACAACTACTGTTTTGCATTTCAATCTTGGTTCTACAGAATGGAACCTGGGTTAATTATCTCCAAAATGTGGTCTGACTGAGGTTCCTGAGGCCTGATCAGCACTGCTATAAGATATCCAAAGAGTTAAGATGACTACTTTTGCTTCCATTACAACTCCCTCACATAACAACTTGTGGCTCAACGTCAAACTGGTGTAAAAGTGTCCTTGTTCCCTATTTAACTCCCGCTATCAATTTCTTCAACCAATTGTTTTTTCAGCAGGTAAGGAAAAAACAGGTGGTTTAATACGTATGTTGGCAAGACGACTGTGATTTGGGCAAAATTGGATATAGTCATAAGTGCACTAGCAATGAGGAAAAACTCTGCTCTGTGCCAGTGCTATCCACTGGCCAAGTCAAGTCGAGTCAAAGTCTTTATCAGCAGTGTCACATGAGGCCACTTTTAGTAATGCTAGCAGGGTGGTGTATATACAGTTAGATTACATAGTTGATGAGGTTGAAAAAAGACTTGGGTCCATCAAGTTCAACCCGTGCTAAATTTAGTCAATAAAGTGAGTGTTTCACTTGTGTCTCATGCACAGAGTATAGAATCATCTGCATTGCCAATCATGCTCCCCTGCCCGTATGGTTTCCTTCCCCCTGTGCTTTCTGGCAGGGCTGTGCTAGCTTCCCTTGATGCTGCACCTTGCCTGAGGGATACCAGATGATAAGCCCTGCTTAATGCTATAGGAGAAGCAAAAACTTACTAGGTAGACATCCAAAACGGATGCATTGTCATTGTCCATTTCCTGTGTGCTCTGTTCAGATGTTTGGTAGGCACTATCTTCCAGAGTAAATGTCGAACTTGAAGGCAGGCCTTTTCTGGGGAAGGGGGGGAGAAAAAAAACAGGCAATATGTCAGAAAATAGCAAATATTATGGAAATATGATAGCTAGGATCTGGAAACAAATGACTCCCTGTTTCAGTCTACTAAACCTCTTTGGTGTCAGAAAAGCCTGCTACATTGTGCTTCTTGTAATCCATTGCTTCATAGGCCCATGTGGCAGCAAAGGAGTTAATGGTGGAGTATTAGTTGCATTAAATATATACACATTTTCAGAAATGGCTTTTGCTTTAGTGGAATAGAACCACTTGATTAATATGGGCCTACATATGAGTGAATGGGCTTTTAGGCATCTTCTGGCTCCAGGTGTCTTCCATCAGTGCACCACCTAATAAATATGTCCTTACATGTCACTTGAAATTCTATGTGTTGTGATGTTTGGACACTTGATATAATACAACACACTATTACGAATATTGTGAATTATGAATATGGCAGGGAGCTCTCCCTTTATTTCGGTCCCACTGCATGCACAGAGAAGACGATTGTTGGAATTTTAACCTTTCATAACTACAGTACTGTACTAACATCTAATACATACAGAACACCTTCCATCTCAAATTGAAGCCCCAAAATACCCACAACATATATATAAGCATATAAGTTTCACAGAGGAGTGCTACTGAGCATGGCAATATGTATTTAACGTGGTCTGCCGTGAAGTTTGGCTCAAGGGCTTACAACAATTTGGCCAAAATGTTAAACTAAAAGACCATTTTATTTATTAGTTATTTATACATGTATATTTAGGCACTGTACCGTATATAAGTTTTTCTGGATGTGCACTGAGCTTTGTCTGTGTTTTATGTTATGTCTCTGGTTTTAAATATATGTATACAGTGATAGATAGTAAGATTCTTGGGGCAGGTACTTCCTGTTGTCTCAGTTTGTCTTAACATATAAGTACTTTTTTGTGATACAACGGTATTTTACGCCCTCCCACATCAGTATTTGTCTTAACTCTGTGCCCAGGACATACTTGAAAACGAGAGGTAACTCACAATGTATTACTGCCTGGTAAAACAGTTTATAAATAAATAAAATAAATAAATCAGCATTGCGCTTCGGGAAAAAATGCTGCGCCATCAAAATAAAAGACAATACAGTTTCATACCCCCATCCGTCAAGAGTCCTTGAAAAATATTAACTAAAGCACCACTTACAAAACAGGCCATTCTTACAAACAGGCCATACTGATTTGTATTGGCCCCCAACCTCCAGGGCCCCTAAATGAAAAGATGGGCTAAAACTTCAGAACAGACAAACTTCAAGTCTAGACATTAAGGGACCAAGAACCCCTAATAGAACAAACATATTACATTAAAATGAAACCTATGTAGATGTATTTGTAATTTTTGCACAGATGGTCATAACCTGAGCTGGGTTAAATGTCACCTATTAACACTTTGGGTGTTCGATTCCACCAGCTTGGGATTCTCTTTGCCAGAATTATCTGTTGGTGTCTGGCAGGTGCCAGAGGACATTGTGATGAGCACTGAAGGTCAAAAATGCTAAATATTAAGAGGGACTTCAGTATTGTCAAAAAAAAAAAAAAAAGAATGGTGAGTATGGGTGACCATGTACAGTATTCACTTCAATGAGTATGAGTTTGAAGTTCACTTATGTTAGTTTCAGAAGCAAGTAACAACACTTACAATGAAAACTGGGCATCCAGCCTGCACATCTAATGAGCAATTACTGCAAAACAATCTCTAATACGTGGAAATCGTGAGTCATCGGCGCCCCAGCACTTATCCTTAACCTATGATGGTGTTAGAATGTAAGCAACACGGTCCTGCCAAGAGTTATCGTGGGGGGGTGTCTGCACATCGCAGAGTCTCTTCCATGATACATAGTCCAACAGAATGAATCCATGAAAAATGCTACCTGTGCTATTGCATATATCGTACAACAAATATGGCTATCTACCTAAAAGGATCCAGGTCACTATGGCCCTGCTGGTGGGACCTGCCACACATTGATTTGATTTATACATCCAACACTGGTTAACTGTGGGCTATTCAGAATACAAAAAATCTGAAAAAAACAACTGCAGTGCAATAAGCTTTTGCTGCAGCGAGTCCACTGATGTGCTACACAAGATATTCTGTTTTCCCATTGGATCAATGCTGCAATAAAGAATGCTTCATCAAAGATTCTCATACCCTATAGTTACTGCACATTTACACATTCAGTTAAGGGTAGCTTTCAGTATTTCCAAGCACTGCTTAATTCCTTATTTATTTTGCTAGGCCAGTGAAGGGCCTTCCTAGTGCATAAATCTCTATTCTAGGATTTCTTTTCTCTTAAGATTATTCTTTACTGCACCATACTAAGACATATAAGGTCATTACAACTCTTTATTATAACCCATCTAATCATTTTCCTGTGAGAAACATATATGTGCTTTCTATCCGAAAAATCGCTTTCTCTCTCGTACAATAAATGAGGAAGACTCTGAGGGCCATCTTTACTAAACGCTGCTTTGGCATAAGACTCCTTCCGGCAGTGGAATATACCTTACAGCCCATTCACTTGGATGTAATATTGGGTTATTAAACTTACATTGTTCATTTTGTCACTGCAATGACAACATTCAGGCCTATATTTACTAAGTAGTGCTATGCCATATGAAAAACTGGATACAAAATACTTGATAAGATCTAAGTCTAATAAGCGATGATTTATTCCGCTAATAAGGGCCTCACACCAGCCCTCTTACATGTATGCGTAGCTACAGTATCTAACAGACTGAAAGCTATGGTAATTATACTTTCAGCATAACTCCACATCCACACCTGAGAACAGTCCCACTCAATCAAGTTGATGTTTGGTAAGCACTATGTTCTGACCGGCTTGGGGTCTGCGGGATTTCCCTGAGTAGGGAGAGAGCCGGGCTGTTGCTAGGGAGCTGGGCAGCTTCCTTCACCCCGATTGGCTGCATTACCCAGCAGCAACCAATCAGGAGGAGGTGTCAGGAGCCTGGGGGTGGGCCAAGGAGAGGAGGAAACTGCATGGAGAGGTGTGAATGGTGTGTGTCTGTGTATGTGTCTCGAGCATGTCGCACCTTTGACCATTGTGTCCAGTATTTTTGGAGAAGCCACCTGGCAACCCTAATTAGTAGACCATGATACAGGGTATATTTATGCACTTTCAGGCCCTCCCATCCCTCAAAGACCCTTGGACTAGTAAAGAATATAAGCTAAAGCAGCACTTACATACGGGGGGATATGACGAGCTGGGAATGCATTAAAATACAATTTAAATTGGTTTAATTTTACTTTATAAAGTAATGTTTGTTTTATTTGGCAATCATTTGGAGCTGAAAATAATCAAAATGTGAGGTTTGCTGTTTGTTCGGCAATTGTGGCTAATCATTTGGTTTAAGAGGGACAATAAAAATGAATATGGTAGACCTAATATTTATCTGTTTTAAAGTGCTGCTTTACCATATCTCTTTTTCTGAGCCCATGGGGTGGGGATGCATGAAATTATATACATGATATGCAGATATATCAATCCAACCTACCCTCACTCACTCCTGAAATCCAGTCCCAAGTCTCGGATTGCCTCCTGGCTATATCCTCGTGGATGCTGCTCCGCCGTCTTAAAGTTCATATTTCTAAAACTGATCTCCTTATATTTCTCCCTAAACCTGGCCTAATATCCCCCTTTTCCATCACAGTAAACAGTATTACCATCTATCCTGTTGCCAAAACATGTTGCCTAGGAGTAACATTTGGCTCCATTTCCTTCTCCATTCACGGCATGGCTACAATTTGTCTTTCTTCCTCCCTAATATTGGCAAGATTCGCCCTTGCCTCTGTCAATCTACTGCTAAAACTCTAATTCAGGGTGCACAAACTGGGGGCGCTAGATTTTCGGGGGGGGGGGGGGCGGTAGTTATAGAGGTCCCGCGCTCTCCCCCCAGGCATTTAAATTAAATGCCGGGGGACCGCGCGAGGCCTCTATAACACACTTGCCTTCCCTTCCAGCGATGCGTCATCCTAGTAACCTGTTACCATGGCGATGTGAGGTCACATGACCTTGCACGTCATTTGACACCAGGGTCAAGCAGGGGAGGATGGCACGAGGGGCCGAGGAGAGCAGGCAGGGGTGCACACGGGGAAAGGTTTGTGCACCCATGCTCTAATTCATGCCCTTATTCTCTCCCGTCAGGATTATTGTAACATACTGATAACAGGGCTCCCTCCCTGCCTCACAACTTTCTCCTTTGCAATCTGTCAAATTCTGCTGCGAGAATAACTTTACTTTCTCTCTGTTCATCTCCTCCTTAAATCCCTCTCGTGGCTTCCTATCAAATTTCAGATCACCTACAAAGTTCTGCTCCTTACATTTTAAGGCTTTCCACTCATCTGCTCCTTCCTACATATCAGCGTTGATCTTTTGGTAGCCCTCACTCGTGTTCTGCGCTCTACCCATAACTGTCTCTCCTCCACCCCTTTCACAGCTACTGCTCTCTCTTGCCTTAAACCTTTTTTACTCACTGCCTCTTCCATTTTAGTCGAATATATATCACCTCAGACCTCTGTCCATAAAAATTAAGGAGATGTATGTGCTGAGAAATAAGCATATGCTAATGGCTATGCAAAGTATATTTAAATGAGTCACATCCCACACTTCCTAAAAGGCTGTCCATAAGAACTATACTGAGTTAACATGGCTAAGGCACCTACGTAATGACTAGACTGTTGTCAGATCCACCAGAATTAGAACCCACAACCTCTGCTACTCTGGGCATTGGCTCTAGCCGTGTGAGCTAAACCAGCTGCTAGTCAGAACTGCTGTACCTGTCCACTAGCCTACTGTATCTCCAAGGGATTTTTATTTTGTTGATTCTAACCTTGAAAGAACTTCAAGCACAAAGTAATAATATGTACTGAGGGCTATGAGTTACTGGGGCCAGGTGAGATTAAATAAACCACAGGTTTTCTGACACACACAAGTAAAAACAAGGTGAATTACAGCCAATAAAGAAGATGCAGAGAGAAAGTAATATAACATAGTGACCTGGTGACTTGAGTTAGTATTTCTAATCCTATAAAAGGGGAAAGTGGGCCATATTTACTAAGGAGTGTTCTACTACATGGCACCTTCAGTGCTGGAATACATTACAGCCTATTGAAATAAATGGACTGTAAGGTGTCTTCCCGTGCCAGATATGTCTCATGGCAGAAGACTGCTTATTAGTTTTCTCTCTCATAAATCTATACTAGAGAAGCAGAGTTTGGTGAAACCATAAGGCAGTATTTCACAAATGGCAGATGTGCCTCCATTACAATGACTTAGATGTGATATGTGTATGCATTCAATAATCTAGCCATACGGAACATTCTGTTTTGCTCCCACTTTGCCTGCACCACAAAGAAGGCTCTGACGGCAGTGTCCGTCTCTTCCTCTCTCTACTCCACAGCTCAGAACTAAACTGGAAGGAGGAAGCCAGCCACGTGTCCCCAATTGTCTGAACACGAAATTTAAATGGACATCAAGTGAGTCAAAAATGTGTGACATACATACAGATGCAGACAGCTTTCAAAAGGGAGACTGAAACGAGAAATAGACATGTGGAGAATAGGAGGGGGAAAAACACAACAGGAGTAAACATCTCCCAACCCACCTCTGCCATCAAAATGATGACCACTGCCATTTCAAAACATTTTTATTGTAAGTAGAATCCAGCTGATTTGTGATATCAATCATACAACCAGGCGGTGACAGCTGCCTATAATGACTGCTGAAGCATGAACAATAAAAACAGTCTATACATTTTATTTTTTTAAAGCCTGCTCTGTTGCTTTCTGTTTCAATTACTGCTGAGAGGCAAGAAAAAAAAAAAAAGGCTTTATTTATTGAATACAAACTAAAAGTAAATATCACACCATGGCTTTAGCATCAGCAAATGTCACGAGTTCTGGTTACAGATTCCCAGGCAGGAGAGAATCAATAAACTCTTGCATCTGCTGTCACAGACAAACCGTTTCAAACGCTATTTGTTTTTAAAGGCTGAATTTGTGGGGGGTTTTTCCTTCTGTTTTCCGATGCTGAGGGAATTTGGTTGCCAAAGAGAAATACAAGGATAAAACAATGTCTTATCCCAGACCATACCGAAATCTTGCCCCAGTTTCTAATCTCAGAAATTATGCAAGCTGGCAATGCCATTTACATGGCCACTGGGGACATTCTCTGAATTACACAGTCGTCTAAATCCCGTAGGTGTCCCCCAAAATCCTAATTACTTTAAAGCAGCAATCCTCCCTACTTGTTTTTTCCCAGAATTTGAACCAGGAGGAGCTGAACCACGTTATTTTTTAGCTCTGGGGACCCTCTTGTTTCTGAAATTCTTACCGGGATCAGTCAGGATAATAAATGTACCCGTATAAGCAGGAACTATACATATAGTTTCATTACAATAGAGCAGTGGTCCCCTACCTTTTTTTTTTTACACAGTGCACCCCCTACTTGAAAATATTTGTTCAGTGAACCCCTTATTATTAATACTAATTACTTACTCAGACTATTGCTAACAAACCTGTTTGAAGCTCTGCCTGTAATTGACAGCTACACAACCCACGCTAAGGTGCAATTTTGGGCCTTACAAAGTGCGCAGTCCCCACACGGGCTCAGGAACCCACTATGCATGTTTTTTTGTGACGAACCCCTTGGAAACAACCCACAAATTCGCTGTTGGGAATCACTGCAATAGAGGTTATGTTAAGATTTAAAAAACACTCTCCAGCATTTGGTAACAAATGGAGACATTAAAAGTTTAAAATGTTATCTAAAATAATTAAGACTCGTCTATTTTCCCATTTTTTTTTTTTTAATTTCAGTCACCTATATCGAACCCATTAATCATGTAAATGCTACTAGTTCACTTTGGTTTTAGGAGGTACTGCACCTTTAAACAGAAAATGTGTTAAAAGTACTCGGCTTTGTAAAACGGACAATGTTTATATCAATGCAAAGTGTGGACAATCCCAAAACAAGTTCAGAAATTATTCCATGTAAATAAAAGCTGTAATTATTACCAATGAGTCATTTGTAAAGTAGACTAACCAGTTTTTAATTGTCATGCATGCTGGAAGCTTAGAGATCCACTGTACATTTACACAATTAAGTGTATTTACAATCACTGTACGTACAGTAGAAGTGCCAAAGCTGTGGCGAGTAACTGCCATTTAAATTTCTGTCCAGGTTAAAGGAATCAACGAAACATATTCAAACTATGGGGCTTATTCTGTAAGCTCCGTTATCGCTGAACCGTGCAATCTGCACAGAGAGCCCCATTCAAGTCAATGTTTCTTTCCGTGCGGATCACACGATACAGCGCTAACGGAGCTTACAGAATACCCCCTAAAAGTTGCTGCAGAGGAGACATGGTGTAGTGGTTAAGGTGTGGAGTTTGAACTCATAACCTAGTACTGTAGGTCTGAGACACTTATACATGTGATGTTGAGAAAACCACTTTATCTCCCTGTCCTTTATCGTACCCACCTTTTACTTCCACCTCTCCAGAAGCTGTTATTCATACCACAGTACCAGAAATGTATTGTCAGGATTGCACCCTAGCTCCTGTGTGGTATGACTGAAATCCACCACTGAAGCTGGATTGCTACATCACTTCTCATTTTGATTTATGAGAACATTGAAATTGATTTGGAATATTATATTTAATAAACCGCTGCTACTGTTTAGCTTCCTACCATAGCTCAAAGCTCTTCTGCTTTTGATTCCACACCATTATGTATTTTTATTGGTGGAGCAGGCAGGGCAGGACCACACTCGGCAAGGCTGGGCATGTGTTGGCTAAGTGGCTTATCTTCGTGTTTACAGTATACATTTATAGGATCCCTTTATCTAGCATACTATTTATTCACCCAGTTTATTATTGACTATGCATGTTTTCATACATACACTATAAAACACTGCATACAGTATATAAGTACAATATGAGAATGAATAATGATAATCCCTTCTCTCCCTTGTGTCAGAACCAACATAGCACAAAAGGTATTAGGTTTATAGATTACAACCACAGAGAAACGTCCACTTACACAGCATTCCACCTAAATAAACGGTCTAAGATAACTTGGGACTCACAAGGGAGATGAATGAGAATAAAAGTGTGTTTTAGCGCAAACACATAATTTTTTCTGTTGCGGTATGTGTATTTCATAGAGATTGTTTAGAAAAGATGCTTATGCCACCACAGACCTGGTGGACTTTTAGGTGCAAATAAAGGCAGAAATGCAGCAAGACGGGCACAGAATTGTATACATCCCATTATAACATGTACAAAAGGTAGCTCCTATAGACACTACCCAAATCACATTACTTATGTCGAGTTGCTTGATCTAGGCTGGCGCCATCTTTAAAAAAGAGCTAACCTTCAAGCTCACAACCACCAAATCTCAACTCATACCAATTATCCAAAATCCCAAATTCGCACCAGGATGTGAGCCCAGACAATTTGAGCAATTTACAACCAAAAACATAAGGGCGATTGCTGACTTCCTGAGCTTTGGGGAATTCCTGAGCTACCAAAGGCTACAAAGCAAATACGAAATACGGGGATTGAATGTCTTCAAATATCTCCAAATTCGGCACTACGTCCAATCAATATCACCAACGTTGGAATTTCCCCCTCTGACGAACTTCGAAAGACTGTGCACAGAGACAGCGCATCAAAAAGGTCTGATAACGCAAATATACACAGAACTAGAAAGAGCAACAGATGCTCCAGTTCATGACTACATGCTCCAGTGGGCAGCAGAATTGGGCATAGTTATAGACCAAGAGGATTGGGAAAGTATTTGGGAATCAGCCTCAGGAACTTCCATATGTACCACAATCAAAGAAAATATTTACAAAATACTGTTTCGCTGGTATCTCACCCCAGTTAGAATAAATCAAATCTACCCTCTGGCTTCAGACCTATGTTGGAGAGGCTGCGGACAAAAGGGTGACATGGCCCACATATGGTGGTCATGTCCAGAAATTCAGAAATACTGGGAAACCATACAGACTTTAATCACAGAGGTCACAGACCTCACAATACCCATTGATCCGCTGACCTACTTGCTGGCCAGGCCAATCGAGAACATTGACCGCCCAACAAGTAAATTGATCTCCTTCATTCTCACGGCGGCTAGATGTGCGGTGGCGGCCTCGTGGAAGAAGGTGTCTCCCCCCCCTAGGCAAACTGTTAAAAACAGAATACAGGAAGTCATGTTAATGGAAAAGCTCTCGGCTTTTCTAAAAAGGAAAACGGAGCCCTTTTACAATACATGGGAACCGTGGCTGTCCCGTATGACAGATTAGTGACGACCATTCCCACAGTAGAAGACAGCAGTAGTGGAAGAGTACAGTACAATGGTCAGAGAAGGAAGGGTCCTCCCTTCCCCAGACCCTGCCCCCCCCTCCTCATCTCTCCATCACTTCTTCTCCCCCTCCCCCCCCCCCCTCTCTCTGTTTCGACCCTCACGCCAACCCTGCCGACCCACACTTGAAGGTCGGGGGAGCGTTGAGTCTTTCCCTCTTTCTGTCTATAAAACAAGAAAAACCTGTATTAGGCAAAATATTGTTTATTCTGTATACAATGTATTTCACACAATGCCTAATAAAAACTGTTGGAAAAAAAAAAAAAAAAAGAGCTAACTTGTTTCTTTTATAAACAGCTTCAGATTCCAACGTAACGTGATGAAAGATCTACTACGTGTGAGATACCTGCATAGGGTGAGATATCTGTAGTGATATGGAATAGAATAGACCAGTATAGATCGTGGCCCTTAAATTAATCTGGATAACATTGGTTACTAAACAGCACTTATGTACACTATAACATTTAAAATATGGTGTGCATTTCTTAGTAGTAGATGGAGAACAAGATGTTCTGACACTAGTGTTACCCAGAGTGCACTAGTGAACACATTTGGAGCGGTTATATGGAGCAATAGGAAAGAGAATAGCTGCACAAAAAGAAAATATTGGAACATATATTTATTTTTATTGGGTTGTTACTTTTTCAATTCTATCACTGATAATATTCCCCTAGCCTTATGTGCCCTAACCGTCTGGCCAATAGATTTAACTTAAATATTTGTTTTGCACATTTAGAAAATATGTTAGTCAGAAGCAGAGGTAATAGTCAATATTGAATGTGCATCGGGACACAGGCGTTTGATACATATAGTTCTCATTGTTATTTAGGGCAATTGTTACTATATCAGATACCTTCTGGTGCTGTAAGACAATGTATAGCCGATTCAGCTGACTTTCAGCCCCTACACGTATCTTATGCACTAGAATCACTTCATCAAAATTGGCCTTAATATCTTCCATTACTACTACGTGGTGACAAACAACAAGAAGAAACAAAAAAGTGTGTAAAAGCGCCGAATGGGATGTTAATTTGAATATGGGCACTGAAGCAAAATAAAAAGCAAAAAAATATAAAAAAAAAAAAAAAAAAAAAAAAATCATGTGACATGAACCAGTCCGGTGCAAATAAGGGTTTGCTAGATATAAGTAATGTACAGATGAAATTTAGGTAATCACAACCTGGTGGTGTGTGCAGCTTCTAGTAATAGGGAACCCCCAGTCCCTAATGTGAACGTGACAACAAAAAGAAAAAAATGAGAAGCGCAGACAGTGGGGGTTGTGATAAAACTAATGTACTTTATTAAATAAACTTGTCCCAAGGAAATCCCTCTAGGACAACAGTGATGAAAAATCAATACATAAATAGTAGTTAAAAATAGTGCAGATGGATTGGATGTACGGTAACACTTGGTCGGTGTCCAGGGGTTTGAAAACGGGAGTAACCCGATAGATATTCTTAATCCTGTATGTTGTGCACTGCCCGGGCAGGTATTAGTGAAGAGGGGTACCCCAGGGTTGAGACAGTATTGGAAATGCTCACCCTTAGATACTGCAGATCCTTGACGGTCCTGTTGTCCCTCAGGTCACAAAAAAACGCTCCGGTGCACACAGTTTGAATGTGCTGCAACTCGCGATAACACGCAGCCCTCCGGGTGTCCGGGTCTGATGTCACTTCCGGCTGTGACGCACAGACCCTTCCCGGTAGTCTCTGGGCTCCGTCTCTCAGCGCTCCTCCTCCTGATGGTTACCAATGACCATATAGACAGCCCAGGGATAACGTCACACCATATGCCTTCATAAATTATAGCCCAGTTAATTGCAATCACTTAAATGCCCAATTAGTGGCTCATTCATCTTATACATAAACTGGGCTATAAATTATGAAGGCATATGGTGTGACGTTATCCCTGACGAAGCCTTTTGGTGAAACGCGTAGGAGGAGCAATAGGGTAATTGCTTGCCAACAGTGCGTTTGAGAGGAGCGGACAATACCACTTGCTGGGCTGTCTATATGGTCATTGGTCATTGGTAACCATGAGGAGGAGGAGCGCTGAGAGACGGAGCCCAGAGACTACCGGGAAGGGTCTGTGCGTCACAGCCGGAAGTGACATCAGACCCGGACACCCGGAGGGCTGCGTGTTATCGCGAGTTGCAGCACATTCAAACTGTGTGCACCGGAGCGGTTTTTTGTGACCTGAGGGACAACAGGACCGTCAAGGATCTGCAGTATCTAAGGGTGAGCATTTCCAATACTGTCTCAACCCTGGGGTACCCCTCTTCACTAATACCTGCCCGGGCAGTGCACAACCTACAGGATTAAGACTATCTATCGGGTTACTCCCGTTTTCAAACCCCTGGACACCGACCAACTGTTACCGTACATCCAATCCATCTGCACTATTTTTAATTACTATTTATGTATTGATTTTCCATCACTGTTGTCCTAGAGGGATTTCCTTGGGACAAGTTTATTTAATAAAGTACATTAGTTTAATCACAACCCCCACTGTCTGCGCTTCTCATTTTTTTCTTTTTGTGGTGACAAACAGCCCAGCCAAAAGACAAAATATCGTAACATCAGGTGCAAAGGGAATAATGTCAAATATATAACACACTGAACGTGACCAAGGGGTCACAAAAGGTCCTATAATGATGCACTCATTGTCAGAGGATATATATATATAAAGGATAATACGTGTAACAGGATTCCAATATCCCCAATGGATGACCGGATATGGTGGATTGCCCACAAAAAATCACTGAGGTGAGGAAATCAAAAATGCTCAATGTCACAGTTAAAAAAAATAATGAAATGTTATTAATAAAACAAACACGAAGATAGTGTCCAATATATGTAGAGTGAAGGAAATCATAAAATCCCCAGAGTGGAGACAGCAAAAATGTTTACAGGTATGTATGCCCCAGGGCATAGTCAGATACACCTAATCTTATTGGCTTGTAGCCGAACATATGTGTGGATATAGAAAGATGAATTGCGTCGATATAGGTATGAGCTATATATATTCACCAAGGTCAGCTGGTAGCTAGGTGCAGATGGTTCTCTCTGCCTAATTAGATATAATACCACCAATGTGGACCTAGTAATGATCTATACAGTACAAATGTACAGGTAATGGATTTGGGTATATAGCATTAATCTTCCTAGCGGATCCATTCAGTGTCTTAATATCTTCCATCAATGGGTAGTTTGACAGGTTCAGATTATTGACACTGCAGATTTCCAATTAACTATATAATGTGACGTACAGTTAGGTCCGGAAATAATTGGACACTGACACAATTTTCATAATTTTGGCTCTGTACGCCACCACAATGGATTTGAAATGAAACAACCGAGATGCAATAGAAGTGCAGACTTTCCGCTTTACGTCAAGGGGTTGAACAAAAATATTGTATGAAACGTTTAGGAATAGCAACCATTTACATACACATTCCCCTTATTTCACGGGCTCAAATGTAATTGGACAAATGAACACAATCATAAATAAAATGTTAATTTTTAATACTTTGTCGAGAATCCTTTGCAGGCAACGACTGCCTGAAGTCTGGAACGCATGGACATCACCAAATGCTGGGTTTCCTCCTTTGTGATGCTTTGCCAGTCCTTTACTGCAGCTGTCTTCAGTTGTTGTTTGTTCGTGGGTCTTTCTGCCTTAAGTTTTGTCTTCAGCAATCGAAATGCATGCTCGATCGGGTTGAGACCAGGTGATTTACTCGGCCATTGCAGAATATGCCACTTCTTTGCCTTAAAAAACTCCTAGGTTGCTTTCGCAGTAAGTTTTGGGTCATTGTCCATCTGTAAAGTGAAGCGCCGTCCAATGAATTTGCTGAATTTGGCTGAATCTAAGCAGACAATATATCCCTATACACTTCAGAATTTATCCGGCTGCTTCTGTCTTCTGTCACATCATCAATAAACACTAGTGACCCAGTGCCATTGTAAGCCATGCATGCCCATGCCATTACACTGCCTCCACTGTGTTTTACAGATGATGTGGTATGCTTCAGATCATGAGCCGTTCCAAGCCTTCTCCATATTTTTTTCTTCCCATCATTCTGGTACAGGTTGGCTTTTTTAGATATTGTTTGGCAAAGTCTAGTCTGGCCTTTCTATTCTTGAGGCTTATGAATGGTTTGCACCTTGTGGGGAACCCTCTGTATTTGCTCTTGTGAAGTCTTCTCTTTATGGTAGACTTTGATAATGATATGCCTACCTTGGCTGGATGTTGGCTGGATGTTGTGAAGGGGTTTTTCTTTACCATGGAAAGGACCCTACGATCATCCACCACTGTTGTCTTCCGTGGACGCCCAGGCCTTTTTGTGTTTCAGAGCTCACCAGCGCGTTCTTTTTTTTTCAGAATGTACTAACCTGTTGATTTAGCCACTCCTAATGTTCCTGCTATCTCTCTGATGGATTTTCTTTTTTTTGCAGCCTAAGGATGCCCTGTTTCACTTGCATTGAGAGCTCCTTTGACCGCATGTTGTGGGTTCACAGCAACAGCTTCCAAATGTGAATGCCACACCTGGAATCAACTCTAGAACTTTTACCTGCTTAATTGATGATGAAATAATGAAGGAATAGCCCACACCTGTCCAGGAAACAGCTTTTGAGTCAATTGTCCAATTACTTTTGGTCCTTGAAAAAGAGGGGGCTACATATTAAAGAGATGTCATTCCTAAACCTTCCTCCAATTTGGATGTGAATACCCTCAAATTAAATCTGATAAGACTGTACTTTAAGCCCATATTCATTATTTAACAGTAACTTGAATTTATTTTGGTACACAGCCGAAATAACAAACTTGTATCAGTGTCCAATTATTTCCGGACCTAACTGTATATATGCATTTCACATACCCACATATCAGCATATTTCCACAATGGAACAGTTACTGCTTGAGTAAAAAAATGAAAACATTCCCCACATTTCCAAACTTGGTGAAAACTGAACATTCATAATCCGCAGAGAAATCACACAAAACTGCTATGTTTGTAAATCATCTCCCAGCACCCTGTCTTATTCATTTTTCCCAATACCTTTAAGAAGTCGCCGAGCACATTATATTTGATCAAAATGTAATTATATTCCAGAGACAATAAATGGGGCACAAGTAGTGAATTTGTAGTGTTTTTGATGAGTTTTGAGAAGACACGCACATATTTTAATATTGGTGCAAAAGTTTGCTAGTGTAAAAAAAAAAAAGGCTATTATATATGCACCTTTACCAATTTCTTGTAAAATGATTGAGTATGTTTATGAAATGAACTTTGCACCTTTTGCAATCTTAGACCCAACTATTAACTAACTGTTCAGTGTAAGAGGTACACGTTGCTGTGCTTTGTACATTGTTGATGACTTTACCAGCACCAATAAGGTGGATGTGGTTTGTGTGAACATACAAAATATGTATCACCACCAATCTGTGCGAAATGGAGGCTTCCTGGGGCAATTGATCTGTACCCCCCCACCCCCTTTAAACCATCCTGATCTTGATGACATAACAAGTGCTCATGCCTGCCTGGTGTTTTGTCGCTGGTTCCTGTACTTGTTGACAGCTCTTTTCGCTCTGTAACATAACAGAGCTAACTCCAACACCATATGCACCCTACAGCAAAAACAGTAACAGCGTCTCTCCATTAGCCAAAACAAGGCAGGGTCCTGTATTTACATTAGCTTCTTAATCCTCCCTTTGTAAACAAGACATTATTGCTCTCCAGCAACGTAAATGCCACAAACCAAGTAAGGAAAGGCCAGGTTGGTGGCATGGAACTATTTAATGGCATATGTGTCAAATGCTTGCTTGTTCTATGCCCGAACAGGGACAATTACAGGTAACGTGCAAAGACTCTCACATGTTTGTGTGAGTCTGGGTCATTAGATACACATCAAAAAGTGAAAGCAACTCTTTTATATATATATATATATATATACACACACATATATATATATGTTATTAGAGGGCAGAGACTTTGCTGGAGTCTCAAGTGCTACATACTGATGCAGCGGCCGTTATTCGAATACATCTCGGCGCCGATTTTGAGTTCTCTGCTGTTCCCCACGCAGCATGAACGCGGCCAATCGCCCCAGGCACCCGCGCTTATCGTGGATGTTTTGTTTGAATTTCATGGATTCTGTTTCTTCATTTGCAATTATATAGATGAATTGTAATGTGTACAGTACTGTGCTACTGTGTCAATTTCATGTTTTTGAAAGCCAGAACACTAAAACTCGCTCGCATCTTAGTGCGGGAAGGCTGGAATTCATCCCGCGGTTTCAAATCGGGATTCCGATGTACATGACGCGTGAAGTGTTCGAATAACGGCCGCTGCATCAGTATACCACCCCAAACACACCTTTATACAACATGTCTATAAGAAACCTGTGCACAAAAAGGAGCACACCTGAGATGTATGGGAAATGTGCTCATGTACAGGTATGCATGTAAAGTATATGCACATGATCTCTTTCTCTCTTTTTTCATCTACTAGTTCCCTTCTATGATGAATCTAAAAATGCCTGTCCCATTTCTTATGACATATACTGCTTCCCACAGTGCAATCACTCTTGCTTGGAGGCTCAGTGGACATTTTGGGAGGGGTGGAATGGAATATAAGAAAATATCTCAGGAGCCATGGGGTCTCCTGATGTAAGTAAGTCCTTTGTAGTCCAAAGGGAGGTGCCCCCTGCTTGTGAACATCACCCAAAAAGAGGTGTGTCATATGGGAAATTGCTGCTTTCAGCTTGACAGGTGACTATGAAGCACTGGGGCTATTTTATAAACTGTGATAGTGCCGAACGGGGCACTGCCACACAGAAACCCCCAGTGACTTAAGTGGGCGTTTCCATGCAATAGTGTCCTGATTGGCACTATCGCGGTTTAATGAATAACCCCAATAGATGGAAAAGTGCACAGGAGGACGCCCAATACTTTGATAAAGGAATGGAGGACGGTGTCACACGTTCATCCCCATGTTCATCATGCCGTGAGCGGCTCACCTGTATTAGAGAAGCTCCATAGAAATGATCGAGACTACAAGTTTATTTAGCACAGGCAAAGGGCGTCACATCATATTGAATAAGTGCTTTTGTCCAACTATTTTTGGAAGATAAGGCCACAAATGCCAGCTTTTCATAAAGGTGCTATCTCACACTGCGACATACATTGGCTTTCCTGTAAGCCAAAAAGCACAATAGGTAATAATCACATAATATATTATATATATATATATATATATATATATATATATATATATATATATATATATACGCGCACACACACACACACACACACACACACACACACACACACACACACACACACACACACACACACACACCTTTTAAAGGAGTAGCTAAGGGTTAAAAACAGAGGTTGAAGTCAACCTGTATTGGTAATGGTAGGATATTACATTTTAACGGTGTGTTTTTATTTTTTTTAAATAAATGAATAGACCTCCTTTTACTAGAAATATAATGCTAGACTTTTTATATATTGGCTTCAGATGGCTTTATCCCCCTTTATCCAAGACAATCCCACTCTTCTGGAAAGCGGTCACGTTATCATTACTGCACTACAGGTGCAACCCCACCAAAAACGTACTTTGCGCTAAAGACACAATACTAACGGGCCGATTGCAAGTATTACCATCATTAAAACAAGCTATCGTCTCACTAAATTAACGTGTTTCGTTTTAAGGATTCTCATTGTATCGGTGTGTCTCTATGATTCCTGTTTCCTCTGCCAGACTTCCCCACTTGTCTCCTCCGCCTCACACTTTATGGGCTTTTTCTCCAAGGCAAGGGCAGTGACAGACACCATCACGTTGTAAATTCAGCGTCATTCTATATTCAGCCATGTTGTTCTATCCCAAACAGCAGGGTTTTCCCAAAGGAACGTACTCTTGTTTAACACTTACAAAGGTTCCAGGAAGATTAAGGGGCACGTGCAGGAATGCAGACTTTTTGGCATGTGCTACCGGTGCCCTTTCACAGGGTCTAGCGCTCAAGCACTTGGCAGCACAGATGCTGACTCTGGCCTCCTTGCTCCCGGTCACCTGCCACCTCTGCAATGGCTTTTGGGAGTTGTAGTCCAGCTCCTGTTGCAATACTAGAAAAGATAGAGGCAGCAGAACCACAAGTCCCAGCCTTGAGTGAAAGCCCAAAAGGAGGTTGTCATATGACAGTGCAAAGGATCAGCACCCACTGCCCCCCTCTCTCCTGCACCTACTGCCCCTATCTCTTTCTCCCTTTGTCTCCTGCTCCTAAAGCCCTCTCTCTGTCTGCTGCCCTCACTCTCTCTCTGCCTCCTGCACACACTGCCTCCCTCCCCTCTCTCTCTCTGCCTCCTGCACCCACTTTCTCTTTGCCATACACACGCATTTTGAGGAAATAGAAAATCCATACCTAATAAAAGCAGAATGCAACTATGAAATACATGTGGGTGCCGCTCTCCCTCCTCCACGCACTGCCTCCCTACCCCTTCTTTCCCTCCTGCACACACTGCCTTCCTCCTCCCTCACTTTCTCTCCCTCCTGCACACACTGCCTCCTTCCCATCTCTCTCTATGCCTCCTGCACACACTGCCTCCCTCCCCCCTCTTTCCCTCCTGCACACACTGCCTCCTTCCCCTCTCTCTCTGCCTCCTGCACACAGCATCCCTCCCCTCTCTCTGCCTCCTGCACACACTGCCTCCCTCCCCCCTCTCTGCCTCCTGCACACACTGCCTCCCTCCCCTCTCTCTCTGCCTCCTGCACACACTGCCTCCCTCCCCTCTCTCTCTCTGCCTCCTGCACACACTGCCTCCCTCCCTCCCCCCCTCTCTGCCTCCTGCACACACTGCCTCCCTCCCCTCTCTCTCTCTCTGCCTCCTGCACACACTGCCTCCCTCCCCTCTCTCTCTCTGCCTCCTGCACACACTGCCTCCCTCCCCTCTCTCTCTCTCTGCCTCCTGCACACACTGCCTCCCTCCCCTCTCTCTCTCTGCCTCCTGCACACACTGCCTCCCTCCCCCTCTCTCTCTGCCTCCTGCACACACTGCCTCCCTCCCCATTTCTCCCCCTCCTGCACACACTGCCTCCCTCCCCCCTCTCTCTCTGCCTCCTGCACACACTGCCTCCCTCCCTCCCCTCTCTCTCTCTGCCTCTTGCACACACTGCCTCCCTCCCCTCTCTGTCACTGTTTCCTGCACACACTTTCTCTTTGCCATACACACACATTTTGAGAAAATATAACATCCATCCCTATTAATAAAAGCAGCATGCAATAATTAATTACAAAACAAATGAAAATAAATATATTAAATGTTTTTTTGGAAGTTACGTACATATACAGTATATATTTAACCCCATGGAACAGATGGACAGCTACTAATACACATATATTGCCCAGGATCCCAGAATGTACTAAAACCAGACCAGGCGGAGTAATAGCCTTTAAATAAAGGCTTTTCACCTTTTTGTAGAGTAGAAAACAGTGTAAGGCCTCGTTCAGGGTGCCAAAGGCAGGAGTTGGAGGGCGGGCGTTCGCGTGTGCGTGCGGCAGTCTGCAGCTAGCGTCAACTCTGTACTTCGGAGACAGGGCAGCTGCTATCCTGACAACTGCAATTCACTTTACATACATTGTTTCGGACTGCCGCCCTCACGTAAGCACGCCCTCCCTTCGAAGCCTGCACCCTGAACGAGGCCTTACCCTTAATAGCACCGTGGCCAATACTGTAGTTAGAAGGTGATTGACAAAAATAGCTACACAGACCGAACCATTAAAATCCATGTAAAATCCTTCCCACATTCCTGGTACATATACAGTATATCTCAGCCTGATATCTTCTTGTTTCATCAAATAAAGAATCCGCTGATGAAGTGTGTTGACAGACAAGTATGGCATTGATTCTTATTCCCTCCCGAAATTAATATTTGATACAGTTTATTTGACAGACTCATGATATAATGTTACCATGCCAACTGCCAAGTGTTTTGCAAATAGGAGAACATTTTGTTCCTCAAGTATTTTTCTTACAGGATTAGGGCTGCAGAGTTCATTTAATTTGGTTTATAATCAGAGAGCTGCTTTCAGGAGCATTAGCAAAACAGGGGCACCGGCTCAGAAGCATTAGCAAAACAATCAATACTTCTTTGGAAATGCACCTCGGATGTATGCTTTGCTGTTCTTTTAGCTTCAGGGCAGCATTGTAAGATTCAATGAAAATGTGAATAGCCCATTTGACATACAGTACACACCTCGACTGTGAAACTCGGGAAGCTGGAGCATTTCAATACCAGGACCGATAGTTCTGCTGTTATTTGGACTCACAAAATATTTTTACAACAAACAAAAAAAGAGATATGGTTTCTACCTCGGGTCCACACTATTGGTCTACGAATTGGTTTTTAATAAAGGGACTGCCTCTTGCTATATTCATATTTACAATGTCCTTATGATCCACCCGGTAGGTCATTGGCACGTGTTGGCTTTCCAGGATGTGGCCGAGCTGACCGCATCATAAATGGCACAGTGGAGACCTCTCCACGTCCGTGTCCGCCGCCCCGAGGCCTGATTGCGTCATGTTATCACTCCTGGAGCGATCACATGACCGGAGGTCCGACAGCACCGGCCCCTGGCACTGTAATAAAAGCAGCAATCTCCCCAGAAGCCTATATGAGTATAATGTCAGTATCTTGCCCCCTGAGCACTGAGCATGTACGACTCTTAAAAATTAAATGTTGGCGTTAAAATTATTTTTGGAATCTCTAGCGTTTGCGGTTTCGATGGCAACCTTTAGACTGCTCTGGGCTCTATGGAGAGTGCCATATTAACCCCCCGGACACTTAATATTTCAACCATGGAGAATCACAATTACAATATAAAACCAGTGTTGGGAAGGGCAAGAAGAGATCTCTTAATGCAAGCAAAAAAGAGGCAAAAAAGAGGCAAAAAAGAGGCAAAAATAAAAAAGCAAGGACTAGCAGCAATCTCGCCTATTTCACATATTGTTTTTATTGCCGAATTTGAACGGGGAGGTCCTCCCGAACTGAACCTCGCTAATTTTAGCTCTACAGACCCCGTGTTCCGCTATACCTAGGCAGCGGCCAGACAGGGAGCGAGCGCGCTGGCCGGGATTTGTGGCTGGCTAGGTACGCGTGTGGGGGGGCGCGGCCATGACATCATAGCGAGCCGTTCACGTGACGTGCCAGCTATGCACTGTGCATGATCGGGCGCTTGCTTACGCTGGCAACACACATTGCAGCAATGTGTTTCATCACGGCGAGCGGGAGCGCCCACTCAGCGTCACCTTGGATGAGGCCTTACTGGTTTCGTTACGAGTTAACTTCCTGGATTCTTAAAGATGGTGTTCGTGATCATACTATAGGAAGCAGCAACGTCATCCCATTGAAGACGATGCAGCTTCCTATCGACCAGGGAGGTGGGTTTTCCCTAATGGGAGGAGAAACACTGACAACTAAACCGGTATCTCAGGATCCGGGGATCCCCAAAGCTGAAACAAATAGTGGGTTCACCTGTGGAGAACACCTGAGATCGAGTACTGTAAAAATAAAAATCTATATGAAAATAAATAAATAAATGAGTGAGGTTTTTTCCTCTCATGCATTTTGGGCCTAAACTTCCTTTATTAAGGATCAATTTGCAAAAGGCCGGTGTATCAATACAGGAGGAACTCTACAGAGATCCCAAGACAAAACGAATGCAGAAATATTTTTTTTTTAAAAAGAATCGTACATTGTATATTCTCCTAAACAGAACAATTAGTGACATAGTTCAGAGGTCCCCAACGCCAATCCTCAAGGACCGCTAACAGTGCAGGATTTAAGGAAAGCCTCTCATTAGCACAGGTGGCCCAATCATTTTGACCGAACCACCTGTGCTCTAGCAGGGGTATCCGTAAAACCTGCACTGTTAGTGGCCCTCGAGGACTGGAGTTGGGGACCTCTGACATAGTTGATGGAGTATGCAATCAGCATATTTCATAATATAAACACCCAAACTTTGTCTTGTAGAGGTTTATACTCTTATCGCACTGTAGCTGCAAAGAATCCAAAATTGGTCAGTAAACTGGGTGGCAGATCTTGTTCAGCAACAGCTACTGAGTTACACTTCAGAGTATGACCCCGTTAGACGCAACTCGCAAGACACAGTTAATGATATCATGAGTTTATACATTGTCTGTAGAATACAGCATGGACAAACATGTACGGTGTGCTCCATAAGCTCAGACATGACCCTTACCTGCTGGAATACCCAATAGTGTGTTCGTGGTGATACGGATCATCAACATACAATGAGGAAGAAGATATAGTTGTTGCTAGGGACGCAGCTTCAAACAAGGATGTGGTGCTTGGCACAAGGTCAGGTCGGTGCCTTGAATTTAACGCTGCAGAGACAAAATGGAAAGAGTCAACACAAACAATTCATATTGATTGATATTTAAATCCCTCACAGGAAAAAGTAAATTCTTTACATAGGCAGCTGTGTAGCATGAGCGCTGCATCTTTAATATGGCCAAATATTCTGCTAAAGTGTAATTCTAAAATGGAAATATGTTGGCCACAACAAATTATTGGATGACATCATAACTGACAATGTGACATGTATGTATGTATATCTTTATTTATGTAGTGCCATCCAGGAACATTGCGCTTTACAGCAGTAATACACAACAATATTGTAACACACAATGGAAATAAGCGCTTCAGGCATAAAACAATAGGGAAAAGAGTGCCTACTGCAAAGAGCGTACAATCTAAGTGGCAAGTTGGAAGAACGTACAGAGACGGTAGGAGAATATTCTGGTAAGTGCTTCTGCAAGGTGTCAGTGCATATGAGATGTATAGTATCAGCCAGCAGAGCTATCCATATGCTTAGTTAACGTGGTGTGTTTTAAGTAAAGTCCTAAGGTGGACAGAAGGGGTGCCAGTTGGAAATTGAGGGGAAGGACATTCCAGGGGTGTGGGGCAGTGAGTGAGATAGGTTTAAGGAGGGAGAGGGCAATAAATAAAAAAGGGATACACAGGAGACATCCTTGAGCAGAACTCAAGAGTTGGGCAGGTGTATAGCGAGAAATTAGAGCTGAGATATAGAGGAGCAGAAGAGTGTATAGCCTTAGAGGAGAGGAGAATTTTGTAAGTGATATAGCATTTAATAGGAAGGCAAGAGAGGGATTTCAGCAGTAGAGATGATGAGAGCTTTAGGAGACAGTAAAGTGATTCTAGCAGCAACAATTAGAATAGATTTTAAGGGAGATGAGTGAGAGGCAGGAAGGCCGGACAGCAGAAGGTTACAATAGTTGAGACAGGAGAGAATGAGGGCCTGCATCATTTTAGCAGTAGAACGAGAGAGAAAGGGCAAGTCTTTGCAATGTTATGGGGGGGGGGATTTGGTGGAAGGGGAATGACAGTTTTTAGCTACATTGTGAATGTGAGAGGATGTAGTAAAATAATTGCTCTTGAAAATCGAATGTGTCATTTCGGCTGTGCAAGGTGTACTAAGAAGCACAGTGCATCTTTCTTGAGGTCTCTTCAGGACTTTTTTAATGGTATTTAATAATTGATACAGGTGAGCTTTTCATCTTGTGGTAATTCATGGACACACTGCTAACAGACCGCCTGCTATTCATACCCAGCTCCTGCACTGCTGGAATTACTAGCAGGGCATGCTAATTAATAACATGCACTTTTCTCTAGCAGTGAGAGAGATTAGCAAATTAACACCTGCTGGCAGATTCACAAAGGGCCAGGTGCCCCTTTTGTATTTTGGTTGCATTAAAATAAAGTTTAGAAGAGCCAGATAAAATGAGCGCAGTTTGGCTTTTTCTTTTGTATGTGCTAAAGTGAAACACAGATTATGAAGATGTGGTCATAACTGTTTACAGGAATTGGGGACACAGAATAAAAAAAAAAAACAAGAATGACAAATGAATAACCGTAATTACAGGGGCGACCCCTCAAACCAAAGTGAAATAATAGCAGGGACATATTTAAGCTGTTACCATATTAGTGATTGGTGCATTGGTTACCCAAATCTGACACCTATATAAAAAAATTCAATATATATTTTGTATGTTATTATGTAAACGTGATGGGCTGAGACCTGGGATGGGTTTGATTTCCCCAGGCTGCTCCCTTTTGTGTGAAGTCACAGTGTGATCTACAAGAGCCTGTGCAGCCAGAGTCCCTTCTCCCCGTCTTCCCTCCTTGATATGGACAGGAAGGGATTAGGGTACAGAAAACATTTGATTGCCAAAGACTTCCCCTTTCAGAGGCCCCTAAGAAATTCAATTTGCAATTGGTTTAAAAAATGTGAAGCCGACAAATCTTGGCATGGTTAGATTTGTTTATGGAAGTCAATTACACTGTTATTCTTTCCAAAAGTATGTTTTCCGGACAGCTATGTGGGATTGCCCCTATTTGTAGTACTGGTACGGAGAGATTTCTAAACCGAAGAGGTGCATCCACCACATATTCCCAAAACGACCTCTTTACCATCAATTGTATATCGACAATGAACCTTATAAACCCTTAGCTAAGTGAATCACACTGTTCGCGATATAACTATACATCATCGTTGTAAAGGTAAAAATCATTAAGTGCATTTTTTGCTTTTTTCTCTCTCATGAAAATAGGGTTGATAAGGGGAAATAATCCCAGGGGCTCATTAATGACCCCTATTCTTCAGAACTTGTCATATCAAAATACCTTCCTAGTTATATACAGAATTTTTCCTGTCAAAAAGAACATTTAAATCGCCTTTTCCTCTGTACTCAAAGAATATACAGCAGGGCCCCGGGCATACAGCGGGTTCCGTTCAAAGGGCCCGCCGTATAGTGAACATCGCCGGAAAGCGGAACTGGTGATTTTCAGCTGTGCGCATGCGCAACCCGGCAATTTCCCCCTTGTGTGCGCCCGACCTACGTTCGCTGCGGGCCAGTTACGTTCTGCGCATGCGCGCTGGCGGCAACAGCCTCTGAGGAGACATGGCGGCGCCCTTCTCGGTGCCGCCGTATCAGAGGATCGCCGAAAAGCGGGGCCTTGCTGTATTTCATTTCTTTTTCCTCTACAATGACAACATAATAAAAAGATAGAACCAACCCAGAAGTGTATGTCTTTGCTTAATTAATGGCAGCCTGTAGTTTGGACAAGGACAGCTGCTATTTCTGCTCTTATGTTTAAACCCCTTACGTGGATACTATAAACCGACCTGCCCAGGTAATAACAATGTAATCTTTCATTTCGTATCGAAGCTGCTGTTCCAGCAACACTTTCATGTTTTATGAAATGTAGACCTGCAATTACCAACTTTATTGCATATGATGCAGGAAAATACTTACTCCACATGAAGGTGAAAATATACACCCCCTAGTCATGTACTACTGTAGGATTGGCCAACTCCAGTCCTCAAGGGCCACCAACATGTCAGATTTTAAGGATATCCCTGCTTCAGCACTAGTGGCTCAATACGTGGCTCCATCATTATGACTGAGCCACCTGTGCTGAAGCAGGGATATCCTTAAAACCTGACTTGTTGGTGGCCCTTGAGGACTGGAGTTGGCCAGCCCAGTTCTACTTCATTGTATTAGCAAGAATGAAACATACAGAGGGCCATGTGTGTTACAGGAATGAGAGTATTTGGTGCAAATCGATACCCTGTAAATTGAACAGTCTTAGTGATACAGTGGAAATAACTTAGAGGCAGCAGGGAGGAATGTAAATGCATTCAGGATTTCAGTGTGACCAAAACGTACCTCTATGAAGGTGTTTCATGCCATTAAAATACTATGTATATGGATGTATTTAATGACTATGCATGTCATAAACATTGTAACCAAGAAAAATATATTTTTAGGTGAGAAGCACAAAACATTAGCTGATATGTGTTTCCAAATTAAGAACTTCTAGTAATAATTCATAGCAAAGTTAATAATGTAGCACATTCAATGTATATACTTTTTGATATTACTGGATTGTATATAGCAAAATATGACCAGGTTCTGAGCCCGCAAAGCTCTTGTGCTGAACACACGGCGGGAGAACTAGAAAGTAACCCCTTTCCAAAACAGTGTGTAGTAGTAACACATGCTTTATCTAGACCAGTGGTTTCCAACTTTTTGTTGGTTGAGGAAACCTAAGTGAAATTCTGAGGAACCCCGACCCTCTCTAAAAGCAACTCTGATCAGATGCATTGGAAACTCTTCTGTACTCAAATGACCAGAAATTTGCTGGGAACGCCTTAGGGATGCCCTGGGAACACAAGGGTTCCTGGGAACCCTGGTTGAAAAACACCCAAAGTGTGATACGGTATATTAAGCACACGAATGCAAGAACTATTTTTGGATGGGGGTGCTGTACATATGAACCCGTAACATACATTTCTATAAAGTAAAAGTGTATAAGCCCGGGGGAAGGGGAGCTGCAGCACCCACCAAACTCCTAGTTTCAAACCCCTATGATTAAGCACGACACAATTTATGTCTTGCAGTCAAATTATTCTTCAGCTCATTCTACACTGTTTTTGGTGTTCAAACGGTATGCTGTACCATATGACAGTGAGGCTTCCTTACCTTCTTCATCGAGGCTGGTGAAACTCTGACCCTCACTAAGTCTCTTGTTCCTCTCTTCTGTCCATTCTTGATTGTTGGCAGATAGTATCTCTTGGGAAGACGACTTCAGAGCTGGGATTGAATTGCATCGTCTTTTGGAAGGAGACGACTTTAAAGCTGAGAGACAATAAACCAAATGGCTGTTTTGCATAATTTCTCTAGTTATTTGTGGAACCAACTTGCAGTAATAAAGTTTTTGTCTGTCTCTACGTGTGATTGTGCTCCTCCTACATGTTCTTTAGGTGATCTGAAGTCAAGGTAATCTGCCAGGCAAGGATATCAGGCCATCACTAATGGCTCCATTATGACAGTTTAGTAACATCACTTATCCATTATGATGTCACATTTTGCTTTGCGTATTGGTTGGCACAGTGATTACAGGACACCTTGTACAAACAGTAAATAAATGCCAGAGAACATACATTATTCCTTTGTGTAAAAAGGAAACAGTTATAAATGTGATTGATCAAAGTCTTGTGGCTTAAAAAATGGCCAGGCTTATGTTGTGGTCTCACCTATATTGTGAAGTTGCGATATCTCACTGCTAAAAAGAAACACCATTGATATTATAAGGCATGTTAATATTTTAAGCTTGTGGTTCTCAACCCGTGTTGAGCAGGGCAACCACTGATTGAATTGTTATAATTTCAGGGCACCAGACCGCCCTAATTCCATCACTGCTTGCACGCATGCGCTCACCATCCTTTTCACAAGCGCACACCCACCCTCTTCTTACACAGACCACATTCACCTTCATGCATCATACTCACACGTACGTGTGTATATATATATATAAATATATATACACACACACACACACACACACACACACACACACACACACACACACACACACACACACACACACACACACACACAGTGGTTGACAAATCACCAAAAAATCTACTCGCCACACAAAAAAATCTACTCGCCACCTAGTACCAAACGTGTGCTGCTTGGGCCAATATTTACTCGCCCGGGGGTTAAATCCACTCGCCCGGGGCGAGCAAATGTATAGGTTTGTCGAACACTGTATATATATATACATACATATATATATATATATATACACATATACACACACACACACAATATGATACCGGTTGAAGCACGACATCAAGGGACAGCACACAGGTAAATTGATCACAAGTTATTTGTATTGAAAAAGAGACACAAAAACCGACGTTTCGGTCCCCCAGTGGGATTTTTCTCAAGGTGGTGCCTTGATGTCGTGCTTGATGTCGTATGGTCTATTATTGTGTTATGGGATAAGCACCAAACTTTGTTTACTTTCTAGTGGAGTGCCGGCAATTTTTTGGATTCTATATATATATATATATATACAATTTCCTTTTAATAAACTTGCAGTAAAAGCATAAGAATGTAGACAATCATGCTGATAAAAATCAATATGACTACAAAAGTGTCCATCTTTTTTATGAAAAATTAAAAAAAGTAAAAATAAGCCTACATTTAGCCTATAATAGTAATAATCCCGAAAGAAAAGGGCATTACTGGCCAGTAATGCCCTGTTCTTCAGGGATTATTACTTAAATAATACTATTAATCCAGGCATTTGATCCCAGGTAAAATAACGCTACCCATTTTGCAAGCAGAAGTAGCAAGCCCATGATCCTTTAATAACAAAGGAAATGTAAGACTGAAGGACATGGCAGGGGCTTGATATCTGTGGCTGAGTCACTAAGTAAAGGTGGATATTTTGCTGCAGCTGCATATTGTAAGTGATATACTTCAAGGTCACCCTGCTGTTATTCACATTTGTGAAAGAACACCAAATGGGACCTGTTTGACCAATTCTAATGGAGTATTCAAGATAATACTAGGTCAGACCTTTACCCATTTACTTCTGAAAGCAAAGTGGCCTTTATAACACAGCCCAGATGTAGACATACCCAGCCACTTAGACGTAAAAAGTTTTATAGCAGACTTGGTAAAATAGGCAGTTTCTTTTTAAATTGCCCCAAATTACTGGCTGATTTTGCTGAAATTGCGGCGGAATCGGAGTAAAGATGGAAGAGATAACTCATGCATTTTATGGCAAAATAAGTATTTGTTCCCCCTTTTACGGACAGGCCCATCTACACATGTTCAACTCAACATGAAAGAAGCAAGAGCAACGCGGATGTCCTTTGTACAATAACAAACATTATTTGGCCTTGAAAATACTTGAACAGACAAACACAGATGGAGTGTGTCCAGCACTACAATGTTGATTACTTTTTGTACCAGTTTAGTCCTGCCCAGCACTTAATGGGCTGAGCGGAGTTCACTTTATGCGCTGAAACAAAGGACCAAACTGTTTAACAGTAGAGTCAGTGGGAGGCCCATTTTGGGCGTGCACAAAGTGTATGACTCTCTCTTCATGTGTATATTGCTCTCTCCCTGAGTTTGTGTCTCTCCCCCATGCATACAGCATTTCTCAGCCTACACAATACATTTGCACTACAACTTATTTGCTGAGCTTAATTTGTCTCCTGTCTGCCTTGACGCGCAGGCATTGTTGTGATATGAATTAAAGGGACCCATGCATTAAGTGCCGGTATGGGATATCGCACCCTGTCCAGCGTTAACTCCCATTGACTCCATGCCAGAACGGGTGAGTAAACCCGTAACGGTACTTGATGCATGTGCCCGAAAGTCCTTCAAGGTCGCATCAGATCTTTGTGGACAACCAGTATGGAAAGGTACAATTACATTAAACCCGAAAAACAAAACAATTGTCTTCTCTTTAACTGTGATTACCCTTTATGCAGGGCCGTCTTAACGTATGGGCATGCTGGGCAGTTGCCCGGAGGCCCCACAGCGCAGGGGGGCCCCGTGCGCCCGGCCCATGCGTGCCCACCAATGCTCTCCCCCAGCCCGGCACCCCGGCTCTGCTCTTAGGGTTGCCAGGTGTCCGGTATTTGAGAGATAATACCGGACATGGGATAGAGCAGGGCTGCTGCTGCTAGGGGCTGGGCAGCTTCTGATTGGTTGCTACTGTGTAATTCAGCCAATCGGGAGGAGGCAGGAACGTGGGGGGTGGGGCCAAAGAGCGGAGGAAAAGCATGCAGCAGAGAGGTGAGGCTGAGTCCATAGAAGGCACGTCCGTGCTGAGCCGTGCGGACGCTCCGCGCTAAGCCCCTGCATCCTCCATGAGGATGTCTTTAGAGCGTCCGCAGGCGTGCTGAGGCGCTGGATTTTTCAGCCGACAGCCAAACTGTTTTTCAGAGCGCTGTCGGCTGAAAACATCCAATCAGCGCGGAGCAGCGTCAACGTCATGTCGTGACGTCGGCGCCGTGACGTTGACGTCGGTGCGCCGCGGGCGATTGGCCCAGCGACGTCACTGCCCCGCCTCCCTCAGTCTCCCCCCGCCTCCCGATCGCGCCCTCAGCGTCAACGCGCCTCAGCCCTGCTACCCCCTCTATGGCCCCAGCCTGAGGCTGGGTCTGTGTCTCAGAGTGTGCCTGTCTATCTGTGTCCTGTCTATATGTGTGTGTGAGTGTGTGTGTGTGTATCTGTGTCCTGTCTGTATATATGTGTGTGTGTGTGTCTGTGTATCTCTGTGTGTGTCTGTGTATCTGTGTGTGAGTGTGTGTGTGTGTATCTGTATGTGAGTATGTGTGTGTCTCAGTGTGTGTGTCTCAGTCTGTCTGTGTCCTGTGTCCTGCCTGTATATGTGTGTGCCTCAGTGTGTGTGTGTGTGTGAGTGAGTGAATGTCTCAGTGTGTGTGTGTGTGTGTGTGTGTGTGTGTGTGTGTGTATGTGTGTATATGTCTCTGTGTGGTGACAGACAGTACATACAGTACTGGCAACTTTGTTTAATTGCTCACTCACCCTTACTTTTCTTTTACTATACTAACAGTCTTCCCATTTTCAAGATCTATTAAAAATAATCACCATTGTAAATTCTCAGAAAGGCTCCATAACTCAGCTCTCATCACAGCAGCATTGCAATCTCTGCAGCACCCTTCTAACTTACAGACCATCCCCCAGAAGGCAGAGCAGGTTACTTATTCAATGGCATGATTTAATATGCAATTTAAAGCTGGATTTTGAAGTCTAAATTTGAAAGCTACTGTATTGATAATGACAGGGAAGGGTGGGCGAGGGGATGAAGGGATGGGGGGTAACAGAGGTTGAAGGGAGGGGGTGAGGGGATGAAGGAATGGGGGGTAACAGAGGATGAAGGGAGGCGGTGAGGGGATGAAGGGATGGGGGGTAACAGAGGATGAAGGGAGGGGGTGAGGGGATGAAGGGATGGATGAGAGAGGATGAAGGGATGGGGTGAGAGGACAAAGGGGGGTAGGAGGGTGAGAGGACAAAGGGGGGTAGGAGGGTGAGAGGACAAGGGGCGGGGGGGAGAGAGAGAGGATGAGGAGGGGGTGCAACAATCTTGGAATTTGTGTGAGGAGCAGTAAGATCAGTATTGCTCGCCATGTACAGTATGACTGCAGGTCAGTTATTTATAAATGATCTGACCATTACGTCATTTCTTCTAAATTTCACTCCAAGCATGCACCAATTTGCACTATTTCATATTCTATTTCCTAAAACAATCCTCGGAAGGGTGCTCCCTCCCAAGACTCCTCCCCAGATTTTTTACGAAAAAGAATATAAATTGGTGCAAATTGGTGAATACCTGGAGTGAAATTTAGAACAAATGACATAAGTCAGGTCATTTATAAATAACATTCTTCCCCACCAACGATTCTCGAGTGCATCGCACCTTTCACCATTGTGTCCAGTATTTTTGGACAAGCCACCCAGCAACCCTACTCGCTCTCCCCCCGCCCGGCACCCCGGCTCCCCTCGCCCTCCCCTCGCCCGGCTCCGCTCGCTCTCCCCCCGCCCGGCACCCCGACTCCGCTCGCCCTGCACCCGCTCGCGTCACAACCGCTCGCAGCCTAGCAGTGCAGGACTTCCAGTGCCTGCTGCTGCTAGTGAGCGCGTGGGAGGCTGGGAGCGACAGTGTAGGCAGGGCCCCGTGCACTGCTTTGCCCGGGGGCCCCTAATGTTGTTAAGATGGCCCTGCCTTTATGGCCATTATATCCAATATATTCTATAGTACAGTAAGGTACCTTTCCCAGGCAACTATAGCTGTGGTTCGAACTTGGGTGTTCTCCATGCCAATAGCGCAATACTCCACTCACCGTGGATCTTCACCAGGAGACAACAGTGACTATACCTCAGTGACCAGATGTGGCCCACATCTCCCTATGGGCAACTTTCCGACAGACTTAATATTACGTACACGCTCTGTGCTTGTGGATCAAACTCTGCCAATCTTTTTTAATCGATTTGGATTGTGAATATTATCGAGTCTATGTTATATTTATTTATTATGTTTTATATAATGTTCTCTTGTTTCTATTTCTCATTTTAGTGACACATGGGTTATATGGGTTAGATTTATCTGTTTACTATCTTTTCTTTCCCGGTTTGCCTCCCTCCCCCGATTCATTATCTGGCAAAAGACCACTTGACTTCTACGAGAATATAAATAATCTCATTACATGCATTGGCAAAATGTGAGATTGCCTAGAAACATTGCAGTCTATTTATTAAAATCTCACACGTGACTGCAATAAAAAATAATTAACACTTGGTATAGCATAATATGGAAACCTGCATAAAAAGACTTTGTAAAAGTTGTGAAAGAACTCTGCATACAGTAAACCTATGCACGATGTTGATAGAGATTCAAATCTGCTCAGGTGTCATACACTTTCATGAAGGATGGGCACTGAAGGAAACATATCATGTATTAAATGCAATAAATGAGTATTTTACCTTGGACTTTTTTGAAGACCCTGGAGTTCATAAACTTCAAAAATCTATCTGCATAAAAACCTGGCCTGTGGACAGATACTGTGTCCTGGGAAGGAAATAAACAAGCATTCATGTTATAAAACAGTAAATCCTGCTAATGCAAATTCCTCTGATAAGCCCATGAGAACAGTTTCCCCCCAATGAAATTCTTGCGAAAGTAAATCCTGTTACAAAAGATTTTCACCCGGCTCCCCTGGGGGAGTCTTATAAAATAAATCCACTGTACTGACTTACAGAGAGAAAAAAAAGTCTATAAAACAAGGAAAAAGCATGTCACGTTTAGTTGCATGACAGCGAGTGCCCTGTTGTGACTCATAAAAGGAAAATATTGAGTTAGCCTTCAGGAGATGGATGTTTTCTAGATGGACACATCAAATACGCTGCTGATAACACCCAGAAAAAAATAATATTTGTTTTAGATCTGCTAACTGTTTCAGCATCTTAATGATAGGCTTGAAAGAATGAACTCATTTGAAAGGGCTGATAGACACATAATCAAAGCAGGATAGAACCTGCTGTGGGCAGGTCCTGGCTATATTACCGTGGACAGAAAGGTGTGTACAAAGAATACATGTTTACTAAGGTTCCACGGATCAAATACTTTTCCCATCATTACCACAGGCGGAAGCACACTCATGGGCTGTTTACTCTTTCATTGACAGAAGGAGCACATTTACTAAGCCGTGCTATTCCATAAGACACCTTTCAACGCAGGAAGACCTCTCACTGTCTGTTCAAGTGAATGTGCTGTGAGGTGTCTTCTGGCGCTGGAATTTGTGTAATAGAACAGCCCTACTTGGTAACTATGGGCCCAAAAGGTGTGCTGCGGGCATTTCGCTCCAAACTCATATGATCGCTGTTTCTGGGATGAAAGGAAGAAGGAAGGGAGGGAAGGGAAGAAAGTAACGATGATAGTGGAAAAAAATAAAGAAAAGAGATAAATAAAGAGAAAAAAAAAATCAAAGAAAGAAAGAAGAGAAAGGAAGACGTCTCCCACACTATTTTAAATTAAAGAAGATGTGCTCCTGTTACAGTATGTCCGCATCTCTGAGAAAGTCAGTGGAGTGCAGGGCTGCCAGTAAGTGTTGGAGTGCAGGGCTGCCAGTAAGTGTTGGAGTGCAGGGCATCCAGTAAGTGTTGGAGTGCAGGGCTGCCGGTAAGTGTTGGAGTGCTGGGCAGCCAGTAAGTGTTGGAGTGCAGGGCATCCAGTAAGTGTTGGAGTGCAGGACTGCCAGTAAGCGTTGGAGTGCAGGGCTGCCAGTAAGTGTTGGAGTGCAGGACTGCCAGTAAGCGTTGGAGTGCAGGGCTGCCAGTAAGTGTTGGAGTGCAGGACTGCCAGTAAGCGTTGGAGTGCAGGGCTGCCGGTAAGTGTTGGAGTGCAGGGCAGCCAGTAAGTGTTGGAGTGCAGGGCAGCCAGTAATGGCACTAGGGCAGGCAGAGAGTTAATAGCATATGTTGTGATATTTTATCAATGTATACTGCGCTAACATATCTAATGAAGTCAAAGGCTGCACCACCTGTGCTGAAGCAGGGATATCCTGAAAACCTGACCTGTGGGTAGCTCCTGAGAACTGCAGTTAGCTTCCCCTGTTCAATACACTGTAACCTTTGAAACCCAATAATTCCAACTGCATTATCTTTCTAAATATACATAGAGGGCCCTCATTTAACAAACATTAAATGTTATTTGTATTAACTCAGTTATTGGAGAAAAAAAATCACTAATGCACTTTACACATGGCTTAAAGAGCACAGGCAAGACTTCTTGTCTTATCTCACATCATACAGATACATTTAATGATGGTTATTACTCATTTAGTTAGTAAATAATGGAGGGCTGTTCCTAAGTACTCAAAGTTGCAGTCCCATTTAGCAAGACAGGTAGAAGTGGTAGTTACAGTAAGTAAAAGACCTGTGCCATGCAATGCTCTCTCTTCATTTTTTACTTTTGTTTTACAATTTAGGATGCCATGTTATTCGGACTGGCACTGGCAGGCATTCTTCAAATGACACCATAGTAAAGACAAAATGCAATACATTCATCTTTTAATGAAAGTGCACATGCTGCTCATGAAGCAAAATTGCAGACTTCATTGACAGAGATGTGATCAATAAAGCTCAATTGACTGCCAAAAGAATTGCACAATAAAGTAGGCAATTAGTAATAAATAAAAAGTGATTGACCATTATATATATGGCACTCTGTGATCATGTACATGCCATTTCCCAGAATCCCTTGCTGCAGTGGAAGCACTGTATGCTAGGTGATAATGGTGAAAAGCAGGGTTGCAGACCTGTCTAAGACATGAGAATGTGCATAAAGTAATAATTTTATACATTATATATAATATATATATAAATATATATATATATATATATATATATATATATATATATATATATATTAAGTGCCACCGTTTTTCTTAAATCCATTATTACATGGAACCCTTAAGCCAATGCTCGCTGTTTTAAACACAGCTTTTAAGCACAGTCTGCGATCAGATGCAAAGCCAGTTAACCCACTCACAGACAGCTGTTTCGACCTTTTGGGTCTCATCAGTGTGAGGATGGTTGTACTGGCTTTGCAATTTAAGACTTGGGTAGGTTTTCACCACACATTATTTAGGTTATGGTGGGTGAAAAGGTGACTGAAAACCCTCCACCGTATAGCATATAAAAATATTACTTGTGAGCACATTCACATGTCTTAGACAGGTCTGCAACCCTGCCCTTCACCATTATCAGGGTGACTGGAGAGACATGTTGGAGTTCCAAAGGGACAGGGAAGGCATGTAAACGTAAATCATTGAATAAGAGACAAAAACACAGGCTCGCTGTAAGGATAACCTTAAAGGTGCAGTTCTCCCCACTCATTTTTGTTGCCACCCCCTTTTCTTTACATGGCTAGGAAGCCGGGGGTGCCCAAAACTGAAACGTGCCATTTTCAGCTCCGGGGACCCCCCTGGTTTCCGAGATATTTACCACTGAAGGTATCGCCAGTATGTCCCCTCTCTGGGAAACAAAATACAGGTTTACATCTCCAACATGACGCGGGCCAATAGGAAGCCGCAGAATCACCCACCGTGGCTTCCTATTGGCCCGCGGGACGCCGGGGGTTTTAAAACACAAGGAAGCAGCCCATTTCCTGGTATGTATCACAGAAACCCTGAGCTAAAATTAACACGGTTTCACATTCATTAAAAAAAAAAGGGGTACGTTTAGGGTTTTAAAGCCCTGGGTCTGGGTTTTGGGAACACATCATTTACATGACAAGGAGAAAGTAATTCATTTCACACTCAAGGTTCAAAAGAGGCTTATTACTTTGCATGTGCATATGACTAAATGTAAAAAATATAACTTGCATGTTCTTTTCCAGGTTGTGAAACTGTCAAATAGCTAGACGGCAGTGGCAGGTTACGGTTAGGACACGACCCTATGGGGCATGCAGTAATCTGGGATTTTAGCAAAGATCAAAGAGGGGTTGGTTATAAAGATTCATGTCCGATGCCCACACATTTATTATTATTTGGGGGATATACTTGTATGTGTATGAATCTCACATTTCGTCCTGATTATCTCCTGGGAAAATCTATTACAAGGCATCTGAACTACCTCTTCACAAGGCTGCATTTGGTAATGTACAGTATAGGTTTCCTGTGTTATTCACTCTAATTTCATAAACTGTCTGGTCTTATATTACTGTATGTTATTTTATAATATTTTGTATAAGTACTATACCTATTTTCATTTATTAAATCTAAAAGTTTATAAGTTTTTGAGCTCTAATTTAACTGCTTTACCCTTGAATTTACTGTTCATATCTTTGGACCCTATTCTGTTCCACTGGAAGTTTGTTAAACTTGTGTACTGTATTTTTTTTGGGGGGGGGGGGGGAACAAGGGGATCAAGGACTCCTTGGGTTACCCTAAAATCAATACTAATTTTATCAGTGGAAGTGAGGTGCTGTTTGGACGTTTTGGGGGCGGATGTGCATATCTCAGTGCCCTGCAGGAAGGTGAGAGATATTGGGCGGCCAGTTTCCTGTTGACCCCTTAAAAGTAAAACATGTAACTCACCCCATCGTAAACTAGTGCTTTCCACGAATGTTCCAACTTCTTCATCAACCTGGCGATACAATATATTAATGTTAGGCGATACAATATATTAATGTTTATGATATTGGGAAAGGCAGAAATGTGTACGTCTCAAATTTCAGCCAGCATGTATCACTTCTCTTACCTATAAGATTGCAATATATCAATGATGCCCATGAACAGCAGTAGCCTTTCTCCTTTATGGTTTTTAGCTGGAATGCCTCCCAGTCTAATGAAAGGGACAAGGAAGAAAAATATGTCTTTATGACATTGTCCATGATCACTGTGTCCTCTGGAGATTTCACAACCAGAACACGGACAGAATTTAACAACAAAATATGTGCATTCAAAAACAAAAAGTGTAACAAAAAACTAAATTGTCAGCAATGTTTTACTAGCTAACAGGCAGGAGTTGGTACAGTATGTAGTAGTAGTAGTAGTAATAATTATCTTAATAACTGCTTATACAAGTCATTTTGTCATGCTAATTAATACATGTTCTTATTTTCTTCCTAGGGATAGCCCAAGGAATCTAGTAACTGATCAAGATCTCGGGGTTTACTACTATTTACGTGGTGCATTTTAACCATAACTTTTGCAAACAAATACTTACGTGCTTTCCTTAATGACAGAGTCTACAGCCTTCCCTGGGCCTTGTATGGATTCCAGTGCCGTGGAATAAAGGACCTTTTGCACGGAAGGACGCTTGTTATCAATGTTGTACTGAGAACTCTCTCCTTCCTTGTCTTTGGATGCGTGGTCAAGCACGTGGATTCCCAGAAGCAGACTATAATCCATGATTTTAAAGCTCTCCAGCACCTACAGCATTAAAGATGGACACATATTTTTCATCCATTGTAACAAAACACAGTTCACAAAGTAAAACTACAGTAGTCAAATTGCTTGTCTGATGTTTATTTCACAGAATAGTTTTAGAGGTGGCAGCTTTATCACTCCCTACTATCAGGCATTCTACAGTACCATGTTAGATAGATACAGTAGACAGATTGTTCGACTGGCTGACCCTGCTTCTTTTCATAGGAAGCCTACTGCTCGCCTTGGTTTGAGATGACTTCAGCTGTGAGCTAAATTACTCCTGCGATGTCTTAAGAGTTGGCAACACTAGCAAGGGGTTAAAGCAGAGTCTATATTTCAATATTTACAGCAGGAGCTAATACAATAATGTAGACAAGAATATGAAATATGAAACAAAACACATCACATGGTTTCCATCACTGGGAGACATTTCTCTGGCCTGTGCTAAACGATCTGATTTCTATATACAATGCCTACATACCATAGTTAATGAGTGTGTCACAATTCCTGCAGATAACCACCTGTTTTGTTTTTGCCAGTAAAGCACAAAGGGTGTATGAATTTTCTGTTCTTAGAACCTTACAGTTCTTACACTGTGAACCAGTACAAAATGCCTTTTGTGCTTGTGGCTACTGTTATCACGAGGCATATTATACCTGGGAAGGAAAATCAATCGTGCACTAAAAAAAAAGCTCAAAAATTAAGTTGAACCAAGTATTCTAATAAATCAAAGACAAATTCAAATGCTGTAAGAGTACAGGAGAATGAATGTAAGATGTCCCCTAAACTTCACATCATCCTCACAAATATGTGCACTTCACTATTGTCACATTTGGAATGAAATCGGGGACTGCTATACCTGCTTGCTGAATAAGGTAAGACATACCGCAATTTCAGTTTGATTAATAAGAGCTGTGCTGCAAAGGCATATGAGCAAAATGGCAAATAAGTAACTGCGGGAAGGCAAGTGTGTGCAGTTCTGTACATACGGTAGAAGAATAAAGGTTGAGTGGTATATTTTATACTCTCTTTGTTAAATTGCTTACAGATAACTGTTAGTTGTCAACCTAATCAGTGACCGCACCATTATTGAAGCAAGCTGGTACTACTTGGAAAACCCACATATATATTGCCCATGTATAGAAGTAAGGGATTCTGGGAGTTGCAGTTCTACACCTAAAATCATATCCCAGAAGGGTAGGACCATAAGCTGTACATGTATGTTTGGGGGGTGTATGGTACTTTTTTTGGGGGGGGGGGGGGGGGGGGGGAGGTTGTGTCTGGTTAAAGTGGTGTTCAATCCTTTACACATTTTAACCACATAGGTGTGAACCACTGTGAATGTAGAGATTTTTCAACCTCCATGCACTGTACAGTATGTGTAACGACTTTGTTAAGACATCCATACAGTATTGCGCACCCCCTTGTGATATAAGCTCAAGCACCTCTTGATTTCTGTCTGCCATACTCAAAAACAGAATAATACACTTTCCCTCCGCCTCCACTTTCTTATAAATACTTCTAAGATTTTAAACACTACTGATGACTGGGAAAGGTTATGAACGTCTGCCTATGGTAAATATATTTGCATCCCAATCTCCAAAATGGAAGCAATGTGTTGATTTTTGAATGAGTTAGCAATGTACAAGTTGCAGCACTCCATGTTCATCATTTATACATGGCAAATCCCACCTGGCAGATAGAGAACACTGTCCTAATTATTTTTTAATTTTCTTTAATTGGAGTCTGGAGGGAACGGAGGAAAAAGCTAGATCTTGGTGAATGTTTGTGTGCATAGTGCTTGAATTTCTGTTTAGGGTTGTATGCACCCTATTCAATAAAAGTGATACACAAGGTAATGAATAGGTAAACAATACACCAACTTCCATTCAACTGAATATGAATGCATTGTTAACTACCAGTAACTTAATGGGTACCATACTGAATAGGAGTCTATAGTTCAGTATAACCACAGCAATGCAGGTATTTACTTTGATGGCAAATGAAGCTTTACACCAAAAGCGTCCTTTGTGTGACAAACTAGTAGATAAAAAAAGTTTCATTCAGTCATGTTGAGAAGTGTCGGAATGTAATGCTGTCTTCCAGATTCACCACAATGCATTTCAATGCCGGCAGAGAACACACTGTATTATGATGCACAGACCGCGACTCGTCTCCAGCACACAAGAGTAAATATGTTAAAACGTTCACTGCCAAAAGAGGCTTGATATCTTAGTAGAAAGCTAAAATATAAAGCATTATGGGGGTTATTTATCAATGTGTCACTGCTGCAAAACGGGGGCAAAAAAAAAAAACCACCAAATTTAGCAAGACATTTTTTCCTATTTAAATCACTGGAATTTTTCTCTTTGATAAATCTGATGCAGTATTTTTTATTGGTTATCAAAACAGAGATATACAGAAATATAGCATAATTGAGTAGGACAGTAGGTTATCTGGGGGTGGGGGGTAAATAAAAGAAAAGGAAGGGGGGAGGGGGTGGAGGGGGAACAGCATTTTGGTGTGGCTTCAAAAACGTAATACTCTATATAAACATATCAAAATTCGCTTTTGCAGGGGGGTTCTTTGCCTTTTATGGGGTCAGTCTCTGGGGGAACCAGGGTGGTGTAAAGAAACATATATAATTCCGTAACATAATATATAGAAATGGGCCGGGGGAGGCGACCAGATTTGTCCTCTAGCCGTGGTGTAGGGATGGTTTTGGGGTATTACCAGCTGAGGGAGCTTAAGGCTACATTTTGGCTGCCTGTGAACATTATCCAGGGTAGCCATCTAATGCAGTGTTTTTAACCCAGATTTGCAGCCAGGAGACTTATATGTTGTGTTGTTCTAAAGCGATCTAATGACACCTTTAAGTTTTTCATTGGGTCATCGCAAAATAGCATAGCGAAGTAAATAAAGGATTTTTTTCTTCCCGAAGTAATCACATTTTATGATAATGTGTCTGTAGGCTTGTGTAAAGTGTGTTATGAAGAGTGAATGCTACTAGGAAAATACACTGTAGAATAGGACTATTGGGTTCACCCAAATAGGCAAATGTGCTTAGCAAAAGAAAATAGAGAAAATACGCATTGCACCTGCATACACCCCTTCAACATCCATTTCCTATTCAAAGTAGCAAAGCAGTATTCAAATATGAGGATTAGGGATGTATTTCCATCTTATTTTCATACAAGGGAGAAAATGTTACCAACTATGCACAACCTCACAACAAACTGAGGTTTAGATGGAAGATGAGAGGAGAGTATTACTGGAATTCCACTAACGGACAACTAGCTTACCCTTTTTTAATGGCGAAAACATGGTGTGCAAGGACAGAATGTTATACATCCCGTCTTACAGCAACAATCCTGCCTTTTTTCCACATCCATTTTTTTTTTTAACCATGATTTGAACCGAAGCGTCCCCTGGAGTAAACGGTTATTTTCAGCTCTGGGAACCCCCAAGTTCCACAGATCTATAACAGTGAAGCTACCGGTGTAGAAGCAGATGATTTCCATGGCTGACCAATAGGAAACCGCAAACAATGATATTGTGGCTTCCTATGGGCACGCTGCACCCGCACGATTCGGAACTGCTATTGTTTCTCTCGGAGGGGGCGCCAGCACTGGTAATTTCACCAGTATGTATCTCGGGAGCCGAGGGGCGGCTGCCGAGGCTGACAATAAAGTAGTATAGCTCAGGAGATCACCAGTTCGAATGCTGTTAAAAAAAAATCAATGGTAAAAAAAGCGAGGCGCTGGAATTGCTGCTTTAATGTGTGTCATGAAATGACTTTGCAAATCCCCAAAGAGCAAGCTGACGTACACAGGGGAAACCCTGGGACACATAACCTCGATGTATTGGGAGAAATGACAGTGCCCTTCTAGTGACAGCTTTGCTCAATAATTGCCTTGATGTTGACACCTATTTGCGCTTGCGCTACCCAATGATTTAACTCTTAGCTGTCAGCACATAAACTTCACAGTTTTGCAAGGCCATGAGACTCCTTTATCTAACAGTCTTCAATGCGAGAAAAAAAATAAGTACATTCATTACCAATCACATGCGCTTGAATAAAGCGATGATGATGCCGTCACCGGAAATGCCCGATTATGGATCAGTGACCCCTAAATATGGGCAAATTGTGTCTCGTTAAAAGTTACACATGGGCAGTAAATGATATCCAAATGACCCTGTGCCCTGAATAAGGTGCACTTTCTTTTCAAAACAAAATCACTGCATAACTGCAAGATCAATCATTGCATAAAAATTAGTTAATGCCCCAAGAAATTCCCATCACGTGGGAATCTCATTTTGGCAGAATAATTAGGATTAAACCAGACAAACCACTTTGCAGCTAACAAATGAAGATCTGAGTGACTTGTTTTACAAACAAGCAACATCTCATTCATTCCGCCCTTAATAGGTTTTATTTCATTTTAGAAATGGAATGCTGCTACTTTTAAGGTTTAATAGGAAATATATTAACTTAGTCAAATGACATATCATGCAGCAGCCCACATTTCATTTGGTTAATCATTTTCTCATCAGTACATTACTGACCTTTTAACAGTTTGGTAATAATAAAATAATGAAATTGCGGCTGCTCTTTAATCTGTACCATGAAGCATACCCCTTTCACATAATCTCCATCCTGGATTTTGTTTTGACAGAATTCAGACATCTTTTGGGCCCCTGTGTCACTTAAATAGCTTACTGCACTGTCTGCACATCACGCTAATTACTCTAATCACTTCTACTTTCCAACCTACACTGCTTAGGTACAAGGGAACTACGGGTTAAAACTCGATAGATCTGTCTGAGTGAAGTAGAGCCAACTAGCAGCTCATAATACAGGGAATCCAGTATCTTACTTATTTGAATTATTTTCAATAAAACATAAAGGGGCCTGTGTACTAAGAACATATTTGCATTTGTATTGTGCGTCATTGTTTTTGTGCTAAAAAGCCGTACAATCCTTCATAAAATGTGCGTGGTGTTTTTGAAGGTCGTTATGTGATTTATCTGACATATGACACATTGTTTGTTGTTTGAAATTGATTGACATGTTGTGTCATGTGGAATACCCACTGATGCCCTTTAAATGAAAACTCAATGATGTGTATTTTTTTTTTAAATGAATAACTAATTGTTAGTAAATATCAATGATTAGTGGGATATTATTTATAATATCCGTACTGTGAAAATATTTTGTTAACCAAGATAATAAAAAAAAAATCTGTGTTGGATTAATACATTTTTGGTTTATACATAGCAATTTACTACCGCGTTAACAATATAAATAGACTTTTTAGGGTTGGGCGCACAGAAACATCCTTTTTTAGTATATCCCATTAACTTCTGTACGATTAGTGCAGTCATTTTTGATGCTGATGGTGCAGAATGGGAAATTTCAGATTGCTCCAAAAAGCCGTGTGCAACGCTTAGTTCATAGACTCTAGAGTTTAAACCAAGATGGACGTTTAACACAAAAGGCCCAGATCCACAAAAGTATTGCGCTAAAGCTTTCACACTTTTATTGTGGATATGGGCCAAAGTTCCCTATTCTACATGCTATGACCCCGTCTCTGTCATGCTGGAGATTTTAGTCACATTCATTTTAATTGAGCTGATCTTTTCTAACTCATTCTTTCAAAGAAAATAATAAGTCGTGTTCTATTAACCAGTTCATTATTAGGCCAAAGATATGAAACATATCCTGATTTACCCGAGACTGTAGCAGTTTTCACAGGTATGTACAAAATCTCAAACCAGAATAATTGTTGAAGCTTAGGGCCTCGTTATGTTGTCTTTTAAATAGATGGTGCAGGCTGGGTGTGGTTATGCAGATAGAATAAGGATGGGCAGCAGAAACTTTTACAGGCTCGCTATACAAGAACATACTTCCCGTTAAACATATTAACGTGTGGCAAATTACAGCTCAACCCCGTTATAGCGCGATCCGCTACAACGCGGATCCACATATAACGCGGGCTGAGCTTGGTTCCCGATTTAAAACATCTCCAAGTTTTTGGTTTTTTTCGCCCCCCCAAAGCTTTATTGCTAACACACATGGAAACGGACATAAACACGGACACACGGACACACACTAAAATACATCCTTTTACCATTTCATTGCCGAGGACAGCTACAAGGAAATACAATGCGTTGCTAGATTCAGCAAAAGCAAAAGAGTGATTTGTGTATTTAAATCCCTCCAGTGCTGAAAGGGTTCATTTGCAACCAAAATATGGAAGGCAGCACAGTTTTCCCAGCTCTTTACATCTGCATTCTCATTTTCTCTACCAATCTATAAATCTAAAAATATATACCCCAGCTCATAAATAATATATACCCCAGCTCAAATATATACCCCAGCTCACAAATATATACCCCAGATCACAAACATATACCCAGCTCATAAATAATATATAACCCAGCTCACACATAACCAGGCACGCACAAATAATGCAAAAACTGAACTGAACATAACGCAAATATAAATGGAGCCGCCTATCTTATGTCTGACATATACAATAACATACAAGCCCTGGAAAGTGTTCTGCATTCAAATAATTAGAATAAAATATTATTGTTCTGCAATTTCAAGTTGATGCTGCTGCCGGCGCCTCCCTCACACACACAGACACACAAAGATCTCCTACCTCTCTTGTTGATTCTGGGATTGTGCTGCTGGTGTTGGCTCCTCCCTCTCCCTTCCCTCTCTGGAAGCTGACAAGCAGGGAGAGGAGAGAGCTGCAGATGCCAGGTAAGTCCTGACCGCGGCGGCCATTTTTAAAAGACAAAATCGCGATCCCGGTTATAACGTGGTGTCATTCTGTGGACCCCGAGCACCGCGTTATAACCGGGCTCAGCTGTATAATTTTATTCTGTGCTTTTCCCCCTGGTAGCTCTCACTCCCATGCTGGGGACGTAATTGTCACGGGAGACAAGGGATTTACACCTTTAAACCGGGATCATATCACTGAGCAAAACCAAGAAGTAAAACAAATTGCGATGTATTCCTTAGAAACAGACATACACACAATGGGTTACAATATACAGGAGAAAACACAGTTACTGGGGGTCTGGGCTACCAAACTAAAGTTTCCTAGTTGAAATAGTCCATAAAACAAAGTCTTTAGGTTGACCGGGACTTAGCTCGAAAAGTCCTGGAACTCAAATCGGCATGAAGTTCCTGACGCCACCGCTGTATCTCTTCCGGAGATTCTGGAGATCCCCTGACTGGGAGATAGTACCAAACGTCCTGGTACTCTTTTCAGCGTTAAGCTCCAGCGCGACCGCTACGTTCTCTTTTCAGAACTTGGCCCCGAAAAGTGGGACTTCGAAAATTTGTTGCCTTGAAATTTCTGAAGCCGGCTCGCGTCTATTTCTCCAAGAGCATCTTTTGGCGAGTTCAAATTTGTCACTGCTGTCTTGGCGCTTAGAATCTTGGCTGAATCTGAGGTCCGGATTGGCTGCTGGGTTTCTTATAGTATTTCAGATTCATTCATGAAATACTACAACAATCCGAGGCTGGGATCTTTACCACCAGCCAATCATAGGGCTGCCAATCTTCCAAAGCCGGGCAAGCGGTTCTTCAGAATGCCATGAGGGCATGCGCGAGTTTGCCACCTTAGCCACTTGTTATTCAGATGCCACCCGCTGGGTTAGGTGCCTCCAAGTCTGGGAAGGCAAATGCTGGCCGCGATGGCTTGCATTGTTTCCCGGACGTGGGTACTCCACTTAATCATCCTGCCCAAATGGCTTTAACACCTCTGGCAGCATCTGTGGCTTTCAAGTACGAACCTAGGGCCGACTCAGTGGCACCACATCTTGGTAGCCCACTAGCGCCCCTCAGAGTACCATATTTGAAAGTCCCAGATTATAAATTTAATACATTTACAAACATCTCAGTTTAATAAAAAATATAATTTTACACTTTTTACTTTGTCTACGTCTTTTGGGCTATGAGGGGTAGAATGGGACTATATACTTTTATTCCCACCAGCCATATCCCCCACACACTGTAAACCTGACTTAGACTGTAAAAACCTTATAGCCATATTGGCTATTAAACCTTTTATAAAACAAAAAATATTTCCCATTTTTCTTCTAAGTCCTGAAGTGAAATGAAAAGATGCTTAGCTGCAAGCCCAGAGCTGTAGCTCCTTCCCTTAAGAAAACCTAATTTTCTTTAGAACCAAAAAACGCTTAGGCACATTCCCAGGGCTGTATCTCTTTCCTTTACTGAAACTAGGACTTAGGTTTCATAAAACCTTTCTCAACTTAATATACAGTTGAAGAAAACCCTCAGAACCGCTATACTGATTCTGGGTATCTGGGCACATACTGGGGGACCCTCACTAACTTAGGGAACCTTGACTGTACCCGGGATATACAAATCCCTATGCCCTCATTTACCTTTCTGGTCTGTGCTGAAGCAGGGAGACCTGGCGGTCAGTCGCGTAACTGTTTTCAAGGGAGGATTTTGACCAGAGCGATGTGTCTATATGTACCCAGGAATCTAACCTGATTCCCGGATACAATTTTGGGGTACTAGCAACTCTGGACCCAGCTACATAGACACATTCTGACAACACTTTTACCGCAAAGTCCCCCCTGAAACTCATAGCCTGAGAATCTCCACTGGTTAGCACTCCTGGAAAGGTAAAACACACATACAATCTTTATTGTTATACAATTACATTCATTGCAGGTACAATACACAGGTTGAAGAGCTGACACTCTAAAACAGGGCTCAAAGGTAACCAGCCGGGCATAATACCTTTATTGATGGCCTGGTTACCCCTTCACCGTCACAGTACTTCGGCTTGTTTTCCTTAGTAGTGGTTAGATCTGCAATCTCCTGCATCGCTTCAATAATGTGGGCCCCTGTTGGGAATACACTCTGCTTTCTGGGATCAGCATCCAATTACTGTGTACTGCATACCATGCCCATGCATATTGGATCAGGAGTTTACTAAAGACCTTCTGGTGGGGCCGATCCGATTATGTTTCTGGAACTACTACTCTGAGAACTTCTGTGGAATCCCTTGCACAGTCATTCTACATCACATGATGGGGAGGGGCAATACCAGGGTGACCCCACCCGGTTAACCCATTGAATGCTGTTAACCCCTTACATTACTTAGCAGTCCCCAGAGGGGGGCGACATAGAGATAGCATAGGACTCAATATATATGTACTACTGACCCACGTACATTTGCACTAGTTGAACCTTGCAGAACTGTGGTAGTTTTGTAATGACTATAGGTATAATAGAAAAAATGGTGTGTGTGGTCCGTCATAAAGATGTATGTGCATGTTGAATAGTGTACTTAAGTGCGTGTTAAATATGCTAATATATTATTTGACATTGCTGCAGAAACTCTAAAAATAGTAATAATAATGAAAAACATTGTAATGATATTTAGAATTTTAACTGCAATCCTAAGTGACTGAACTAGGCATGAATTCATGAGGAAGCTCGCATACTGTATATAATTAAGCATGTAATTAAGCAATTTGTATTAAATGCTTTATGTGGTAAAAAAAACAAACCAAAAAAAACTGTGTATGGCTACATAAATTAAGCACAAGAAATAAATGTTAACCCCTAACTGTGTTTTTCAGCAACAACAAAAAAAAAGTGATAACTACATTCATTTGAACACAATAGGACCACAAGTCTTCGGTGCCATTTGCTACATTTCCTCCAGTGAATCTAGGATGCTCTTGTGACATTTTGCATTTGTGAAAAAAAAGCAGAACAAAAAATTGATGAAACAAAACAGTTGTCATGTTACAGTTTGGCACAATACAGTACATAACATGGCGCTGTGCCACACGTGGCAAAACAGATTAGCACATATTTACTAAGCAAATCACACCTTATTGCCCATACTCTTGAATGGGCCATAACATGTCTTCCAAAACTTAAAGAATAGCACGGCTTAGTAATTATGGTCCATATAAAAGCACTGCGACCCATATTTACTAAGGGGTGTTATTCCATAAGACTTCTTCCTGCAATGTAAGACACCTCATAGCCCATTCAAGTTAGAGGGTTGTAGGGGGTCTTCCGACGCCAGAAGGTGTCTGGCAGAGCACCACTTAGTAAGTGTGCCCCTGAGCGCTCATTAAACCTCCCTTTATCATTTTGTTACCAAATGCTCCCACATTATCTCTCAGATCCTTTCAGGTACTGCCGACCCATCTGTGTGCTTATTTTTATTGATCCATTAAAAAGATAGAGCGGTTCTAATGACAGGTGGCTTATGACCAATGTTATTGCATCTGTCACATGCTCGGTTTCATCTGCTTGTGCCTTGAAGTGAATTTACAGCTCATTATTACGATCTATTAATCAGATATACTGTATACATTAAAAAAAAGGCTCCGCTCTGCCGGTTGTGCACTTTTCTGTTATTTGCTCTGTTATGTTATTATTTGTTTACAAAAGAGCTGTTTTCCATGGCTTAGCAGGACTTCAAGCTGCTGCGAATACATTATCCAGCTCTTTATTTTACAGCGGGAGTGTGAAATATTGCTAATTTATGATACTAATCAATGTTACTCATTACCAGTATTAAAACCTAGATGCGGCTTAAATCGTTCTCACACAGAAATACTGAAAATGTCACGGAGCACTTGCTCTTTTTATGGAGCATGTTCTGTTTACACATTTCTCTGCCCCTACATACTATCATTTCCCAGAGATGACTGTGCATGTGCTTTCCTGTTACAAGATCTGGCTGCTATTCTGCATTCAGTTGAATTAACTCAATGTTGAACTCTTGGGGGTCTATGTATGAAGAAGTGGGTCTACATTTGCATCATTTTTTTAGCATTTTCTTTGTGCACTTCATACCATATGTAGTAAGAGTATTTATACAGTTGGATAATTTGGCGTATTTTTGCTCTGTAACTGTGCACTAAAACACTTCCTATGCCACCTTTGGGGTGATGGAAGGAAACCAAAGCAGAAAACAGGAAACAATACTTCTGCATACATAGGCTATACCTTCGCCAACATGCAAATGTAACTCCAACTTCAGCTCTTCCCACTAGCTCCATAAATCCAACGTAGACATACAAGCATATGGCACAAAGAATATTAATACGTTGCTGCCGGTCACAGATATATTGCAGCGATGCACTTTGCACTATGATTTACAGTAGGTGATGATATGTTAAACCCCATAGCACAAATTGTTTCAAAACTGAAACCCTCTTTATTTTCACCTTTTATTAGCTCCAATATGGCCACGTGGGTCAAACCTCAAGGGGATGGTTAACGTCTCCTGATTAATGTCACAAGATATTAACCGTTCCCCACCATTCTTTGCTGGTGAGATTAGGAATTCCATTGTTGAATGAATACACAAACTTGACACACATGCATTGTATGCACCTGGGCTCTTTTGTAATCTTATCATGAGTTACATTCATCTAACAGTATTTTTGACGACTTTATAGTAAGTTGTGGCTGACAGTTTAAACTTGGATGTACCGGTACTCTGCCTTCTGTGTAAACATACTTGTGCCCATATGTCATTGTGCTACCCCGTAAAACACCTCCTGGCGCAGGAAGTAACTCTATAGGCCATTCGCCTAATTTGGCTATAAGGTGCCATAAGGTCAATCTTATTACCTGCTCTCAAACATATATCACGTGAGGGCCAGCAACGCACTGCTTTGAAATTCAATACAAGTCACTCTGAGAACAAACTTTATATGAGATTATATATACCTTGCACATGCTAGTTTTCTTTAATAACACAGTGCATTGTAATATAAGCCCTTTAAATGCCTCACTTATCTACTGCTAGTAAATGATAATAAAGACTGACAAATTATTTATTGACACGTGAACTGGTAAGGCAACAATCTTTGACACGATATTCATAGAAGTGAATTTCCCTACAGGGCACCAATTGGATTGAAATGCCTTACAAAAATGTCCTAAAAAAGGTAATACAGTGGTGTGTAACGCCAATTTCACAACAGCAAAATGGCTATTTCTAAGTGCATGGCAAAAGAGAATCAAATGTAAAAAATGTCTAAGACGATGGCGCGCACACAACGGAGCAACCGCTTTTTGAAAATACATAAAATGTGTCTTTTCAAGCGGCGGTCGCGTCACGTGACCAGTTCAGCCAATCACAGCGAACCGGCTCTGTGACGTAATAGCCACGCCCCCAACACTCTGAGCACAGATCGCTTGTGCTACAGCAGCAAGAGCTCGCACTCTCGCAAGCAAGCGGAATATATGAGCTCGGCCTAAGAAGTTTGTGAGTGGAGTACGTATTAAAGAACGCAATGTGCCTTTCTTTTGCGCAGCCTAGCGATACATTGCGACAATGCTCCCCTCAGCCTCAATTAATTAAAGTCGTTTTTTTTCTCCCCTTCTGCACCATCTGTCAACTTGCGATTAGGGGAGATGGTTTTCACGAGGAGTAACAATGACGCGCATATTCTAATTAGATGTTCTACATTCTGCTCTTTGTTTTCATTTTCTGGGGTGGAAAAAAAAAAAAAAACCCACATGTGGAGTGGTGGAAAAACAGCTGTATCGGAGTGTCATAGCAATGAAGGAACAACAATGTGAAGTAGAATGCTGTCCTCACAGTGCATGCAGCTGGCCATGAGATCACCAGTGACGTTTTCACACGAGACCGATTTCTCTCCTCTTTCCAACTGCACTTTTGAAAACAATGAGAAGCATTTTTTTTTTTTATTTACAACAATAACACTTGGCATATATGATATGTGGCTCAATGACCCATTCTTTTGTTGTTTACCAATTTATGTATTGTTGATTTACTCACAGACAATGCAGGCGCTTGTAATGTTTTCATAGGTTTATATAAGTTCTACTTTTCAATGCAATAACTGTTCATTTTAAAGACAGATATCCCACTTTCAATCCTGCAACAGAGTCGTTTTCCACACATTTTTAAAATGCACTTCTAACAAATACTCATTTTCTTTGAATCAGCTCTGTACATAACAGTGGTCTTAAAAATGATTCCTTTGCAAACATTTAGGGGCAAAAAAGGTGGGTAAAAGTGGTAACACGCATACAACAAAGAAGAGCAACAGATTCCTTCTGTCATTTTCTATACCCCTTACTTAAAGCAAACGAGTGTGATCTCTCACACAAACAAAACCAAAAACACCATGGAAGTTCATGGAATAGGAAGTTGCTGTGTACTGTTTGAGAAAAAAAACAAGAGGCTGGGGAAAAAAATTAGCATGGAGATGTTGTAAACAAAAGTTACATTCTCTCTCCCCCTTCTCCACTCCCCCCTGCTTCTCTCTCCCCCCCTTCTCCTTATCTTACTCCACCTCTTCTCTCTCTCCACCGCATTTTATTTAATACCTTATGATGTCCCCAATTCTTTCCGCCTCTCTCGGCTCCAGCATTCTTGCTTTCTCCTCACTTCCTTTCTTGTCTGCTTTCTGTCTAAACTTTATAGCTATCTGACTCTCCTTATCTGCCAGTTAACTTAACGTGATTTGTAACCGGCGCTAACCACACCCAATCAGTGATAAATAGTGCACAAAAATAATAATTATGTGTAAAGGTGATCTCTAATAAATTTCTCAACCTTCCAGGAATGTGTACAGATTCCTTTCAATGATAGCTTGTCCAGGGTGGGAAGGGAGCGAAGATAGCAGGGATACACCATAAAAAATAAAAAACATATAATAGTGCAGCAAATCAAAACAATCTGGATAGAACAAACAAATCTTGGCTCTGTAGCAGTGCCTACTTACAGCAGGTCAGATAATAAAACGCATTGATCTACACAACTGGTAGAAAGGGGTCAGGATCTTCTATAGCAGCAGTGGTTTACAGCATGGGATACAGGCAGATCAGCTCAACCGTCAGGAGATGTAGTAGGATCAATATCATGCAAAACAAGGGCAGACCATGGGGCAGATCGCAAATAAAATTTTATATTAAAAACAGCAATATAACTTTAAGAATCGTACTCACAATAAGTACATATTCTGTGTTCACGTAAGGTTTTACTTGAGGCAAAAGGAGTGCCGGCCCAGTGTGGAACAGCTAGCAGCTGATCTTCTCCTTGACTCGCATCAGACCGGATGGAAGATGGCGTCTGACGTCACGTCCGCTGTGTGAGTGATGGCGTCCGGTCTTGGAGCTTTGGAGAGGAGCAGTGAGGGAACTCGGCAGCTCAGGAGCCTTCAGTTGAAAGGGCAGCTGCAGCAACTGTGAATGGCTGTGAATGGCTCTACGCGTTTCGTTGTGAATGACAACCATTCGTGCTCCTGAGGAAGTTGTCATTCACAACGAAACGCGTAGAGCCATTCACAGTTGCTGCAGCTGCCCTTTCAACTGAAGGCTCCTGAGCTGCCGAGTTCCCTCACTGCTCTTCTCCAAAGCTCCAAGACCGGACGCCGTCACTCACACAGCGGACGTGACGTCAGACGCCATCTTCCATCCGGTCTGATGCGAGTCAAGGAGAAGATCAGCTGCTAGCTGTTCCACACTGGGCCGGCACTCCTTTTGCCTCAAGTAAAACCTTACGTGAACACAGAATATGTACTTATTGTGAGTACGATTCTTAAAGTTATATTGCTGTTTTTAATATAAAATTTTATTTGCGATCTGCACCATGGTCTGCCCTTGTTTTGCATGATATTGATCCTACTACATCTCCTGACGGTTGAGCTGATCTGCCTGTATCCCATGCTGTAAACCACTACTGCTATAGAAGATCCTGACCCCTTTCTACCAGTTGTGTAGATCAATGCGGTTTATTATCTGACCTGCTGTAAGTAGGCACTGCTACAGAGCCAAGATTTGTTTGTTCTATCCAGATTGTTTTGATTTGCTGCACTATTATATGTTTTTTATTTTTTATGGTGTATCCCTGCTATCTTCGCTCCCTTCCCACCCTGGACAAGCTCTCCTTATCTGCCACCAGGCTATGTGCATTATGATATCACCAATGAGCTCAGGCCGGATACATACAGACATACAAGACCCACTGACATCTGTCTATATACAGCTCAACCCCCTTATAAACTGTGCTTGGGGTTCAAAGAATCACATCGCGATATAAGCGGATCACGTTAGAAATAATATACAATTGTATGCATTGTACAATAAAGTATTTAAGATACCAATAATCGTGTTTAAAGTATTCATAAATACAAAAATTGGGAGCCACGCTTGCATCGCGTTATAAGCGGATTCGCGTTGTAGCGGATTGCGTTATAACGGGGTTGAGCTGTATATATATTAGATCCAAGTGGAAATGCTTCATTAAGTGTGGAATACAGTTACGCAGAATTGCAATGAGGTCTAATCGTATTGCCATTGAAAACCTTTTCTAATATATTCTAACACTGATCTTATGATGCAGAATATGGGTTGTCGAATAGCCTTTCCCTGTTTAGGCTGGTAAAAAAAAAAAAAAAAAAAACTTAATTCCAGTAGCGCTACAACAGAAATCACAAACTATACCTAACTCAGGAACGAACTCTCCAGGGATTTAGAAGTTGGAATGATTGGGAGCAGAACGCTATCTTACATTATTCCTCCAAAAGAGAAATGTCTGGAGGATAGCACAGTTAAAGCACAGCGTCGGCATGTGAAGGCCATTCATGAAGAAACCAGCTAAAGATGTTAGCATGTTACTTACTCGGCAATCCCGCTGTAGTGTTTTCATCAAGGCGCTGTACGTTTCTGGATCGAAGTATAATCCTTCATGCATATCTTGCAGAAAATCCAGGTCCTTGTAAGTGGGGAAAGATTTCTCCCGTTCTTTTCTTGACGCCCTGCGCTTGTATGTTGAACCTTTCAGGTCATACGTGTAATGCATCCGTAGTGAGCGTGGCAAAACATTGTTCATTACAACCAGTCTGATGTTTATTCCCCCTGACTGAAGACAGTAAAGTCCATAAAATTTGGGTAAAAGTGTCCTGGGGTTCTGATTTAAATTCTAAAAGTACAAAGAAAAAAAAAAAATATATATTTTAGTACATTACCAACGTGAAGTTAAATGAAGCTGCATTTGGCTTCAAAACACAAAATTATTATTAAGGTGCAACTCTGAAAGCAAAATGGAGAAAAACACAAGAAAGCAAAACATTTCTACACTCCTGAAGCCTATAAAATACATGGTCACTGTATAGAACAGGGGAGCGCAAACAGGGGAGACTTTTTTTGGGGGGGGGGCGTAGCTCACTTACCTGGCTTCAGTCCCCGCTTCCGTATGGAGCCGCGGCGTCAAATGACGCCGGGGGGTCATGTGGCGTGACGTCAGATGACCCCGCGTCGTCATTTGACGCCGCATTAGTGGTTTGAGGGTGCCACACAGGGGGTGAGCAGGCAGTGGCCGCAGCGCCGGAAGTCTGCGCACCCCTGGTATAGAACACAAGAAGGACTTTCAGCAATCAGCATTAATCTCTTCACTACCAGAATGTGTTGCAGTGAAGAGGTTAATTACTCACACCAAATGCACCGTGCTTGCATAGAGTTCTGTTAGACAGATGAAGTTCACACATAAAAACAAAAGTGCACACAAATGGGGGGGCGGGACCAGGGATACTGTATGTTTTATAGTGCAGGTGCTGCCAAATCATGGTAGAAGGGACACAACACAAGGTACAGAACTTAACTATAGCAATGTGTCCCGTGGTACTTACAAGCAATTGAAGATAAAGACCTACACGTGTTAGGTCCCTCCAAACAGAGATGAATGTGCTCCACAGTGGCACTGATCACCATTCTGAATTCAAATTGTCTGATGTCCTTAGAGGTGAAATTTAACATTAGGCCAGATTAATTTGATAGGGGCCTCTGAATGAGGAAGTGTTTGTCAATCAATTGTTTTCTTTATCCTTATCCCAGCCTGTCCTTATCAGAGAGCCAATAAAGATAAGGGGAGGGGGTGTAAGGAGACTCTGGCTAGACATGCACCTGCTGATCTCCCCGTGACATCACACACAGGGGAGCAGCCATGGGAGCTCAATACCTTGTTTAAAAAAAGTAAATGAAAAATAAATCTAGGTGTCAGATTAGGTTAAAAAAAAAAGTATCAATTACCCAGCTAAGACGCCTAAAACATGTCACTGGTATCAGTTCACTGTGGTCCTAGGAGGGATTGCCCCTTTAAATGCAGGCCTAGCAGCAAAAGGGTTAACAATCCTAATATATTCTATGGCTACATATAGTTTAGGTTTTTGAGTGGGAGTAATAGGAAAATGACTGAAGACTACCTGCGGTGAGCATGCTAAATAGCAGAAAGGAAAAAAGGCACAAAGACAAAAGCTGCAGCGTCCTCCACCCCAATTAGAAACTTGGACAGAGTAATGTACAGATGTAGTGGGCTTGGGCCTTCCCGGAGCAGTGCTATAACATCACAAGAGCCGCAGCTGTGAAACCTCTAGGAGGAAATCTCTCAGCCGTGGACTTTCTGTTCTCAAAGACACAGCGGTCGCAATATGAGAGTTGTGACTGTGTGCAGTTGCACTGCAGCAAATAACAATGGAGCAAATCCCCAAATAATCCACAATGTTTTCAACTGTGCTGGCAGTAAAACAGCAGCCTCCCTATCTAACCCCCCTCCCCCGCTTCTTTACACGATGGGGTCCGGAGGGTTCTACTTCCTAGTTTTTCGAGTTGATTTTAGTGGCTGTCCAATAGAAGCCGCAACCAATTATGTTGTGCCTTAATATTGGCCCGAGGTTTGGTGGCCATTTTGTTTCCCCATGGAGGTAGATTGAAACTTGGTAACTTCACCGGTGAAAATCTAGGGCAACCGGGGGATCCCCGGAGCTGAAAATAGCATGGTTTAACCTCAGGGGACCCCCTGGTTCCAATACTATATTTGTAAAAAAATGGTAAAAAAAACAAAAACTAGTAAGGGGGGAGGAGAGGAAATGATTATATTGAAATAATAAATGGTGGTCTTTTAAGTTCTTGGATTCAAAAATGACGTGACACATTTTCATAAGTTATTGGTAACTGTCTGTTGACCACATCACGGGTCTGTTTAGGTTTTTATTATGCCTGCGTGACAGCTAACTAACACAACCAGAAAATCCACAATCTCTGCTTAGTCAGACACCCACTTTTGAATGTAATCTCTGAGGTTTCTGGACTTGTACAGCAAGTTGGTCAGGAAATAAGAATCCATATTTATCCATGTGACTACACAGGAATGAAGGATAATTCATCTAACCAAGGGGTGCTCAACTCCAGTCCTCAAGCCCCCCAAACAGGTCAGGTTTTCAGGATATCCCAGCTTCAGCACAGGTGGCTCAATCAGAGGCTCAGCTGATTGAGCCGCCCGTGCTGAAGCTGGGATATCCTGAAAACCTGACCTGTTGGGAGGTCTTGAGAACTGGAGTTCAGCCATACCTGCACTACCACATACCCTGATTCATTGTATTAAGTCTTTATTGATCCTCTCATCTTGTTATTTCCATTAAGTCATGATTGATTACAGCTTTTTAGGGCCTACTCATCTTCCTTTGCTCAATGGTGTTCCATAAAATGCCTGGTCCCTAATGACCGGAGTTGGTTTTGTGGTCGCAGATAGCTCAGGTTATTAAATAGGAGTGAGGGTAATACAAAATAATCTGGTTAGGGCTCTAAAAGGATAAGGATGCTACACAAATGCGCAATATAGCACTTTCTACACCAATCAGAAAACAAAGACGCAGATAGGGTCAATAAAACCTGCTGCAAATACCAAAAACATGCACATTTTACTCATTGTGCTGGTCTATTTTTAATAGTAGTATTTCCAATATTTTTCAGTTCAAATGGTGAATCGGATGCTTTTCTATATCAACAGCTTTTAAAGCCGCAAAACACCTGGCACTGCATCTTTTTTTTCATTCTAGGACTGAAGCAGGGGGTTCTCGGAGCTGAAATTGACACCGTTCCGGAGACCACCTGCTTCAGTCCTAGAACAAACAACAACAAAACAAAGATGCAGTGCACAGTGTTTTGCTGCTTTATATTGTATGCTAATAAGCTTCTTCGTTTTTCCCTATTTTTGTAAAACTTTATATGGATATTGGCCCATATTTACAAAGCAATGCTATTCCATATGACAGTGGAGGGCATCTTTCAGCCCATTTAAGTAAACAGGTATAAGGTAGTGTCTTCCAGCTCCGAATAGGCGGCTTGTGGACTAGCACCTCTTACTAAACATCTGGCACTGTTTGTTGTTTTTCATAGATATCATAGGCTCCAGAATACTTGACTCACCATGTAGTAGCCTGGTAGGAGCTTCTGAAGAAACTCAGCCTCTTTGTGCTGAACCGTTTTGATGATAAACTCATCATCGCTTGTCACGAAGAATATGGAGCCACTGGCACCAGGATTGGACAGTTCTATCAAGGGTTCACCGCACAGCGAGTACTAGAACAATGGAGAAAAGCTCTTTAATTGTTTGCTAAACAAAAGACTGGTGCCAAAGAATAGGACAGGGATACTCACAATAATGACACAGATAGTACAGTAATAGGTTAGTGAAGATAGACATTTTTCTTTTCTGTCTGCCAATCTGTAAAAACCTCATATTTGAAGTTACACGTAAAACGGACATTATTATTTTTTATATAAAAATAACGCTACCCTTAAATAACCCAGGGCTTGGGTGGGGAGAAGGAATTTAGTCCAGTGCTTTCCAGACTGCTCCTGCAATAAATGGGTTTTAATGTCAAAGCAGCAAAACATGTAGCACTACGCGACTGAACATTTTAATTTTATTATAGGGTTGAAACAGGGGGTCTCCGAAGCTGATCGGTGTTCATTTCAGCTCCGTGGACCCCCTGCTTCCACAGATACTTACCTCCGTAGAGGGTGCCGGTATCTCCTTCATGTTTGAATGTCCAGTTCACGCAAGAGATGATGTCACGTGTCATGGAACAGAAATACCCATTTCTGCCTTCTCTGTTTCACCCCCCCTCCCCCTTTCCATGGCAGTTCTGCTGCTAGCTGTATTTGGATGTTACTTTCCTTGCAGTTTCACTCCCAGTGCAGATGGAATGGATACATTATGTTGCCTTTTTTCCTTCCAGTCTGTCACACCCCTGGTTGCCCTGGCAACATCTCCAGTCCCCCAAGTTAATGGGCTTTCCCATTCCCCCCTGTCCCTGCTGACAGTTAGTATGGCCTGACCACTATCCCTGTGTCACAAGCAGTACCCACTGTCTTTTACTTCCTGACATTGGCAGAGTGAGTACATTCATGTTACACCCTTATGGCAACGCCAATTCTTTTCACCTGCCCTTACTACAAAGCACCACCCACAGAGATACACCTTTCCGACACAAACATCTTATCCACAAGTGCCTGTTTTTATTGCTGCTTTCCTAAATAAAGTGAAGAAAATATACAGGACTTGTGCTTTGGAAAGAGGGCCGAGTTGAAGCTAGCTGGGTTCATTCATAACCCAGACATGACCCTGGATCCAGAATATCACGGCTTCCTATTTGCCCGCGCGACGTGGGACATTTAAGACGACATTTCGTTAGGCACACAGGTTCACTGGCTGCAGAGATACCAGCACCCCCTGTGGAGGTAAATATCTCTGGGAACAGGAGGTCCACGGAGCTGAAATCAACACAGTTCAGCTCCGGAGACCCCCTGCATCAATCCTGTAATAAAATTAAAAATACAAAGATCGCGCAGTGCTACATGTTTCGCTGCTTTAACAGAAAATGAAAACTGTTAGAATATTGCATCCATTTATTTACCGATTCCAATATACACAATTTATTCTGTAGCTGTCAACACATAACCAGGTAATGGCATATTTTTTTTATTAAAGAATACTTTATTTATTTTTAAAGAAGGAATACATATAAATGTTTTCAGTTAAAGGTGTGAGATCTGTTCACACTTCTATGGGCAATGTTAGCACTGTAAACGTCTTATGTACAGTAGAATTCAGTCAGGTAACAATGTTATATGACTCGTTCACCTCCCGGACATATAAAACTATACTCAACTTTGTAGCACATTTACAGCGTTGTTGTGAACAACTTAGACCAGGGGTGTGCAAACTATAGGCCACCTGCCTGCTCAGCCCCAGTGCTCGCGTCTCCCCTACCTGGTATTCAGCGTCAAATGATGACGCTGCGGCATCATTTGACGTCATGTCGCCATGGCAACGCATCGCCCGAAGCCGGCAGAGGGAAGGTCTCGCGTACATTTCATTTAAATGCTTTGGGGAAGAGTGTAGGAATTCTGTAACCGCTGCGTCCCCCTAAAAAAATTCTCACAGGTCCCCTAGGGGGCGCGACCCCCAGTTTGCACACATCTGCCTTAGACCACGATTATCATGTCATTGTGGGGGCAGGACTAAGGCCCTGATCAACAAAAGGAGGGGGGCTAAGCTTTAGCACGTCTTTAAGTACCTTAATAATAAAAAAATCAGAAAAGAAAATATAGGACCCTTTCAGTGTGAGATGGGTAGGAGATAAGGAAAAAGCTGAGGTATTAAACAAATTCTTTGCCTCTGTGTTTACCAGGGAAGAATCAAGTTCAATAGTAGTGCCGCAGGAGAAAGCCACAACCTCCATATTAATGAACAATTGGTTAACTGAGGAAGAAGTTCATAAGCGACTTGAAAAAATTAAAGTTAATAAGGCACCTGGCCCCGATGGCATACATCCAAGAGTTCTCAAGGAGTTAAGCTTAGTAATAGCAAAACCATTATATTTAATATTCAAGGACTCCATTTCCACAGGCTCAGAGCCACAAGATTGGCGTAAAGTAGATGTGGTGCCTATATTTAAAAAGGGAGCTAGATCACAACCGGGAAATTACAGACCTGTAAGCCTGACTTCAATAGTAGGGAAACTACTTGAAGGTTTAATACGGGATAATATTCAGGAATATCGAATGGAAAATAAAATTATTAGTAATAGTCAGCATGGATTTATGAAGGATAGATCTTGCCAAACTAACCTTATTTGTTTCTTTGAGGAGGTAATTAGGAATCTAGACCAGGGTAATGCTGTTGATGTGGTCTACTTAGATTTTGCAAAGGCTTTTGATACGGTTTCACACAAGAGGTTGGTGTACAAAATAAAGAAAGTTGGACTCAGTAATAATATATGCACCTGGATTGAAAACTGGTTAAAGGAAAGACAACAGAGGGTTGTCATAAATGGAACTTTTTCAGGTTGGGCTAAAGTCGTGAGTGGAGTACCTCAGGGATCGGTACTGGGACCCCTGCTTTTTAACTTGTTTATTAATGACCTTGAACTTGGGATCGAGAGCAATGTCTCCATCTTTGCTGATGATACTAAATTGTGTAAGGTAATAGAATCAGAGCAGGATGTAATTTCTCTTCAGAAGGACTTGGAGAGACTGGAAACGTGGGCAGGCAAATGGCAGATGAGGTTTAATACAAATAAATGTAAGGTTATGCATTTGGGATACAAGAATAAAAAGGCGACTTACAAATTAAATGGAGATATATTGGGGGAATCCTTGATGGAGAACGATTTAGGAGTGCTTGTAGACTGCAGACTTAGCAATAGTGCCCAATGTCATGCAGTAGCTGCAAAGGCAAACAAGATCTTATCTTGCATCAAACGGGCAATGGATGGAAGGGAAGTAAACATAATTATGCCCCTTTACAAAGCATTAGTAAGACCACACCTTGAATATGGAGTACAATTTTGGGCACCAATCCTAAGAAAAGACATTATGGAACTAGAGACATTATGGAACTATGCAGAGAAGAGCCACCAAATTAATAAAGGGGATGGACATTCTAACTTATGAGGAGAGGCTAGCTAAATTAGATTTATTTACATTAGAAAAGAGGCGTCTAAGAGGGGATATGATAACTATATACAAATATATTCAGGGACAATACAAGGAGCTTTCAAAAGAACTATTCATCCCACGGGCAGTACAAAGGACCCGGGGCCATCCCTTAAGGTTGGAGGAAAGGAAATTTCACCAGCAACAAAGGAAAGGGTTCTTTACAGTAAGGGCAGTTCAATTGTGGAATTCATTACCCATGGAGACTGTGATGGCAGATACAATAGATTTGTTCAAAAAAAGGTCGGACATCTTTTTAGATGGGAAATGTATACAGGAATATACCAAATAAGAATACATGGGAAGGATGTTGATCCAGGGATTAATCAGATTGCCAATTCTTGGAGTCAGGAAGGAATTAATTTTTCCCCTTAATGGGGTTTTTTGTTTGCCTTCCTCTGGATCAATAAGTAAGTATAGATATAGAATAAAGTATCTGTTGTCTAAATTTAGCATAGGTTGAACTTGATGGATGGAAGTCTTTTTTCAACCTCATCTACTATGTAACTACTCCCATTCCTATGAATGAGGCGTGCTAACGCTTGGCCCCCCTTTAGTGGGTCTGGGTCTAAGTGAGCCAGACGTATAGGAAACAGGGGGTTCACAATCAGTCACGATGGGAGTGTCTCTGCCAAGGAAGAGCATTGTATTAAAGAAAAAACTAAAGAATATAAACATACGGAGGCCTATGTAGTAAGATTTCATTTAAATTGGCCTAAGAAGATGTCATACATATATTGTTTGAAATTCTTCTGGGAGCATCACCTCGTGTGAATTCCTGATTGATACAATTGAAATAAGACGTGTATTTTTTTTTTTTTACTTAGAACTAGTGTTAGTAAATGTCAATTATTAGTGTAATATTATTTCTAAGGCCTCGTTCAGGGTGCCAGCTGCAGGAGTTGGAGGGAGGGCGGCAGTGCGGCAGTTTGCTGGGCGATCTGTGTTTATCCCCCAGCAGACTTTTCAGCGTTGAGGAGGGGGCGGGGTTACACATGGCAGGTTAAGTATCGAGGCTGAAGTCATGAAATAATTCTCAAGAATGATTTCATTGGCTGCCTAGGTCCCTGTGACGCTGCTGCAGCTCTAAAAAACGAAATTTCCGTTTATTGAAACTGTAGCCAGCTTCAACTCCGGGCTTCGGAGACAGGGCAGCTGCTACCCTGTCAACCAGTATTCAATTTGAATACTTTGTTTCTCACGGCAGCACGCACAGCAGCACGCCCTCCCTCCGAAGCCAGCACCCTGAACGAGGCCTAATAGCCGTACTATTTTGTTAACCTATATACAGTAATTAAACCCATTTTTGGGGTTGATACATACCAACTTAATTCTGCGCTAACACTATTAACAGGCATTTTAGGGTTTACGCCAAGCTGAACTTGGCAGACGATTTGGACGCATTTTTTATTGGTTTTGTGTCTGACAAAAAATATACCTTTTTAGTACATACCATTTACATCAATAGCCAAGCGCAGTATATTTCTGTGCGCCAAAACGAATGGGGAAAAAAAAATCATTTTTGATGCACGTTGCGCAGATGGAGAACTTTAAAGTTAGTACAGAGGCGCAAAGAAGCGCAACGGAAATTGAGTTTGACATGTGTCAATTTTGCACCACAAAACACCATTAGTGATACTTAATACATTGACCCCACATTTTCACTGTAAGGATAATAACACACATTGAAGTCAAGTGTGTTTTTGATAGGCGTTGAAAAAAAAACTTTTGTTTTGTGAGTTACCATTATTTTACTTTAATAAAGGTCTCCTTGCCCTTTCCAAGGATTTAAAAAAAAAAAAATCCTTTTTAAATCTGATGCATCATGCATGAGATATAAGCATTCGAAATATGAAGTGCCGGTTAAAATGGAGCTCTCCTCTGAGCCCGGTGGAGTCTACAGGTTACCCTGGTAACCTCAGAAGCTAGAGATTTTTATTTTAACGCTACAAAAACATTAAATAATAATAAAACATGCTCCTGGCGCAGGATACTGGGGGACGGTTGCTGCGTTAAGTGGGCCTGCCTCTTTAACACTAGCTGCAGGCGAAAGCTATAAATGAAAACAGGAAAATAAATATCTATTTGGAAGGGGTCCTCAGACAAACCCCTCATTTTTTGCAGGAAAATGGAAAAGATCGCTCTTCTATTTTTGTGTTCTGCTTCTTGTTGCTGTGACACCCAATTGTATGCACTGGAATATGCGAATGTTTGCTCTCTGCACAGCTGGGCCACACTCGCACCAATTCATATTATAGGGCTGGCGTGGCACAGGATTCTCAGCAGTGGGCTTTTGGGGGGTCTGGCCACCAGCAGTATCATCAGATATGTCATTTCCCATCCCCTTTGAACGTGCTAAACAAGACTGCTCCCATACCAATGTTAAACGGTGCTCCTGCCACCCAACCAAATATGACATTTTGCATTTGAAGCTTGACACAAGTTCCCTCATATTCAGTCACTGACATGGGGGGGGGGGGGGGGAGGCGGGGGAAGGGAGAAAGCATGTCGGAAAAACCTGCCCAAACCAGTAATGCTTTCTCTGTCCCTTCTCCTACTACCATTATTCATTATTTTCTCATAGACACCCAAACTTGCCCCGCACCAGCATCCCCACATTGGAAATATTTTCATTTTAAACATTTTAATCCTAAATTAAGATTGTGCTCCCCTATAAATCCAGTGCGGCCTTTCATACTATTTTTGCAGCTTGAAGACTGATAGATTGCACAGGACTTCACAGCCAAAAGACTCTCTGTGACTGATAGATTGTAAGCTCTTCGGGGCAGGGATTTCCTTTCCTATTATCTGATTTTGTTTGTTGCACTTATTGATTTATTAATTCCCTGTAGTGTAATGTCTCCCTTGTAAAGCGCTGAACACATTGTGGGCGCTATATAAATAAAGATATACATACATACATGGAGCTCTCCCTTGAAGTTTTTGTAGGGAGCTGTAGAGTGATGGGATGGAATCAGAAAATACATCTATTTTGATACCCATGTTCTGATTGACCCCTGGTTTCATATCTCATAAACAGGTCAAGCCAGCACAGTGGTGTGTATGGTTATACCCACACCGTGTATTATTAGCTGACACACGCAGTCCAAGCAGGCAGTCACTAGATACAATTGGTGCACTGCTAGAGAGAGGGCAGGACTCAAAAAGGGGTGTGCCAGAGCCTGTCTCAGAAGAGGAAGGGGATCTGACTCTGTAAATGGTAAATGGTTGCTATAAAAACAAAAAAAATGCTTATTTCATTATAATACATTTAAAATTTCATTCAGAGTTTTTTTTGTGTAAATACTACAAGTATTTTCTCATAGTACAGAACTGATGTATTTAAAAAAAAACAAAACAGGTAGGATATTGCTTGGTCTGCAGCTTTAAAACTAGGTTGTTACTCAGCTTGTACCATTTTTTCTAAGTGGTAGTTTCTTTTAATGACTTACATAAGGGATATAATTTCACCACTTCGTTTTCGAATATTTTGATGACTTTTTATGCATTTTTTGGAGGATTTCACCAGGAATTTCACTATTCTTGCTGAAATTCATTATTCATTATTGCCGCCAATGCACGTTTATGTTGCAAAAGCAAAATGAAAATGTAGCTGTTTGCAATTATGCAAATTTCCAAATACAATCTGCAGAATCTTTTCACGGCCCAGTAAATTTGCTAATACCATGGCATGAACATTCGAAAAATGGACTGGTACAGTATTGCACAGCGTTACTCATTAACACTTTAAGGCAGCAATTTCATTATATTTGTTTGTTATATTACTTACAGTGATTTGTTTGTTGTTAGAGTGGTCTTTAACAGAATATTCTTATAACCGGTAACAGATGTATTACAGTATAGATCCGGTGATCTCAAACAATGTCTTATTGTGGACCAAAACAATGTTAATAATAATTTGGAGAACCATTATACTTATATCTAGTTCTGTGATTAATACTACTGAATGTACATATGCTCAAAGGGTTAAAAAATGCTGGGTCCAAGAAAGAAATCTTGAAGCAAAAAGTGCAGTTTGTCATTGGGTGCCAGTGATGCTACGGGACTGTCCCGATCCCTAAATGAGCTGATAAAGGTAAGAAAAGCCGCAGCACGATATAGTAATATAACAAAATAAATGTATTACTCACATACTACAGCTCAACCCCCTTATAACGCTGTGCTTGGGGTCCAAAGAATCACATCGCGTTATAAGCGGATCGTTTTAGAAATAATGTACTATTGTAGCCAGGTCACCCTTTGCCCCCTTCGACCTCCCTTGGAGCCTCCGTGGCCACGAGCGATGGCGGGTACTGCCGGAGGCCAGCGGCAGACCCGACGGCCATCCCGGAGGGTGGGGGCCGAGGAGGGAGCAGCACGTCTTCCCCTGCAGGTTGCCGGGGACGCGATCGGGCCGTTGCTATGGCCGCGGTCGCGTCGCTAAGGTCCCGGCGGCTCGGTAATCCTGGCGCCGCCATTGCTCTGCGCGTTGCGCATGCGCAGGGGACAGCTAGTGCAAGAGGCCCCCGAGCAGCTCGCGCATGCGCGGGAGGAGCCCCAGAGTCAGGGAGAGTCGCGCGAGTGCCAGAGCAGAGTAGGGAAAGGTTGAGGCGGCCCCTATATACTCGCGCATGCGCAGGGCAAGTGCGCACGCGGCCCCAATGCCCAGATAGGCTCTATGGGACTACAATTCCCATGGAGCATAGTGAGACAGGCACCAGGTGCCTCATAGGAGCCAATAGGGCTGCAGGATTAAACTGGGCCAGAAAGAGATACATTTCGCGGGCTTGGAGCACGCTAGTCAGAGTCAGGAGCCCAAGGAAAGAGGTAGGGTGCAGGAGTCAGGGACTCCCTGCACTAGGCCAGCGGCCCTAAGGTCCAAGTTAGCCCTTATTCCCCACCAGGTTAGTGAGTGTTGCCAGGGACAGTCTCAGGTTAGGGACCCCTGTCACTTGCTGTAGTTAGAGCTGGGGAATAGTAAGGGACAAGTGGGTTGAGTGTTAGCCTGCAGAGCGTTGCTGCAGGAATTAGGTGAGTTAAGCGACGTGGGACAACTGGGGGGTTCATAGCGGTACCCAATCCGGGGAGCCATAGCCCAGGTCCGCGTTGCGCGTAGTGTGAGGCAACTGGGGGGGTTCATAGCGGTAACCAATCCGGGGAGCCATAGCCCAGGGCCCGTGTTACGAGTAGGGTGGGTGCAGGGACCTACCTGCATAGGATAGGCACCCCGCAGGCCCTAGGAGTTTTCCTTAAGCCACCTAAGGTTGCTGTGCTATAGGGACGGCCTATAGTATAGTGTGTGCCACGTTGTTGTAGTGTTAGATAGGGACTCAGCGGACGCTGCGGTTCCTGCTGAGAGGTTCGGATCCAAGTTGGGGTCCTCAGAGACTGTTTCCAGGTTGGGATCGCCCCTGGCGGTCCACGTGCAAGGAGTCCGGTTGGGGATCAGATGACGTCATCCTACGACTGACCCTTTGTGAAGTGTTGCTGACCCGAGCACCGGAGTGCTCGGCAGGTATCATACAGTCACCAACGGGCCCTTAGTGTAATTGTGACTGCGCAGTCACCCATTGACTCTCTCTGCAAGAGTGCGGGACATTGGGTGGGGTTCTATGGACACTGGGTGGGATCACCTGGTGTTGGGAGAGCGTCCTGCGCGACGCAGTGGTAAGTGTCTCCTCTAGAGACGGACACCGGTTATGTTGGTATTGTCATGATATGTGTTATCTCATGTTCTTAAGTAAATAGTATTAGTTATTATATATCTGTGTGTGAGTATTGATTATTGTGATTGTCCTGCGAGGAACCACTCCCCCTCTGGTGGGAGCCATCGCAGGTGGAGGCGCTGCATCGTTGTAAGTGAGTACCCCTAGTGTAATTGCCCCAGGTTCCCCGTGGCGGAAGCTCAGCCCTCCTGCGAGCCAACAGGTAATGCACCACACCTATGGTAACACCGTATGTTCCTCCGCACCCACAGTATAATCTGCGATTGGGGGGGGGGGGGGGGGGGAAACCCGTTACATATGCATTGTACAATAAAGTATTTAAGATACCAATAATCGTGTTGTAAAGTATTCATAAATATGAAAATTGGGAGCCACGCTTGCATCGTGTTATAAGCGGATTCGTGTTGTAACGGATCGCGTTATAACGGGGTTGAGCTGTATACAGTATATCCAATGTCCTCAAGAGTCCCAAGGAAAACCCCAAGAGAGGGGTTGAAACGTTGGATATTTAATGTGCGAGTAATACATTTAGTATGTTATTTACTACATTTGGAGGGCTGCTGCACTTCTTTTTTTTTTTTTACCTATCATTTAATAATTATTTTTTTTAAGGGGGTTTCTGTAGATTACTAGTGGGCAAAGGACTATAGTCTGGGAACCACTGGCACAGAGATATCACATTTCACAAAAACAATGATTTTAAGATCCCTTTCAAACGATTTTCTGTGCAGTGTTTCCATGTCAAGGTTAGAAGATCCAGATGCAAAACATTTCTGCTGATGAGCTGCGTAAATAAGGCAATTAACGCATAAGAGCTTTCAATTAGAATTTAATCAGGAACATTCACAGGGGTATTTAAATCTAATTATAACTTTCTGTTGAAATAATTACTATAACCAGCAGCAATACCATGGTTACAAAAATATCAATTATTATAAGAAAACGGGTTCAACAAAAGATAAGTTAGCTCTTAACCCATTGTCTGCTAGAATAAAGGCTAACGGGTCAAAGCACAATAGAAATATATCTATGCCACTTCTAAAAAGCCAATGATGTATGAGTTAAAATACATAGAAAATGAATGATTTTACATTCATTTTCTTTTTTTTTAGAAATAGTAATACAGAAGTGTACAATCACAAGGGTCTAATCCCTTTCACCTGTATCAGATTAAACTTCAGCAATGTTAAAAGTGGTTATAAGTCTATAGCGTATATTTATTAAACTGTGCTGGGCAGTTTCACAGCGACTTAACATGAGCCATCACAGAACACTACGTTAACTCTGATTACTTGGGACAGCTTAAACAAGTCCTGTTCTTTAGCTCCCATTCCACACCATGTACCTCACGGGAATGAACCTATGTTGAAAAGATCGTAGTCCATTGATGTTTTTTTTAAGTCTTTTTATTTTCCCTTTGTGACTTAGAAAAGACCAAATTGCAGATTCAATGCAATTGAAATATGAATGCTCTTTTCTATAAATGTATACACATATGTACATTCACTAAAGGGCACTGTAGCTGTATTGTGTTCAGCTAGTACTACAGTATATCTTCCAGCTTTGCATTTACCTGTGTGTATTGAGGGCTAAGAAAAATTAAAGCATGGTCAAACAAAAATTCAAGGCTTGAAAACAGTGGGATATAAGTTAGACAACATGAGGAGGATCAACATTTCAGAATGACAGAGGCTCAGGGAGGCAACACTGTGCTGTCCCTGATAACCAAGATATGTCGCCCTTTTTGCACTGGTACAAAGAGATATACACGGTCCTTACCAAGTAATCATCAGGCTTGATACCAAAAAGCTCTCTGAAGTATCGGAACGCTAGGGGAGCATAGGTCTTAAATCTGAAGTCTGGATAGTGATGGGCCGGGGTAAGGTTGCTCCCTTCACTAAAAGGTTGGGAGGAAAAAAAACAAGAAACGTATTAGGCGTATTGAATAGATGTAAGGTTTATTTTAGTGTTATTTGTCATGTGTTTTTATCTAGCATCAACCATCTCTGCAACACTTTACTGGTAGGCGGAAAACAGACCATTTAAAACAAATATATTAAAATACAATAACACACACAATTTACAATTACTGCTCAGTAATGTTATTATCTATGGAATCTTCTTCATCATAAACTAGCCTTACTTTAACTTTTAAGGCTCTCCCTCCAAAGTTGCCAGTGATGGACAACTGCTGGGCCACCTGTTTGGAATACATAAGCCAATGATTCCCGTGCCTCAGTTCAGGTTTTACCAGCCACATCAGATATTAGACATAAGACAGGCATTCGCACAATTGGAAGTGCACAAGTTCTATTAATTTTGTGGTGGCTAAGACCTGAATTGGTCTGGTATCCATGGTTAGTGTTATTTAAAGAGTAGGTGATGAGCATACGGGAGCTTCACAAGCATGCAACATTATTAGATTTTTTCCTGGAACCAGGGTCACGAATGATGTATGATTAGTTCCAGTAAGCTCAACTCATGTCCTCCCTCTTCCAAAGCATGACAAGTCCTTAATGTCTTTCTTAATTTTATTGCTGGATTAGAAAACACAGGAACTTGTGGGTGTAGTGTAGGCAGAGAGTGCTTCTCTATGTGGGATGCTTCTATGAGGTTGGACTATGGTAAGAGAGAAAGGCCTTACCAGGGGTGGATGCAGACAGGTCTGTACTCACTGTAATCTAGGGTGGAAAAGAAAGTGAGGGGCAGGGGTCACACTAAAGGTTGAGTGGGACTGCACTAACTGTCAGCAAAAGACAGGGGAGAACATGGGAAAGTCCATTAACTGGGAGGACTGGAGAAGCTGCAGTAGCAGTTCACTGATTATGTGCTCAGAGGCAAAAAATGCAACATTGTTGCATGTTACACAGGCACAGTGTGTGTATGTGGAGCCAATGCCTGCAGCTGAACTTAAGGAGCTGACAAGCAGAAGGGGGGTCGGGCAGGAATGTGATTCTTGTTCCATGACACTCCCCGTCTGGTATCTGGAGATACCACTATATAACTGGAATATGTGGAACATATGTGCAATGCATAACAAAGATAACATCACATTCTCAAACAATGCAAGGGTCCATGTCCACATAGCGATGTGACACCGGCCGGTATCACTGGTATCAAGGTCCCTTGGCCAAGGTTCTTTGGCAAAGGATGCAGGGTGGATGCACAGCTCCAGGTTTGCAGGTTGCACCACAATGTCTTTGTATAAAAGTCTCTGGCACTGTTTCCTTTTAGTCTTGTGAGAGAACAGTCCTTTTGTCTCTGTAGTTCCACCCACAGAGTGTATCCCCTTGTAGGTATACCAGCCGTGGCAGCCTGTTGCTCTATCACCTGGCGTTTGGCAGAAGGAGAGGGCTTTTGGCTCCTTGTGGGAGCGGATTACTGTCCCTGGAAAACTGGTTGTCGAATGTAATCCAATAAAGGGGGCGTCGTTCAGGGAGACTCCCTGAAGCTGAGCGCTGGGGTTGAACATTACCCGGATTTGATCGGGTTCCTGAGGGTGGTAGGCCCCAGGTGATTGGAGGTACCGACATTCTTTGCCTTCCTCCATTAGAGGTGCTGGCTTTGCGTGGCCGGTAAAGAATATCTTCTGGATGAAGACCACAAAGTTGTTTTTGGTCTCTGGTTCCCTTTGTGGGCCGCAGAGGTGCGAGGTGAACCTAGAGATGGCATGTTCTCCATTGTTTGGGAAGCGCCTCCTTGGTGAACGGAATGGTAGCGGAGTCACCCGACTGCTTAGTCCGTCTTTAGAGCGCTCCTTGACAGTTAACCTCGGGAATCCTCTATCTTCCCTCGAGGGTGTTTGTTTGTCATCGTTCCTTGTTGTCTGGAACGCTGTGCACCGTAGTTCATCGGTACATTTCTCTTGCACGAGAACATCTCCGCGTAGTTTGGTGAAACGCTTTTGTGTTTCTTTGTTGACTGCCATCGGGAGGTTGTTTTCTCCCTGGACATGACGAAGAACAGTCTCTTTTGTCCTTGTAAATCCTTTTGGGAAATGTCTCTGCAACTGTCCCCTTTTACGTGTTTGAATGAACAGTCCTTTTGACACTGTGGCTTCGCCTGTGGGGCGCAATCTTTTGCGGCTATGCCAGCCGTGGCAATTGGTTGCTCTGTTGCTTGATACTCTGTGGAGAGGAACAACTGTGCGCCTTAATTGTGCCCTTGCTCGCGGGAGTATTGTCTGATTGTTTGTTGTTTTTAGGACGATCCCTTTATCGGTCACCTTTGGGAGGTTACTCTCTTCCTTCGGTGGAGTCGACTCATCATCCTTGGCTGTCTGGACTGCTGAGCATCCTAAGCCATTGTCGCATCCCATCGGCGTGAGGATGTCTTTGTTGGTCTCAGGGGTATGACCTTGTCTTTCCTCTTCACTTGGCCCTTCGGTCACTTGGAGATGGCCAAGACATGGTTCAGAGAGAGATGTGTGTCCACATTCTGTCACCTCCGTTCTGCGGGCATCAACGTAGTCTTGCCCGTGCTCTCTGTTAGTGCACGAGTTGCCCACTATCACCCATCCTAGGTCGAGTCTTTGGGCGTATGGCGCGTTGTGGGGTCCGTTGTGCTGTTTACGGACTTTATGTACCCTCATGATGTCCCTACCGAGCAGCAGCAGGATCTTGGCGTCTTGTTCCACCGGCCGGATGTGGTTGGCTATTCCTTTGAGGTGGGGGTAATGGAGTGCCACGTCTGGTGTGGGTATCTCGTCCCTGTTTGTGGTCATGTGGTTGCACTCGATGAGTGTGGGAAGGGGCATGTTCACTTTGCCGTCTATTGAGCATATGGTGTAGCCGTTCACTCTTCTCCCTGTGGTCTCCATTTGCCCTGCGCACGTTCTGAGAGTGTAAGGAAAGGCACCATCTTGTATGTTAAACATGTCGAAGAACTCTGACCTGACCAGTGATCGGTTGCTCTGGTCGTCGAGGATTGCGTACATCCGAATAGCCTTCTCAGGTTGTCCCTGGGGGTGCACTGCGACAAGGCATATTTTGGAGCAGGACATTTTGTCACCTTCTTTTCCGCAAACCTCAGTGCGCTGAGATGTGACGGATGTTGACTCTCCTTCTTCTTTCTCCCCGCCATGCTCCGCTATGGAGGATGGGTTCTTGAGTTGGTGGAGTGTCATCGCCTCTGGGTGTAACGCTGTCACGTGCTTGTCACTCTCGCACACTGTGCATTTGATCTCTTCCTTACAGTCCCTGGCTAGATGGGTCGTGGAACCGCAGCACTTGAAGCAAACTCCGAATTCTCCAAGTAACCTCTTGCGTTCCTCTAGGGACTTCATCCTGAACCCAAAGCACTTGTTGAGTGGGTGTGGCTTCTTGTGTATGGGACATTCCCTGTTTGGGTCCCTTGGTTCCTTGTCTCCGGCGACCGACTGATCGGGAGTAGTTTGGGCCGTGGGAGGCACGTCCGTCCTGCGGGCCGAGATGGGTGTTTGGGGGTTACCATATCTCGTCGCTGGTCTCTCGTTCTTCGGGCTGCTTGCACTGTATGTGGTTTGCGCACCTAAGATGAAACTGGGATCGTTTCTTGTCTTTGCCGCTTCGCAGATGAAGCTCACGAAGAATGAGAATGGGGGGAAGACAACCTGCTTCTCCCTTTTGTATTTGGAACCTTGTGAAAGCCACCTTTCTTGGAGGTTGAAGGGTAGCTTCTCCAGGATGGGTCTCACTCCACGAGCTGAATCTAGGGCGTTGAGACCTATTAAGGAATGGTCTTTCCTTGCGAACTCCAGTTCTTGCAGCAGGTCTCCAAGATCTCGTAACTTCGAGTAGTCTTTACTCGTGATCTTGGGGAAGCTCTCGATTCTTTTGAAGAGTGAATCCTCGACTGCTTCAGGGCTGCCATAGGTCTCTTCTAGCCTTTCCCACACTAGGTCCAGGCCTACTTGGGGTTGATGTGCGTTTGCCGTCCGAAGTCTCTGCGCTTGCTCCCTGGATACGTTCCCCAAGAACTTAACTAACAGGTTGAGCTCTTCCCTTGCTGAGAAGTCCAAGCTGTCGATTGCGTCTTTGAACGTGAATTTCCACGTCCGGTAGTTCTCAGGGCGGTCGTCGAAGCTGATGAGTCCTGCGTGCACCAAGTCGCGCCGGATCATGTACTTGGCTATGTCTGTCAGACCTGAGACATCGGCGCGTTTACCCCGTTCTGAGGTAGTTGCTGGGAGGGTCCGTGCGGTCGCCTCTTCCTTGGCATGGACGCGTGATGACTGCTGGCCACTGTGAGGGGCTGTTTTCTCCCGCGTGGGTGTACCTGGATTGCGAGCCTGTTGTGGTGCATCCGTGTGCGCGCTGGCGTGTGGATCACTGTTGCGGCTGTGGCTATCCCAGGCAGCATGTGCCATTGATGGAGCAGCGTCTTCTCCTCGTGGTCCTAGCGAGTCTTCGGTATCTGTGGAGTCGCTCCATCCGTGTTGAGATGGTGCGCTGGTGTTCACACTGAAGAGGCTCCTTACGTAGTCTTCAGTGCGTTGGGCTGGATCCTCTGAAGCTATCCGTCTGTACGGTAGCTCCCCGCCGTCCTGTCTCGCAGCTGCTTCTAGGACTTCGGCTTGGGCTATGGCGGCAGCGGCGTCTTCTTCTTTGCTTAGAGCCTTTAGATCCGCGTCTAATTCGGCCTTTCTACGTGCATTGGCAGCGGCGGTGGTAGCAGCGGCGGCGGCATTGGCAGCGGCGGCGGTAGCAGCGGCGGCGGCATTGGCAGCGGAGGCGGCGGCGGCGACCTGCTCCTCCTCTTCTATGCGCGCCTTTTCTGCCCTTACGGCTGCCTCTCTCCGACCATATTCGGCCCGGGCACGTGCGGCCTCTGCAGCGGCTCTCGCCTTGGTAGCGTTTGTGCTTGCGCTGGACGCGTTAGACTGCGCTGATCTTGCTGACCTTGATGAGTGTCTGGATGTGCTTGAGCGCTGCGATGCGGTTTCCAGCAAAAGGTCCTTTCTCCTACTCTCAGCCTCCGTGATAGTGGTACGTACGCGGCTGTGTCGTGCCAGGTCAATGTTGCTCTGTAAGTCTCTTTCTTGCAGGCTTTCGCTGGTGTTGGCCCTGGTCAGGTAAGTAACGTATGCCTCTGATAGCTCTTGATAACGCGAGTGATCAGTCCTTAATTGCGTTATTGCCTGCTCGAGCTGCTGCGCATAGTTGCCAATACTAGTGACATTGCGTATTCCCAGTGTGGTTGTTTCCCAGGCCAACTCTAATTTAGCGCGGTGCGCTTCAATGTCGCTCTCATATTTTTCGCGGGCCTTTTGTGTCAGTGTGACTGTCCGTTTAGGCCTTGCGCCTGCCTGCGCCTGTTGCAGTTGCGCGGCGGTCTCTGTGTCTGAGAGATCGCTTTCCTGCGTGATGTCTGGTGAGGCTCTGAGTTCTGCCATGCTGTAGGTGTGTGTAGGCCTTTGCCAGTGCGTGTGGCGTGCGGTCTTTTACCTTGTCAGCGATGGGCGTCTGTCTCAGATGATGCCGAGCGGTGTCCTGCAGCGTGCAGCGTTGGGGTAGCTGTACTTACAGGTGTCCGTTGGTTCCTCACTGTGGGGCTGAGCAGCGGGTGGACTCAGGCAGAGAAAAAGGCAATTAGGTTTGTGTGTACAGTCTGTTTGCAAAGCTGCTGCCTTGTGTGCAGGGTTGCTCGTGCAGTGTAAGCTGCTTGCTTCTCTGTAAGGTTGCAGGCTGTGTGCAGTTTGCTGTATAAAGCTTGCTGCCCTGTCTGGCAGAGTGAAGCTGCCGCTTGTCCTGGGGTGCAGAGACTATTCTGTTTAGCATAAAGTCTTTGAGTAGTAGCTCCTGTGTGATTCCCTAACACAGGTCTTTGTTTTACTGTTCTGTTTAAACTGCTGCTTGTTTTTGCAGAAAGCTGTAGCAGTTTGCTGTATAGCTGTGTAGAGCTGCACTTTTGTAGCATGAAGGCTGTGAGTGATAGCTTCTGCGTAGACCTCTAATACACGGTCTCTCTCTTACTTTCCTGGAACCAGGGTCACGAATGATGTATGATTAGTTCCAGTAAGCTCAACTCATGTCCTCCCTCTTCCAAAGCATGACAAGTCCTTAATGTCTTTCTTAATTTTATTGCTGGATTAGAAAACACAGGAACTTGTGGGTGTAGTGTAGGCAGAGAGTGCTTCTCTATGTGGGATGCTTCTATGAGGTTGGACTATGGTAAGAGAGAAAGGCCTTACCAGGGGTGGATGCAGACAGGTCTGTACTCACTGTAATCTAGGGTGGAAAAGAAAGTGAGGGGCAGGGGTCACACTAAAGGTTGAGTGGGACTGCACTAACTGTCAGCAAAAGACAGGGGAGAACATGGGAAAGTCCATTAACTGGGAGGACTGGAGAAGCTGCAGTAGCAGTTCACTGATTATGTGCTCAGAGGCAAAAAATGCAACATTGTTGCATGTTACACAGGCACAGTGTGTGTATGTGGAGCCAATGCCTGCAGCTGAACTTAAGGAGCTGACAAGCAGAAGGGGGGTCGGGCAGGAATGTGATTCTTGTTCCATGACAGATTTAGTAGCTATTACGACATGATCCATTATAAAGAAATGGAAATAAACACTAGCCGTTTAATAGTACATTAACTTATTACAAATATTTATTTTTAATAGGTGACTCACCTTGCTCCTGGCAACCCAATCTACAATTTTCCATTGGCAGTGCTTGGTACTAAAAGGCACTGTTTGCCAAGATAAAGCCATCATGGAACCATTTGTCAAAATCAAATTTGTGTTGCACGCGCTGCAGTTGAAGCCATTTATGTCATTTTTGAGGAGTATTCATTTGAAAGCACATTTGCTCCACTTTTGTGGGAGCAAACATGCATAATACAAGTCACCCTAAATTGTATAATTTCTCTCACTTCTCTGTTACTCAGAGAATAATTAGGATCTACTACTGAGCACCTGGTAACATTTTAAATTGCTGGATTTTGCATTAATATGGTATAAATTAAAATGTTAAGCAAAGGTATTTTTGGAACATCTACCTTAATCTCCATCCCTAAATGGGATTAAACTTTAAGTACACTGGCTGTGCAGGAATAACTGAACCTCAATCGCAAAATAAATGAGCCATGGAAACAGCTGTTTCTTTTAATCATTCGCCCATTGTCTTATTCGAACGTAAAATAGGTAAATACCACAATAAAATGTAGTTTTCCAATTTTGTGAGTTACATATTTCTGTTTCCACTATCTTTTCTCAAAACTGTTTCTTACACAGCATTGTACTTAGCTTTTCATTCCTATAATGTACTTATATACATCTTTTATATAGCGCTCACAGCTTTACTTAGCGCTTTAGAAGAGAGACAATACAGTATAGGGAATTATAGTACAATAAATGCAACAAATAAGAACAGACAATAGGACAGGAAATGTCTCGAAGAGCTTACAATCTAAGTGGTATGAAGGAAACTTACAAAGACAGTAGATGGCAGTAATTGCTAGGAGTGACTGTGGGTGTGGGACAGTAACCATGAGTCCAGGCTGTTGGAGCGCTCCATCTAAGAGGTGAGTTTTAAGGTTTGTCTTAAAGGTGGGGACAGAGGGTGCTTGGCATATAGTGAGCGAGTTCCCGTGGTGGGATTCTGCCGGTTCGCACCGGTGCTTGCGAACCTGTTACTAAAATGTCACAAGTTCGCTGAAGCAGTTCTTAATTCTCCTACCTTCATTCACAGCGGTGGGTGGCGTCTAACAGCATTTCCTTGCATCTATCTCCTTGCAAATCCTCTCAATATGGCCGTGGGGCGTCAAATGGCCACGTGTTGCCATGCCAATGCCACGTGACATAACCGCATCACGTGATGTCCGTTGCTATGGCAACGAGATGCTACGTGACGCCACAACGTTGCGTTGTCATAGCAACGCGGCACCATGTGACACCGTGTGGCTATTTTGATAAGGGAAATAGATGCCGGGAGATGCTGTTAGACGCCGCCCGCCACCCAGGTAAGAACCTGTTACTAACATTTTTTAATCCCACCACTGGGGAGTTTTATACTGTAGGTAAAGGACAGTGAGGGAAAAATGTTTAAGGTGAGAGAGAGAGCAGTACAGGTGAAATGGGTGGAAAGGAAACAGTTGTGGGTGGAACGCAGGAGACGAGCAGGAGCCTAGGGAGAGATCAAAGCTAAACTGTAGGGAGGAGCAGATGAGTGGAGAGTCTTAAATGTAACGAGGAGAACTTTGTGGGTGGTTCAAAACTTGATGGGACGCCAGGAGGGGGATTTAAAGGAGGAGATGAGCGGAGACTATTTTGGGAGAACGTGAAATTATTGTAGCAGCAGAATTTTGGATAGATTGCAAAGGAGAAAGTTGTGTAAGATTAATTATCTATTGTTATTATAGATTACAAAATTGCAGGGATTGTAGCCCAAAAAAACTAAAAACAACCTTAATTTATGCTTGTACCAAATATCTCATTTAAATAGGATTTGCAGGGATTCATTTTCATAATAAAAATAACCAAGTACAGCTGAACCCCGGTATAACGCGGTGCTTGGGGTCCACATAATGCGACTGCATTATAAGCGGATAGCGAAAAAAATAAATGGTCTCTGCCCCTCTCCTTTGCCTTGTGTGTCTCTCTGCCCCTCTCCTTTGTCGTGTGTCTCTCTGCCCCTCTCCTCAGCCCTGTGTGTCTCTCTGACCCTCTCCTGTGCCCTGTGTGTCTCTCTGCCCCTTTCCTCTGCCATGTGTGTCTCTCTGCCCCTCTCCTCTGCCCTGTGTGTCTCTGCCCCTCTCCTCTGCGTGTCTCTCAGCCCCTCTCCTCTGCCGTGTGTGTCTCTCTGCCCCTCTCCTTTGCCTTGTGTCTCTCTGCCCCTCTCCTTTGCCTTGTGTGTCTCTCTGCCCCTATCTTTTGCCTTGTGTGTCTCTCTGCCTCTCTGCCCCTCTGTGGCTCTATGGCTCTCTCTTTTGCTCTGTGTTCAGGGGCTGTGGGATTTGAACGTACTTATGTGTGTGACTGTAATTTATTGGGAGCCAACCTCACACCGTGTTATAAGCGGATCCGCGTTGTATCGGATCGCACTATAACGGGGTTGAGCTGTATCTCAAGAAGTTTTAACAATAAACTTGCAGACTATGGGGCAGTAGCATTGACTGGGCATTCTACAACGTCTTTAGAACAGCCTATAAATTCCACTGTGGCTTCCCAGAGGTCCACGACAGCCTATTCTTCTATCACTGGTCCATCTGCTTCAGGGAAACCTTAATCCAGAGTTTCTAATAAAAAATACGACCCTGGGACTCAGGAATACTATTACTATTTACAAATATATCCATGGTCGATATAAGGAAATTTCAAAGGAATTTTTCACCCATGTCCCGGCCTGTTCAAAGGTCATTGAGATAATGGAAATTAAGATTTTATCAGCAAAAAAGCAGAACGACAGTGAAAATGGAGCCTGTGATGGTAGATAAGTGTAGATATGTTTAAGAAAACCCTAGATATCTTTTGTTTGAATTTGCCAAACAGTCAAAACTTATATCGAGGAAGTGATTTGACAGCAATGTAAGATTTTTTTCCCCCTTGTAAGACAAAATTGGCAAATGTTGCACTGAAATTCATTTGTTAGCCTTCCCCGGATAAATCCAATGATACTAGTAGGGTAGGGCCCCGCTTTTCGGCGGCCCGCTTTACGGCGTTCCACTCATACAGCGGTACCGGGAAGGGGACCGCCATGTCTGCACATGCACAGGATGGGGGCTGCCCAGGTCGCGCATGCGCAGAACGGGGGGTGCAGAGATCGCTCATGCGCAGAACGGTGATCGCGCTTGCACAGAACGGAGGTTGCGCATGCGCAGAAGGGGAAGATGCGGAAAATCGGCGGTCCCCCTTTCCGGCGAGTTTTGCTTTGCGGCGGGACCATAGAACGGAACCCGCAGCATTACCGGTGCCCGCCTGTATCTCCATCTCAAAGTAGCAAAACCTTGAAGTCAAATGAGTTGTCTTTTGGTCAGCCTAAAGTACATGTTGCTATGTTAAAATATGTACGACCAAAATTCAGAGTAAAAGTGCCGTTAACAGATAGACTTTTCTTACCAAAAACATAGAACATGATTTACATTTCTATAATTAACCATGCTAATACTACTGGCAACACATAAGGCTTCAGTTTACTGATGATAACCTGCTTTTGCCTGAATTGCAGAAAACATGTTCTGGAGCCATAAAAATGAATTGCCACAACATGTGAATCAACGTTGTCTGTAAACATTGGTGAAAGCAATACACGTATAATCTGTTTTAAGTGGACAATTGTTTTTGTCAGAATTTTATACTGTAAGTCATATTTTTGACTTAGACCAGTGGTTCCCAATCTGTGCGCCGCGGCGCCCTGGTGCGCCGTGGCTTGCCTAGAGGGGCGCCGCGATTATCCCTCGCCACCATCCCTCCGATTATCCATTCCCCACTATCCCTCCTTAATGCCGGTCAGGGCCGCAGGGGATTGGCTGTAGGTCAGAGGAAGCCGGGGGCGGGGCTTCCGCTTTGTGCAGAGCACACGGTGTGTGTGTGTGTCTGCCTTCCTGCTCCTGGTTCCTCTGTCTGCGGTGTCCCGTCCCCTTCTGCCCCGGGTGATAGGAGAAGGTAGCGGGGGTGCAGGGGGGGAGTTGTACATTTGCCTGTCCTGGAGGTGTGTGCAGGGGGAGGCGGGGAGCTGCCTGCACGGATCGCATGCCTTTCCTCCCTCCCCCTCCTCCCCCCCAGTCACTCACATCCTTCGCTGCCTCTGCTCTCCGCTGTGTGTGTATGTTTGTGTGTGTGTGTGTGTGTGTGTGTGTATCTGTGTATCTGTGTGTGAGTATCTGTGTGTGTGTGTATCTGTGTGTGTGTGTATCTGTATCTGTGTGTGTGTGTGTGTGTGTGTGTGTGTGTATCTGTGTGTGTGTGTCAGTGAGTGTCTGGGAGAGTGTGTGTCAGAGTGTCTGAGAGTCTGGGAGAGTGTGTGTCAGAGTGTCTGAGAGAGTGTGTCTGAGAGAGAGAATGTGTCTGAGAGAGAATGTGTCTGAGAGAGAGAGTGAGTGTGTCTGAGAGAGTGAGTGAGTGTGTCTGAGAGAGTGAGTGAGTGTGTCTGAGAGAGTGAGTGAGTGTGTCTGAGAGTGAGTGAGTGTGTCTGAGAGAGTGAGTGAGAGTGTGTCTGAGAGAAAGAGAGACAGTGTGTCTGAGAGAGAGAGACAGTGTGTCTGAGAGAGAGAGAGACAGTGTGTCTGAGAGAGAGTGTGTGTCTGAGAGAGTGAGTGAGAGTGTCTGAGAGAGTGAGTGAGAGTGTGTCTGAGAGAGTGTGAGTGAGAGAGTGTGTCTGGGAGAGAGAGATAGAGAGAATGTGTCTGAGAGAGTGTGTGTCTGAGAGAGTGTGAGTGAGAGTGTATCTGAGAGAGTGTGTCTGAGAGAGTGTGTGTCTGAGAGAGAGTGTGTGTCTGAGAGAGTGTGTGTCTGAGTGAGAGTGTGTCTGATAGACTGAGTGAGAGTGTGTCTGAGAGTGGGTGAGAGTGTGTCTGAGAGAGTGTCTGAGAGTGAGTGTCTGAGAGAGAGTGTGTCTGAGAGAGAGTGTGACTGAGAGAGACACAAACTGCACACTGCAACTGTTAGGTATGTATATACAACTTTGTTTTTACTTTGGGCGCCACAGAAAAATCCTGATCGCCTTGGGGAGCCTTGAGCCGAAAAAGTTTGGGAACCCCTGACTTAGACATTGCATAATGTTTCTGAGTAACATACATACTGTGCATGTATGGCTATACATTTATTGGTGCTAATATATAAAATCTTCTGGGGTCTTACAAGCAAGATAAACAGGATCCTTCACACTTTTATTTTGACATTCTACTGCATTAGGAATAGCTATACAAGCAGGTAGGCCAAGAGTCTGTTATTACTTTTACACTATGATGAAATCAAAGATTGTGCTAGTTTAACAGCTCAGTCCTTACATCAGAGAACACCAGTGCTAATTTTCTTCCATGTGTACATAAGAGGAATGTGCACTAACTACACTGTACACATTGACATAAAGCAGGAGTTAACAGAGAGCTACTGTATGTATCTAGCCAATAATTGGTCATGCCCAAACTTATGAATAAAACTCATGGGGGCATTATTCATTAAAGTGCAATATTGCCGATCGGTAAAACTATTACACGGAAACTTCCATTGAAGTAAATAGGACTCTCTGTGCGATTAGCTCTAATTGGACGCATCGCACTTAAAAGAATGGTCCCTATTGTGGGGTATTCTGGCCCCTTTAAATTGGCAAGTGTGCCTAATAGATAAGTGCAGTGTGTACATGGCACACATAAGCCCAGATAAGGGTGTGAATCACCTACTTCCCCTTCATAAACCAATGTGATGTTGACAATTCCCTTTGGATGAAATTAATGCATCGTTTTCCATATTATAATTCATGGCTTATTTACTGATTTTGCACTGCAGTGGAAGTTTCTTAAAATCGGGGGGGGGGGGGGGGGGGAGGGGTGGTTCCATTAAGAACTGCCTTCCAGTTACAGTAATAAACTGCACAACGGGGTGCAAAATTGGATGGAGTGACATTTTCACAGTGAGTGCAATGTATTAATAAACCCTAATGTGTTTCAGGAACTTAGTGAAAAAGAAAATGTATTCAGTGTTGCTTGACCTTAGTCTCCGGTTCCGGTTGTCCCATCGCTACATTGGCTTACTGAATGATAATATTGAGTACTATTGGCTTTGACATTTCCTCAACAATGCAGCCTCCCATTCACTTTTTCAATGGAGCCTCAACATAGTGATCCCTCCATTAAGAGATAAAATAGTCGATGTTCTCTATACTACATGAAGAAGGTTGCTGTGTTTGGTTCAACGAAGAACCTACTGGAACCTTGCAAAGCATCGTCAGTGGCTGTATATATCACATAGAGAAGAAAAGTCAGTGGCAAGTGGTAAAAACATTGGTCATTAAGTTAGGGGAACATGCTCGTTGACGCCAATTCTGACCTTGGTCAAGTCACTTTACCTTCCTTTGCCCCAGGCTTCAACAATTTAATATAAGATCTTAGTGGTAGGGATCTGTGGTGTCTGTAAATCCAACTATGTTTAGCACAGTATAAACACTATTTATTATTAATATTAACAGCTGTCTGTGAGTAGGTTTACTGGCTATGCACTTCTAAACCCAGGCTGTGCTTAAAAGCTGTGTAATACGGCAGCCATAAGCTTATAGGGATTTATGGTAAATGGATTTGAAGCAAAAAATTACACTGAGTGCTCATTTCAATATAAATACACAGAATCCCTAGCTGCAATGGAAGCATTGTATGCTAAGTTAATGGGGAAAGACAGGTGGCAGACCTGTCTGAGACATGTGAATGTGCTCATAAGTGGTATTTTTATTAATATTTAGACTGTAACCTGTAAAAATGAAATTTTCCACAAAATTATATAATATAGAGCATTTGTACATGTATATAAAAATGTGTATGTGTGTTTATATATACAGTATATACACACACACATACTGTATATCCTTCTCTTATATGTGTGTATATATCACATAGGTATAATGCTATATGTTGTCTTGAATGAAATAGTTTTTAATTATAAGTGTCAAGAAGCCTATCCTTTCACTCCAAGTAAAATAGCCCTAGCACAGATAGCCTCTGAGAGATTGATGCAATTCTCTCTAGAAAAAAGTACAAAAGTCTTGTATTCATAAAATCCACACTTTATAAAGAAAATGCCGTTAAAAAAGTTATTTATCAGCCAATATTTTTACAGTACACGGTAAAATGGTGTATTTTTGATGCAATCTAGGAGTGCTTACCTTGGTAAAAACACACTCTCTACTACATAAAAGTCTTGCATAAGCACGTCTCTGTCTGGCTTGGAAGTAAGGTTGCCTACGGTATAGCCTATTCCCAGTTGAATGGTGCCTTTAATAGCGGATGACGCTGTCTGTAAAGAGAAGATACATATATACATCAGTTTCCAACAAGTGAGCTATTGTAACATGTTGTAAGCCTTCTTTGTGCAGGACCTATTTTTCATTAGTAGCTTTGGAAGGGACTGAAATTTTATATCGGAGGTGATTTGATTATCTCTGGCCAGTTCTGCTTTACTTGGCCACGGAAGAAAGAAAAGGCTCACCTCTAATTATCTTAAACTGTAACAATTCCCAGAGTTTAACAATAGAAACCGTCTGGAGGGGTAATCCATCCATTTAATTTGCAGAGTAACTAGTTCTGCCTGGAGCACTGGGCCTTTGCAATAACAATGAATTCATGCTTTAAAGATACATTTACTATTGCAAATACATGTTCTAATTTACTTTTATGAGATACAAAAAAATCTTCATTAAATAGCTTCAACATATTGCAGTTACATCCTGTGGGGAGGGAGGGGCTGAGCGAACACTTGACTCTACTTTGACAAAATCCGGAACTTTCTCAAAACAGGTCGTTTTTGTACAGAAATTAAAAAATTAAGACGCCAATGTGAAATTGCAGTTACATTTTCATAAGCCCTCCTAATATCAGCAATTATGACACAGGCTCTGGATATAAAAATCAGTCTTGAGTACTTATAGAAAATTATAAGATTTGATATATAAAATATGTATCTAATGATATACAAAGCTTACGGATGTGAATTTTGAAAGTCTTCAGAGACCACCAGTGGACCTGAGACATTGTGGAGCCTCTTTAGCAGCAAAGGAGTTACAACATACTTCATTCACTTCAATATAATCAATCATGGCAGTTGTAGCTGCAGTATGCAGGAACAGTTGTAGCTACAGTACTGTATGCAGGAACAGTTGTAGCTGCAGTATGTTACATATTGACCAGCTGTAGGTAGCTATACATAGTTTCCTTTGTATTATTTATTGTTTCCTTTTCTCAGGGCGGATGTGCGGTTTCTGATTTTAATATATATATAAAAAAAAAATCTTCGTAAAATACATGAAGTGCAGGAGCTCGGTGTTTGTATTCTGTGACCAGCACTGACATTTATATATTTTTTCAATTTTGTGGAGCCAACAATTCTTAGATATTTTTATGTCCGTTTAGGATATATATATATATATATATATATATATATATATATATATATATATATATATATGTATGTATGTATGTATGTATGTATGTATGTATGTGTTTATACATGCAACATTCTCCTAGGTCAGAGGTTTGCAACCTTTTTTTTGGTTAAGAAACCTTAAAATTATATTGTGAAATTCTGCGGAACCCCAACCCTCTCTAATAGCGCGTCTGAGATCAGATGAATTGTAAGGAACCCAACTCTCTCTAAGAGGGTGTCTGAGATCAGAAGCATTGTAAGGAATCCCAACCCTCTCTAATAGCGCGTCTGAGATCAGAAGCATTGTAAGGAATCCCAACCCTCTCTAATAGCGCGTCTGAGATCAGATGCATTGCACGGAACCCCAACCCTCTCTAATAGCGCGTCTGAGATCAGATGAATTGTAAGGAACCCAACCCTCTCTAAGAGGGTGTCTGAGATCAGAAGCATTGTAAGGAATCCCAACCCTCTCTAATAGCGCGTCTGAGATCAGATGCATTGTACGGAACCCCAACCTTCTCTAATAACGTGTCTTAGATCAGATGCATTGTAAGGAACCCCAACCCTCTCTAAGAGGGTGTCTGAGATCAGAAGCATTGTAAGGAATCCCAACCCTCTCTAAGAGGGTGTCTGAGATCAGATGCATTGTAAGGAACCCCAACCCTCTGTAATAGCGCGTCTGAGATCAGATGAATTGTAAGGAACCCCAACCCTCTTTAATAGCGCGTCTGAGATCAGATGCATTCTAAGGAACCCCAACCCTCTCTAATAGTGCGTCTGAGATCAGATGCATTGTAAATTCTTCTGTTATTGGGACAATTTTCAAATGACCTGAAAATTGCAAGGAACCCTTTAGGAATGCCTGGGGAACCCAAGGGTTCCTCAGAAACCCCTGTTAAAAAACATTTTCCAAGAAGAATCAAATAAAGGATATGTCATCTGGAAACATGGAACATGTTGGGAGGTGTAGCTAGTTTTGCATAACACTATGTGTATTGACACACATATGTACTGTACTTTTTAGATAGTTCTAAGAGCATGTACAGTTTCATCATTGCATAGAAGGATCTGTCCATACTGTTACTTAATATATAATCCAAGGCTTTAAAGCAACAAAAATAAAATAAGCATATGAGATCAAGCCGACTGATGCTTTAAAATCCTTTCTTGTTTTTCTGAAACTATTATGCAATATTTGACCCAGAAATAGAGCTCCAGTTCATTTAACGTGTATATGTAAACCCCTCTCCAAGCGGATATAATTTGTCAGCACATGACCCTGGGAATGTAATAATGAACTGCTTAATAACATTACTTGCGTTACAAAGGTTTTCTACTTGAGCTCTAAGACCACCCACACACAGCACAGTGTCAAATGATAGTACAGTACTGTACCAACTAAAATAGCTAATCACTGCAAGAACCATGTAAAAATGGTCAATTGTCGCTAGCCATTGTATATAGTTTTTTCCTTCACCCAGCATTTTCCTGCTTGATCCTGTTTCCTTAATATCATTGAAACACTGCAGACTCAAAGGATTCTGGGTACAGGCAAGCAAATGAGAACACAATGTTTTCTCTATTACAGTGTGCCCATAACCTTCTCTAAACTCTTTCTACACTTGAATGTTAAAAGGAAATTCAACAGGGGCAGTATTTTAGGGTTCATTGAGTTTTTTAAAGGGCTCTATGGTTTTGTATTTTCATGCTGGTAAGTGGTATCAGGAAGCTGAAATATGCTACTTTGTATTCCCATATTATGAAGACTGTGTGTAGTGTATGCCAGTACTATGAAGGCTGTGTGTAGCGCAGGGGAGCGCAATCTTTTTTCCCTGCGCCCCCCTGTCGGCTGTCCCCATCTCTGTATGCACCCCCTCCCCTTACCTTGGCTCGGCGTTCTGGACGTCATGACGTCACGTTGCCATGGTAACGCGAAGAGCTGTCTGAGCCAAGGTAAGTGCAGTTTCATTTAGTTTACAGAGGTCTCCGTTGCTTCCCCGGCAGTTAATTTAAGTGCCACCAGGAAGCACGCGGGGCCTCTGTAAACCCAGCTCCCCCCGCAGACAATCTCCCCCAGTTTGCGCATCCCTGGTGTAGTGCATGACCATACTATGAAGGCAGTGTGTATGCATGGTCATAATATAAAGGCTGTATATACTGTATGCCCATACTATGAAGGGTGTGTGGGTGCATGTCCATATTATGAAGGCTGTGCATAGTGTATGCCCATATTATGAAGGCTGTGAGTAGTGTATGCCCATATTATGAAGGCTGTGAGTAGTGTATGCCCATATTATGAAGGCTGTGAGTAGTGTATGTCCATATTATGAAGGCTGTGCGTAGTGTATGCCCATACTATGAAGGCTGTGAGTAGTGTATGCCCATATTATGAAGGCTGTGAGTAGTGTATGCCCATATTATGAAGGCTGTGAGTAGTGTATGCCCATATTTTGAAGGCTGTGAGTAGTGTATGCCCATATTATGAAGGCTGTGAGTAGTGTATGCCCATATTATGAAGGCTGTGCGTAGTGTATGCCCATATTATGAAGGCTGTGAGTAGTGTATGTCCATATTATGAAGGCTGTGCGTAGTGTATGCCCATACTATGAAGGCTGTGAGTAGTGTATGCCCATATTATGAAGGCTGTGAGTAGTGTATGCCCATATTATGAAGGCTGTGAGTAGTGTATGCCCATATCTTGAAGGCTGTGAGTAGTGTATGCCCATATTATGAAGGCTGTGAGTAGTGTATGCCCATATTATGAAGGCTGTGCGTAGTGTATGCCCATATTATGAAGGCTGTGCATAGTGTATGCCCATATTATGAAGGCTGTGAGTAGTGTATGCCCATATTATGAAGGCTGTGAGTAGTGTATGCCCATATTATGAAGGCTGTGAGTAGTGTATGCCCATATTATGAAGGCTGTGCGTAGTGTATGCCCATATTATGAAGGCTGTGAGTACTGTATGCCCATATTATGAAGTAGTGTATGCCCATATTATGATGGCTGTGAGTAGTGTATGCTCATATTATGAACACCTTGATAAAGCACAGCGTGCATGAAACGCATTGGTGCATTTTTTATCCTCGTTTGTGGTCGACCTAATAAATATATTTTTTATGGGAGACCCCTCTTTATAATTTTTTCCTGTTTGCTGGATGTTGGTGGTGATCCGCAATTCCACCTCTTTTTCCTATTTCACATGATGCGTTGCCATTTGACATTGCGTTGTCATGTCAATGCGTCACTGAAGAGCCGGCTGAGAGCAGGTAAGGGAAGTTGCAGAAGCCCCACACCTCTCCCAGCATTTCATTAATATGCCTGGGGGAAGAACGCGTGGGCTTTGCAACTGCCCGGCCCCCCCCCCCCCCCCCTGCACTAGCCTCTTGTATGGAACCGTATCCAAAGCCTTTGCAAAATCTAAGTAGACCACATCAACCGCATTACCCTGGTCTAAATTCCTACTTACCTCCTCAAAGAAACTAATAAGGTTAGTTTGGCACAAGCTATCCTTCATAAATCCATGCTGACTATTACTAATAATTTAGTTATCCATTAGGTATTCCTGAATATTATCCCATACTAAACCTTCAAGTAGCTTCCCAAATATTGATGTTAGGCTTACAGGTCTGTAATTCCCCGGTTGTGATCTAGTTATCTTTTTAAATAATATGCCCATAATAGTATGCCCATATTACTGTATGAAGGGTGTGTGTGGTGTATGCCCATACTATGAAGGCTGTTTGTGGTGTATGCCCATACTATGAAGGCTGTGTGTGGTGTATACCCATACTAAGAAGGCTGTGTGTGGTGTATGCCCATACTATGAAGGCTGTGAGTAGTGTATGCCCATATTATAAAGGCTGTGAGTAGTGTATGCCCATATTATGAAGTAGTGTATGCCCATATTATGATGGCTGTGAGTAGTGTATGCCCATATTATGAAGGCTGTGAGTAGTGTATGCCCATATTATGAAGTAGTGTATGCCCATATTATGAAGGCTGTGAGTAGTGTATGCCCATATTATGAAGGCTGTGAGTAGTGTATGCCCATATTATGAAGGCTGTGAGTAGTGTATGCCCATATTATGAAGTAGTGTATGCCCATATTATGATGGCTGTGAGTAGTGTATGCTCATATTATGAAGTAGTGTATGCCCATATTATGATGGCTGTGAGTAGTGTATGCTCATATTATGAACACCTTGATAAAGCACAGTGTGCATGAAACGCATTGGTGCATTTTTTATCCTCGTTTGTGGTCGACCTAATAAATATATTTTTTTATGGGAGACCCCTCTTTATAATTTTTTCCTGTTTGCTGGATGTTGGTGGTGATCCGCAATTCCACCTCTTTTTCCTACTTCACGACACCATGTGATGCGTTGCCATTTGACATTGCGTTGTCATGTCAATGCGTCACTGAAGAGCCGGCTGAGAGCAGGTAAGGGAAGTTGCAGAAGCCCCACACCTCTCCCAGCATTTCATTTATATGCCTGGGGGAAGAACGCGTGGGCTTTGCAACTGCCGCGCCCCCCCCCCCCCAGTTGTCGCACCCCTGCACTAGCCTCTTGTATGGAACCATATCCAAAGCCTTTGCAAAATCTAAGTAGACCACATCAACCGCATTACCCTGGTCTAAATTCCTACTTACCTCCTCAAAGAAACTAATAAGGTTAGTTTGGCACAAGCTATCCTTCATAAATCCATGCTGACTATTACTAATAATTTAGTTATCCATTAGGTATTCCTGAATATTATCCCATACTAAACCTTCAAGTAGCTTCCCAAATATTGATGTTAGGCTTACAGGTCTGTAATTCCCTGGTTGTGATCTAGTTATCTTTTTAAATAATATGCCCATAATAGTATGCCCATATTACTGTATGAAGGCTGTGTGTGGTGTATGCCCATACTATGAAGGCTGTGTGTGGTGTATGCCCATACTATGAAGGCTGTGTGTGGTGTATGCCCATACTATGAAGGCTGTGTGTGGTGTATGCCCATACTATGAAGGCTGTGTGTGGTGTATGCCCATACTATGAAGGCTGAGTGTGGTGTATGCCCATACTATGAAGGCTGTGTGTGGTGTATACCCATACTATGAAGGCTGTGTGTGGTGTATACCCATACTATGAAGGCTGTGTGTGGTGTATGCCCATACTATGAAGGCTGTGTGTGGTGTATGCCCATATTACTGTATGAAGGCTGTGTGTGGTGTATGCCCATACTATGAAGGCTGTGTGTGGTGTATGCCCATACTTTGAAGGCTGTGTGTGGTGTATGCCCATACTATGAAGGCTGTGTGTGGTGTATACCCATACTATGAAGGCTGTGTGTGGTGTATACCCATACTATGAAGGCTGTGTGTGGTGTATGCCCATACTATGAAGGCTGTGTGTGGTGTATACCCATACTATGAAGGCTGTGTGTGGTGTATGCCCATACTATGAAGGCTGTGTGTGGTGTATGCCAATACTATGAAGGCTCTGTGTGGTGTATACCCATACTATGAAGGCTGTGTGTGGTGTATACCCATACTATGAAGGCTGTGTGTGGTGTATGCCCATACTATGAAGGCTGTGTGTGGTGTATGCCCATACTATGAAGGCTGTGTGTGGTGTATGCCCATACTATGAAGGCTGTGTGTGGTGTATACCCATACTATGAAGGCTGTGTGTGGTATGAAGGCTGTGTGTGGTGTATGCCCATACTATGAAGGCTGTGTGTGGTGGATGCCGATACTATGAAGGCTGTGTGTGGTGTATGCCCATACTATGAAGGCTGTGTGTGGTGTATACCCATACTATGAAGGCTGTGTGTGGTGTATACCCATACTATGAAGGCTGTGTGTGGTGTATGCCCATATTACTGTATGAAGGCTGTGTGTGGTGTATGCCCATACTATGAAGGCTGTGTGTGGTGTATGCCCATACTATGAAGGCTGTGTGTGGTGTATACCCATACTATGAAGGCTGTGTGTGGTGTATACCCATACTATGAAGGCTGTGTGTGGTGTATACCCATACTATGAAGGCTGTGTGTGGTGTATACCCATACTATGAAGGCTGTGTGTGGTGTATACCCATACTATGAAGGCTGTGTGTGGTGTATGCCCATACTATGAAGGCTGTGTGTGGTGTATGCCCATACTATGAAGGCTGTGTGTGGTGTATACCCATACTATGAAGGCTGTGTGTGGTATGAAGGCTGTGTGTGGTGTATGCCCATACTATGAAGGCTGTGTGTGGTGTATGCCGATACTATGAAGGCTGTGTGTGGTGTATACCCATACTATGAAGGCTGTGTGTGGTGTATGCCCATACTATGAAGGCTGTGTGTGGTGTATACCCATACTATGAAGGCTGTGTGTGGTGTATACCCATACTATGAAGGCTGTGTGTGGTGTATGCCCATACTATGAAGGCTGTGTGTGGTGTATACCCAGACTATGAAGGCTGTGTGTGGTGTATGCCAATACTATGAAGGCTCTGTGTGGTGTATACCCATACTATGAAGGCTGTGTGTGGTGTATACCCATACAATGAAGGCTGTGTGTGGTATGAAGGCTGTGTGTGGTGTATGCCCATACTATGAAGGCTTTGTGTGGTGTATGCCCATACTATGAAGGCTGTGTGTGGTGTATGCCCATACTATGAAGGCTGTGTATGGTGTATGCCCATACTATGAAGGCTGTGTGTGGTGTATGCCCATACTATGAAGGCTGTGTGTGGTGTATGCCCGTACTATGAAGGCTGTATGTGGTGTATACCCATACTAAGAAGGCTGTGTGTGGTGTATGCCTATACTACGAAGGCTGTGTGTGGTGTATGCCGATACTATGAAGGCTGTGTGTGGTGTATACCCATACTATGAAGGCTGTGTGTGGTGTATGCCCATACTATGAAGGCTGTGTGTGGTGTATGCCCATACTATGAAGGCTGTGTGTGGTGTATGCCCATACTATGAAGGCTGTGTGTGGTGTATACCCATACTATGAAGGCTGTGTGTGGTGTATGCCCATACTATGAAGGCTGTGTGTGGTGTATGCCCATACTATGAAGGCTGTGTGTGGTGTATGCCCGTACTATGAAGGCTGTGTGTGGTGTATGCCCATACTATGAAGGCTGTATGTGGTGTATACCCATACTAAGAAGGCTGTGTGTGGTGTATGCCCATACTATGAAGGCTGTGTGTGGTGTATACCCATACTAAGAAGGCTGTGTGTGGTGTATGCCTATACTACGAAGGCTGTGTGTGGTGTATGCCCATACTATGAAGGCTGTGTGTGGTGTATACCCATACTATGAAGGCTGTGTGTGGTGTATGCCCATACTATGAAGGCTGTGTGTGATGTATGCCCATACTATGAAGGCTGTGTGTGGTGTATGCCCATACTATGAAGGCTGTGTGTGGTGTATGCCCATACTATGAAGGCTGTGTGTGGTGTATACCCATACTATGAAGGCTGTGTGTGGTGTATACCCATACTATGAAGGCTGTGTGTGGTGTATACCCATACTATGAAGGCTGTGTGTGGTGTATACCCATACTATGAAGGCTGTGTGTGGTGTATACCCATACTATGAAGGCTGTGTGTGGTGTATACCCATACTATGAAGGCTGTGTGTGGTGTATACCCATACTATGAAGGCTGTGTGTGGTGTATGCCCATACTATGAAGGCTGTGTGTGGTGTATGCCCATACTATGAAGGCTGTGTGTGGTGTATGCCTATACTATGAAGGCTGTGTGTTGTGTATGCCTGTACTACGAAGGCTGTGTGTGGTGTACGCCCGTACTATGAAGGCTGTGTGTGGTGTATGCCCATACTATGAAGGCTGTGTGTGGTGTATGCCCATACTATGAAGGCTGTGTGTGGTGTATACCCATACTATGAAGGCTGTGTGTGGTGTATGCCAATACTATGAAGGCTCTGTGTGGTGTATGCCCATACTATGAAGGCTGTGTGTGGTGTATACCCATACTATGAAGGCTGTGTGTGGTGTATGCCCATACTATGAAGGCTGTGTGTGGTGTATACCCATACTATGAAGGCTGTGTGTGGTGTATGCCCATACTATGAAGGCTGTGTGTGGTGTATACCCATACTATGAAGGCTGTGTGTGGTGTATACCCATACTATGAAGGCTGTGTGTGGTGTATGCCCATACTATGAAGGCTGTGTGTGGTGTATGCCCATACTATGAAGGCTGTGTGTGGTGTATGCCCATACTATGAAGGCTGTGTGTGGTGTATACCCATACTATGAAGGCTGTGTGTGGTGTATACCCATACTATGAAGGCTGTGTGTGGTGTATGCCCATACTATGAAGGCTGTGTGTGGTGTATGCCCATACTATGAAGGCTGTGTGTGGTGTATGCCCATACTATGAAGGCTCTGTGTGGTGTATACCCATACTATGAAGGCTGTGTGTGGTGTATGCCAATACTATGAAGGCTCTGTGTGGTGTATACCCATACTATGAAGGCTGTGTGTGGTGTATGCCCATACTATGAAGGCTGTGTGTGGTGTATACCCATACTATGAAGGCTGTGTGTGGTGTATGCCAATACTATGAAGGCTCTGTGTGGTGTATGCCCATACTATGAAGGCTGTGTGTGGTGTATACCCATACTATGAAGGCTGTGTGTGGTGTATGCCCATACTATGAAGGCTGTGTGTGGTGTATACCCATACTATGAAGGCTGTGTGTGGTGTATGCCCATACTATGAAGGCTGTGTGTGGTGTATACCCATACTATGAAGGCTGTGTGTGGTGTATACCCATACTATGAAGGCTGTGTGTGGTGTATGCCCATACTATGAAGGCTCTGTGTGGTGTATACCCATACTATGAAGGCTGTGTGTGGTGTATGCCCATACTATGAAGGCTGTGTGTGGTGTATGCCCATACTATGAAGGCTGTGTGTGGTGTATGCCCATACTATGAAGGCTGTGTGTGGTGTATGCCCATACTATGAAGGCTGTGTGTGGTGTATACCCATACTATGAAGGCTGTGTGTGGTGTATACCCATACTATGAAGGCTGTGTGTGGTGTATGCCCATACTATGAAGGCTGTGTGTGGTGTATGCCCATACTATGAAGGCTGTGTGTGGTGTATACCCATACTATGAAGGCTGTGTGTGGTGTATGCCCATACTATGAAGGCTGGTATGTCTATACCAAGAAAGCTTAATGTGGCGTAAAAATGTAATGTCCTTCAATTGTGTCTGGTTCTCACAATGTAGTTCTTTTCTGCATATTCACCTTCCTGTTTGGTGGTAAGTTTGGGGTTCTGGTAACAGCTTTCATTCACTATACATAACTTGCAAAGTCTGCCCCACATCCTTTGCAACTTGCTCTGAGCGTAACACTGCAGAACACCATTAAACATTTTCACCTGCTTGTTGTTTTTTATATGTATTTTTTTCATTATCACTATACATTTCGACAGTGTGGCTGAAACCCTTCAATGCTGTATGGCACTGCACCGCACATCAATACCTCGCAGGTCTGTGATAATCAATGGGTTACCAATCATCAATTAAAGCAATGTTGGCTGTTTTTCTCAGGAATGCAAAAGATAAACAATTTTTCAACAGGAATCATAAAACAAAAATCCGTCATATCCTCCAGTTACTTGTCTACTTTACTGCTGACTGGCTTTATTAACATACTTTAACCACAGAACAAAACGCTCAATAGACACTTAAAAAGCCCATTAGCTAAATGTAAGTAGCTGGTACAGCCAGTTTTTCCTGTGACTAATAATTTTTTTTTGAAAGCATAATTAGAGAACGATAATGCCTACGTCTTACATTTGCATAGCAGCCGCTTGGAAAGCGCTGCTGTTTTCTATCCACAACAATTGGCTGTTAAAGCAACAGTTTTACTTACTCTGCAACTCTAAGTAAGACCGGCTTGCATTTTAAAATCTAATTTCAGCCAATAAAGCTGCATTATAATCAGTAAACGGTTTTTCTTTCTGCTGGCCAGCACGGTATTTCCTGTTATTAAGTGCTCCTTATGTAGCACTGGTAGTGTACAGAGCTGTACGTAGCATTTTGCAGGCGCAATGAGTTCCTGCCACGTAGAGCTTACAATCTAATCATAAGAAGGATATTAGGCGACTTGAGGCACAAGGAGAGCCGACAATGAAAATCGAATTGCCCCCTTCAAAGGCAGTGACATTACCCGTGTAATATCGCTTGTTCAGCCCATATTGAACATATTCTGGGGGTTTTTTTTATGTCACACAAAAAATCTAGTCTGGATAATAATCCAAGCTATCGCAACTCATTTCCCAACCCACACGGATAAACCTGAAATCGCATAACCATTCCTTGCTAGACTGGATTCTCTCCTCAAACCCCAGCAGAATCCAATCCTCTGGCATCCTGCCTGATATTTTCAGTGTCCATGCAATAGTGTACTGTGTAAGAAAAATTAAACCGCCCCATTCAAGTCCTAAAGTTCTCCTCACTAGAACATTTAAAAACTTTAACCCACAACAGTTTCTGGATGACCTTACCAACTGCCCATGGCACAGAATCGATTTAATTCCCGACCCTGATTCTGCGCTCGACTATTTCCAATCCGAGTTCTTAAAACTCTGCGATACCCATGCTCCACTATGCAAAATAAGGGTACGGGGGGCCCACCTTCCATGGGTTACACCTGACCTTATAGCACTCTACCAGTTCAGGGATGCCTTGTGGAAAAGCTACAAAGTAACTGGCACTACCAAGGATCTCAATCACTACAGATGCATGCGGAACATGTGCACAAGGCAAACAAGGCATGCAAAAGCACAATATTACTCTGACAATCTCCACCAGAATACATCAAACCCAGCTAACTTCTGGAAGGTTATCAACAATATATTCCAGCCTCCTAACCATCAACAACCAAGTAATATCACTAAGGGGGATATTACTCTGCCAAACCCCACTGACATTGCAAATGCATTCAATGATTACTTTGTGGGGTGTGCCACTAACTTATTAGCGAAACGCAGCCCAAACCACAAACCTGAATCTCATCCTGGGAGTACCCCTACAGTCCCACCCCCTCCCAACACTGCCTACAATTTTCAATTTGGCCCAGTATCTGAAGAGGAGATTATACAAGCGCTCCTCAAACTAAAACTAAGCAGCCAATGTGGACCCGACTTACTACAATCTAGGTTCCTACGACTTGGTGCCCCAGCCATTGCCAAACCAATTGCGTCCATAGTCAACTCTATCCTGTCTGCAGGCTATATCCCTAAGACCTGGAAAACTGCCAGAGTTGTCCCAATCTTCAAAAGTGGGGACAAAAACACTGTCTCAAACTACAGGCCAATCTCACTTCTCCCAATTCTATCCAAAGTCATGGAAAAATGTGTCCACTCCCAATTAAGCGATTTCTATACCAAGACAAATTTCCCTAGCCAATTCCAATCAGGGTTTCGTCCCAAACACTCCACCGTAACTACCCTGCTAAAAGTTTGCAATGAAATCCAGTGTGGAATGGAACGGGGACAACTCACTGGTGCAGTATTCCTAGATTTTGCAAAGGCTTTTGACACAGTTGATCATGTTATCCTGCTTAACAAACTCCAGAGCTCTGGAATAGGGAAACATGCTTTAAACTTGTTTCAGTCCTACCTATCAGGAAGATCCCAACATGTGTCCATCTCAGGCTCTAACTCCAACCCCCTGGATATCACCTGTGGTGTCCCCCAAGGCTCTGTTCTGGGCCCCCTACTCTTCTCAGTGTTCATTAATGATCTTCCCACAGCTTGTAAGGAAGCCTCAATACACATGTATGCAGATGACACAATCCTATATGCACACAGCCATAGCCTCTCTGACCTTCAACACATACTTCAGTCTGACTTTTTGAGACTCGAAAACTGGATTTCCCAAAACAAACTGTTTTTAAACACTGACAAGACTGTAACAATGGTATTTGGGACCAAGACTAAATTTGTAAAGCTTCCAGTGACTGAGCTCCTGATTAGAACCAACGCTAACACCACCCTAACACCTGTCACTAGTTTTAAATACCTGGGCTTATGGTTTGACTCCCACTTAACATTCGGGATGCACATTGATACCCTGACAACCAAGACCTATGCCAAACTAGGGGTACTTTACAGGAACAAATCCTCCCTAAGTCTCCTGGTCAGAAAGCGTATCGCACAGCAGATGCTAATGCCAATTATTGACTATGGAGACATAGTATATGGCTCGACTCCTCAAACCCACCTTAGCAAACTTGACACCCTCTACAATTCAATTTGTCGTTTTGTTCTCCAATGCAACTACAACACACATCACTGCGAAATGCTCAAAGAACTAGATTGGTCAACACTAGAGTCTAAGCAAAGAAAAGATAGAAAGCTCCCTAATAGCTGCACAAGAGAACACCTATACCTATATTAAAAATTACTATTTATTAAAAAATGATTAAAATATATTTATTACAGCAAAAAACTAACGTGAACCAAAGTGATTAAAATAAATTAAAAATTAAAAACGGAGGAGGTAACTGTATGCCTAGTTCAAACTAACAGTGTATGCTAGGAATAACTATTTTAGAATGTCCCACTGCTATATGATTATACTAACAGTGGTAGTTATACCAATACAGTTCTATATAGTTTGAGGACTACACCTAAATGGAGAGTATAGCTTAATATAGTGTGTGTGCTCAGAATAATATAGTATATTTGTTGAGCCAGGTAATGCTAGTATACGGATATATACACACACATATGTACCAGACCAACAGGTTCAAAGGTAAATGAACCTAGAGGTCTGTTATGTTTAGCAAAACAGCTATTTCAAGATCACAAAGTATGTGTCTTGTACTCGGAACCATGACAAATAGGAGAGTAGTCAGAGTGTTGTGCTTCCTTTAGAAGGCTCCGAAACACTCTAACTGAGAAAAGGCAACAGACCTCTCCGATATAGCCAGCGCACTAGGTACCCCAGGTGGCCGGCTAGTTATGCTCAACCCACGGGCTTAATATCTGCACATATGGATGTAATGCCTTTAGTGTTTTCTTTGTAGGGTGTTTATGTTGTATGTAACCCCTGTGGTGCCTGCAGGCATTCCTTTGCAATGCATTCTTTGCCTCAGCCATCAAAGGGATTACATTATTTTCTGCCACAGGGTTTTTTTAAGACTTTTCCCTTTTCAGTGTAATATCTCCCACGCCTTCACAATAGCATCTCTAACACTGAATAATGCTGATTTCTATGAGTTCTTTTTTTAATGTTGCTAGCGCTGTTAAACGCTGAGTTAATGCAATTTTCATGAATGCAAATAAGATGAATATTGCTACCCATGTATAAATAATTCTTAGTGAGTACGGTGGTCCTTCTAAAAAATATTCCAGCAATTCTATTTCTTCAAAATGCCAATTGTGAACGCAGCTATATTGACCTTTAGTGAATCCCTTCTAGCCCATAGAGTTCCCTGTATACATGCAAGATAATGTTTGCTTTGACAATCCACACCATTGCCTGCCTGTGGCTGTGCCACATGAAGTTTACTTGTTAATAAAGTTTCTTACATTTGAAGCAGATCATTAACCAAGGAGAATTACAATACTTCAGGTCTGGCAGAGTTTTTAATGTAGAAAAAAAAGGGTCTGCCAAGGCACAGAGTTGAATATATCCCATTAGAATATGTGTGTCATTTGACTCCCAACGTCTCCTATCATGACTGCTCAAATCACAAGCTTACCGACACTGGGAAAGTACCCCGATACAGTGACAAGCTGAGAGACGTCCACTAACCCCCACATCCCTGTGTGAAACTGTTACCCATATACCGTGCAATCATTATACCCTACCCCCTAGTATTCGTGTAATTATTGTCCCCCACCCCCTATTATTCACGCTTTGGCAATACTGAAATGTTCTTTCGTCATTCCAATAAAGCTGATTTGATTTGATAGAGACGCAGAATGAAAATGCCTATCTTTGCATTAACTTTGCTCTGAAATTGCCTAAAACACTGATCTTAGAGATGACTTCACACAGCTCTTTCATTCCGAGTTTTGATTACATAAATGATCCCTTATGAAGCCTAAAGGAGGGGAGCTAATAATCAGCAAGAGAGGAAACTGGGATTAAGTATATACACGCAGATACCGAAACAAAATCATAAGTACACGTGTTCCCAATCTTCCTGCTTCTTCCAGTGACTGCGACTTCTGAGCAACTACCTGGACAAACATGTCCATATGTGTTTCCCTATGCAAAACTAGAGAGCCGTGCCAATGCAAAGAAACTAATGAGTGGATCCAATCACAACCCTGGTTATTATAGCCTCGACTATTCATGCCTGCGGCATATTAAAAGACAAAGTGTACAGCTGTTCAACGCAGGAGAATAAACTGCAAACACAGCACAGATTACGCTCACATCGTTTTTTCACTAGCGCCCTGAAAAGTAGCTAGCAAACATTTGACCTCCTGACCGTAACATTTGGTACTTCACTATACCATCAGTCACATAACTAAGGACACAAACTCCCGGTTGGCAGAGTTTGCATTGGAATATTACATTTTTTTTTTTAAAAAGAGACGCCCCACCTGCACCCTACTAACCTGTTACTAGAGGCCCCAGAGATGTATTAATTTCCAGTGCATCGCAGGGCCCTTTGTAAATGTGGGAGTAGATAGTCAGCAATTGGTCAGGAATTAGCCATCGGCTTCCAGTGGACAATACCTTTATCCAATGAGTTATTACAGGCACTAAGGTTTTACTGTTGTGGGTTAAGGTAGTCCACAGGGCACATGGAAATGTGCCACACATCAACAGTCCTGCTGTGGAAGAACTCTGTAAGTATAATCCATCTTTCACAGACACTGCCGGCTTCCTTGCATGCTGTCCAGTTTTAAAAGGAATGCAACACAGAGGAAACCTTCCAACAGGGTGTAATAAAATATTTATTGCGCTAAGGCTTCACATGAGAAAATATTTGTCATTGCCACCGTAGAACACGAATCATTCTTTTGGAAACCTTATGCAAGTAGAAATTTTAGGAAGTTTCACATTTATTTTGGACAGATTATTGTCTCTGGAGTGGATGGGGCTAGGTCTCGTGTAATATCTAATGTGATTCTGAAATAACTTATGCTTCAAAGTAATGTTTCTGGGCTGGAAAGGAATTAAGAAACCCAAAGCTACAGATCATTTATTTGTTGTTTTTTTTTTTATACAGTATCTTTATTTCAAACCCACTGCAATTTGCATCTTGATTTGAGGATTGTCCATGGATACAAAGGGGGTTATGCACTAAGCAGTGATAAGTGCTTTTAAGTGAGATAAAAAGCCATTATAGCGTGATATTGCCTGCTGTGAGACACACAAAGCAGTGATAAGTCTTTTAAGTGAGATAAATGCCTTTATAGCACGATACTGCACTGCTTTGTGAATCTCACAACAGGCAATATCACGCTATAAAGGCATGTATCTCACTTAAAAGCACTTATCACTGCTTTGTGCATAGCACCCAGAAAACCCACTTATCACTGCTTAGTGCATAACCCCCTTAAAAGCACTTATCACTGCTTTGTGCATAGCACCCAGAAAACCCCCTTATCACTGCTTAGTGCATAACCCCCAAAAACAGAGTTCAACTATTACATTTAGAAAAGTGAGAGACACAGCTTTAATGATTCAGCTATGTATTGTGACTTTCAACGCAATATTGTGCACTTTTTCCCTTTTTTCGGAAGGCAAATATAGCAATGAGATGGTCATAATTGCAGAAGTCGTCAGCCATGGCAATATAAAGTCATCTCTTGGGGCTGTCGTAGCATTTTCACTACAGGCAATACTACTGTGGTGAGCCCTGTACCTGGAACGTATTTGCAATGCCTGTCATTTCTCTTTTGCACAAGAGAAGGACACGTGGTAATCTTTACCCAGTGGACTCCAGCCATGATAACTGACATGATCGTAGACCTGTGGACTCCCCATTTATGTAAAACAAAAGTGTAAAATAACTTGCTATCGCTGATGGGAGAAATAAGGCAGTGAAAATAAGGTCTTATCTCCGCACACCACTCGACCACTAACAAGCATTCCGACTGTATGCTACTTAACATTGGACTGAAGAGAGAGAGAGGACAGCCCTTGTTCTGTTTGATGTACACAGTGTCTATTGTCTTATTTAAATGGATTTTAATGGGTGACTTATATCTCTGATATATATCATGCAAGTGGCACTGTCATTCACGGTTTCCGTTCTACAACAGGCAAGCCAGTCTACAGAAATATGGCCCTCGTGTGACACCGTGCTTGCTAGCAGTTTCTTTTTATTTGGGCAGAAAATGTCAATCTTAATCTCACAGTAAAAAGATGGGCAATTTACACTTACCTTTTTATAGGTTTTCTCCCCATTTGGCTTTGCACCTGTGGCATTTCCATTTTCTGTTACAGAAGACATCTAAAGACACAACAGATACTGTTACCTGCTAGTACAATGAAAAGAAATAGATTCCTAGTCACTATTATGCACGGGGCGGAGATATCCTCTTCCTTCCACCCTGTCCCATTGCTGCCCGGTTCTCCCCGTGCTGACAGGGGGCTGCTTTATTGCAGAATGGGTTTTATGTTTAAAGTAGCGGATGCTCAGTGCACTTTTATAACAATGACGCCACTTCAAATGTAACCCAGGATCTTGTTTTTGTGGCTGGTTTCAAAAGAGGGAGAAGCCAATGATAACTTTACCGTGAGGCCAGTGCCTACTGTAACGCTACACTAATGCTGCTTTTGGCTGCAGATCGGGCGGTAACGCCATCAATATGAGATACTTTAGAAAACCACAGGCGTATAAAAGGTTAGATGTGCTCAATTTACACAGAAAAAGAGAACTCTGCAAAAAAAGACTGCAGCCTCCTGAAACCTGATTCTATTTCCCCCGTTCCCACAAGCCCGCACAGCCCCTGCCTGTGCCATGTGAGGGGAATGTATACCTTTCTTCAGTTGCAAGTCATCTGGAGCAGAGGTTAACGAGTGCACTGATCATTTATGCAGTCAATTAGATCCTGAAACGAAAGACACGTGTTGGTTACATGCTGAGATTTACAGAGAAAGTCACTACAAATTACTTCCTTGCTCTTGGTGTAATTGGCAATTTAATTTCTACAACCCGAATATTAGCTTTTGTAGTTTATTTCATATTTTTAAAAGCAATCCAAAAGGGGCTATGTACAAAGAGTACTGTGTACTATTTGAACCATTTGTGAACTAAATTAAGATTTTATTTACAGAAGTCATTTGTCAGTTGAACAAGTGTGTTGACGCGTTTCACATTACAGTATGTACAGTTTGAAAGGACTGTTCAAGTAAGTCTGAAGCAAGGGAAGAAGGAAGGAAGGTAAGGGAAGGATCACAGAAGAAGAGCAATTTAGTGCGTCTCTGGCTTAGCAACTATTTTTATGCATTGTGCATCAACTTCTTTTTCACAGATAAAAGTGTTGCTAAATGGAGACGTTATAGAGGCGGCAGACACGTAAATGATATGCAATATTAAAATTCAAGTGTGCACCATTGCTGAGTGCGACCATAAATGCGTCCACATTGCCCACCAAGTTCTTCTTGGCACAAAAGACACCAATACAAGAAGACAATTCATATCTTTGAGTGTGACACACACCGTAGAAAGAATAAGAGAGCGTGTAAGGACATATAGAACAACATACCAGCCAATAATGGTTGTAGCTGAGGAATAGATTTTTATATAGAGATATCCTATTAATAGATATCCTATTAATGGAAGCAAGATATCCCCTATATAAATAAGGCCATCACTTCCACTGCTTTGCCCGATTCTGCATCCCTTTACTACAGTACCATGGCAGCAGACTGTTGGAAAGTGCCCAAATCCAGACCCACAAAGGCTTACTCATCCTGCCCTTTACATCTGTGTGGTGCTTTATATAGTTACTGCAAAGTGATTTATAGGCTATCTTAAATATATCATTACTATATTATATCGTTGAATTTATTCTTGCTGTCTCGAACCAGGGACAGCTTTGTCCCACCATGTCCTACCTATTTGATGGCTGCGAATGTTTGTCCTACCTATTTGAGCTGTGACTGAGCAGGCATAGACATTGTGCCAATAACAGAATAAGCAATACTGCAGCTGTAGCGCAATTCCACAATATGCACCAATATCTGTACTACAGCATAGCCATTTGATTTGACTGCCCTAGCAAATAATACATTCTTCTTCTAGAACAGTCAATTGAATCAAGTGTTAGGCCAACTGAAAATAAAAATGGCATAATTCCTTAGAATGGAAATTTAAGGGAGCGGCTCAGTGAGTAAAGACACTGACTGGCACTGAGGTTGAAGCAGGGGAACCTGGTTCAATTACTGGTGTCGGCTCCTTGTGACCTTGGACAGGTCACTTTATCTCCCTGTGCCTCAGGCACCAAAAGCATAGATTGTAACCTCTACGGGGCAGGGACTGTGTCTGCAAAATGTCTCTGTAAAGCTCTACGTAAAAACTAACAGCGCTATACAAGAACATGCTATTATTATTATTATTATTGTAAGGCATTTGAAACAGATAATTTGAGTGCCAGGTACAAATAAAATTAAGACAGCAATACTAAATTCTCCTTATTTGTATATGAAAAGCATGTGACGATGTGTTATTCTACATTCTTACCTAAGCCGACAATCATTTGGTGCTCCTGTTACAAATGTGTAAAAATCCTGATTGTGTGCCTAACGAAGTTTCAATCAATCCTTCTGACAGTGTAACTCAGCAGCTACAATGTATCCATACATTACTACGGTAATGTAACAGTAACTATTGTTACAGTTTACAGCTCAAACTGTTGGGAACATTGGCAACAAATGATCCCAAACAGGAAAGTGTTGCAAAGATCTTGCACTGCTTGGGAGGTGGGCTAAAGCCTGCTATAGAAATCAAAACGCATTACAAATGGCATTAGGAGTTAAACAATAATATATATTTTTAAAAGCAGTCACTATTATCTAATACTACAGACTGGATATATTAAAAAAACAAACAAACAAACACAGGATTTCACATGTTTTGTTGCTTCAATTATCCTACAGTGTAAGAATGCCACATTAGTCCCAATTGATTGATTTCATTTCTATTTTCCTACTGTGGCTTTCGACATAATCCCTCTCAATATACACTGCCTGAAACACAGTTGCTTGTTAGTGACACCCTTCTTGTTATTCAGCCCTTTGTAAAATTGTTCACAAGGTGCCTGGAGCAGCAGAGAGACAGAGGGGACATCATGGTGCTGGGGGAACAGCAGCAAGATATTCCTAAACGCTAATCTGTGGTGGGAAGGAGAATTGTGATACAGGAGAGACACCAGAAAGCACGCATGCGCATGCCTGCATTTATCTGCCGCTGCACACTTATTGTAATTCCTGACAAACATGATGTTATCAGAGAGACAATGAGGCAGCTGACTGTGTTATAAACAGGAAGGCCGGGCCGTGGAATGTAAAATTAGAAGCTGTTTGCAGTTACCTTCCCATTGTTATCCCTAAAAAAATACTTCAGGTTTTCAATCAAATAAAAATGAGCGCAAATGATTTATTTGTTTTGGAAACATTTCTCTCATTATCTGTAAACTCCACAGCTAAGTACTAAATCATGACCCTCTTTCTATATGATACATTGAAATTATACACTTTAATAATCTACTCGATTACTGCTTCCTTCCACTGTAGCAACAATCTTTGCTTTACATACTATCCTTATGGACCCCACCCACATTGGCAAACGACAAAAAATAAATTATATTCCATTTCTGAAAGTGTCAATAATGACACAACTTTTTTCATGCAGTGAGTATTTATTACATGAGATTATTTTGTAAATTTTGAACGGACATCTCTACATGTTTCCTAAATTTAACCCCCTGAGTGCAGGAGGAGCAGCGGCACGAGAATGCCACAGCCCCTCCAGGACTTGGCGATTCTGTACTAGCGGCGTCACTGATGACAGAAAGGTAGAATCCTCCTCTTCTGTTCCTTAACTAGCCCAATCTCCCCTAGAAAACAAACACATAGAATATAACCTAGCTACTACGTGTTGGATTCCCTTGAGTGCCAAACCCCACCACATGGTAGCAACACCATGTGGCACTCAACAGAGTCCCTCTTAAAATCACAGGTGCCTGGAATGGACCACCATGGCAGACAGTGTCAGATTAAGCTTCAATTTTAGTCTGATTGTGTCACTGCTCTCATAAGGGAAAGCGAGCCAATGGGATGACACAGCAGTGGATTCTGGGGGAGGCACTAGCAACCAGAGCGTTACACTTAGGCTGGGGCAATGGTACTGCAGACCGTGAGTAGGCGTCCGCACGCTGAGCGAACAGACTGCCTTAAAGCAGTGTTCGTGTCCATGTGGCGTGCGGGCGTGTGTGCGCGGGAGGGGGCGCGCGTTGCGTGAGAAATCAGTTAAACTGATTTCTTAGCGCAACAGACAGGTCACGTGAGCGGTTCGCCCAATGAGGGCGAACCAGCTCCGTAACGCCCCTAGGAACGCCCCCCCATGGCCCGTTAACCATGGCCAGGGAAAGCACCCGCTTTCCCACAGCCTCCGCACGCCTCAGCGAGGGCGAAGGCACCATGGCCCCAGCCTTACACAGTGGTGGTCCTAACTGCTAATACAGATCTTAACAGTGTCTCTCCATTTTCAGCCGCGGCCCCGGAGACAGTGCATGTCGTGACATCACTGAGGGGGTCCATGCTTTTGGATCGGACCCAGCACTACACCTCCCCTTTGAGTGCCGGAAGACCCTCTACACCAAGCAATCATGTGGTCGTGGTAAGGCCCTCCAGGGCGCGGAGGGTTCCACTGGAGCAGTGAATGCGATCTCCCCCTAGATACAAGGGGACCCTAAAGTGCCGGCCCATTCAGGGAAATGTCATGAAGAACTCAAAGATGTAAAGTAGCAGTCTGTGCTGTTCTATATATATCACACAAACGAGGGTCCCTCAACCTCCGACACCACCAGGTTCCAGAGATATTTATGCTTGTTGGTCACCGGGATTATCCTTATTTTAGCGGTAAATAGAAAGAGCAATGTCAAACTCTACATCTCCATATGCACACCTACCTCCCTTCACACACCAAATCTACCCTCAGCTCATTTCCCCCTGTGACTGAGGATGAGGTCTCTGCGCTCCTCTTATCCTTTCACCCTACAACCTTCCCCTTCACCCTGTTCCCTCACATCTCCTCCACTCCCTCTCTGGCACACACTATCCTATCTATCCTAAACACTGCTGCCAGAATCACTCTACTCTTTCCTAAATCTGTCTCAGCGTCTCCCCTGCTGAAATCACTCTCCTGGCTTCCTATCAAATCTCACATCTCGCACTCAATTCTCCTCCTCACTTTTAAAGCTTTACACTCTTCTGCTCCTCCTTACATCACAGCCCTAATTTCTCGCTATGCACCATCCAGACTCTTGCGTTCCGCTCAAGGATGTCTTCTCTCTACCCCCTTTGTATCTAAAGCCCTCTCCAGTTTTAAACCTTTCTCACTGACTGCCCCACACCTCTGGAATGCCCTTCCCCTCAATACCCGACTAGCACCCTCTCTATCCACCTTTAAGACCCACCTTAAAACACACCTGCTTAATGAAGCATATGAGTAGCTCCGCGGCTAATACTATACACCTGATACATAAAGCTTGGCCCTTGAAGACGCACTTACCAGAATGCCCTCCTACTGTCTCTGTACGTCCTTCCTATCTACCAATTAGATTGTAAGCTCTTCAGAGCAGGGACTCCTCTTCCTAAATGTAAATTTTTAAGTCTGAAGCACTTATTCCCATGATCTGTTATTTGTATTATTTGTTATTTATCACATATATTACTACTGGGAAGCACTATGTACATTAAAGGCGCTATATAAATAAAGACATACATACACTCAGCCCCATCCTAACTCACCTCTTTAATCTCTTTCTCATCTCCCGCATATTCCCATCTTCCTTTAAACCTGCACTCATCATGCCCATTGCACTGTACCGGTTCTCAAGAAGTGTACCTGCTTGTTTCTGCTGCTGCACCCTCTTCCCTGCATCCAAGGCCCAATCAGAATCTTCCGCGACGCTGATGGGCTAATCGCACGGCATCACTACACGGCCAACCTATCGGCGTTTACCGAAGATTCTGATTGACCCGCGATCGCAGGCAAGAGTGTGCAGCAGTGGGAAACCTGCACTTGAGTGCCCCCTCAGCAGGCTCAGCCTCCAAGCTGCGAGGACCTGTCCCTGTAACATGGAGGTAAGGAGAGGCTGCCATATAATGTGGGTTATTTTAGTAGTGGGTGGGGGTCATTATACTGTAGTAAGGTTATAATAGTGAGGTTGCTGTATAAGGCTTTGGTCCCGCTGCGTCCGGTGGCGTGCGAGGCTGCGTGCACGTTCCTCACCAGCAGGGGTATCCTTTCCTAGCCGGTCCCAGTCCCCCCTCGCTGCACGCTGCAGTGCGGGTGCGCTGACTGAGGGAGCGGGGCCTTAGCCTAAGGCCTCGTCCAGGGTTGCTGCTTGCTGGCGGAGGCACGCTGATGCGCGCTTCCGCTCGGCACTGAGCCCCTACAGCCGCAATTAGAGCGGCTTTAGTAGGGGCTCGCCTACGCTTCCGCAAGCGCGCGGAAGCGTAGGTCTTAGCAGATTTTTACATTTCAGCGCTCGCCGGAGCGCAGGGCCGGTCACGTGAGCGGTTCGCCCAATGAGGGCGAACCAGCTCCGTGACGTCACTGGCCCGCCCTCGCCCCGCCCCCTGACGGCGCGCTGTCTAAGGCCAGGGAAACCACCCGCTTTCCCTGAGCCTCAGCATGCCAGCGGGGAGCTTGGCCGAGGCCTTAGAGGTGTGTAGGGCATATGAGGGTGACATATGATGGGGTGTGTGAGTCTATATGTGGTGTGAGGGATAGATGTGAGGGTTGAGTAGGTATAGTAAACGTATGTGTACCTTTTTTGTTCTGTGAAATGTTGAGAGGGTATGTATGTACCCCTATACCTGTGTTGTGGGTGTGTGTTTGCCGTCAAGCATACTTTTGTGTGTGTCTATTTCTGTCTGCATTGTTGTTGTAACTGTAACGGGCCGCTCAGCTCCAAAAGTTTGAAAACCACTGACTTATAATAATAGCATGTTCTTGTATAGCGCTGCTAGTTTTAAGTAGCACTTTACAGAGACATTTTACAGGCACAGGTCCCTGCCCCGTGGAGCTTACAGTCTATGTCTTTGGTGCCTGAGGCACAGGAAGATAAAGTGACTTGCCACAGGTCACAAGTAGCCGACACTGGGAATTGAACCAGGCTCCTCTGCTTCAAACTCAGTGCCAGTCAGTGTCTTTACTCACTGAGCCACTCCTTCTCCATCTTATGTGCATGAAAATACAGTTGCTGTGGAAAGGTATACCATTGTTGGGGGGGAAGAGTAACATCTTTTTGTATCATACAACATTATCAATATTATAGTTGAACATGTAATAAACATTTTTTTATTACATAAAAAAAAATATAAGGCAATATACAATTATTGGGTGTGGACAAGTAAAATGTCAGCCGGTACCAATTGTTTCTCAGGAAACTCCCGGTAAATTTCTGCACACAGGTGGAGAACCAATGTGCTGCTAAGGTATGAAAAGCCAGACCTACCCACTGTATCACGAGTTCCAGCAGACACTGTCACAAACACATTCTAATAGCAAAAAAAGAAGATCAGTGTGACATTCTAAGGCTGCAGAAAGTGGATCCTCCAGGGTAGGGTAAAGGTCAGTCTCCATAAACAGTGCGATTACATATGAACTCTACCTGCAACCACTGGGACACCATGCCTGAGTGAAAATGTCAGGGTGTGTAGCATTCCTGGTAGTTTATTAACCTTCTCGAAGCAGCAGTCGGGCCTGACTGATTTGCCTTATCTTGTTGTGCAGGTGTCTTGAATTTTACTACAGTCAACTTCTCTTGTCCTCGCCAAGTAAATAATACAATTAATTAAACCGTTTAGAATATAAATATTTACTACTTTTGTAGTACCAGTTAAAAGTGGACAATTCTGGCTTTCGTATCTACTCAATAACTGGAGGGAACCAATAAAAAGCAGAGCTAGGCTAGGGTTTTTTACACTATGGCAGGACGGGATCAGTTTGTACTGAAAAGTGTTTTTCATCAGTAGGTAAAACCCTACAGAAGACCACCCGAATGACATCACTACTAAATGTAGCTATCTTGGACGAGGGCAGGTAGGACTGTTCCAGAGCGCATCCTACAGAATATCATTATCAGGGGCTCTATCTTAGATTTTTTTTAGAAATGTGAGTCCATGCGTAGCAATTTTGGGGTTCTATTCAGTAAAAAAACAAGAAAATCGGTGCAAAGCTGACAGAAAAAAAAGAGACAGTTGCAATAAAGTCTCTCTGTATGAAATAAGAATTATATATGAAAAAATATAGTTACAAAAAACGTATTTGCATGCCGTTCTCGCCAAAAGTGGAACATTTAAACCATTGTCGTTGTTATAAAGATATTACAATCAGTGTGGGTTCTGTCTCTCACCTAAACACCACTCTCCCTGTCCATAAACAACATTTCCTCTCTTTCCCTGAACCACATTCTCTCGCTGTCTTCAATAATAACCGAACAGAGCTCTGTCACCCCTTAGGCTGCGTCCATAGTGGTTGCTACGGCATGAGCGATGTCGCTCGCGCCAAAAGCTAACCAATGGTGGCCAATGCGCAGGTGCATAGCGCGCGCGTGCGCACACCTGCACGTGAGCGGCGAAGCGACCGATGTGTGGCAAGACAAAATTGTTTGTTTTTGCCGCGCGAAGGCCGGGTCACGGGAACGGTTCGCCCAACGAGGGCGAACCAGCTCCATGACGTCACTACTGCACCCCCGTTCCCCCCACCCGACACGCCTACCCGTCGTCTCTGCCTGCAGGGGAGATATCTCTCCTGCTGCAGGCGAGCGGGACGCCGCGCCAATGGTCGCGAATGCGGAAGCATTCACTATGGACGAGGCCTTATGAGAAGGTCCCTGAATAAACTATTATACAGTACTTTATATTATACTTGTGGTAGAATATATCAATACAAATTCCCAGAGCCAAATTATCAAATTACGCCAGCCTGCTATATAGATAAACAAAATGGCATGATTTCCCATTTCTGCCTTGCACTTCATTAAATACCATGTGAATACTTCACTTGGTATGATTTATTCATTTCTATACTAATTTGGCATATCACAGCAAACAAAATCGTAACTAAATAACACGTTTTGTATGGTTTGGACTTGTGAATAGTCTTGTTCTCATGACTTTAGTTATTTTAGTGAAAGTAGTTCTATGCATTTGCATGTTATTACCCAGAATCCCTGGCAGCAGTGGAAGCTAAGAGATAATGGGGAAAGCAGGGTTGCGGCTAACTTTCTTTTTCCTCAGATTGCAAAAACATTCATGACTGGGGACATATCTTGTAAACGAACATGCTGAAACATAAAACAATATGACCATACATTTATACCCAGACTTTTTCCACTTGCTCTGTAGAACAAAGATCAGAAGAGAATTGCAGCTCATGACTCTAGCTAGGCTTCTAGCACCAAATACGCATGAAAAGGGGTGGCCTATTTTTTTGTTATTATTGTAGGCCAAAAGGCAGCAGGGAAGGGGGCAGGCTCTGCACAAAGTCAGCCTAAAAGGCCCAGCAAGGGTCTGTGGGGGACATATATCAAAGTGTCCTAGCTGCAAAGCCGGGGCCAAATCAGTGCAAAGAAATTGCATGAGATTTATCACATCAGATCATCCCACTGCTATTAAAGTGTAGCAGGGCCACACCTGACTACTATTTTACCCAAATGGGCTGGCAGTAAACCCTGGTACTATCAGGTTGCCAGTAGTTGGTATGGGGATTTCCCCCTCACCTTTGGTACTGCACTTGAGTAACAGCAGAGGGTGGTACATCCTGTTGTAGCTTGGACAACAGGGTGCCCGCCTTCTGGCTGTACTTAAGGGCAGGACTGCCCTAAAGTTAAGGGTTGTTCCTTCCCATCTGATGAAGGAAGGTCACACAACTGGGAGCCTGAAATTGGGGCCTTCCCATGTGCTCTTCCCTCCGGGAGAGAGTGAGTGTGGACCATACTAGGACGGCTGCAGGTGCCCTTGGCCTGTAGTGACGATCCAGGGACCATCTTCAGTGATAACTGATCTTACAGACTGTATCTGGCAGAAGACTGCTATGTAACTGTCACTGCAGAGTGTAGTAATAAACCCGTTCCTGTTTGCAATATACCTCCTGCCTGGTGCGTGACCTTACTGGGGGGAGAGGTAATAAGTTCTACCGTGGGAGATCACCTTCAGTTCCTGGAGTCCACGGTAGATGGTGGCGCTGCACTGCTAAGGAGATATGTGGGGTATGAACCCCAGAAGCCTGTTCCTGTGTCCCCACTACCATCGGCGGACGACTCAGCCCTCCTGTTGCCAGCATGTATATGCACCATACACCCTGTAATGGCCCCTATCGGTGATTCGGTGGGGGAAACACCGTTACAAATGGGAAGGTTTTGCCATGATAAATCCAGTGCGCAATATTTGCCCCAGTTTTGCAGACAGAACTACTAAACTTCCATTTTTTACTAAGGAGAAACAAAATTAGTCGCCTGTAGGTGAAGGGGAATATAATTCCGTTTTATAGCCATTTTCGGTTTCTCTATATCATATCGCTAGCCATGTAAACATCGCTTTGAAGAAGAACACACACAATTTTAAACAGTGAACTACATACAGTATACGTGTATATGAGCAATTAAGAAAGTATAAAAAAGGATAGCCATGTCCCAAAGGGCTTACAATGGAATGAGTACGTTTCCTTTTCAACGCCTGAATATAAAATGTACTACAAATAATAAGCTGCCCCATTTATAATTTTGCTTCATTATTTTTTTTTTAATGCATGATTGCAACTGGGCTAACACGGCTACTTCTATTTAGATCATTAAGGGGGAATTCTATATTGTCCGAAGTGGCCATCTGAAACTGTGAATGGCCAAAAACCTCATTGATTGAATGGGGGTTTTCGGGCGATCGTGATGTGATCAATAGTCATGTATGTATGTAAAGAAGTAAACTGCAATAAGTGAAGATGACACGAAACATTCCTAAGTCTATTAAAGTGTGTGGCTTGCAGCTCTAATGAGACGCTGCACAAGTACAGATTCACACACACAAACCTTATTATAGCTCTGCGGTTCATTAAGAAACGGTAATACATATTCTCCAGTGTAATGCGTATTCTCCTGAGAATGACTTAATTCTACACACACACACATATACACGCCGCTTCCCATAACCGTCAACAGAGAGTGAGGACATGCTGAAGAGAAGCACTAATTAGATAAAACAGCAGGGAGTGAAGAAACACCAAGGCAAGAAAGAAAAAAAAAATGATGACAGTATATCTAACATCAAGTAGCAAACCTGAAGATGCTGAATACCGCCATCAATACTGGGTAACAATTATAGAATTGCACTGAACTGAAGCCATGTTTTCCTAAGACTTCATTATAACACTGTTCTGTATTGTGGTGATGTAAGGAAACAACATTTTTGACAAGAATTTATTTCAGAGTCACACAGCTGGTGCAGTTGCAGATTTAAAATGACTGAAGCAGAGGTTTTTTTGTAAACACTGAGTAAAACCCCACACAGTCTATAGACTCCCACATTGTCTAAAGCATGGGAGTGCAATCTTTTTTCCCTGCGCTCCCAAGCCATGGTGACGCATCTCCAGAAGCCGTCTGAGCCAAGGTAAGTGAGGTTTGCAGAGGCCTTCGCCGCTTCCCTGACACATCATTTAAATGCCTACGGGAAGCGTGCAGGGCTTCTGTAAACCCCGCACCCCTCCCACAGACAATCTCCCCAGTTTGCGCACCGCTGCTCTAAAGTCTAAACTAAATAATTTTGCCTCCACATCAGATATAAGTTTTTAAGCGTTTTCACCAGAAGTGAGTTTCAGAAAAACAGACCCCAAAAGCTCCTCGGCTTAAAACAGCAATACGGGTTAACTTTAAAAAAATAATAATACAGGTGTTCCGACGAGTATTGTAAAACTTGCCATGGAAAATCTGGGGCTATCACCAACAAGACCCAGGTACATGCTGCAACATTTCAGTGACATTTCTGCAGACAGACTAATGGCCCATCGGATTAACACAGCAGGTGTTCCTGGCAGTCCCATTCAGTTTGATCAGATGCATTGTAAGGAACCCCAGCCCTCTCTAATAACGCGTCTGAGATCAGGTGCATTGTAAATACTTCTGTATTTGTTACAATTTTAAAATTACCTGAAAATTATAGGGAACCCTTTAGGGATGCTCGGGGAAGCCAAAGGTTCCTAGGAACCCCTGTTGGAAATCAAGGGATTTTTTAATTTTTTTTTTTTTACGTTTGATAAGCCTGGTTTAGTTTTAAACCTTGATTTTGTATAAGTGCCTTAGATGCTCTTGTCTCATTTTGTATTTTTTGGGATGTCGGTGAAATGGGACTGTTCTACATTTGCCATTATTCAATTAGTAGGCTAACTTTATGATACCCTAAAGGCTTATTTTAAAACCATTTAGTAATATAAGTAATCTGGCCTAATTATCGTACCACTCATTCTGTTTTCCAGATTATACATTGTGTACCTTTTAATACAGCCATCAGATGATTCAGAGCAAAGTGCATGTAATGTAAAACAAATTAACTACCTTTTCCTATTTTTAAAGGTTGACTTTATTTAATGTGAAACAACTGAGCTTAAGCAAACAATAAGAACGCAGTACAAGGCAGCACATCTGTTTTAAAACCCTATTTTAGGAAGACAATTCTCATTAACTCTTGTGCATGATTACTTCCCTTCAAAATATCCAGATGGTTCTCAACTTTTCAAAAACAGATTGGGCACATCCTTTCCTTAAAATAAAGTCTTAAAAAAAAAGGAATTGCCCGTAGATAATAAGAAGGGCCAATGCATCAGAGATAATGAAGCAGGAGCATAGGGGAGAGAGAAGGGAAACTGTTGGATAGTATGACAAAAGGAAGATAGAAAGAGAGATGCAGCTGGAGACAAGAGTGACCACCAAGGCAATGACATGGGTAATGGTGGGAGAACAAGAATTTAACACACAGGATTAAGAAGTCTCTTGGTAATAAGTATCCCCGCCATTAAAGCAAAAGTAACTACTTGTAACAAGGTGAAAATAACTTCAGAAAACATACTTCACATTTTGTTAAAGTACAGAATGTGAATTCATTCTTTCCCAAAAAATTCATTTTTTCAAAAAATCTTGAAGAACCTGTACTGTTTATCAAGTTCATTACAGATTTGTCTCCAGTAGATTCCTGGATGGGAATTAACACCTATGAAACAAAACACTGAGAAGTTACAGACTGCACTCCTAGTTGTACTTCATTTTAGTATGTCACTGTATCATTGGGCTTTTTTTTAAATTGAATTCCACTATATTTCATCAAATGCTATTTAATATATGTATAATGTCTTGTCTAAAGAAGTAATAATGAGCCACATAATTAGATTTAACCAATGCCCTCAGCATATCCTATTATTTTTGCTTTTTAAGTCCTGTGTAACTTAGCAAAATATTTTATTATTTTATTATATTATTTTATTATATTTTAATATTTAAATTAAAGTAAGAGTACTCAGCCTCGTGACCCCTTTTATGCAATTTTTTTTATATCTGTATCATAATTTATTAAATGGCTTTGCAAATGAAGTAGGAAAAGCATAATGTCAAACATCCCAGTATATTGAATACATATTGGTTTGGGGGAAAAGGCCAGATATCTGATTGTATTTTTTAATATTTCCTTTGTTCTCATTAATATTGCATTTCCAACTTCAAATCCAACAGGGATATTATCTTACTCGTTTTACTATTCACACAGATACCCAGTAAGCTCATATAAACCCCCAAAATTAGCACAAAATATATATATGTATAAGTGTCAAAAGGAGTGCTACTGAGCGTGGCACTGTATACAACAAAACACAAATTAGTTTAGCCCTTTGGCCAAAGCATCATAAGCCTGTGATCCAATGCAGATAATCGTTCCTGTAATTATACAGGTAAATAAGAAGTTTAATCAGTTAGTGTTAGGGCCTGCGATATTATGGGTCATGTCTTGAAGTGGCTCACAGGCTTATAATGCTTTGGCCAGAGGGTTAAACTAAATGACCCTTTTTCAAGAGAGATATATATAGGTATTTCAGTGTGTATTTTTGTCATATTGGAAGTTGCTCTGGACTCCCTTTGTGTTTTGTTTTTTGTCGTTTTACTATTCTTTGGAATTATCCAGACATCTCTAGATTGTTATCACAAAATAATTTACTCTGATACAATTAAGGATGCATGATTTCCTAAAGAAAGCACATGGTGGCATGGGCTATTATACTCAATTGGTTGCAGGATTATGTATATATAACATAATGTTTTCAATTGTCCAGTTACCAAAAAGCCATGTAGATTTGGTTGTCGGTGTTCAAGTAGGGCCATGGTGGAAAATCAAACGTTTGTTGAGAACAGTCTGTGGATTCCCCCGTAGGTTTCTAAAAGTAGATGAAGGTGTTTATATTAAATGGGTTTCTAAATGGTCTTCAGCGATGGAAGGGCCTATGGAGTAGCAACGCTGGATAAATATGGGCCATAGTGCAGCCATTATTAGAATAGGGTTAAAAAATAAATAGAAGGCTGGTTTTGCAACCTTATAGCTATTGCTGCAACCCATGTTTCCTGTTGAGCCTGTTTTAGCAAATGTTTTATTTTTTTATGTAATCTCCGTGCATTTTATGGAAATAATATGGTCCGGAATTGTGTTTATTAAACAAGCTGTGTGGGTGGTGTAATTGTTTGAGGTGATCTTGAGGTAGTGGAGGATTGTGCTGCACAGTAGTGCATCAGAGCAACAGAATGCCATTGGCAGCAATCGATAAACAATCACGGTGCAACCAAAGGATACAGGACATACCACATGTGGTGTTCTATAGCTGCTGTTATTCAGCACATTTGTAATGTGGTGCCAAGGGGAAGTCGCCTGCACTACAATCAATAACCTAATGAGATGGTGATCTCTGCTGTTTCTGCCTGCATCACTGGGACAGTAATAACTCTGTGGCAATGAAAAATAGTAGTATCTTGATCAGTGGTTTGCAACCTTTTTTTGGTTAGGGAACCCCAGAATTTGATTTTGAAATTCTGGGGAACCCCAACCTTTGTCCCCGTCTCCTCCCGCCGTGTCACTCTCCTCTCTCTCTCCCCCCCACCCATCGCCCTGTCTCTTCCCCCCTCCCGTCGCCCTTGTCTCTCCCCCCTCTCGCACTCGTCTCCCTCCCCCACCTTTGCCCCTGTCTCCCCCCCCTCGTCACCCCGTCTCTCGCCCCCCCTTCGACCCCGTCCCTCTCCCCTCTCACACTCCCTCTCACACCCTCCCACTTGCGCGCGCACACACACACTCTCCCCCTCCCACTTGCACACACACACACACTCTCCCACTTATAGTGCCGGCGACGACGACAGCCACTCCGCAGCAAAACAAATGCATTGCCGCGGTCGCGTGCACTTATAGTAAGCGTGATGCGACGGTGCGATGGAGCGACCGATTGTTCGCGATCGCTGGAAGTCATCTCAATTTGATTTTCCAGTGACCGTTGCGTCGCCGTCACCGGCACTATAAGCGTAGCCTTACACACACACACACACTCTTCCACTTACACACGCACTCCCACTTACACACTCCCACTTACACACACACTCGCACTTACACACACACACACACACACACACACACACACACACACTCCCACTCCCACTTACACACACTCCCACTTACACACACACACACACTCCCACTTACACACACACACACACACTCCCACTTACACACACACACATTTGAGCGGGCGTGCGCGCCCAATCCTTTCTCTCCCTCCTGTCAGCTGGAAGTTGACACAACTACCGGCGCCGACCGGAGCAGACAGGGAGAGGAAGTATAGCAGTGACCGGGCGGCTGCTGCTGAGCTCGGCAGCCGCCGGGTCACTGCTATATGGGGTGACGCTGCTCCTGGGACAGCTGGGAGAGTTGTCCCAGCTCTCACCCCCGGGTGGCCGCGGAACCCCTGAGTTGTGCTGGCGGAACCCCGGTTGGAAATCACTGCAATTGGTGGTACTTTATTTATAACTAGATTTTGTGCCCCCCTCCCCACCCCCACTGCTGGATGTAGTGCAGGGTGAGATTTGTCTTTGTCTGTGTGTGTCTGTGTATGTGTCTGTCTGTGTGTGTCTCCCCCCACTGCAGGAACATGTCCCGCCCTTCCTCCCCCCTCGCTGGTGGAACATCTCCCCGCGCTGCTGTGGCATGTCCCCTCGCTGCCGGCACATTTTCCCGCCCCCCCCCCCCGTTGGTATATCTCGCCCCGCTGCCGGCACATGTGTCGCCCCCCCGCTGGTACATCTTCCCCCATCTCCCCCCGCTAGCTGGCACATCTCCTCCCCTCCCTGCCCCCGTTGGCACATCTCCCCTCTCCCCCCGCTGGCTCATCTCCCCCGCACATCTCACATCACAAACACACACACAGAGACACGGAGACACACATACAGCCCCGATCCAGGTAAGGACACGCCCCCTCCCTTGGTAGCCACGCCCCCCACCCCCTGCTCCTGCTCTAACAGATTTGCTGGACAGCCGACGGAAATTTACAATGTCCATAATTTGGTAGGTTAGTCACATTGAAAGCTCAAAATAGTTGTGTTGACCTACAAATCTGCAGCAGAATGTACAGTGAAAGTTTTGTTGTGCTACGTGGTGCCGTTTCTGAGATTTCGATGCTTCGGAGATACAAACAAACCGACGGAATCCAATTTAGAATTATAGTATAGATACAAGAGTTAATTTACATTATTTGAGAATGTTATCCCTTAATAAGAATTTGGGGCAAATTCTTTATACTCCAAAGCAGATGTTTCGGCCATTTTGAGATGAAAATCCCCATAGACCTCAATCAGGATTTTCATCCGAAAATGTCCAAAAAGGCTGCTTTCGGAGTATAAAGAATTCAAATGCACCCCTTTGTCTTCAGAGGTTATTTCTTTTATACTTTAGCGCTCTAGAGATACAGTATTTGCTTGCACTTGTTTTATGGGATTTGTATACAATAAACGGCTACTTTCTTGTCATATACTGTAAATGAATGATCTTGTATATATTGAGTAACAAACGCTACCGCCCTACTGACATCAAGCGTGAATTAATGCCAGTGATAAGTTATTGGGTTTAATCCCCAGAAAAAAAAGCACTTACAAGTTCATCCACATGCCCTAGGCATCTCACACTGGTTCCCTAAGCCTCAAACATTATACATTTCGGATAACATATGTAACGAAGCACACGGACAATGTCGCGCTTCTAGATCTCAACCCATTTTAACAGCAATACGCTGAACACGTACACAGCTTGAAAAGCCCACACTGGGTCAAGGAAGCTCAGGGCTACCAAACAACCCATGTGTCATGTGTCCTTGATTGGTAAATGGATCCCAGAGCGACACAGCTCAAAAGAAATGTCTCATCAATGCATATTGATACTTAGTAGCCTATATGAGGGGTGTGCAAAGTTCCCGAGCTTCGCCCCCCTGCCTGGCAGCCCCAGTGCTCACCCCTCCCCCCCGCCTCCAAGGACCCGGCGTCAAATGACGGTGCGGGCCATGTGACGTCACGTGACCCCGCAGCGTCATTTGATGCGCGTTGCCATGGTGACGCAACCCGCCACATGATCCCGTGGGGTCATATGACGCCGCGTGGTGACGCGTCGCTGAAGAGTCGGCAGAGAGCAGGTAAGGGCTTTACAGAGGCCTCACGCCTCCCCCGACATTTAAATGCCTTGGAGAAGAGAGCAGGGCCTCTGTAACCACCACGCTATCCATAGAAAATCTTGAGCCGCCGAGTTTGCGCACCCCTGGTCTATCTGAATAGAAGACAAATAGTCAGTAAACTGAGCTAGGTAAATTTGAGTCGGACATGATAGGACAGTACTGCGAATACAGTGGACATAAAAGCACAACTTGTTCAGTGGATGCAAAGGGGCAGCATGTGTCCCTAAACAGTATGCAATACTGGAGACATTCTAGACTAGTGGTTTTCAACCTTTTTATGATGAATGAACCCTATAATTATATTGTGAAATTCTGCGGGACACCAACCCTCTCTAATAGCGCATCTGAGATCAGATGTATTGTAAGGAACCCCAACCCTCTCTAATAGCGCATCTGATGTCGGATGCATTGTAAGGAACCCCAACCCACTCTAATAGCGCATCTGAGATCGGATGTATAGGTTTGTCGAACACTGTGTGTATATATATATATATATATATATATATATATATATATATATATATATATATTGAGACATTTCTGAAAACTCTAATAAATGCTGGGCACAGGACACTGGTTTTTGAGACACTCAATAAATATTTGGGATTACAACTATGAATGAAAAGACTGCATTGTGCTGTTCTCCCACTGACTCAAAATGGGTAGTTTTGTACAACAGGGTTTGCACATGATTAGTTACTACAAGATGCCTTTAACTATTGACAGCTGGACCAGCTGGAGTTCAGATCCTGCAGAAGCAGGGCAAAGATATTTATCACATTACAAATCACTATATATGTGGAGGCTTTAAATGTCACACGTGAAGGAATTAGCATGTCATTTATAAAGTATACTGCAGTATGTAACTACCTTGTTACACAATGCCCTGCATTAAAGGAGCAATCCAAGAGTTTTTTTTCTTCTCTCCGGGACTGAACCCCATTAATTTGAGCTCTGAAGACCCCCTGCTTCCAGAGATACTTACCTCCTAAGGGGATGCAGTTATCGCTCTGCAGTTGAAAGCCCCCGGTCCTGTGGGTCAATAGGAAGCCACAACGTCACGGCTTCCTATTGGTCTGCAGGGCCCGGGGGGCTTTGAAAAGCAGCCGTAATGTGAACCCTGGAGTGGCTATCAGCACCTACTACGGAGGTAAGTAACTCCTAAAGCAGGGGGTCAGCTCCGGAGACCCCCTGATTCAATCCTGTATTAGAAAAAGATGAAGATTATTACGATTATCATTAATAATAATAATTAAAAAGAAACCACGTTGGATTGCTTATTTAAGTAAAATGGTTCACTAAAGAAAGTAATATAAACAACACCACTACAGTCTACAAACGATAAATAAACCCTGCCTAGAGTGAACATCAGGGAAGACTACAGCGTTAATGGTGGGACAATGTTACCATGGTAGTATGAAAAGACCACTCTTTTTGGTATACAAGTATATGTGCATCACACATTACAGCTGTCAACATCATCACACTACAAAGCTTTTGAATCAACTTTCCTGGCTTGCTTTAACATATTATAGTTAGTGGAGCACCAAGGAATATTCAAGAGAGCTGCCATGATGCTCCTCAGATGATTGTGTAAAAAGACAACGTGCTCATTGGAAAAGCAGGGACAGTGACTTATTCCACACATGGGTACTGCACTCATGAGATCATGGGGATGAAAAGTACTCTAGAATACAGTGGGGGCGGAAAGAATGGAGACTAAACAAGACAGAGGGTGAAAAACCGGGTAACTGGAAAGAAAGAATAGTTTAATCTAGCTAATTGGTTTTATCTTTGCAGACAAGAAGCTAATAAGAAACTGGAAAGCGTAACTAGTCATTAATGTTGTGGTAGACATGAAGTCCTTCTTAATAAGAATTAAATACATCTTGAAAAGTTTTAATTGAGGTACATTTTTCAAGTTAGTCTCGGACTTGCCATTTAGGGTCACCTTGGCGTTGTGGAAGACTTTTTTTTTGTTGTTGCTGCCAAAATATAGATTTGTCTGAACCAACAACCTAGTTCATTAGAGATTCAATAGAGTGTATATCACTGTACAGGCATACCCCGCATTAACGTACGCAATGGGACCGGAGCATGTATGTAAAGTGAAAATGTACTTAAAGTGAAGCACTACCTTTTTTTCACGTATCGATGTTTGTATTGTACTGCAATCGTCATATACGTGCATAACTGATGTAAATAACACATGTGTAACAGGCTCTATAGTCTCCCCGCTTGCGCACAGCTTCGGCACAGGTAGGGAGCCAGTATTGCTGTTCAGGACGTGCTGACAAGCGCATGCGTGAGCTGCTGTTTGCCTATTGGGCGATATGTCCTTACTCGCGAGTGTACTTAAAGTGAGTGTCCTTAAACCGGGGTATGCCTGTATTTATTTTATTAGGTTTTTCAGTGCTGGGGAGATAACATGGTCAAATGGAGAGATGTGCAGCCATTGTCCACATTCTTTATCGTAATCCTGTGGGTACTTTCTCTTATGTGAGCATGCTTCATGTCTAAAATCAAACATAATGATGATAAAAGTAGTAATAATAATAGTAATTAGCAATAATAATGTCCAGCCTAGGGCCTATAAGTTTCAGAATGCTTTACAATAATACATCAGCATGTTCATAACCTTATGTAGACTCAGATTATTATTTAATAAATGCTGAATGACTAAAGTCAAAATGAATCACTGTAAAAGTAATAATAATATAAAATAATAATAATAATAATACCTTGCTTCTATGTAGGTATGTATACCATTATTTATATAGCGCCATCCATGTGCATAGCACTTCACAGCAGTAATACACGTGACATAATGATATAACATATAAAAAAGGAAAAGGAGTCCCTGCCCCGAAGAGCTCACAATCTAAGTATGTAGCGCAATCCATCTCATAGGCGCTTTGCAATAATCTTTCAGAGGTTTTTATGCAGCTACCTAGATGCACATTTCTAGCCCTGCAGGTGCATCCAAAGAGGAAATGGGTAACAGAGCAATGTGATTAATTCCCAATTACAGGTGGGTGGACTGACGTCAACCAGACTGACGTAAATGACAGCGTTTGGAATGCTCAGGCCGGCAAATTCCTGTGACACACAGAGCCAGTTAATGTGCTGGGGTTGTGCACATTTCCATTTACTGACAGGCTTGCATATTGAACTCCTTCCCCCTCCTCCCCCTTTAATTTCATGATGGGCGCAGGTGAAATAACCGAGGCAGCTTGCAGCGCGACGTGGAAGCGGGAGTGTTCTTCACAAGCCAGATCCATCTGGGGCTGCGATAAATCCAATTCATTTCTGGGAGTAATAAACTAGCTGGGGACAAGTCATTTAGAAGTGATGTGCTCGAGACTGAAGGATCTCTGAGGATGAGCCAACTTTCATTTAGCAATTGAAAGCTCAGTAGCTGTAGCAGTAAAGTGTGCTGCAGTTTCATCGAGCGTATGTCACAAAGCAGGCACGGTGATTTCTGGAGGCCTGATTTCCAGGTGAACCCCTGTCCCTAGCCTATGAGACTTTGCCATAGTTGCAGGTTCGTGTTCAAAGTTTCTGCTGTGTCTTACCAGGAAGCAGTTTGAGAAACACCCTTTTTATTTTCCCTTTTCACACCCTTTACCCACTTACTGTAACCTGAGTTCCGCAGGCCTAGGAACAATAATTTACAAAATGCCAGTTGGCTCATAAGCACTTTTCAAATATTACAACACATCAAATACAGGTGCTTATGGTCATCAGGTGTCACAATAGATTATTTTGAAGGGAAAAAAAAGTACACCAGACAATACAGATATAAGACTCACCATATTGAAATGTATATTTCTATTATTATTACTACTGCCTTTTATCCAATGTCAACCATGCATGGGCTAATTCTAAAACAGGCACAGTGCCTTCTAAAATAAAACAAGGTGCAATGACAAAAGGAACCAGCACAAGAGTACCCTGTATAGTGTTAGGCATAATGGAAAAAGAAATTACTGCTCTATAGTCCCTATAAAGTGCATGTTTTCAGGAGGATAAGTTTGTCATCGTTTCTGTTTTATTTCCCAGATAAAAGTGCATGAATATCAGCGGGAAAAAATAGCTTGCCCAAATTCTGCAAATGACAAAAATTTGCACAGAACCAAGAGGTTTTGTCTATCCGCCCGTTACTTGAGTGTAAGGATATGATATGGTTATATTCCTACTTAGGCTCTGTATGGGCAATTCACCAATGAAATAAATTCACTACCTTTCCTTTAACGTGGTTCACATTATACATAGTTTGTAATACTTTTAATCCAGGGTCTTACAATATTCTTTTAGAAGAGAAGGATAAGCATGGCTTAAGCTTGAGGAAGGTGAGAGTTGTCCAGTGGGCTTCAGAGAAAGAACACATCATACAAATGTATACTGTATATATATATATATATATATCTACATATATATCTATATATATAGTCAGATAAGGCAGTTGGCACTCCAATAGGTGCTGGTAAGCCACAGGTGCACGTCCCATATAGAGAATGTAGTTATACGTTACCGTTCCAAGGATTGGTAAACAAGAGACAGCAATCAATGTTGAAAATCAAAGTGTATTAGTGAAAGCAAAAATACATCCAGAAACCCAACGTTTCGGTCCTACAGAATGGGACCTTCCTCAGGGGGATACAAAAGGGGGGATATATATTTCCCACCCTCTATAAAATGTGAGAAATACACCCTAAGCCAACCCGCATGAACTAAAAGAATATGGCCATGTTTAATGCAGTATTAAAAATGGCCAGTACTTGGGACAAAACTTTCCAAGAGATTTTGAGGGGAAAAAAAGAGTGTTTAATGTAGACTTAATGCAATCCTATATTCCAGTGATTATTCATTATTATGAACATGGCCACCTAAAGGAGTCTGACACTGAAATGTCACTGCAGTTAATATTGTACCTTTACAATATGATGAAGAACCTAATTGGAATTTAAAATCCAATATAACAAGCACCAAGGTCTTCATATTGAATATTATCCTCTGGCATCAAACACTGCCCAAAGATTGAAAAGGGGACATCATTTCTCTTAATGGCGATACTATATACTGTATTTAAAAGCGCACTTGGCATACCTCTTCCTTGCCAGAAGAATTAACAACTCATTGCTTTACTCGGAACGAATTCTTGACCACACTGCATATTAGATGTGATAACAATATTCACAAGATTCCATTTAATTGATAATGTGCTGCCAATAGAATTGGTTCATTAAGATGGTAATAGATATTTAATATTGTATTGGCGTTTGACCCAATATATTTTAATTGTATTACCTGTTAAAACCGACTTCCTCCAACAATTTTGCAATGCTATATATTAAGATCTTTATCTCTTCTCTCTCATCTATGAAACTTTCTATTTCTGTAACATTCTTACCGTGTGATTCACTTTCTGCGTTGCCATAACAGAGAGAAGAAGAAGAAAGAAAAAGTGCGGAGGAAAAAGGTTTAGCCGCATTCTTTTTCTATTCAGCTGTCAGAAGGCTGCAAACGTCAACAACAACCTGGTAGGAAGAAAAGGTTAAGGATACCAAACCACGTAAGAAAATACAGGGACAGTTTTAGTTACCGCTCTCAATACAATCGGCAAATATTTACAGTTCAGAAATAATATTATTTATAGCAAGTCTTTTGTGAAACTGCAAGGAGGTCAAAGAGTTGCCATATTCCTTGAGAAATTGACGTGGGACATGAATATAGAGCAAGCATTAAGCAATGAGTAACATTGCTTGAGACCAGTGGTTACTGCACACAGGGATATCGTCAAATATTGTACTAAGAAAAGTATGTCTAAAGGAACATGTTGAGTCCATGCCCTTTTTGAACTATTCTTCTTGAAAGAATAAAGAGCAAAAAACATACAGACCAAAATAGATACTTTTTACTGAGAATCCTTAAGCTGTTTCTTAATATTTATGCAGCTCCTCCTAAATTTAGATTGTCTAAAAACGGCTCTATAACTCAACCTTCGTCACCACAACTTTTGGAATCGAATGGAGGTCCGCTATGTATGAGAATCTAGCAAGCATCTAAGGAAACCAGCTTGGATACTGTAACGCAGATCACAATTACGTTTTGCTTCTCACCAAGTTTTCATATTTACATTTGCAAAGCAATTAACCACATCCTAGAATAACCATAAAAAAGATAAAAACTATTTATGGATATTTATGTTAGTACAATTTACCAAGCATGTGGGCAAGTATTACATGACGTAAAACACATACAGTAGCAGGACTCATTGTCTCCAGAGATACTGCTACACAACATCGCTGCGGGGGTCCGTGATTCTGGTTCAGACCCCCCAAACAGCGGCAATCTTCTGGCACCCAGCTTGCCCCAGTACCACACACAATATGTCCTGCTACATCTGTACTGTTAATGGAACATTTAAGTTAGATCTTCCCTGCGTCAGACCAAGAATGAACGTTTTTATGAATAAATTAGGAGAAAAAATATTAATAAATAGTAACAAAAAATGTTTTAAAAAAAACACAGAAAATAAACTTATCACTTGTGAGCACTTTCACGTCTCAGACAGGTCTGCAACCCTGCTTTTCCCCATTATCTCTTAGCATACAGCGCTTCCATTGCAGCCAGGGATTCTGGGCACAATTCTGAAACAAACTGTTTACTAGAGAAGCAAATTAATTAGTACAGTAATTGAATACCACATATTTCACTAGGACATATATTTCCTTATTAAAACGTGACTGTGGCAGGTGGAAAGTATCTCCAACCTCCTCCCCTACTGACGAAACGAATGCTATCATGCTATATTCATTAAAAAAACTAACATCAAGGTAACTTTTGCATAACTTCTGTAAATGTAGGATGGTGTGTCTTAGGTCTTTAGCCGTTCTATCGATCTCTCCCTCCAGCTAATATTAATAACCAGTAGGACAGTCTGTCCAGCATGGACAACTGCACTATTGGTTATTAATGGGAGACAGAATGAGAGCCTGCCCCAGAGGTTCCTTCTGTATGTCCACCCTTTGAATCGTAGGAACTTATTGATGTTACAAGTGTATAATTATACCCAGTATCAATATATCTTGCCTACATGTCCAGGGTTGGACTTGACATAAATTGACGTAACATTTTGCTTTAACATTCAAGTTTGATTATTAGAATTGATGTATAACTTCAAATTAACTTGACAGGTATAAATATTTCCAAGTACATGGAGAGTAATGAATGATTGCAGTGCATATGCTTCTGCAACACATTCAGACCTTAGTCCATTAATGCTATGTCTGTGTCATAAAGTCAAATATATCCGAGAATCCTATGAAAGTGATACATTCTAAGATAGTCACTGGTAACATGTGTCTCTTACCAACAACCAAGGTTACTTTGCCATGGTTATTCCCAACATGGCCCCTTTCCTGCTTCCTCATTAGATCCCAAAGAAGAACATCTCCATACTCAAGTTCAGGTCAACGAAATGAACTGGGGATCCTTAGCCACTGTAAGCAATTCCTGAGACTCTGCCGTACTGTACCGACATTGTTTTGGTGGTCATGAATTTTTGAACGTGTGATGTTTGTAACTATGCATGCACGGTAGTCATTTACTCTAGGTATAGATAAATAATTGAGTAAATTCAGCAATAAGTAATTGCTCCAGGGGGCGGGTGCGCACGGCTCGATGAGACACATTGCGACAATGTGTGTGGCCAGCGTTAGCTGCTTGCCGAGCAAGCAAATTTAAATTTGCTGCTCGCAAGCACGTCACGTGAGCGGTTTGCCCAATGAGGGCGAACCAGCTCCGTGACGTTGTGGCCACGTTCCCAGACGTGCGCGCACCTAGCCGGCCACGGCTATTGCCGGGAATTGCCTGGCCGAGCAGGGCGCAGCGCACGAGCGCCAGCGCACCTGTTCCCTACCTGGCCGAGGCCTAAGGCTGCGGCCACGCTGCCGCTTAGCTCGCTCATGCTTGAGAGCGGTGACGTCACCAACTCCCCAAGCATGAGCGATCGGCTGTCCTGCAATAATTTTAGAGCAGGAGCGGGGGGCGTGGCTATTAAGGGAGGGGGAATGTCATTGTCTGGATCGGGGCTGTGTGTGTATGTGTCTGTGTGTCTATGTGTGTGTCTGTGTGTGCCATCACAGTACAGTACTCGGTCTTACAGTTAGTAACTTCAAAGTAACTTGTTTTCGGTAAATGCCCCCTGCTTCATGCACCTTATAATACGGACTTGGTTCTACACAGAATTCCTTAGTGACCCTGGGCAGAGTCCCGGCAATAAAAGACTTTGTGACCGGAGCCTGTGCTTCCACCTCTGTCCGCTCCCCCACCCCTTCCACCTCTCTCTGCTCAGCCTATACTGCCTCTCTCTCCCCATTGGTCAGAGCAGAGTCATGTGACCCAGCTCTGCGCTCCAAAATCCAATTGAACGGTCTCCAGCACCAAGCTTGGGAGAGCTTACGTGCCCGCGCGCCGCGTGAGCAGGGACGTGTGGATTAATATTGCAAGAAGTAAACTCGGCAAGAGCCGCGCGCTCAGCGCTAACGTGGACGCAGCCTAAGGGGGGGGGGATTTTTTTTTACTACTACTTTTTAGAATGTTGATGTTGTTAATTATATTAAAAAATATACAATACAACGTTACGTTTACTGTAATGAACAAAATTTGCATTTTAACCACTTTAGCTCTGAGGGAGTTTAAAAATGGGTGAGGTTTCTGGGACCCAAATATATTTGTTTTAGGACTTTGAATGTGCAACTATAATCTGCAAATGGCAATTTAAGTCAATAAAATTGCTCATATTCAGACAAATCAACCAGCTCTACTACCTGCTCTAAACGGTGACGTGTCCTTACACTTCACAATGGCTTTTATGTACACATTTGAATGCCAAAGGTTTACTGAGAGCCACTTGTGTATTAATATGTTGTTTCCTTGAGAACCTGACTCGTCGTATCGCAATGTGGTACCACCAGTGTGGCAGAAGCATTGCTAGTGACCAAAACCCTTCAATCAGGGGTGGGGCAGTTATAGGGCAGTGGTTTTAAACCCTATCCTCAGGGAACACAAAACAGTCCATGTTCTGGGGGTAAGTCAACCAACACTTTATTCATTCGTAAAACAAAGTGCAATATCACCTAATTTGTTCATTCTTCAATTCTGGAAGGTGAAGGTTCCCCGAGTAGAGGGTTGAATCACCGTTCTAGTGCATGGGCTGGAATACAAGCCCATGTCATCTCCAGCGCCAGCCGGTGTCTTGAAACAGAAGACTGCAAAGTAAATAAGGCCCATAGTCATTTTACTTTATGCCCCTGTAACTATATTTATGTGGATACCACTAATCGGCAACTTTGTAAAATGATATGAGGACATCGAAACCTGATAGAGAAATGAAAATGCTGATTTTAATATGATTAAGCACTTTAAACACTATCATGGATGTAATCCAGATAAACCACATGCTATGCTGCCACATCAGGGAGGAAATAGAGACGGTGGACCTGCTAGAACGGGAATCCTATTAGAATTCTTCAGATTGTAATGACAATGATTGTTTGCAAATGTTTACTTACTTTCAAATGGATTCCGCATTGTGATAAGTTGTTATTACTAATGTATCTATTGCGTATTGCCACGATTGGATGTATTGTAAAATGATGGCACATATGTAAATATCTATATGCCTTGACAGCTATGGGATATGGGGTGAGTGCTACAGGACTGGATTATGTGATGTGGTATGAACTAGCTTTAACTCTTTAAACATGTCACAGCCGTAAGTTCATATTTGAGTGGTGGCTGCACCTTTGATTTACTTGACAGTAAAAGGGAAATCCCCTCTTGGACCAAAGTGATCTAATCCCAGTGCTATGTTTAAGGGGTCTTGTTTGGGTATGATACCTTTTTTACCCAAATCGGACACCTACATGTATTTTTTATGTATTTTTTTAAAAAGTTAGACTTGGGAGGGGTTTGCTTACCCCTGGCTGCTCCAGTTTGTGTGCTATCACTGTGTGATTAGCAAGTCCCATCTCCTCCCCCTCCCCCCCCCTCCCACCTCAACTTTATTGGATCTCTGACAAGGACAGGGTGGGTGGGATAAGGGTCAAGAAAACGTGACTGAAAAACACATCCCCATTCAGAGGCCCCTAAGAAATTCAACCGGCCAATTACTATATGTGGGATTGCAGCTTTAAACATATACTGAGCTGTTAATGTACTATTAGCTTATCTGCTTAAGTTTTATGACTGTAGTATGTCAACCGTTCCCAATAACAGGTCCTCACCACTAACAGTGCGACGTCCTTTATGAGAATCACACTTGGAAGCTGCATAGTTTAAGTGCCTAGTAAAACTGAAAGGTCGAAAAACACTCTGCTTCATTATTTCTGCGCTCTCAAAAATGAATACTTTAAAGGTGAGCTTGCTGTGTCAAGTTGATTATTCATAACGTAATTTAAAGTGGTTTATTGTAAATAACACACTGTATACATCTGATGGGGATTCAGTTGGGATGTTTACAAGTGTTTCAAGAAGGCTTAAGCTAGGCCGTCATTTTTCTCTTTGCTTGGAAGTAGCTCAGATAAAGGCATTCTCTCACTGCGCTAACACAACACACGTGACTGTGCTGTCACTTTAGCCATGCCACCTGAATTCAGGAATTTTAATAAAAATATTTTATCCCTGCCTGCCGGGCTTTTAATAGAAAACTAAAACATGCCAAGAATCAAGGTCATGGTTCAAAACAACAGGTTTTTCATTTTATTAAAAAAATTTTTTTTTTTAAAAAGAGGTGTGTTTAAACAGAAACGTTTAAGGGATTTTGTTTAACCTTCTCGCTGCTAGAGGGCTTTTCTGTCAGTAAAAGGGATAAGAAGTTAAATCATTTTTGTAGGCTACAAGCGCACTATAGGTGAAGAAATGTAGGATACAGAGGTTATATATAATGTGGGGTTGAAACCTATTCCAGCTTCACATTGCAAAGCCAGTATAACCAGCCTCACACTGATGAGACCAAAAGGTCAAAACCAGCTGTCTGTGAGTAGGGTTACTGGCTTTGCACTTCTTTACCCCAGGCTGTGCTGAGAATCTATGTAATATGGCAGGCATAAGCTTATAGGGGTCCATGTTAAATTGACACCTTGATAAAGTGCTTTGCGCAAAACGCGTAGGTGCATTCCACCCCTGCATATTGTGAGCTAACACAATAAACGTATCTTCATTTGGAGTTTGCTTTGGAATCTTTTTATTTTTTTCCACTTATGGACTTGGGCTGTGCTCCTGCTCCACCACATTGCTTGCTAAATTGGACTATAAGCAAAAAGTGATGCGCTGAGAGTGCTTATTTGCATGTCATTTCCCAGAATCCCTAGCAGCATTGGAAGCACTGTATGCTAAGAGATAAGGCAGGCAGGGTTGCAGACCTGTCTGAGACATGTGAATGTGCTCACAAGTGATATTTTTATCTCTGTAGAAACAAGAAAAACAACAACAAAAAACATAGATATCACTACACAGTGAATGATGTTAACTTTAAGGTCTTTGCTATTGTTTCCAAATTGTCTTGACATCACCCCTTTATCACATGAATACAATGTAGTTCAACTTGTCCCCAATCTTACACACATGATGTGTATGCGCTCAGATGCTCTTTAACTCAAATAATGTTTTTCTTAAGTGCATGGAATGTCTTGAGCGCTAAACTATCCATTTTTAACCTCCTTCAATCTATTGCTTTCACGGCATTTGCCTTAAAGGTAGTTAAGCTAGTCGCAGTACATAATGTACTTTTCTACTTCTAAGGATTACAGTGCAATTGCTATCACTGAATCGCCCCCTCCCCTTGTTTACACAACCTGTATCTGCAGCGTATGTGGGAGAAATATAATGTGTATTGCTAGACGAGCTGCTAGTGCTGCAGTAGGCTGCGAATTTTTTTTAATTCGCTTTCAACCGCCTGGGGTCCTGGGGGGCTCCGGAGACCCCCTCCTTCTCACCTAGAGGAATTTATTTTGTGCCTTTTTTTTTTTAAATAGGAAATGCTCTTTAAACTATACTTACAAAATGCTGACCACCAAGAAGCAGACAATAACAAAGACTGTAAAAGACTAGTATGCTGGGACCTGACAAAACGGCGAGGCTCACAACGTTGTAGTCTGAATGCAAAATGACACTGTCTGGACTGAAAATGCAAAAGTGACCAAAATGAAAACGAAGTTTCTTCGGTATAGGTTTGATAATATTAACATATATTATTAGTTTTTTATTAACCCCTTGGTTACCCGATGACGTAGCTACCACTTCATAGAAGCTGGCGCCCCAAGGGCCCCATGACGTAGTAACTACTGCAGTGTTCTCGTTTTCTTGGGGTGTTTGTTTGTGTTCTGCGCTCCTGTGGAGGATTGCAATCGGGCTGGGTGAGGCATGGAAGAGGCGGCCTTCCTCTCCAGTGGCGCCCGAAGAACAGTCACTTGATCGCAAAGTGCCGAGGGGGGTGTGGCATATGATAATGTCTATGATCTATTTCCCCATCTCTGGGACACAAACTACACCACAAGTAGCTAAAAAAAAACTCACTGAGGTGATCTATCAAAATGTCCCGGGAGCAAGACCAGGTCAAAATCAGAGCGGAAATACTGCACCAGATTTGCAAAAGAAAACCTTTCACTGCAAATACACCCGTTCTGTACCATATCCATCGAATTAAAAAAAAAAACCATCAAAGCAAGCAATGTTTCTTGTGCTAATAAATCTTGTGGATTTTTACATCTAGGAGACTTTGATCCATAACCCCAGTATCCTTTTATACTGTACACCTTATGCTTTTAATATCAATTCACCGCCCCATAACTACTCTCGCTGAATTGTATATACAGGTTAGTGAATCTAAATTAAAATTGAAATTAGTATAATTCTTAGGGGCAGATTATCTAAAATACGAGATCGCCAAGCTGTGTGGTCTGACCCGGAAGCCCCAATTGAGTTCAATGGGGTTCCGTGTCAGATTGTATGGAAAGGTGATCTCCGAGTTTAGAGAATCTCGCCGTTATATATCCTGCCAGGTATTCTCACTGATTTCATACCCTGCCAGGTATTCTCACTGATTTCATACCCTGCCAGGTATTCTCACTGATTTCATACCCTGCCAGGTATTCTCACTGATTTCATACCCTGCCAGGTATTCTCACTGATTTCATACCCTGCCAGGTATTCTCACTGACTTCATACCCTGCCAGGTATTCTCACTGACCTCATACCCTGCCAGGTATTCTCACTGACTTCATACCCTGCCAGGTATTCTCACTGACCTCATACCCTGCCAGGTATTCTCACTGACTTCACACCCTGCCAGGTATTCTCACTGACCTCATACCCTGCCAGGTATTCTCACTGACTTCACACCCTGCCAGGTATTCTCACTGACCTCATACCCTGCCAGGTATTCTCACTGACTTCACACCCTGCCAGGTATTCTCACTGACTTCATACCCTGCCAGGTATTCTCACTGACTTCACACCCTGCCAGGTATTGTCACTGACTTCATACCCTGCCAGGTATTCTCACTGACTTCATACCCTGCCAGGTATTCTCGCTGACTTCATACCCTGCCAGGTATTCTCACTGACTTCATACCCTGCCAGGTATTCTCGCTGACTTCATACCCTGCCAGGTATTCTCACTGACTTCATACCCTGCCAGGTATTCTCACTGACTTCATACCCTGCCAGGTATTCTCACTGACTTCATACCCTGCCAGGTATTCTCACTGACTTCATACCGTGCCAGGTATTCTCACTGACTTCATACCCTGCCAGGTATTCGCACTGACTTCATACCCTGCCAGGTATTCTCACTGACTTCATACCCTGCCAGGTATTCTCACTGACTTCATACCCTGCCAGGTATTGTCACTGACTTCATACCCTGCCAGGTATTCTCACTGACTTCATACCCTGCCAGGTATTCTCACTGACTTCATACCCTGCCAGGTATTCTCACTGACTTCATACCCTGCCAGGTATTGTCACTGACTTCATACCCTGCCAGGTATTCTCACTGACTTCATACCCTGCCAGGTATTCTCACTGACTTCATACCCTGCCAGGTATTCTCACCGACTTCATACCCTGCCAGGTATTCTCACTGACTTCATACCCTGCCAGGTATTCTCACCGACTTCATACCCTGCCAGGTATTCTCACTGACTTCATACCTCACTGATTTCATACCCTGCCAGGTATTCTCACTGACTTCATACCCTGCCAGGTATTCTCACTGACTTCATACCCTGCCAGGAATTCTCACGGACTTCATACCCTGCCAGGTATTCTCACTGACTTCATACCCTGCCAGGTATTCTCACTGACTTCATACCCTGCCAGGTATTCGCACTGACTTCATACCCTGCCAGGTATTCTCACTGACTTCATACCCTGCCAGGTATTCTCACTGACTTCATACCCTGCCAGGTATTCTCACTGACTTCATACCCTGCCAGGTATTCTCACTGACTTCATACCCTGCCAGGTATTCTCACTGACTTCATACCCTGCCAGGTATTCTCACTGACTTCATACCCTGCCAGGTATTCTCACTGACTTCATACCCTGCCAGGTATTCTCACTGACTTCATACCCTGCCAGGTATTCTCACTGACTTCATACCCTGCCAGGTATTCTCACTGACTTCATACCCTGCCAGGTATTCTCACTGACTTCATACCCTGCCAGGTATTCTCACTGACTTCATACCCTGCCAGGTATTGTCACTGACTTCATACCCTGCCAGGTATTCTCACCGACTTCATACCCTGCCAGGTATTCTCACTGACTTCATACCTCACTGATTTCATACCCTGCCAGGTATTCTCACTGACTTCATACCCTGCCAGGTATTCTCACTGACTTCATACCCTGCCAGGAATTCTCACTGACTTCATACCCTGCCAGGTATTCTCACTGACTTCATACCCTGCCAGGTATTCTCACTGACCTCATACCCTGCCAGGTATTCTCACTGACTTCATACCCTGCCAGGTATTCTCACTGACTTCATACCCTGCCAGGTATTCTCACTGACCTCATACCCTGCCAGGTATTCTCACTGACTTCATACCCTGCCAGGTATTCTCACTGACCTCATACCCTGCCAGGTATTCTCACTGACTTCACACCCTGCCAGGTATTCTCACTGACCTCATACCCTGCCAGGTATTCTCACTGACTTCACACCCTGCCAGGTATTCTCACTGACCTCATACCCTGCCAGGTATTCTCACTGACTTCACACCCTGCCAGGTATTCTCACTGACTTCATACACTGCCAGGTATTCTCACTGACTTCACACCCTGCCAGGTATTGTCACTGACTTCATACCCTGCCAGGTATTCTCACTGACTTCATACCCTGCCAGGTATTCTCACTGACTTCATACCCTGCCAGGTATTCTCACTGACCCCATACCCTGCCAGGTATTCTCACTGACCTCATACCCTGCCAGGTATTCTCACTGACCTCATACCCTGCCAGGTATTCTCACTGACTTCATACCCTGCCAGGTATTCTCACTGACCTCATACCCTGCCAGGTATTCTCACTGACTTCATACCCTGCCAGGTATTCTCACTGACTTCATACCCTGCCAGGTATTCTCACTGACCTCATACCCTGCCAGGTATTCTCACTGACCTCATACCCTGCCAGGTATTCTCACTGACCTCATACCCTGCCAGGTATTCACACTGACTTCATACCCTGCCAGGTATTCTCACTGACTTCATACCCTGCCAGGTATTCTCACTGACCTCATACCCTGCCAGGTATTCTCACTGACCTCATACCCTGCCAGGTATTCTCACTGACCTCATACCCTGCCAGGTATTCTCACTGACCTCATACCCTGCCAGGTATTGCCACTGACCCTGAAGGCTTCGGGCCTTTTTGCTGTTTCCTTTCCTTCTCTTCTACTGAATTAATGGGAACAGAAAGTATCCCCAAGTTTCTTCTCTTCCTCCTTATCAGCATTTATTTTTCCAAAAAGTGATACAAATTATTTATTGTTCTTATCATCAAGTCATGTGTCATATACTGTATTATATCTACAGTATCTATTTGTGTATCTATCCACATCTGTGCTGTATATTTACCTATCCTTCTCTGTATCTATTTATCTGTGTTTAAATGTACAAATTGAGATACAAAAGAAGAAGTCTACAAATGAAATAATAATATTATGGATTTCAACCATACTGCAGTGTGATGCAAGAAGCTAATTTGAGTGTATTTTGTTAATAACCTGAACCAAGCCACAAGCCACAAAAAGGCAGCAGGGCCAAGGTGGTAACAGAAAGTCTCAGTGTCACCCTTGGGCTTATCATTAAATTACATTGTGACTTTCTCTTTGTGGCCCAGCAGCCAAGATGTGTTGTTTTTGACAGCAACGACAAAAAATGAAAAGTTAATTTTACCTGCAAACGGGGGTACCACGGTTAAGCTCGCTCCACGGGACCCTCCAGTTCTACTAAGATTGCTGCTTCAATAGTGATCAATAGTTATTAAATCAGGACAGTCAGACGGTAGATCGGGTGAGTAGGAGCTGAAGCATGTCAGGCGATGGCATTCTCACTTCTTACCTGCATGCTGATATAGCTATACAAATGTCATTATAACAGCTGTATTCTCCTGCAGTTTTCGTGTCTGCATAAAAATAATTATTCCGTATGAGCTGGAGACACAATATCTTTTTGAATGATTTCATTCTGATGTTTTTCTTATCTTATATTACAACTCACTAAAAGCAATGGAATAACAGAAGCATTAGGCTTTTCTCTTCTTGTTTTTCAAAACCATTTGCCACACACTGAAAGGTATAAAACCACATTGCTGGTGCAATAAATAATAGTACTGAGGTTTTTACCCGTAGGCTGCGCTTATAGTGCCTTGCGACGACGCTCCGAAACAAATCCATTGACTCTGTCGCAAACGCTTATAGTAAGCGCGACGGCGTCGGAGCGACGGAGCAACAGAGCGACTAAAAATTTGGAAGCCGGGTAAATTTGATTTTTTAGAGACAGTTAATTGTCACACGTGACGGTCTCTAAAACGATCAAATTGCGCGCCCCACCCCTTTTAGTGACGTCACTGGCCTTGTCGCCAGCGACGTAGCTAAAAATCAAATTGCAAATTTCGCTGGTGGCGATGGCGACGGGTGACGTCATCGGTCACATCGCCAGCACTATAAGCGCTGCCTTATTCTTCAGCATTGTTATTATTGTTGCGGTTCCTTTAATTAGTCAAGTCAGCCACTTGAAATGCTCTTTAATCTAATCAATTGACTGCAGTTTAACAGGAATTTAAACACAAAGTGCACTGTCTGACCAAATATGTATTGCCAACAACAAGCTTCTCCTACTTTCAAGCTGTTCAGGCTGTGACTTATCAATGGTGTGGATGAGGGTAAACACAGGAAAATGCAGCTCATTTAACTCTTGTTAGAATAAGAGCTCACCCACTTATCATGATATACAGACAGAACCAGTTCACTTATGGAACTGGGTCACCGCTAATAATCTGTTATTATCGCTACATATTGAAAGTACAGTACCTGCACATATAATAATGAAAGCGGGAATCCCGCCTATTAGTTTGTTTTCCTCACATAGATTATTTCCCTCCTCCACAGCTGAACTTCCCAGTCCTCCCCCCCTCCCTCCCTAGTCCCCAAGATAATTTCCGTTTTAGTTGCCTGTGTTTAACCTCCAATTCCAGAAATCAAAACGGGCCCCAGATTCCACAGAGCCAGTGGGAAATAGGAAGCCGCTTATGAGATGACCACTGGCGCCATCTTTAAATGTCCGGAATGTAGGTCGTCAAATTAAAATGGCAAGTGTATAGGGGACCATGGGTTCTGTGGAGCTAAAAATAGCGCAGTTCAGCTACAGACACCCCCTCCCCCTCCCTCCCCCTCCCCCAATTAGAATTCTGTTAAAAAAATCAAAGTGCAAAATGGATAGATCAGTCTGACTTCATGCATTAGGTCAGAGGTGCGCAAACTGGGGGGCGCGGGGTTTACTGGGAGACTGTCTGCGGGGGGCGCGGGGTTTACTGGGAGACTGTCTGCGGGGGGCGCGGGGTTTACTGAGAGACTGTCTGCGGGGGGCGCGGGGTTTACTGGGAGACTGTCTGCGGGGGGCGCGGGGTTTACTGGGAGACTGTCTGCGGGGGGCGCGGGGTTTACTGGGAGACTGTCTGCGGGGGGCGCGGGGTTTACTGGGAGACTGTCTGCGGGGGCGCGGGGTTTACTGGGAGACTGTCTGCGGGGGGCGCGGGGTTTACTGGGAGACTGTCTGCGGGGGGTGCGGGGTTTACTGGGAGACTGTCTGCGGGGGGCGCAGGGTTTACTGGGAGACTGTCTGCGGGGGGTGCGGGGTTTACTGGGAGACTGTCTGCGGGGGGTGCGGGGTTTACTGGGAGACTGTCTGCGGGGGCGCGGGGTTTACTGGGAGACTGTCTGCGGGGGGCGCGGGGTTTACTGGGAGACTGTCTGCGGGGGGTGCGGGGTTTACTGGGAGACTGTCTGCGGGGGGCGCAGGGTTTACTGGGAGACTGTCTGCGGGGGGTGCGGGGTTTACTGGGAGACTGTCTGCGGGGGGCGCGGGGTTTACTGGGAGACTGTCTGCGGGGGGCGCGGGGTTTACTGGGAGACTGTCTGCGGGGGGTGCGGGGTTTACTGGGAGACTGTCTGCGGGGGGCGCAGGGTTTACTGGGAGACTGTCTGCGGGGGGTGCGGGGTTTACTGGGAGACTGTCTGCGGGGGGTGCGGGGTTTACTGGGAGACTGTCTGCGGGGGCGCGGGGTTTACTGGGAGACTGTCTGCGGGGGGTGCGGGGTTTACTGGGAGACTGTCTGCGGGGGGTGCGGGGTTTACTGGGAGACTGTCTGCGGGGGGTGCGGGGTTTACTGGGAGACTGTCTGCGGGGGGCGCGGGGTTTACAGATGCCCCGCGTGCTTCCCAAAGGCACTTAAATGAAGTGCCGGGGAAGCGGCGAAGGCCTCTGTAAACTGCACTTACCTTGGCTCCGGCGGCTTCTTCCACGCGTCGCCATGGCAACGTAATGTCATGACACTGCCGCAGGAGCAAAGGTAAGGGGAGGGGGGCGCGGGGAAAAAAGTTTGCGCTCCCCTGCATTAGGTCACTTTGAATACCATGATTGATACAATTGAAATCGAAACAGAATTATATTATTTCACAAAATGTATAATTACAGTAGGCCTAGTCCTACAGTAGTTATTGGCAATTATTAGTGTAATATTACTTACATTAGCAATACATTTTGGTAACCTATATAATGAAACCTGCTACGTCAAAAAAGTATTGCTTTGAACTTTATTCTGCACTAATACAGCCTTTTTAGGGTTTACATTCATTCATGTGGCTGGCAGAAATATTCTTTTTTAGTATATACCATGCCAATCTGAACTACAAGCGCAGTCCATTTCTGTGCAACAAAGCAAATAAGTTTGTTTTTTTAGTCGCAGCTTGCAGATGGAGAAATGTGAGCTTAACACATAAGCTCACGCAAGCACAATTGAAATTGAGTTTCACATGTGCCAATTGTGCACTATAAGCTGTTTGCAACGCTTATTACATACATCCCATGGTGCTGATTTTTGCACTGGTTTTTACCCATTAGTACAGTAGTAAATACACCCCAAGATTCTTTCTCCTGCATTCTTTTTTGCAAGGTGCTTTGGAAGTGTAAGATAGTATATATTAAAATGTAATGAATGCTATTATTATTGCTTAACTATTAGGGTGAGATGTCTGCTTCCTGCATTCTGCATGAGTGACATATTAACTGTCCCTTGCCAATAATTTGCCCTGTACCCACATATAATACAGGTCACACGTTACATATTCTTCAATGGCCACATCATACTGTAAACTCCCCCTCTAATCTCAGTGCAGTTTTTCTCCCTCCAAAATGTCATGGCATTTGCTTGAAATTAAACAATAGGTCAAAATGCCAGGTGATTAGCATGATGAAAACCAGCATGGGCGCTGAGAAGTCTATAAACGGGATCCTTAGATTGTAAGCTCTTTGGGGCAGGGTTTCTCTTTGCCCCATGTTGTCATTTATCTGTTGCACTTTCCCCCATTGTTTATTATTTTTTCTATTATTATTATTTACTTGTAAAGCACCAACATTTCCGCAGTGCGGTACAAGGGGGGTACTGGGTGAAATAAATGACACAGAGTTCCATAACAAAGAAAGACAAACAAGCGCGGACAGATACAAAGGTAACGAGTGCCCTGCTGGTGCGAACTTACAATCTAGAGCTTTACCTTGTATTGTCCCTTTGTAAAGCACAGCACACATTGGTGGCCCTATATAAATAAACGTATACATTCATACAACACGCAACTCTGTGTAACATAATAACACATTTCACCGCCTCATTTAGAGCGTAATATTTGAATGTTTGGTAGCGGTAGCTTAAAAGAAGCCTAGAATGGGTGCGGATTGTAGACAAGCAACGTTAGGTTATTGATTCTGCAAAATAATTTTTCTCTATGGTGTAATCTGTTTCTCACCTTCGCCATGACATGGACACAACAAGAAGCACATGCACGCTATAGGTATAGGCGTCAACCTCAGGGGGATTTTTTACATTTAGAAGATACCTGAAGATGAAAAGGCAAAGTAAAAAGCAGCTTTCAGCTGTAAAATTTGACTGAATATGTCCTGAAACTACACCATATTTTCAACAAAGTTTTACAGATCAATGCTGCATTGAGATATAACTGCATATTAGTTCCACGCAGGCCGAAATTAACGTCAGTGGCGGTGCTACCTTTAAACCAGTGGGGTTTAACCTTTTTTTTGGTTAAGAAACCTTATTATATTGTGACATTTTGTCACACCCCAACCCTCTCTAATAACGTGCCTGTGATCAGATGCATTGTAAGGAACCCCAACCCTCTCTAATAACGTGTCTGAGATCAGATGCATTGTAAGGAACCCCAACCCTCTCTAATAGCGCGTCCGAGATCAGATGCATTGTAAGGAACCCAAACCCTCTCTAATAACGTGTCTGAGATCAGATGCTTTGTAAGGAACCACAACCCTCTCTAATAGCGTGTCTGAGATCAGATGCTTTGTAAGTAACCCCAACCCTCTCTAATAGCGCTCCTGTGATCAAATGCATTGTAAATTCTTCTGTATTTAGTACAATTTTCAAATGACCTGAAAATTGCAGAGAACCCTTTAAAGATGCCTGGGGAACCCAAGGGTTACTGGGAACCCTGGTTGAAAAAACACTGCTTTAAAGCTGAAGTTCTAGCAATATCCTACACGTGTGTTTTTTTTTGTTTTTTTAAATAAATCAGTTCTTTACTATGAAAAAATACTTGTAGCATTTAAAAAAAAAATGTAAAGACATTTTTAATGCATTATAATGTAACAAGCATTTTTTGTTCCTATAGAAACCATTTAAGTCACATCCCCTTACTCTTATGAAACAGGATCTGGCACACTCCTTTTTGAGCTCAAACCTCTCTCTAAAAGTGAACCAATTGTATCTTGTGACTGCCTGGTCACATGATCTTCCCCACAGAACTTTGCATCTTGGGTCCTCTTCTACAATACAAACAACAATAATACCCTTAACAAGCGCTAATCTACAATGTGCAATTAACTCACAATAGTGTGAAAAATGGCAATGAATTGGTGATGTGAACGTGATCACTCAATGTGAGTGAAAACCACTTCTAAGTGGTGTACAAGCTGCCAGAGAAACTAATAAACAGATCTTCCCAACCTGTGAAATAAATACAAATACAAAATAAAAGTCCCGGCGCTACAAATGTCCCAGATACCGTGATCCAAATGGAAAGTCCTGGATGAAAAATTCTCAGATGGATGGTACAGGATATTTTCACAGAGTCCCAGGGAGTTGATAATTCCCTTTAACGATGTCCGCAGTGATTCTGGGGAAACATAAGAGGTACACACCAATTGCGCAGTATGCCACTACTCCTGACCCCACTCTGAACCAACGGACAAAGAAACCCTACTTACAAGATAATATCTTGTGCGTTCAAGGGAGAGAATCTGTAACTGTGTCTCTGCTCTGTCTCAGTGTTTCACGGATCCCACGTGACCGGCAGCAGTGATCTCTTATTCCATGCAGCGACCAGCACTCACAGGGGACGTAAGTCAGGCATGTCATGCAGGAACAGAGGATTGACACAATGGTGTAATACGTTTACACTTTATTAAAAAACTTTAAAACACAAATCACCCACACTTACAGTAAATGGGGGATGACGATATGACTCACGGATGCCGTCCGCCACTTGTCTGCAGCCTGATGCGCACTAGGGAGCCTTCCTGAATGGCGTTCTCTGAAACTCCTAGCCGATGACGTCAGCAGCAGGGCGGTGCAGGTACGCTCTCACAGCATCGGCACGACTATGGTGGCTGGACTGGCTCAAACACTTGGCTCCTCCTCCCTACGCGTTTCGTGACTCTGCGTCACTTCCTCAGGGGATGGGGGAGCCTAGTGGGAGCTGTGTTATATACCATTGCATATCAAGAGAGTCCACCCACAAATGGGAGGTCCTGGACTTGATTTCAATGTGAGCTGGAGTTTGGCAATTAGCAGCAATTGGGATCTAGGTGGCTGCTGGGATCAATTGCATTATGGTGAGCATGCTAATCATGCAAACCTTTACTACATCCAATTAAAATATATTACTTGCATGATTACATGGTGGATACTATTGATTGAAACACAAACATATATATTGTTATATGCCTGTTCAACATACATCAGTATAGCACAACAGTATAAATTACATTGTGGATGTTATTGAAACACAAACATGTATATTATTACATCCTGTTTAACAATGCATATACTATTCTCACCTTAAGATGAAAATCAACTGGAAATAAAATAATTGATGGAACTTAAAATTAGAACTGATAGAAATTAATTAAGAATAAACATTCTACGTATCTTTTAAAAAAGCTGCCAAATCGAAATCAATATTTAAACCTAGGGGAGACAGAGTTCTAAGTGTATATATCCAGTATATCCAGTATATCCACTTATACAATCAAGAGAAATTGTTCGGAAGATTCAGTTTACCAGCAACAGGTTAAGGATCTCAAAGAAAAATTCTTAGATAGAGAGTACAGAAATAGTGAGTTAGATTCAGCCATTACAGAGGTCAGCAAAATTGACAGGGCCACTCTAATAACTAGAAAAGCCACAACATCAGGGCAAGGGACAGAACAACAATTTCCCTTTTTCATCACTCAGTATAGTGGGTTGGCCCCAGTCATATCTAAAACATTTAATAAGTATTGGAGTATCCTCCAACGAGATCCCCTATTAAAAACCTGCCTTCCCGACAAACCCAAGATTGTATATAGAAGGGCTAGGAATCTAAAGTCCTCTCTAGCTCCGAGCTGTCCTATTGACAGTCTCAGGGACCGCCATGTCACTTGGCTGAATGGCCTTAAGGGATATTATGTATGTCAAAATTGTATTGGTTGTAAGTACAGTGTAAAAACCAAAATGTTCAAATCCAGTGTCACTAAAAAGGAATTTGAAATTGAGACATTCATAAATTGCAAAACCAACTTTTGTGTATACCTCCTGCAATGCCCATGTGGGTTGCAATATGTGGGGCGCACTGGTAGGCCCCTCAAGCGACGGTTCGCTGAACACGTATATAACATCAAGAGGGGCCTAGAGACCCATAGTGTCTCAAATCATTTCAAAATTAAACATAACCAGGACCCACAGGGGTTAATCTGCATGGGCATTGACAATCCAAAGGGTACTTGGCGTGGGGGGGACAGATTAAATCTTGTTTCTAGAAAGGAAAGTTACTGGATATATACACTTAGAACTCTGTCTCCCCTAGGTTTAAATATTGATTTCGATTTGGCAGCTTTTTTAAAAGATACGTAGAATGTTTATTCTTAATTAATTTCTATCAGTTCTAATTTTAAGTTCCATCAATTATTTTATTTCCAGTTGATTTTCATCTTAAGGTGAGAATAGTATATGCATTGTTAAACAGGATGTAATAATATACATGTTTGTGTTTCAATAACATCCACAATGTAATTTATACTGTTGTGCTATACTGATGTATGTTGAACAGGCATATAACAATATATATGTTTGTGTTTCAATCAATAGTATCCACCATGTAATCATGCAAGTAATATATTTTAATTGGATGTAGTAAAGGTTTGCATGATTAGCATGCTCACCATAATGCAATTGATCCCAGCAGCCACCTAGATCCCAATTGCTGCTAATTGCCAAACTCCAGCTCACATTGAAATCAAGTCCAGGACCTCCCATTTGTGGGTGGACTCTCTTGATATGCAATGGTATATAACACAGCTCCCACTAGGCTCCCCCATCCCCTGAGGAAGTGACGCAGAGTCACGAAACGCGTAGGGAGGAGGAGCCAAGTGTTTGAGCCAGTCCAGCCACCATAGTCGTGCCGATGCTGTGAGAGCGTACCTGCACCGCCCTGCTGCTGACGTCATCGGCTAGGAGTTTCAGAGAACGCCATTCAGGAAGGCTCCCTAGTGCGCATCAGGCTGCAGACAAGTGGCGGACGGCATCCGTGAGTCATATCGTCATCCCCCATTTACTGTAAGTGTGGGTGATTTGTGTTTTAAAGTTTTTTAATAAAGTGTAAACGTATTACACCATTGTGTCAATCCTCTGTTCCTGCATGACATGCCTGACTTACGTCCCCTGTGAGTGCTGGTCGCTGCATGGAATAAGAGATCACTGCTGCCGGTCACGTGGGATCCGTGAAACACTGAGACAGAGCAGAGACACAGTTACAGATTCTCTCCCTTGAACGCACAAGATATTATCTTGTAAGTAGGGTTTCTTTGTCCGTTGGTTCAGAGTGGGGTCAGGAGTAGTGGCATACTGCGCAATTGGTGTGTACCTCTTATGTTTCCCCAGAATCACTGCGGACATCGTTAAAGGGAATTATCAACTCCCTGGGACTCTGTGAAAATATCCTGTACCATCCATCTGAGAATTTTTCATCCAGGACTTTCCATTTGGATCACGGTATCTGGGACATTTGTAGCGCCGGGACTTTTATTTTGGGTCCTCTTCTGCTGCACTGACAGCCATTTAGTAAACCCCCAAGCCGAATCGATCGGCAACTTAGCTAATCACTTGTCAGTGTGTAGATTGTATTGATGAACATATTGAATGGAAAATATATATATTTTTAGAAAAACAGCAGCTTGAACTGCAGCTTTAAACACTAAAAGCAATTGCCTGTAGTTAACTCTTTCAATTGGGGGTATTCATTATACCAGGGGTGCGCAAACTGGGGGGCACACAAGATTTGAGCTGCACCCCCCTTACCTGCTCCCCTGCATGCAGCTCAAATAGTTTGTGCACCCCTGCATTACTCTGTGATTGACAATCGATGCACTATCGTACGGAAACGCCAATGAATAACACCCAATGTGCCCTAATGGGAATTATCGTTTCAATGGTGTGGCTTAGCGAATGCTGAGTACATTTGTTATATAGCATATTTTAGCATACAATAAAGTTGCACTATATCAATTAACACGCTAACTCTAGTAGGAGCAAAACTGCACCGTTAGACACCCACTAAAGCCAATGACTGTGGATTTCATTCATTATAGTAGTATTGTCTGTGGGTATCAGCCCGAGAAAGACAATATGAGCATCCCATTCCATTCCCACTGTGCAGCCACCAAGCATGTCAATAGTTAGCAAACTAAGCTTAGGAGTCATAATGGATACAGTAGCTGACTTGGCAGTACAAAGTGTTACCATAAAGTTGTATGCAAAAATAAACCACTAAAAGCAGGTTATATTGTTTAATGCAATCCCACATACAGGTTAGCCGGTTTAATTTGTTAGGGGCCTCTGAATGGGGAAGTTTTTTGTCAATCAGGTGTTTCCTTTACCCTTATCCCACCCTGTCCTTATCAGAGATCCAATAAAGATAAGGGGAGGGGGTGTGAGGAGACCCTGGCTGTACAAGCACATGCTGATCTCCCCGTGACATTACACACAGGGGAGCTCAAACCCCTTCAAGTTTAACTTAAAACATTAAAAATATATATTTATAGATGTCACATTTTGGTTAAAAAAAAAAGGATATCAATTACCCATCTGAGATGAGACCCTTACACATGTCACTGGAATTACGTCAATTTGGTCCTAGGAGGGATTGTCCCTTTTAGAGGCTAGACATAAATAATAAATTCTGGTATTTTATGCGTACATTGTACACTTTACTATTCATAAACATCAAACACCGTATGGAACATTAGTAACCATCGCTGGATGGAAACTGTGCTGTCACATAGCTATTATTAATATTTGTGGCCTTAAGTGGGAAACACAAAAAAAGGTTTAAAGATGCAGCTACACATAGGATTCAATTGAATTAATCATGCTGATTTTATAAGATAAAGAAGCAACCTCCCTCTCCCCAAATTAGAGCGTAAAAAATAAATACAAATAATAATGTTTACCTTATATGAAACTCTTTGATAAAGCGTAGACGCCTGCGCGAAACGCGTCAGAGGTATTTTCCTTGCTGCCTTTTTTATGTGCCAATAAATTAACCTTTGTATTAGTATATAACAGTCCGGTCTCATTTTCCCTCTGAAGCAGTTGCACCCCCTCACAACTTCATCTCCACATTGACTTATATGAAGTAGCGAGTCACCCGAATTTGACCCACGAACTCAAAGCTACGATTGCCAAAATATTCAGTTCGTTTTAACGTTTACCAGTACTTGCCAGAAAAAAAAAGATGACGGCTGGGTGACCCAATCGCAAGTTGCCACGTCATCTCACTATGACATCACCGCTTTCTATTGGCTGCCTCATAATTCATATTGTTTCGGTGAGTGAATTTTAAAATGAACATTTTCAAAGAGCCTGGAGGTCCCTGTAGCTTAGAGTGAAGCGGGTCAGCTCTGGGGACCCCTTGTTTCGGATAAATAATAACAAATACATATACATATCTATATGCACCAATTGCTGCTTTAAAAAAGTGCCTTTCTGAAAAACAAAAAAGGATAATTTTTTTCTTAATTATTTTGAGAGTTTATCTGTGCAATGTTTGTAAATTGCTTTATTGTCTTTATACCCTCCTTTATCTCTCCCTACGTCCCATTTACTTTCCTAACTGACCTTAAAAAAAAAAAGTGGATGTGTGTATTCATTTGATTATCTTATCAGACTGGATTGACAAATGATCCCCCCATTCAGTGTCCTCCTGGGACTAAAGGGATCAAAGGGGAGTGACATGTGTGATGGGTTAAATGTAGGCGAGTGACACATTTAAAGAAAATGGAAAAGTATATGGGACCTATGTACTAATATGATATTTGTACAAATTTGGGGAGTTAAAACTTCACTGCTAAAAAGTTATACAAATCTTCGTAAAATGTGCATTGCATATATAAATAATAATAGTTCTTGTATAGCGCTGCTAGTTTTATATAGCACTTTACAGATACATTTTGCAGGCACAGTCCCTGCCCTGTGGAGCTTACAACCTATGTTTTTGGTGCCTGAGGCAAAGGGAGATAAAGTGACTTGCCCAAGGTCACAAGGAGTCGACACTGGGAATTGAACCAGGTTCCTCTGCTTCAAACTCAGTGCCAGTCAGTGTCTTTACTCACTGAGCCACTCCCTCTCCCTTTTCATATATATGAAAACATACTGTAACACATAATGGATAAGGAATATATGGGTTGCTTTTTGACACATTGCGTAAAGGAAAGGAAGAAGAAAAAATGAGTACATAGGTCTCTCTGTATTGTCACATCATTTTTTGAACCTCTAACATTATCTTGGTAAACAAATGCTTCACATGGTTTTTACAAACTTTATCTAGCCTCTTTGGGACATACGACGATTTGTCCGCCCTCAAAGCCACAGGTAAACGGTTGATTTGGTTTTGTCCCTTGTTTGTATAGTAATTATGAGGCCACGCTTAGTAACACAGATAAACACAATTAGCTGGGAAAAGGGAACCATTTATTTTGAACATAATACAAAGAAGTACAAAACATGGTTCACTTGCCTTGTGGGACCGCTCCTTTACATAAAACCAAGGCAATCTGCCGGGTCATTTTTAAAGCATAAATTACTTAGATAAAGATTAGAGACGTCTGGCATGTCACTGCCTTTAGTTCAGTGTCTCCTGGTGTCAGCTAAATAATGCCCAGTAATTCTACAGATGTGGGGTACCATTTTTACCATGCACCTATTAGACAATCTGACACAGAGAGTTCACCTATGTGTAAGTTTCACATCAGATAAATAAAATACATCCAGCCCCTTTCTAAATTCTATTTTTCTCCAGGAACAGTATGGTGTTATTACGAACACTACTGCTGCTATTGACATTCTTACAGCTGCTCCTATTTCTGTCAGCACTCACAAATAAAACGATCGAAAACCACTCACTCCTAGGGTAATTAAAGAAGCAATAAATACTACATTCCCCCTTTTGTTATTTTTCTTATTTGGATATGTAAAGCATGTGACAATGTATAATTCTACATTCTTACCTAAAATGGCAATCGTTTGGTGCTCCTGTTATGAATCTGTCAAAATCCTGATCATGTGACAAACTACATGGCTGCTTCAGTCAGTGTAACTCAGCAACTACAATGTATCCATATATTACTGAGGCAACATTATCTATTGTTACAGTTTGCAGCTCAAACTGCTGGCAATATTGGCAACAAATTATTACAAACAGAAAAGTGGTGTAAAGAACAAAGGATGCTTTAAAACTCATTAAAAATGGCATTAAAAGTTGAATAATATTTTTTTTTAAATACAGTAAGTATTATCTAATACTACAGAACTGATTTATTAAAAAAAATACATTTCAAATGTGTAATTACTTTATTAATAATAATAATAATAATGTATTATTAATTTGTATTATTATTAGGTAATAATGAAAAAGCTACATGTATGTACACATAGAAAGCGATTAACATTTCCTCCGAGGTTGTAGCAGAACGGATATGTGGCTTCTAATTGGACCATGTTCTACCACAGTGGCAGGAATATGCCTGTATATACCACTCGCTGCTCTGCCTTGGAAATACAGTAGCTGAAGGTGAAACAGGAAGTCTCCCGGCAGCCATTTTTCTTCTGCTTGGAGACATTTTGGGGACTCAAGTATAGTAATGGAAACTTGAGTATAATCTCTTATTTTTAGGGGTACATAAAAATGAATAAGAGGATACACTGGAAACTTTCTTCCACATGAAGTAGTTACAGACAGGGCCGTCTTAACAGCATTATAGGCCCCCGGGCAAAGCAGTGCACTGGGCCCTGCAAACTCTCCGCTACAAGTCGTAATTTTTCTCCTTCTACCGTTTTAGAGGGAGATTTGAATGTTGAGGCGGGTGATCGGAATATTAGTGTTAAATTCTGGTCTGCGCATAGATTAGCATGGGGCCCCTATGCTGGAGGGGCCCCCGGGCAACCCATGCGTTAAGAAGGCACTGGTTACAGATGTAGCAGATGTTATAGTACCCGCTATCCCGGTAACGTAATGCTGCTGGCACAAATTTGACCGCATTATTGTGTGATTTGTGATTGTTTTCGTGAAATTTACAAGGCAAATCAAATAGAGCATAATGCATCAAACTACACGCCAGACTTTGCTAACTAGTTGCGCAGTTTTGCTCAATATCGTAAGGTAACAGGTGCAAAAGCATCTGCTACATCTGTACTTTAGATGCGATACAATTAACTAGCAAATATTATCACGTCATCAACTATCGATTTATATTCCCAGACAAACCATTCCACGTAACTTCACGTCAAGCAGACAGTTTATATTGACAAAATAATGTGCCGCAACTGTAAGCAATATAGTATGATTACACACTTCCAACCACGTACTGCTTTTTGAACTCACAAGGACGATGAGCTATAAAATATTACTGGAGCCACTAACCTCCTATACTTAGCCTTCTAACCTCCAAAAACCAACAGAACAACTAAAGCAAGAACCCCTATTGTTTCCAATGAAACTTTCTGTAAGAATAAACAGCTTCCAGGGATTGTAAAAACAATCAATAACATGAAATGCTAGAATAGAGGAGGAGGTCAAAATAAGCCCGTGTAATGTTAAAAATGCTGATCTGTGGTCCACCATGCTGCCAGCCACATGTGCACTGACTGAGCAGTATATCAAGACTTCCAATGCCTTGAGCAAAATATAAGCTGACAGCACTTTTATGGTTGCCTTCATTGTGGAAGCTGTCCTTCTATTTTCTGCAAACTGGAACAGAACGTGCTCTGTTCTCCGAAAGCAAGAAAATATAGAGTGATCTTCTAGCACTGTGGCATATTCTGAAAACAGCATGCAGGCACTCAAAGGAAATTATGTTTAATAGATGAGCAATTTCTATGCATGCAGCACAGAAGCCACCACCAGCCAATGGAAGTCCAGTTATTATTCAAAGCGACAAATAACAAAGCAACAGTTTGATCACAGATGCCATGACCTGTAAAGTTCAGCTGTTTCAGGATAAGGAAAGCTAAGATGTGGCAGCTAAACTCTGTGTCATTCAAGTACAGATTACATTACATAGGCAATTAAGATGCTATGCAAAGATTGGAGAAAAGAGACATTCGAGACCATACAGCTCAAGAGATAAGGCGTGTCGCACACACCCATGAAACACACCATCACAGTATGGTATGTAGGGGCGGGGGTATTTGCTGAATAGTTGTGATAACTATGAAATTGCAAATATAAGAAGGAAGCAGACTCTGTACCTTTCCATTTGCTCATTGCGATGATTACATGGTGTATTACACCGCCTGGGTCTCATATCTGTGGGGTCATATTTACTAAATGGTGCTACTCTATCAGACACCTTACAATGCCGGAAGGTACGTTACGGCTCATACAAGCGAGTGGGTCATCGGTGTCTTCTGGCGTCTGAAGGTGTCTTATGGAGTAGCAGCTCTTAGTAAATATGGCCCTTAATACAAATGTATTGCATGTATTAGTGCTTTGAAGTGTTTCTTTATGATGTTATACAGATATAGTGATTGTGACCTGAGGCACCAAAACTTTTTTTAGTACTCAACTGCTTGTGTACTGGGCTCTTGGTTTCAAATGCCCCAAGTTATCATTACAGTATTATTATTATTATTATTTAACCTTTCCTGTGCTGCCGAGATGTTCATATATGCAGTGTCATTTCTGAATTAGCATACAGATACAATCAAAGCCCCAGTCAGACTAATGAAACATCAAGAGAAAATAATTCCTACCCAGAAAGGCGTCCAATCTACGTAATAATGGACGGAAACCATCAACGCGCAATCTGTGCTATTGCGCCCAATACAGTCAACGGCAGATATCGCCGATTCTGCCGTGATCGTGTGGATCGCGCTTCCACGGCTCCTGAGCTGTTACGTCTTCTATAGCAGGGGGTGCTCAACTCCAGTCCTCAAGATCCCCCAACAAGTCAGGTTTTGAGGATATCCCTGCTTCAGCACAGGTGGCTCAATCAGTGGCTCAGTCTTCGACTGCAGCGCCTGTGCTGCAGCTGGTATATCCTTAAAACCCGACTTGTTGGGGGGTATTGAGGACTGGAGTTCAGCCCCCCTGTTCTGTAGTATAGTATTACTCTTATTCTGTTAATGAAAATGTCTTGTGATGAGGCCACTTTGGTTTGTTTTTTCTCAGGGTCACACTGAAACCTGCCTTCTAGTTTGACAGGAGACCAAACTTGGCAAAACAGCTTTCAATCTATGAACAACAACCACCAGAAATAAAGGTGCCCCTGAAAGCGAAGGAGCTAATTTAACAATGTCCTTACATTTGACAAAGCCACGTGCACTTGATGTGTGTGCAGGTACACACTTGCTTAATACATAACACCATAAATGTTACAACCACAAAAAAAACAACACCTTAATGAGTCCCCACTTGACCGCACATAAATCAGCAGCAGCAGAAAGAAGTGGAGTCACACGCCGTTAAAGTCACAGCGGATGAGTGAAAATTGAATTAGTTATAAACGGAGTATTCCATTTACACACATTCCTACATTTGATCATGGAAATGGATTTGGTTTGTGTCAAACACATACGCACTGTGGCATGTAGATATAGCGTATACGTGTAGATAATCCGTTAAGACATAACCCCGGGAAACGTAACACAAAACTGGGAAACGTGCATCAAATATTTAGGTAAATGTTGTCGAAAAAGAGGCCGTGACTCAGTAACCTCATAATCTACATGGTATGTTGGGAGGCTTACACAGATACTATATAAGTGCATCGCTTCAAAGAACATGACTAAGAGCATAAATAAGAGCATCTAGAGAATGCAGTGTTTTGGAGTTACACATATTTAGTACTAGCGTAACATGTTAGTGTTAGTGTCAGAAGCATTCGGCACAACAATAATATTTGATATTCAGTGTAGCCCGTTCCAAAGTAATACAGCATTTTACAGAATGATTATATTATCTGTAGTGATTTGGCCTTGAATGTGTTGTTTTTAAAACCCAGCCATACTGAAGCATCTTCATTGCCCTTGCAATGCGATCTCCCTCGTACGATACTGGCTCACTTTTAATTTAAACTTGCATGGACAATAACAGGCCTTATTTTTCCTGATTCCCTTACACACACAGCCCAACACAAAATAAAATCCATTGTTAAAGAATTGCAGTGTTTGTAATAAAGAGAGAGCTGTTTGTGTTCCCGCAAGTAGGTTTTTATGGTTATTTTAGAGCCCTGTCATGTACAGCTCAACCCCCTTATAACGCTGTGCTTGGGGTCCAAAGAATCACATCGCGTTTTAAGCGAATCGCGCTAGAAATAATGTACAATTGTATGCATTGTACAATAAAGTATTTAAGATACCAATAATCGTGTTGTAAAGTATTCATAAATACGAAAATTGGGAGCCACGCTTGCATCGCGTTATAAGCGGATTCGGGTTGTAACGGATCGCGTTATAACGGGGTTGAGCTGTATCTTTTGAAAGAGAGGAAAATGAGTGAAACTTAAAACCCACTGCATTTATTTCAATAACTGACATGAAAAATGAAAGGTTTGCCTAAGTATCAAACTTTTCCAATACACTGCCAAGAACAGGGCACAAAGCCTGGACAAAGTGCAACAGTTTTCACAGGAGAATACTGCAGCATATACTCTGGTTCAGGCTCTTTTCACATCGGAAGGTTTAGGTAGCATTTCCTCCCGTGGATCAGTGAAATAATTCCTTTATCACTGGTCAATGATGGGTGTTGCTGAAACTTATATAGTGTAAATATTTACATCTCTAAATCAATATTTGGGCTGTATTCGCCTATTCGAAGCCAGGGGGCCTTCAATTGCATTCAAGGTTTCTCTGGCACAGAAGGGGTTAAAGTGACTACAGTATACTTTAAACAGTGCAGTCACTTAAATACAAATGGGCTTGACAAGTAGCCTTAAAGCACAAAAATATGTGAAGTTTCATTTAAGCGTCTGCAAATCGCATGGTGCCTCTGAGAAAATGGCACCAAATATTTGTTAGCATTGACAAAATCCTATGAAAGTGATATTTTTTGTACACACTATTGGCCCCAAACGCACAAACAATAACATTGGCAGCACTGACTTCTATGTATAATATAAATAACCCATGACTGAGCTGCTGTCAGTCGGTTGTTGATCAAATAAAAGAGACAAGGTGCTGCCTTGCTGCCATTCAGACATTTTCCCAGTAATTTTGGATGCCATCAACCTTGTAATAACATGGAAAATAACAGCCTCCTTTCATATAGCACACCCAAAAGAGGAAACCAGGCTGAAGAAGCTCAGACCATCCCCAATGCCCAGAAAGCCAGTAAATGATACATAGCATCATAGCAGAAACAGGCAAAGTCCAAGCACCAAGCAGATCAACCCTGGCACTGAGAAGGAAACTGAAACATCTAGTACACACTGTGCAAAGGGAGGAAGAGAGAAAGGAGACAGGGGGGTGATGAAGGTATATAATGCATGCACATAGTTTGTAAACCCAGAAGGGAAAAGAAGAGTGGGTGACAACATTCACCTGAAATGAGGGGAACCCCTAACCCCTTCAATGCCACAGCATTAAGGATGTCTGCATATCCCTCTTGTGTGACTGACACTAGTGATGAAGGGAGGAAAGGGTGACAAGGAAATAGGAGGGCACGTGAAGGCAAAAAAGGTGCTGAAGATAAATTTTAAAAAAATGCATGTCAAGTGCAGAGTCCACATAATCAATGCAATGTCACGACAATCCCATTACCCCCATAATCAATGCAATGTCACGACAATCCCATTACCCCCTTTATTTCCGGGCAGGGGATAAACACGGGCCACCCAGGAGCCAGCATGCAGAAGAGGTGAGAGAGGGGGACACTGCGGGGGTAGGAAGGTAAAATACATGTGCAATAAGGGTACACCTTGGCCCTCCGGTGCCAGCCTGGTGTAAGTATTAATTACTTTAACCCCTTCACAGCCTGGTACTTAAGAGGAAATGTAAAAAATAAATAAATAATAGTGGAGGGAAAAGGGGGGGGGGGGGGGCAGGGGGGTTGAAAAGGAAGAAGAGTGGGAAAAATACAAATGGGGTGATGGAGGCAAAATGCATGTGATAGTATCCCCCAAACCATCAGTGGAGACAGCGAAGGAGAGAGATGATCAGCTCCTACCTGGCACATAAGGGGCATTCACTGAAACTTGGCACTTACCACCTTCCTGGCTGTGTTGATCCACTGAGCAGGATGGTGCAGAGGTGGGGGACCCTATCACCGTGTCACCCCAGCATCCTTGCACTGGCTTCTCTTAATCCGTGAGGGAAGTGAAATAATGCGGCAAGGGGGGGGGGGGGGGGGGGGAATGCTTTTCTCCCTGTATTGGAGAGGTGGGATCCCTCCTGGATGTGACAGTGTAGATGAGCGCTGGGTATTACAGCGCACTGTGCACACTGTCACACCGAGCCGCCCCCGCCGGCTGCCCGTCTGGTGATGGGTTATAAACTGAATGCTAAGCTGGCGTCACCGCTCCTCAGCCTGTGCAATGCACACACACACACACACACACACATATACACACATACACATATACACACACTGCGCTCATACTCATGCAAGCCCCGCCTGCTGCCCGTCTGATACACACACACATACACACACACTGCGCTCAGACTCATGCAAGCCCCGCCTGCTTCCCCTCCCTCCTCCTGCCCTGCTTCCCCCGCCCAGTGACCCAGTGTGCTGCTGCTGCACCGGGCATGGCAGTCTCATACAGTGACCCAGTGTGCTGCTGCTGCACCGGGCATGGCAGTCTCATACAGTGACCCAGTGTGCTGCTGCTGCACCAGGCATGGCAGTCTCATACAGTGACCCAGTGTGCTGCTGCTGCACCGGGCATGGCAGTCTCATACAGTGACCCAGTGTGCTGCTGCTGCACCAGGCATGGCAGTCTCATACAGTGACCCAGTGTGCTGCTGCTGCACCGGGCATGGCAGTCTCATACAGTGACCCAGTGTGCTGCTGCTGCACCGGGCATGGCAGTCTCATACAGTGACCCAGTGTGCTGCTGCACCAGGCATGGCAGTCTCATACAGTGACCCAGTGTGCTGCTGCTGCTGCACCGGGCATGGCAGTCTCATACAGTGACCCAGTGTGCTGCTGCTGCACCAGGCATGGCAGTCTCATACAGTGACCCAGTGTGCTGCTGCTGCTGCACCGGGCATGGCAGTCTCATACAGTGACCCAGTGTGCTGCTGCTGCTGCACCAGGCATGGCTGTCTCATATAGTGACCCAGTGTGCTGCTGCTGCACCGGGCATGGCAGTCTCATACAGTGACCCAGTGTGCTGCTGCACCAGGCATGGCAGTCTCATACAGTGACCCAGTGTGCTGCTGCTGCTGCACCGGGCATGGCAGTCTCATACAGTGACCCAGTGTGCTGCTGCTGCACCAGGCATGGCAGTCTCATACAGTGACCCAGTGTGCTGCTGCTGCTGCACCGGGCATGGCAGTCTCATACAGTGACCCAGTGTGCTGCTGCTGCACCGGGCATGGCAGTCTCATACAGTGACCCAGTGTGCTGCTGCTGCACCAGGCATGGCAGTCTCATACAGTGACCCAGTGTGCTGCTGCACCGGGCATGGCAGTCTCATACAGTGACCCAGTGTGCTGCTGCTGCACCGGGCATGGCAGTCTCATACAGTGACCCAGTGTGCTGCTGCTGCTGCACCGGGCATGGCAGTCTCATACAGTGACCCAGTGTGCTGCTGCACCAGGCATGGCAGTCTCATACAGTGACCCAGTGTGCTGCTGCTGCACCGGGCATGGCAGTCTCATACAGTGACCCAGTGTGCTGCTGCTGCACCAGGTATGGCAGTCTCATACAGTGACCCAGTGTGCTGCTGCACCGGGCATGGCAGTCTCATACAGTGACCCAGTGTGCTGCTGCTGCACCGGGCATGGCAGTCTCATACAGTGACCCAGTGTGCTGCTGCTGCTGCACCGGGCATGGCAGTCTCATACAGTGACCCAGTGTGCTGCTGCTGCACCAGGCATGGCAGTCTCATACAGTGACCCAGTGTGCTGCTGCTGCTGCACCGGGCATGGCAGTCTCATACAGTGACCCAGTGTGCTGCTGCTGCACCGGGCATGGCAGTCTCATACAGTGACCCAGTGTGCTGCTGCACCAGGCATGGCAGTCTCATACAGTGACCCAGTGTGCTGCTGCTGCACCGGGCATGGCAGTCTCATACAGTGACCCAGTGTGCTGCTGCTGCACCAGGCATGGCAGTCTCATACAGTGACCCAGTGTGCTGCTGCACCGGGCATGGCAGTCTCATACAGTGACCCAGTGTGCTGCTGCTGCACCGGGCATGGCAGTCTCATACAGTGACCCAGTGTGCTGCTGCTGCACCAGGCATGGCAGTCTCATACAGTGACCCAGTGTGCTGCTGCACCAGGCATGGCAGTCTCATACAGTGACCCAGTGTGCTGCTGCTGCACCAGGCATGGCAGTCTCATACAGTGACCCAGTGTGCTGCTGCACCGGGCATGGCAGTCTCATACAGTGACCCAGTGTGCTGCTGCTGCACCGGGCATGGCAGTCTCATACAGTGACCCAGTGTGCTGCTGCTGCACCAGGCATGGCAGTCTCATACAGTGACCCAGTGTGCTGCTGCTGCACCAGGCATGGCAGTCTCATACAGTGACCCAGTGTGCTGCTGCTGCACCAGGCATGGCAGTCTCATACAGTGACCCAGTGTGCTGCTGCTGCACCAGGCATGGCAGTCTCATACAGTGACCCAGTGTGCTGCTGCTGCACCAGGCATGGCAGTCTCATACAGTGACCCAGTGTGCTGCTGCTGCACCAGGCATGGCAGTCTCATACAGTGACCCAGTGTGCTGCTGCACCAGGCATGGCAGTCTCATACAGTGACCCAGTGTGCTGCTGCTGCACCGGGCATGGCAGTCTCATACAGTGACCCAGTGTGCTGCTGCTGCACCAGGCATGGCAGTCTCATACAGTGACCCAGTGTGCTGCTGCTGCACAAGGCATGGCAGTCTCATACAGTGACCCAGTGTGCTGCTGCTGCACCGGGCATGGCAGTCTCATACAGTGACCCAGTGTGCTGCTGCTGCACCAGGCATGGCAGTCTCATACAGTGACCCAGTGTGCTGCTGCTGCACCGGGCATGGCAGTCTCATACAGTGACCCAGTGTGCTGCTGCTGCACCAGGCATGGCAGTCTCATACAGTGACCCAGTGTGCTGCTGCTGCACCAGGCATGGCAGTCTCATACAGTGACCCAGTGTGCTGCTGCACCAGGCATGGCAGTCTCATACAGTGACCCAGTGTGCTGCTGCTGCTGCACCGGGCATGGCAGTCTCATACAGTGACCCAGTGTGCTGCTGCTGCACAAGGCATGGCAGTCTCATACAGTGACCCAGTGTGCTGCTGCTGCACCGGGCATGGCAGTCTCATACAGTGACCCAGTGTGCTGCTGCTGCACAAGGCATGGCAGTCTCATACAGTGACCCAGTGTGCTGCTGCTGCACCGGGCATGGCAGTCTCATACAGTGACCCAGTGTGCTGCTGCTGCACCAGGCATGGCAGTCTCATACAGTGACCCAGTGTGCTGCTGCTGCACCGGGCATGGCAGTCTCATACAGTGACCCAGTGTGCTGCTGCTGCACCAGGCATGGCAGTCTCATACAGTGACCCAGTGTGCTGCTGCTGCACCAGGCATGGCAGTCTCATACAGTGACCCAGTGTGCTGCTGCACCAGGCATGGCAGTCTCATACAGTGACCCAGTGTGCTGCTGCTGCTGCACCGGGCATGGCAGTCTCATACAGTGACCCAGTGTGCTGCTGCACCGGGCATGGCAGTCTCATACAGTGACCCAGTGTGCTGCTGCTGCACCGGGCATGGCAGTCTCATACAGTGACCCAGTGTGCTGCTGCTGCACCGGGCATGGCAGTCTCATACAGTGACCCAGTGTGCTGCTGCACCGGGCATGGCAGTCTCATACAGTGACCCAGTGTGCTGCTGCTGCACCAGGCATGGCAGTCTCATACAGTGACCCAGTGTGCTGCTGCTGCACCGGGCATGGCAGTCTCATACAGTGACCCAGTGTGCTGCTGCACCCGGCATGGCAGTCTCATACAGTGACCCAGTGTGCTGCTGCTGCACCAGGCATGGCAGTCTCATACAGTGACCCAGTGTGCTGCTGCTGCACCAGGCATGGCAGTCTCATACAGTGACCCAGTGTGCTGCTGCACCCGGCATGGCAGTCTCATACAGTGACCCAGTGTGCTGCTGCACCAGGCATGGCAGTCTCATACAGTGACCCAGTGTGCTGCTGCTGCACCGGGCATGGCAGTCTCATACAGTGACCCAGTGTGCTGCTGCTGCACCGGGCATGGCAGTCTCATACAGTGACCCAGTGTGCTGCTGCTGCACCCGGCATGGCAGTCTCATACAGTGACCCAGTGTGCTGCTGCTGCACCGGGCATGGCAGTCTCATACAGTGACCCAGTGTGCTGCTGCACCGGGCATGGCAGTCTCATACAGTGACCCAGTGTGCTGCTGCTGCACCAGGCATGGCAGTCTCATACAGTGACCCAGTGTGCTGCTGCTGCACCAGGCATGGCAGTCTCATACAGTGACCCAGTGTGCTGCTGCACCCGGCATGGCAGTCTCATACAGTGACCCAGTGTGCTGCTGCTGCACCGGGCATGGCAGTCTCATACAGTGACCCAGTGTGCTGCTGCACCGGGCATGGCAGTCTCATACAGTGACCCAGTGTGCTGCTGCACCGGGCATGGCAGTCTCATACAGTGACCCAGTGTGCTGCTGCTGCACCAGGCATGGCAGTCTCATACAGTGACCCAGTGTGCTGCTGCTGCACCGGGCATGGCAGTCTCATACAGTGACCCAGTGTGCTGCTGCACCGGGCATGGCAGTCTCATACAGTGACCCAGTGTGCTGCTGCTGCACCGGGCATGGCAGTCTCATACAGTGACCCAGTGTGCTGCTGCTGCACCGGGCATGGCAGTCTCATACAGTGACCCAGTGTGCTGCTGCACCGGGCATGGCAGTCTCATACAGTGACCCAGTGTGCTGCTGCTGCACCGGGCATGGCAGTCTCATACAGTGACCCAGTGTGCTGCTGCTGCACCGGGCATGGCAGTCTCATACAGTGACCCAGTGTGCTGCTGCTGCACCGGGCATGGCAGTCTCATACAGTGACCCAGTGTGCTGCTGCTGCACCTGGCATGGCAGTCTCATACAGTGACCCAGTGTGCTGCTGAACTAGGCATGGCAGTCTCATACAGTGACCCAGTGTGCTGCTGCTGCTGCACCAGGCATGGCAGTCTCATACAGTGACCCAGTGTGCTGCTGCTGCACCAGGCATGGCAGTCTCATACAGTGACCCAGTGTGCTGCTGCTGCACCAGGCATGGCAGTCTCATACAGTGACCCAGTGTGCTGCTGCTGCTGCACCAGGCATGGCAGTCTCATACAGTGACCCAGTGTGCTGCTGCTGCTGCACCAGGCATGGCAGTCTCATACAGTGACCCAGTGTGCTGCTGCTACACCGGGCATGGCAGTCTCATACAGTGACCCAGTGTGCTGCTGCTGCACCAGGCATGGCAGTCTCATACAGTGACCCAGTGTACTGCTGCTGCACCGGGCATGGCAGTCTCATACAGTGACCCAGTGTGCTGCTGCTGCACCAGGCATGGCAGTCTCATACAGTGACCCAGTGTGCTGCTGCACCGGGCATGGCAGTCTCATACAGTGACCCAGTGTGCTGCTGCTGCACCGGGCATGGCAGTCTCATACAGTGACCCAGTGTGCTGCTGCTGCACCGGGCATGGCAGTCTCATACAGTGACCCAGTGTGCTGCTGCTGCACCGGGCATGGCAGTCTCATACAGTGACCCAGTGTGCTGCTGCTGCACCTGGCATGGCAGTCTCATACAGTGACCCAGTGTGCTGCTGAACTAGGCATGGCAGTCTCATACAGTGACCCAGTGTGCTGCTGCTGCTGCTGCACCAGGCATGGCAGTCTCATACAGTGACCCAGTGTGCTGCTGCTGCACCAGGCATGGCAGTCTCATACAGTGACCCAGTGTGCTGCTGCTGCACCAGGCATGGCAGTCTCATACAGTGACCCAGTGTGCTGCTGCTGCTGCACCAGGCATGGCAGTCTCATACAGTGACCCAGTGTGCTGCTGCTGCTGCACCAGGCATGGCAGTCTCATACAGTGACCCAGTGTGCTGCTGCTGCACCAGGCATGGCAGTCTCATACAGTGACCCAGTGTGCTGCTGCTGCACCGGGCATGGCAGTCTCATACAGTGACCCAGTGTGCTGCTGCTGCACCAGGCATGGCAGTCTCATACAGTGACCCAGTGTGCTGCTGCACCAGGCATGGCAGTCTCATACAGTGACCCAGTGTGCTGCTGCTACATCGGGCATGGCAGTCTCATACAGTGACCCAGTGTGCTGCTGCTGCTGCACCAGGCATGGCAGTCTCATACAGTGACCCAGTGTGCTGCTGCTGCACCAGGCATGGCAGTCTCATACAGTGACCCAGTGTGCTGCTGCTGCACCGGGCATAGCAGTCTCATACAGTGACCCAGTGTGCTGCTGCACCGGGCATGGCAGTCTCATACAGTGACCCAGTGTGCTGCTGCTGCACCAGGCATGGCAGTCTCATACAGTGACCCAGTGTGCTGCTGCACCAGGCATGGCAGTCTCATACAGTGACCCAGTGTGCTGCTGCTACACCGGGCATGGCAGTCTCATACAGTGACCCAGTGTGCTGCTGCTACACCGGGCATGGCAGTCTCATACAGTGACCCAGTGTGCTGCTGCTGCACCAGGCATGGCAGTCTCATACAGTGACCCAGTGTGCTGCTGCTGCACCAGGCATGGCAGTCTCATACAGTGACCCAGTGTGCTGCTGCTGCACCAGGCATGGCAGTCTCATACAGTGACCCAGTGTGCTGCTGCTACACCGGGCATGGCAGTCTCATATAGTGACCCAGTGTGCTGCTGCTGCACCAGGCATGGCAGTCTCATACAGTGACCCAGTGTGCTGCTGCTGCACCAGGCATGGCAGTCTCATACAGTGACCCAGTGTGCTGCTGCTACACCGGGCATGGCAGTCTCATATAGTGACCCAGTGTGCTGCTGCTGCACCGGGCATGGCTGTCTCATACAGTGACCCAGTGTGCTGCTGCTGCACCAGGCATGGCAGTCTCATACAGTGACCCAGTGTGCTGCTGCTGCACCAGGCATGGCAGTCTCATACAGTGACCCAGTGTGCTGCTGCTGCACCAGGCATGGCAGTCTCATACAGTGACCCAGTGTGCTGCTGCACCGGGCATGGCAGTCTCATACAGTGACCCAGTGTGCTGCTGCTGCACCGGGCATGGCAGTCTCATACAGTGACCCAGTGTGCTGCTGCTGCACCAGGCATGGCAGTCTCATACAGTGACCCAGTGTGCTGCTGCTGCTGCACCAGGCATGGCAGTCTCATACAGTGACCCAGTGTGCTGCTGCTACACCGGGCATGGCAGTCTCATACAGTGACCCAGTGTGCTGCTGCTGCACCAGGCATGGCAGTCTCATACAGTGACCCAGTGTGCTGCTGCACCGGGCATGGCAGTCTCATACAGTGACCCAGTGTGCTGCTGCTGCACAGGGCATGGCAGTCTCATACAGTGACCCAGTGTGCTGCTGCTGCACCGGGCATGGCAGTCTCATACAGTGACCCAGTGTGCTGCTGAACTAGGCATGGCAGTCTCATACAGTGACCCAGTGTGCTGCTGCTGCTGCTGCACCAGGCATGGCAGTCTCATACAGTGACCCAGTGTGCTGCTGCTGCACCAGGCATGGCAGTCTCATACAGTGACCCAGTGTGCTGCTGCTGCACCAGGCATGGCAGTCTCATACAGTGACCCAGTGTGCTGCTGCTGCTGCACCAGGCATGGCAGTCTTATACAGTGACCCAGTGTGCTGCTGCTGCTGCACCAGGCATGGCAGTCTCATACAGTGACCCAGTGTGCTGCTGCTGCACCAGGCATGGCAGTCTCATACAGTGACCCAGTGTGCTGCTGCTACACCGGGCATGGCAGTCTCATACAGTGACCCAGTGTGCTGCTGCTACACCGGGCATGGCAGTCTCATACAGTGACCCAGTGTGCTGCTGCTGCACCAGGCATGGCAGTCTCATACAGTGACCCAGTGTGCTGCTGCTGCACCAGGCATGGCAGTCTCATACAGTGACCCAGTGTGCTGCTGCACCAGGCATGGCAGTCTCATACAGTGACCCAGTGTGCTGCTGCTACACCGGGCATGGCAGTCTCATACAGTGACCCAGTGTGCTGCTGCTGCACCAGGCATGGCAGTCTCATACAGTGACCCAGTGTGCTGCTGCACCAGGCATGGCAGTCTCATACAGTGACCCAGTGTGCTGCTGCTGCACCAGGCATGGCAGTCTCATACAGTGACCCAGTGTGCTGCTGCTGCACCAGGCATGGCAGTCTCATACAGTGACCCAGTGTGCTGCTGCTGCACCGGGCATGGCAGTCTCATACAGTGACCCAGTGTGCTGCTTCTGCACCAGGCATGGCAGTCTCATACAGTGACCCAGTGTGCTGCTGCTGCACCAGGCATGGCAGTCTCATACAGTGACCCAGTGTGCTGCTGCTGCACCGGGCATGGCAGTCTCATACAGTGACCCAGTGTGCTGCTGCTGCACCAGGCATGGCAGTCTCATACAGTGACCCAGTGTGCTGCTGCTGCACCTGGCATGGCAGTCTCATACAGTGACCCAGTGTGCTGCTGAACTAGGCATGGCAGTCTCATACAGTGACCCAGTGTGCTGCTGCTACACCGGGCATGGCAGTCTCATACAGTGACCCAGTGTGCTGCTGAACTAGGCATGGCAGTCTCATACAGTGACCCAGTGTGCTGCTGCTGCACCGGGCATGGCTGTCTCATACAGTGACCCAGTGTGCTGCTGCTGCACCAGGCATGGCAGTCTCATACAGTGACCCAGTGTGCTGCTGCTGCACCAGGCATGGCAGTCTCATACAGTGACCCAGTGTGCTGCTGCTGCACCGGGCATGGCAGTCTCATACAGTGACCCAGTGTGCTGCTGCTGCACCAGGCATGGCAGTCTCATACAGTGACCCAGTGTGCTGCTGCACCGGGCATGGCAGTCTCATACAGTGACCCAGTGTGCTGCTGCTGCACCGGGCATGGCAGTCTCATACAGTGACCCAGTGTGCTGCTGCTGCACCAGGCATGGCAGTCTCATACAGTGACCCAGTGTGCTGCTGCTGCTGCACCAGGCATGGCAGTCTCATACAGTGACCCAGTGTGCTGCTGCTACACCGGGCATGGCAGTCTCATACAGTGACCCAGTGTGCTGCTGCTGCACCAGGCATGGCAGTCTCATACAGTGACCCAGTGTGCTGCTGCACCGGGCATGGCAGTCTCATACAGTGACCCAGTGTGCTGCTGCTGCACCGGGCATGGCAGTCTCATACAGTGACCCAGTGTGCTGCTGCTGCACCGGGCATGGCAGTCTCATACAGTGACCCAGTGTGCTGCTGCTGCACCAGGCATGGCAGTCTCATACAGTGACCCAGTGTGCTGCTGCACCAGGCATGGCAGTCTCATACAGTGACCCAGTGTGCTGCTGCACCGGGCATGGCAGTCTCATACAGTGACCCAGTGTGCTGCTGCTGCACCGGGCATGGCAGTCTCATACAGTGACCCAGTGTGCTGCTGCTGCACAGGGCATGGCAGTCTCATACAGTGACCCAGTGTGCTGCTGCTGCACCGGGCATGGCAGTCTCATACAGTGACCCAGTGTGCTGCTGAACTAGGCATGGCAGTCTCATACAGTGACCCAGTGTGCTGCTGCTGCTGCTGCACCAGGCATGGCAGTCTCATACAGTGACCCAGTGTGCTGCTGCTGCACCAGGCATGGCAGTCTCATACAGTGACCCAGTGTGCTGCTGCTGCACCAGGCATGGCAGTCTCATACAGTGACCCAGTGTGCTGCTGCTGCTGCACCAGGCATGGCAGTCTTATACAGTGACCCAGTGTGCTGCTGCTGCTGCACCAGGCATGGCAGTCTCATACAGTGACCCAGTGTGCTGCTGCTGCACCAGGCATGGCAGTCTCATACAGTGACCCAGTGTGCTGCTGCTACACCGGGCATGGCAGTCTCATACAGTGACCCAGTGTGCTGCTGCTACACCGGGCATGGCAGTCTCATACAGTGACCCAGTGTGCTGCTGCTGCACCAGGCATGGCAGTCTCATACAGTGACCCAGTGTGCTGCTGCTGCACCAGGCATGGCAGTCTCATACAGTGACCCAGTGTGCTGCTGCTACACCGGGCATGGCAGTCTCATACAGTGACCCAGTGTGCTGCTGCTACACCGGGCATGGCAGTCTCATACAGTGACCCAGTGTGCTGCTGCTGCACCAGGCATGGCAGTCTCATACAGTGACCCAGTGTGCTGCTGCTGCACCAGGCATGGCAGTCTCATACAGTGACCCAGTGTGCTGCTGCACCAGGCATGGCAGTCTCATACAGTGACCCAGTGTGCTGCTGCTACACCGGGCATGGCAGTCTCATACAGTGACCCAGTGTGCTGCTGCTGCACCAGGCATGGCAGTCTCATACAGTGACCCAGTGTGCTGCTGCACCAGGCATGGCAGTCTCATACAGTGACCCAGTGTGCTGCTGCTGCACCAGGCATGGCAGTCTCATACAGTGACCCAGTGTGCTGCTGCTGCACCAGGCATGGCAGTCTCATACAGTGACCCAGTGTGCTGCTGCTGCACCGGGCATGGCAGTCTCATACAGTGACCCAGTGTGCTGCTTCTGCACCAGGCATGGCAGTCTCATACAGTGACCCAGTGTGCTGCTGCTGCACCGGGCATGGCAGTCTCATACAGTGACCCAGTGTGCTGCTTCTGCACCAGGCATGGCAGTCTCATACAGTGACCCAGTGTGCTGCTTCTGCACCAGGCATGGCAGTCTCATACAGTGACCCAGTGTGCTGCTTCTGTACGAGGCATGGCAGTCTCATACAGTGACCCAGTGTGCTGCTGCTGCACCGGGCATGGCAGTCTCATACAGTGACCCAGTGTGCTGCTGCTGCACCAGGCATGGCAGTCTCATACAGTGACCCAGTGTGCTGCTGCTGCACCTGGCATGGCAGTCTCATACAGTGACCCAGTGTGCTGCTGAACTAGGCATGGCAGTCTCATACAGTGACCCAGTGTGCTGCTGCTGCACCTGGCATGGCAGTCTCATACAGTGACCCAGTGTGCTGCTGAACTAGGCATGGCAGTCTCATACAGTGACCCAGTGTGCTGCTGAACTAGGCATGGCAGTCTCATACAGTGACCCAGTGTGCTGCTGCTGCTGCTGCACCAGGCATGGCAGTCTCATACAGTGACCCAGTGTGCTGCTGCTGCACCAGGCATGGCAGTCTCATACAGTGACCCAGTGTGCTGCTGCTGCACCAGGCATGGCAGTCTCATACAGTGACCCAGTGTGCTGCTGCTGCTGCACCAGGCATGGCAGTCTCATACAGTGACCCAGTGTGCTGCTGCTGCTGCACCAGGCATGGCAGTCTCATACAGTGACCCAGTGTGCTGCTGCTGCACCAGGCATGGCAGTCTCATACAGTGACCCAGTGTGCTGCTGCTACACCGGGCATGGCAGTCTCATACAGTGACCCAGTGTGCTGCTGCTACACCGGGCATGGCAGTCTCATACAGTGACCCAGTGTGCTGCTGCTGCACCAGGCATGGCAGTCTCATACAGTGACCCAGTGTGCTGCTGCTGCACCGGGCATGGCAGTCTCATACAGTGACCCAGTGTGCTGCTGCTGCACCAGGCATGGCCGTCTCATACAGTGACCCAGTGTGCTGCTGCACCAGGCATGGCAGTCTCATACAGTGACCCAGTGTGCTGCTGCTGCACCAGGCATGGCAGTCTCATACAGTGACCCAGTGTGCTGCTGCTGCACCAGGCATGGCAGTCTCATACAGTGACCTAGTGTGCTGCTGCTGCACCAGGCATGGCAGTCTCATACAGTGACCCAGTGTGCGGCTGCTGCACCAGGCATGGCAGTCTCATACAGTGACCCAGTGTGCTGCTGCACCAGGCATGGCAGTCTCATACAGTGACCCAGTGTGCTGCTGCTGCACCAGGCATGGCAGTCTCATACAGTGACCCAGTGTGCTGCTGCTGCACCAGGCATGGCAGTCTCATACAGTGACCCAGTGTGCTGCTGCTGCACCGGGCATGGCAGTCTCATATAGTGACCCAGTGTGCTGCTGCTGCACCAGGCATGGTAGTCTCATACAGTGACACAGTGTGCTGCTGCTGCACCGGGCATGGCAGTCTCATACAGTGACCCAGTGTGCTGCTGCACCGGGCATGGCAGTCTCATACAGTGACCCAGTGTGCTGCTGCTGCACCGGGCATGGCAGTCTCATACAGTGACCCAGTGTGCTGCTGCTGCACCGGGCATGGCAGTCTCATACAGTGACCCAGTGTGCTGCTGCACCGGGCATGGCAGTCTCATACAGTGACCCAGTGTGCTGCTGCTGCACCAGGCATGGCAGTCTCATACAGTGACCCAGTGTGCTGCTGCTGCACCGGGCATGGCAGTCTCATACAGTGACCCAGTGTGCTGCTGCTGCACCGGGCATGGCAGTCTCATACAGTGACCCAGTGTGCTGCTGCTGCACCGGGCATGGCAGTCTCATACAGTGACCCAGTGTGCTGCTGCACCGGGCATGGCAGTCTCATACAGTGACCCAGTGTGCTGCTGCTACACCGGGCATGGCAGTCTCATACAGTGACCCAGTGTGCTGCTGCTGCACCAGGCATGGCTGTCTCATATAGTGACCCAGTGTGCTGCTGCTGCACCAGGCATGGTAGTCTCATACAGTGACCCAGTGTGCTGCTGCACCAGGCATGGCAGTCTCATACAGTGACCCAGTGTGCTGCTGCTGCACCAGGCATGGCAGTCTCATACAGTGACCCAGTGTGCTGCTGCACCAGGCATGGCAGTCTCATACAGTGACCCAGTGTGCTGCTGCTGTACCAGGCATGGCAGTCTCATACAGTGACCCAGTGTGCTGCTGCTGCACCAGGCATGGCAGTCTCATACAGTGACCCAGTGTGCTGCTGCTGCACCAGGCATGGCAGTCTCATACAGTGACCCAGTGTGCTGCTGCTGCACCAGGCATGGCAGTCTCATACAGTGACCCAGTGTGCTGCTGCTGCACCGGGCATGGCAGTCTCATACAGTGACCCAGTGTGCTGCTGCTGCTGCACCAGGCATGGCAGTCTCATACAGTGACCCAGTGTGCTGCTGCTGCACCAGGCATGGCAGTCTCATACAGTGACCTACAGTAGTGTGCTGCTGCACCAGGCATGGCAGTCTCATACAGTGACCCAGTGTGCTGCTGCTGCACCGGGCATGGCAGTCTCATACAGTGACCCAGTGTGCTGCTTCTGCACCAGGCATGGCAGTCTCATACAGTGACCCAGTGTGCTGCTGCACCAGGCATGGCAGTCTCATACAGTGACCCAGTGTGCTGCTTCTGCTCCAGGCATGGCAGTCTCATACAGTGACCCAGTGTGCTGCTGCTGCTGCACCAGGCATGGCAGTCTCATACAGTGACCCAGTGTGCTGCTTCTGCACCAGGCATGGCAGTCTCATACAGTGACCCAGTGTGCTGCTGCGCCAGGCATGGCAGTCTCATACAGTGACCCAGTGTGCTGCTGCTGCGCCAGGCATGGCAGTCTCATACAGTGACCCAGTGTGCTGCTGCTGCACCAGGCATGGCAGTCTCATACAGTGACCCAGTGTGCTGCTGCTGCTGCACCAGGCATGGCAGTCTCATACAGTGACCCAGTGTGCTGCTGCTGCTGCACCAGGCATGGCAGTCTCATACAGTGACCCAGTGTGCTGCTGCTGCACCAGGCATGGCAGTCTCATACAGTGACCCAGTGTGCTGCTGCTACACCGGGCATGGCAGTCTCATACAGTGACCCAGTGTGCTGCTGCTACACCGGGCATGGCAGTCTCATACAGTGACCCAGTGTGCTGCTGCTGCTGCACCAGGCATGGCAGTCTCATACAGTGACCCAGTGTGCTGCTGCTGCACCAGGCATGGCAGTCTCATACAGTGACTCAGTGTGCTGCTGCTACACCGGGCATGGCAGTCTCATACAGTGACCCAGTGTGCTGCTGCTACACCGGGCATGGCAGTCTCATACAGTGACCCAGTGTGCTGCTGCTGCACCAGGCATGGCAGTCTCATACAGTGACCCAGTGTGCTGCTGCTGCACCAGGCATGGCAGTCTCATACAGTGACCTAGTGTGCTGCTGCTGCACCAGGCATGGCAGTCTCATACAGTGACCCAGTGTGCGGCTGCTGCACCAGGCATGGCAGTCTCATATAGTGACCCAGTGTGCTGCTGCACCAGGCATGGCAGTCTCATACAGTGACCCAGTGTGCTGCTTCTGTACCAGGCATGGCAGTCTCATACAGTGACCCAGTGTGCTGCTGCTGCACCAGGCATGGCAGTCTCATTTAGTGACACAGTGTGCTGCTGCTGCACCGGGCATGGCAGTCTCATACAGTGACCCAGTGTGCTGCTGCACCGGGCATGGCAGTCTCATACAGTGACCCAGTGTGCTGCTGCTGCACCGGGCATGGCAGTCTCATACAGTGACCCAGTGTGCTGCTGCTGCACCGGGCATGGCAGTCTCATACAGTGACCCAGTGTGCTGCTGCTGCACCGGGCATGGCAGTCTCATACAGTGACCCAGTGTGCTGCTGCTGCACCAGGCATGGCAGTCTCATACAGTGACCCAGTGTGCTGCTGCACCGGGCATGGCAGTCTCATACAGTGACCCAGTGTGCTGCTGCTACACTGGGCATGGCAGTCTCATACAGTGACCCAGTGTGCTGCTGCTGCACCAGGCATGGCTGTCTCATATAGTGACCCAGTGTGCTGCTGCTGCACCAGGCATGGTAGTCTCATACAGTGACCCAGTGTGCTGCTGCACCAGGCATGGCAGTCTCATACAGTGACCCAGTGTGCTGCTGCTGCACCAGGCATGGCAGTCTCATACAGTGACCCAGTGTGCTGCTGCACCAGGCATGGCAGTCTCATACAGTGACCCAGTGTGCTGCTGCTGTACCAGGCATGGCAGTCTCATACAGTGACCCAGTGTGCTGCTGCTGCACCAGGCATGGCAGTCTCATACAGTGACCCAGTGTGCTGCTGCTGCACCAGGCATGGCAGTCTCATACAGTGACCCAGTGTGCTGCTGCTGCACCAGGCATGGCAGTCTCATACAGTGACCCAGTGTGCTGCTGCTGCACCGGGCATGGCAGTCTCATACAGTGACCCAGTGTGAGTCTCATACAGTGACCCAGTGTGCTGCTGCTGCACCAGGCATGGCAGTCTCATACAGTGACCTACAGTAGTGTGCTGCTGCACCAGGCATGGCAGTCTCATACAGTGACCCAGTGTGCTGCTGCTGCACCGGGCATGGCAGTCTCATACAGTGACCCAGTGTGCTGCTTCTGCACCAGGCATGGCAGTCTCATACAGTGACCCAGTGTGCTGCTGCACCAGGCATGGCAGTCTCATACAGTGACCCAGTGTGCTGCTGCACCAGGCATGGCAGTCTCATACAGTGACCCAGTGTGCTGCTGCTGCGCCAGGCATGGCAGTCTCATACAGTGACCCAGTGTGCTGCTGCTGCACAGGGCATGGCAGTCTCATAAAGTGACCAAGTGTGCTGCTGCACCGGGCATGGCAGTCTCATACAGTGACCCAGTGTGCTGCTGCTGCACCAGGCATGGCAGTCTCATACAGTGACCCAGTGTGCTGCTGCTGCACCGGGCATGGCAGTCTCATACAGTAACCCAGTGTGCTGCTGCACCAGGCATGGCAGTCTCATACAATGACCCGGTGTGCTGCTGCTGCACCGGACATGGCAGTCTCATACAGTGACCCAGTGTGCTGCTGCACCAGGCATGGCAGTCTCATACAGTGACCCAGTGTGCTGCTGCACCGGGCATGGCAGTCTCATACAGTGACCCAGTGTGCTGCTGCACCGGGCATGGCAGTCTCATACAGTGACCCAGTGTGCTGCTGCACCGGGCATGGCAGTCTCATACAGTGACCCAGTGTGCTGGTGCTGCTGCACCAGGCATGGCAGTCTCATACAGTGACCCAGTGTGCTGCTGCACCGGGCATGGCAGTCTCATACAGTGACCCAGTGTGCTGCTGCTGCACCGGGCATGGCAGTCTCATACAGTAACCCAGTGTGCTGCTGCACCGGGCATGGCAGTCTCATACAATGACCCGGTGTGCTGCTGCTGCACCGGACATGGCAGTCTCATACAGTGACCCAGTGTGCTGCTGCTGCTGCTGCTGCACCAGGCATGGCAGTCTCATACAGTGACACAGTGGGCTGCTGCTGCACCGGGCATGGCAGTCTCATACAGTGACCCAGTGTGCTGCTGCTGCACCAGGCATGGCAGTCTCATACAGTGACCCAGTGTGCTGCTGCTGCACCAGGCATGGCAGTCTCATACAGTGACCCAGTGTGCTGCTGCACCAGGCATGGCAGTCTCATACAGTGACCCAGTGTGCTGCTGCTGCAGCAGGCATGGCAGTCTCATACAGTGACCCAGTGTGCTGCTGCTGCACCAGGCATGGCAGTCTCATACAGTGACCTAGTGTGCTGCTGCTGCACCGGGCATGGCAGTCTCATACAGTGACCCAGTGTGCTGCTGCTGCAGCAGGCATGGCAGTCTCATACAGTGACCCAGTGTGCTGCTGCTGCTGCACCAGGCATGGCAGTCTCATACAGTGACCCAGTGTGCTGCTGCTGCACTGGGCATGGCAGTCTCATACAGTGACCCAGTGTGCTGCTGCTGCTGCACCAGGCATGGCAGTCTCATACAGTGACCCAGTGTGCTGCTGCTGCACCAGGCATGGCAGTCTCATACAGTGACCCAGTGTGCTGCTGCTGCACCAGGCATGGCAGTCTCATACAGTGACCCAGTGTGCTGCTGCTGCTGCACCGGGCATGGCAGTCTCATACAGTGACCCAGTGTGCTGCTGCTGCACCAGGCATGGCAGTCTCATACAGTGACCCAGTGTGCTGGTGCTGCACCAGGCATGGCAGTCTCATACAGTGACACAGTGTGCTGCTGCTGCACCAGGCATGGCAGTCTCATACAGTGACCCAGTGTGCTGCTGCACCAGGCATGGCAGTCTCATACAGTGACCCAGTGTGCTGCTGCTGCACCGGGCATGGCAGTCTCATACAGTGACCCAGTGTGCTGCTGCACCAGGCATGGCAGTCTCATACAGTGACCCAGTGTGCTGCTGCTGCACCGGGCATGGCAGTCTCATACAGTGACCCAGTGTGCTGCTGCTGCACCAGGCATGGCAGTCTCATACAGTGACCCAGTGTGCTGCTGCTGCACCAGGCAAGGCAGTCTCATACAGTGACCCAGTGTGCTGCAGCACCGGGCATGGCAGTCTTATACAGTGACCCAGTGTGCTGCTGCTGCACCGGGCATGGCAGTCTCATACAGTGACCCAGTGTGCTGCTGCACCAGGCATGGCAGTCTCATACAGTGACCCAGTGTGCTGCTGCTGCACCAGGCATGGCAGTCTCATACAGTGACCCAGTGTGCTGCTGCTGCACCGGGCATGGCAGTCTCATACAGTGACCCAGTGTGCTGCTGCTGCACCAGGCATGGCAGTCTCATACAGTGACCCAGTGTGCTGCTGCTGCACCGGGCATGGCAGTCTCATACAGTGACCCAGTGTGCTGCTGCTGCACCAGGCATGGCAGTCTCATACAGTGACCCAGTGTGCTGCTGCTTCTGCACCGGGCATGGCAGTCTCATACAGTGACCCAGTGTGCTGCTGCTGCACCGGGCATGGCAGTCTCATACAGTGACCCAGTGTGCTGCTTCACCGTGCATGGCAGTCTCATTTAGTGACCCAGTGTGCTGCTGCTGCAGCAGGCATGGCAGTCTCATACAGTGACCCAGTGTGCTGCTGCTGCTGCACCAGGCATGGCAGTCTCATACAGTGACCCAGTGTGCTGCTGCTGCACCGGGCATGGCAGTCTCATACAGTGACCCAGTGTGCTGCTGCTGCACCGGGCATGGCAGTCTCATACAGTGACCCAGTGTGCTGCTGCTGCACCGGGCATGGCAGTCTCATACAGTGACCCAGTGTGCTGCTGCTGCACCAGGCATGGCAGTCTCATACAGTGACCCAGTGTGCTGCTGCTGCACCAGGCATGGCAGTCTCATACAGTGACCCAGTGTGCTGCTGCTGCACCTGGCATGGCAGTCTCATACAGTGACCCAGTGCGCTGCTACTGCACCTGGCATGGCAGTCTCATACAGTGACCCAGTGTGCTGCTGCACCAGGCATGGCAGTCTCATACAGTGACCCAGTGTGCTGCTGCTGCACCAGGCATGGCAGTCTCATACAGTGACCCAGTGTGCTGCTGCTGCACCAGGCATGGCAGTCTCATACAGTGACCCAGTGTGCTGCTGCTGCACCAGGCATGGCAGTCTCATACAGTGACCCAGTGTGCTGCTGCTGCAGCAGGCATGGCAGTCTCATACAGTGACCCAGTGTGCTGCTGCTGCTGCACCAGGCATAGCAGTCTCATACAGTGACCCAGTGTGCTGCTTCACCGTGCATGGCTGTCTCATACAGTGACCCAGTGTGCTGCTGCACCAGGCATGGCAGTCTCATTTAGTGACACAGTGTGCTGCTGCTGCGCCAGGCATGGCAGTCTCATACAGTGACCCAGTGTGCTGCTGCACCGGGCATGGCAGTCTCATACAGTGACCCAGTGTGCTGCTGCACCGGGCATGGCAGTCTCATACAGTGACCCAGTGTGCTGCTGCACCGGGCATGGCAGTCTCATACAGTGACCCAGTGTGCTGCTGCTGCACCGGGCATGGCAGTCTCATACAGTGACCCAGTGTGCTGCTGCACCGAGCATGGCAGTCTCATACAGTGACCCAGTGTGCTGCTGTCCAGGCATGGCAGTCTCATACAGTGACCCAGTGTGCTGCTGCTGCTGCACCGGGCATGGCAGTCTCATACAGTGACCCAGTGTGCTGCTGTCCAGGCATGGCAGTCTCATACAGTAACCCAGTGTGCTGCTGCACCAGGCATGGCAGTCTCATGCAGTGACCCAGTGTGCTGCTGCTGCACCGGGCATGGCAGTCTCATACAGTGACCCAGTGTGCTGCTGCACCAGGCATGGCAGTCTCATACAGTGACCCAGTGTGCTGGTGCACCAGGCATGTCAGTCTCATACAGTGACCCAGTGTGCTGCTGCGCCAGGCATGGCATCTCATACAGTGACCCAGTGTGCTGCTTCTGCACCAGGCATGGCAGTCTCATACAGTGACCCAGTGTGCTGCTGCTGCTGCACCGGGCATGGCAGTCTCATACAGTGACCCAATGTGCTGCTGCAACGGGCATTGCAGTCTCATACAGTGACCCAGTGTGCTGCTGCTGCACCGGGCATGGCAGTCTCATACAGTGACCCAGTGTGCTGCTGCTGCAGCAGGCATGGCAGTCTCATACAGTGACCCAGTGTGCTGCTGCTGCTGCACCAGGCATAGCAGTCTCATACAGTGACCCAGTGTGCTGCTTCACCGTGCATGGCAGTCTCATACAGTGACACAGTGTGCTGCTCCAGCACCAGCATGGCAGTCTCATACAGTGACCCAGTGTGCTGCTGAACCAGGCATGGCAGTCTCATGCAGTGACCCAGTGTGCTGCTGCTGCACCGGGCATGGCAGTCTCATACAGTGACCCAGTGTGCTGCTGCTGAACTAGGCATGGCAGTCTCATACAGTGACCCAGTGTGCTGCTGCACGAGAGATATCCCAAAAAAAAATTCCAGAATTATTCTCTACGTGGGACCAAGTACTTGAGCACCAAACCCACCCTTGCACACATCTCTTGCTGCAGCACCAGGGCTGTGGCGTGTATGCTAGTGTATTTTAAGTCCAAAAGCGGTCACATAATCAAAGCCTCCCCACTGCACAACTGGGGCGAAAAGGAGAAGGCTGTCCCAGATGTGTTAGAAGGAGAAAACGTGAATGAATTTAATTGGGGACTTTTTCTGGATACATTTGGTGCCAGAAGACTTGATTAATCACTGTCAATCATTTCTGTCACTTGGGTAACTTGAGACCCAGAACGCAAAATGGGTTATTAATTAAAGCGTCTCTTCTGCCAAACTTGTGCAGTATTGATGGGTAAAACTGAGGTAGCCATGCCACCTTTGTCTACTAACCTGCCCTACTTCTGGCAGTAAGCCCTGCTAGAATCAGGCTGCCAGTAGTCAACATGGGGGTTTCTCCCCTTCTTGGTCCTGCACTTGAATGACAGTGGGCGGTAACATCAGGCCTGAGCATGTCCAATCATGGGACAGACCTAGTGCCCTCCTCCTAGCTGCTTAAGGGCGGTGCTGCCCCAAATTTAGTAGTGCCTCTTCCCCTTGAGAGAGGCAGGGATCACACAGGATTCTAACTGGGAAATATCCCAGTACCAGTGATGGGATTGTGGTTAGGTGAAGGAATCACTCACAGAATCTGTAGAGTGGTGGTCTGGTCAGACGTAGCTCCCTCTTAGAGAATAAAATATAAAAAGGAGTACATGGCATAATACAATTTTAATGCACAAAATAGATTGAATTCAGGGGGAAGGACACACTCACATTCTCCCAAAAATAGAATCACAGTGATTGCTTTAAGGGCACACTCTCGCCACTCTGGTACCGCCACTGGAAATTGAAGAGTCGCGTTGTAATTTTTCACTCACAATTCCATATTCCGATATTCTAGATATTGTTTATTTAAAGCTGCACAGAGAAGCTCATTGCATATTCATTTGTATTTAAATCTGCGCTTCTCTTTCTTGATCACACAGGATTGCCTGGAGCTTGGCCTACCCTGTTCCTCTTCCCCTTGGGGGGGGGAGAGTGAGTGATACCCTATACCCCTGGTCCTGCTAGAGGGCCAGGGAAGAGCCAGGAGTGTTGCGGGTGCCCTTGGCCTGCTGTGGTAGTCCGGGGACCATCCTCAAGTTGACTATCCCAGAGACTGCAGTGGGCAGAGATCTGCCTTGTTCCTGTACTGTCAGACCAAGAGAATAAACCGTTCCTGTTGTTATACTCCCGCCTAGTGTGTAATCTTACTGGGGGGAGAGGTGATAGTTTTACTGTAGGAGATCATCTTCACCTATCTGGAGTCTACAGCAGATGGAGGTGCTTCACTGCTAGAGAACCATGTGGGTAATGTACCCCAGAAACCTGATCCTGTGTCCCCACCACCATCGGCGGACAGCTCAGCCCTCCTGTTACCAGCAGCTATCATGCACCACACGACGAGTAATGGCAGAATCTCCCAGAGGGTGGGGGAAGCACCGTTACACTAGAAAATGTAGGTGATAAACTACTAAAATCTGTGCTATATATATATAGATATACACACACATTTGGTTGGTTGGTTAGTTATTCAGATCAAAAAATTTTTTTACTTAGAGATAAAAATGATAATACGCTCAGTCTCAGTAGATCAGGCTCCTCGTGATGTCACGTTCTGTTAGGCGTGTCTACTGCAGCTACAAATTTGACATCACAAAGATTGTGATGTACTGAGACTGTCCTCAAACAACTTGTTCTCTCGCAACCACACAAATCAACAACCTTTAAAAAAATTTTTTTTTTTAAATTAAACAACTCAATTGCCAGAGAAAAGAAGGAACAGTATGCAACGATGTGGGAATATCTACCCTACCTACTGACGGAAAATGACCCAACGCAGGGACAGACCTCGTGCCAGAACAGAACGAGTGCCCACAGCCTGGAAATAGAAACAGGCAGACACAGACAGAACTGTAAGCCCCCCCCCCCCCCGGAGATGAGACTGTGCCAGCGATGTGAGCTAGGAGAGGTAGAAGATGAAACACACTTCCTGCTGCGCTGCACACAATACTCTGAAGTGAGGAGTATTGGAGAAACTCACAGCTCTTATCAAGAACTTTAATAATACATAAGAGAACCAAAAAATAGTGATCCTCCTAGGAGAAGATGAAACCACAGAATAACTGGCTGCACATTATACTGTATCAGCACCTGTCACAGGCTAAACCTCACATCCCTGTGTGTAACTGTTACCCATATACTGTGTAAACTTTATACCTAGGGCGACCAGTCATCCTGATTTTGCCGGGACAGTCACGTTTTTTTTTGGCCTGTCCTGGGTGACAGCCCATCCCGGAAATGTCCCGGGTTTTGCCCCTGGTGACTGGTTCCCTGCGCGAGGCGGCGGCGGTGCGCGGGGGCAGCGTGAGGGGGATGCGGAGGCCGTGAGTATTTTTTTTCTTTTCCAATAGTAGAATGCCGGGGGGGCGGGGCTTTAGAGTAGAAGCAGGGGATTGGTTGGAGGTCAGAGTATGCTGGGGGCGGGGTTTAGTACCGGGGTGCGGATGCAGTATGTCCTGTGTGTCATGTCTGTCCTGTCTGTGTATCTCCTGTTTGTCATAGGAGATGAGGAGGGTAAGGCATGGCATGAGGAGGGGAAGGCATGGCATGATGAGGGGAAGGCATGGCATGATGAGGGGAAGGCATGGCATGATGAGGGGAAGGCATGGCATGATGAGGGGAAGGCATGGCATGAGGAGGGGAAGGCATGGCATGATGAGGGGAAGGCATGGCATGATGAGGGGAAGGTATGGCATGAGGAGGGGAAGGCATGGCATGAGGAGGGGAAGGCATGATGAGGGGAAGGCATGGCATGAGGCGGGGAAGGCATGGCATGATGAGGGGAAGGCATGGCATGAGGAGGGGAAGGCATGGCATGAGGAGGGGAAGGCATGGCATGAGGAGGGGAGGGGAAGGCATGGGGAGAGGAGGGGAAGATATGAGGAGGAATGGGGGAGATATTAGGAGAAGAGTAGGGGGAGATATGAGGAGGGGAAGGTATGAGGTGAGGAGGGGGAGATATGAGGAGGAGAGGGGAAGGTATGAGGGGGAGATGAGGAGGGATGGGGGTGAAATGCAGAGGGGGAGGTAGGAAGAGGGGAGGAGATATGAGGAGGGGAGTTATGAGGTGGTGAGGGGGAGATATGAGATGAGAAGGAGATATGAGGAGTGGAGGGGAGAGATGAGAAGGAGATATGAGGAATGTAAGGGTAGTATGAGGAGGAGGTATGAGGAGGGATGGGGGAGATATTATGAGAAGAGATGGGGCTGTGTGTGTAGGTAAGTGACTGTGTGTGTGTCACTGTGTGTGTCACTGTGTGTGTCACTGTGTGTGTCACTGTGTGTGTGTGTCACTGTGTGTGCATGTATATTGGGGATGGAGGTTGAGTGTGGGTGTAAAAGAGAGGAAGGAAAGGGTGACTGGGGAGTGTGAGGTGGGGTGAGAGTGAGGAGGTGTATGAGAAGGGTGGGGGTTCTCGCAAGGCCGCTGAAATTTGGGTGGGGGGCCCCGGTGGAAACGTTGGTCTTGCACCCCGGGAAAGCTGTCTGCGGCCCTGCATGGCAGTGATGCCACTGACTGCCACGAGGAGAACAAGAGACCCTACATACAAGGTCAGGAATGTCACATTTTTAAAATGTCTTAATTTTAATTAATGCCTACATTTTTTAATTTAATTTTAATTTGTCAATTATTTATTTAATTTTAATTTGTTAATTATTTTAATTACACATACACACATACACGATGAGGGACAACCCCCTCCGAACTGGGCTTTTTTGGCCAAGAATGCCCTGGCTGTAAGAGTTGAATGGCCCAAGCAAAGCCCCCACCTCTATACACACACACTGCAGCCCCCACCTCTATACACACAAACACACTGTGTTTGTGTGTATAGAGGTGGGCCCTGCAGTGTGTGTTTGTGTGTATAAAGGTGGGCCCTGCACACTGCAGCCCCCACCGCTATACACATCAACACACACTGCTGCCCCCACCTCTATATACACACACACACACACTCTGCATGGCCCACATCTGTATACAGAAACACACACTGCTGCCCTCACCACTATACACACACACACACACACACACACACACACACACACACACACACACACACACACACACACACACACACACACACACACTGCATGGCCCACATCTGTATACAGAAACACACAATGCAGCCCCCACCTCTATACACACACACACACACTCTGCTGCCCCCACCTCTATATACATATACACACACACACACTCTGCAGGACCCACATCTGTATACAGAAACACACACTGCAGCCCCCACCTCTATACAAACACACACTCTGCAGGGCCCACATCTGTATACAGAAACACACACTGCAGCCCCCACCTCTATACACACACACACTCAGCAGGGCCCACATCTGTATACAGAAACACACAATGCAGCCAGGGTTGCCACCTTCTATTGAAGGCTAACCCAGAGATAACAATTTTTTTTTAGATCTTTTTATTATATATTTATTTATCTTGCCTTTGGCTGTAACCTCCCCTCCAAATTCCGTCAAGATGGCTGTGCAACGTCACGTAATGCCCATTGCCATAACAACGAGACGCTCTGTGATGTCACGCGGCATCACGTTGACATGACAACGGAAAGCATTATGGCGCCGAGGCATCAGGTGATGCCACATTGTCATGGCAACATGTCACTGCCTGACGTCAGTTTCTCGTTGTCATGGCAACGGGGTGCGTCATGTGATGTAATTTGTTTTTAAAAATTATAAATGTGTCCCGGTTTTTCATTTTGAAAATCTGGTCACCCTATTTATACCCTACCCCGTTATTCCTGCTGTGGCAATACTGAAATGTTTTTATGTCATGCCAATAAAGCTTATATGATTTGATTTGACTGAGCGCATTATGGTTTTTACTTCTGTGTGAGTGTGTGAGGAGATACTTTGTTTTTTTTTTATACCAAAGTGTGTGTGTGTGTGTGTATATATATATCCAATAAAGAATATCACTTGTGAGCACATTCACATGTCTTAGACAGGTCTGCAACCCTGCCTTTTAACCATTATCACCAAGCATACAGTGCTCCCACTGCAGCAAGGGATTCTGGGAAATGACATGCAAATGAGCACACAATGTGTCACCTTTTGCCTGGAATATCTTGGTGATAATGGTTGAAAGGAAGGGTTGCAGACCTGTCTAAGACATGTGAATGTGCTCACAAGTGATATTCTTTATTGGATATATGCTAACGGTGGAGGTTTTTTGTCGCTTTTTTCACCCACCATAACTTCAAATGTATATATATATATACATGTAGAGGTATCAGTACCGTGTTAGCCGAGCTTCAATAATCAAAAAATAAATAGATGATACCGTTCTGTGGCTAACGAAATGCTTTTATTTGTGCGAGCTTTCGAGATACACTGATCTCTTCTTCCAGCGATGTTACAATGAATGAAGCAAGGGTATACTTAAAAACAGTGTCTCTTGGAATGTTATCTGTGCTGGTCCTTCCCCCGGTGTGGATGTGTTTTATGGCTAGAGGTGTCAAAAGGTTCCTGAAAGCAAGTGAAGAAAGAGTGTGTATGTGTATCAGTGTGAATAAAAATGAATGGAGAGCCCACAGTATATACAGTGCTTTACAAAAGGTGTGTGTGGAGTGGGAGTGGATATAAATGGTGTGGGTGGGTGTGGAAATGTGAGAGTTTGTAGCACAACTAAAAGTGTGTGTGGATACCTTGTGGTCCCTATTGGTGTATAGGGATGGAAAAACAAGGAGTATTAGTATGTGTGAGAGACAGCTGTGTGTGCATACATATAGCACAGTATGTACAGACATGGCCTTTAGCGCTCATGGGAAGAGAGTTCACTTGTGTCAATAATGACTCATAAAATTTCGATCTCTGTTTAGGCCACTGCTAAGTGTCCCAAACAGTTGCATAAATTTGTTTTCATGCAACCGTCTCTCTTTCGGTGTTTTAAGATTACCTTTGAGTATGGCAACCCTCAGATTGTTCATCTTATGGCCAGAGTCAGAGAAATGTTCGCCAACAGGACTGTCTCTTGTTCCGCGTGTGATGCTGTGGCGATGCAGGTTCATTCTCTTGTTTAGCCCCTGCCCTGTCTCACCTATGTAGTAGCAGCCCCCTGGGCATTTCATGCACATGATGAGGTACACGACATTGCTGGAGGAACAGGTGAACCTTCCTCTGATTTTGTATTCCCGATTCCTGTGTGGTATTTGTATTGTGTCCGCTGTGTAGAGCAATTGCGCAGGTTTTGCATCTTGGGTCCTGGCATGGTTTTACTGCTGAATACTTGACATGGTTTTCAGTTGTACTGCTGAATACTTTACTCCTCACCATAATATTCTTGAGATTATGGGGTTGTCTGTATGATAATAAGGGTGCTTCAGGGAAGACCTGTTGCAGTCTTGTATCTTCCTGGAGGATGGGTTGTAGTTTCCTGGCGATCTTGCGTAGGGCTCCTAGGTGTGGGTTATATGTGACCACCAAAGGTACCCTGTCGCTTGTCTCCTTCTACATCGCCGGAAGAAGAGATCAGTGTATCTCGAAAGCTCGCACAAATAAAAGCATTTCGTTAGCCACAGAACGGTATCATCTATTTATTTTTTGATTATATATATATATATATATATATATATTTATATATACATACATACGAACAGGACCTATTATGGTTCTTTCCCCTCATACAGAGGTAAAAGGAAGGGTTCACAGTGTAGTGTAGGACCTGCATTATTGGTTATACCTTGACATTTGGTATGCAGCCTTATAACGCTTTGGCCAAAAGGTTTAACTAAATAACCAAGTAATTATTATTATTGAAATATTTGAACTTTGTACTTATTACCATATATGTTTTGTCAATTTGATGTAGCATTGGGCGCCCCTGTCTTTTGTTGTATATATATGTATATATGTATATATATGTATATACAGGTAAACCCCGTTATAACGCAGTCCTCGGGGTCCACTCCGAGACCACCGCGTTAGTAACGGGGTCGCGGAAAAAAAAATGGCCGCTGCATCAGCGCATATTCACCCCGCGGGACAGGAGATGGGAGCGGGGATGTCCCTCCGGTCCCGGCTTCCCCCTGTCACCGCGTGACAGGAGATGGGAGGGGGGATGCCACCGCGTGACAGGAGATGGGAGGGGGGATGCCACCGCGTGACAGGAGATGGGAGGGGGGATGCCCCTCCGGTCCCGGCTTCCCCCTGTCACCGCGTGACAGGAGATGGGAGGGGGGATGCCACCGCGTGACAGGAGATGGGGGGGGGATGCCCCTCCGGTCAGGGCTTCCCCCTGTCACCGCGTGACAGGAGATGGGAGGGGGGATGCCACCGCGTGACAGGAGATGGGAGGGGGGATGCCCCTCCGGTCCCGGCTTCCCCCTGTCACCGCGTGACAGGAGATGGGAGGGGGGATGCCCCGCCACCCCCCACAGCACAATGACGCCCCGGGCCGTACCGCCAACCTACCCCCACCTACCTGCCCCCCCGCGCTGCACCGGGCCATCCCACCAGCCCCCGCAGCATTGGGGGGCCCTGCAGCCATCACCCCCCTCCACTGCAGCACCACCCCCACCGGCACGCAGCACCCCCCCCCCTGCAGCCACATGCCTCACCAATCATCCCCAAGGTAAGGCTGATTTATGTATATGTGTATTGGGAGGGTGTGTGTGTGTGTGTGTGTGTGTGTGTGTGTGTGTGTGTGTGTGTGTGTGTGTGTGTGTGTGTGTGTGTGTGTGTGTAGTGTGCAGTGTGTGTCAGTGTGAGCAGTGTGTGTGCAGTGTGCAGTGTGTGCAGTGTGAGCAATGAGCAGTGTGTGCAGTGTGAGCAATGAGCAGTGTGTCAGTGTGTGCAGTGTGAGCAATGAGCAGTGTGTGTACAGTGTGTGTCAGTGTGAGCAGTGTGTGCAGTGTGAGCAATGAGCAGTGTGTGCAGTGTGAGCAATGAGCAGTGTGTGTGCAGTGTGTGCAATGAGCAGTGTGTCAGTGTGTGCAGTGTGAGCAATGAGCAGTGTGTGTGCAGTGTGCAGTGTGTGCAGTGTGTGCAGTAAGAGTGTGTGCAGTGTGTGCAGTGTGCAAATTTTTTTTTTTAATTATGTATATGTGTATTGGGAGGGTGTGTGTGTGTGTGTGTGTGTGTGTGTGTGTGTGTGTGTGTGTGTGTGTGTGTGTGTGTGTGTGTGTGTGTGTGTGTGTGTGTGTGTGTGTGTGCAGTGTGTGCAGTGTGAGCAATGAGCAGTGTGTGCAGTGTGAGCAATGAGCAGTGTGTCAGTGTGTGCAGTGTGAGCAATGAGCAGTGTGTGCAGTGTGAGCAATGAGCAGTGTGTGTGCAGTGTGCAGTGTGTGCAGTGTGAGCAATGAGCAGTGTGTCAGTGTGTGCAGTGTGAGCAATGAGCAGTGTGTGTGCAGTGTGCAGTGTGCAGTGTGTGTGCAGTGTGCAGTGTGTGCAGTGTGTGCAGTGAGAGTGTGTGCAGTGTGTGCAGTGTGTGCAGTGTGTGCAGTGTGTGCAGTGTGCAAAAAAAATTTTTTTTAATTTAATTTTTTTTTTTTTTTTAACGGGAGCCACGGGAAAACCGCGTTATAACCGAATCGCGGTATAGCGAGGCGCGTTATAACGGGGTTTACCTGTATACATATATATATATATATATATATATATATATATATATATATATATATATATATATATATATATATATAATCCATAACTTTTATCTTATCCCTTCTTTTGTGGGCTTTCTGAAACAATATTGGATCTCATTTTGGGTGAACAGATCGGGTGGGTTTAAACACGAATGGAAGCGGCACACTGAGAGGGGTGCAGGATTAGATATAAACTTTTTTGAATGGACTGATATTTTTTTTAATATTGTTTTTTCATTTCGGTTTTGTATTATACTGTGCGTGCAGTACTGCACTAGTTGAGTAGATGTGAGTTGAAAGTAGTTATTTTATTGATCGCCCGGCTTGAAAGCTGGGGCAAGGAAACTACACAAGTTTTATAAAGGAAAACACATTCCATTTGGAAGAATAGGATTATTTTGGTTGATAAATCTGGTGCAGTGTTTTTGCTCTAGTTTTGCACCAGGGAGACTTTGATAAGTAACCCTCAAAGTGTTTAACATATGCAGTCCTGGGAAACATCCTGTATTTTGACTCTTATTCAGTGGTGCAATGCCATAAAGCGACGTGCAGCGCTGGAAGACCCCTTACCCCCTATTCACTTGAATGGGCAATAAGGTGTCTTATGGCGTGGCCTATAAATATGTGCTTTTGGGGGGTAATTCTGTATACTGTATGCGAAGTGACCTTACAGACAGTTTTCAGTCAAAATTTTCCAGAGACTTCAGTGGGAATTTTCAGCCCAAAATGGGCTTGCGCTGCCCACGAGCAAGACAGGACCCCGGAACTGAGGTGAGAAAGTATTAAACAACGCACCCACAGCAGCGGAAAGGTGCCTGGCAGGCGGGTTGTCAGTGTAGCCGTGTCTGGATTGGAGAGAACGGGTTATCAGATACTTGCCAGAGTCTTGGGTTGGAGAAGTTAGAGCAGTAAAGTCCGTTAGCCGGGGCCTGGAGCTGGAGAGATTAGAATTGTAGTGATCCGTGGTCTGGGGTTGGAGAGGTAAGCGTAGTATTGATCTGTATAACCGTGGTCTGGGTTGGAGAAGTTAGAGTAGTATTGATCCGTATAGCCGTGGTCTGGGTTAGAGAGGTCCGCAGTGTAGAAGGTAGCCGGGGTCAGCATCCAAGGAGGTTCCAAGATCAAGCCGGGTCGGTACACAAAGAATCAAGCTTCAGGGAAAACACAGGACAAGGGAGCAAGGCACAACAAAACGCAGGAGCTCAAGGCTACAACCAGTTATGCTCAGCAAAGCAGGAGGGAATGAGCAAGGCATATAAAGGGTACCAGAACCAATGAGACAGGAGGCGGAACGGGAGGTGCGGCCTCCACAGAGACACGGATAGGCTAGGAGACAAGTGGGCTAATAGAACACTTGACGCAGCTGGGGAGCGGTGCACGTCATCACATGTGCGCACCGCGCGCGAGAGACGCGCGGCATGTCCGAGGAGGCGGAGCCAAGCTCCGTGGCACAGTAGAAGAGCTGCGCATGCGCGCTCTGTAAACAGAGCGAGGTTGCGCGCATGCACTAGTGCCAGAGCGGAGGTCAGCGGTAATGCAGGTAAGGAGGGAACACGTCGCAAAGGACGTGTTCCCCGATTCCGTACAATGGCCCAAACAGACTTTTTGGTGGATGTAAAATAAAGCCTTTTTGAGTCAAACTTTTTTCTCTTCCCTTTGAAGCTTTTTCACCTGTAAGCAACTTGTTAATTACATATGTCCCATTTGTTCATTAAGTTTGTCCCCATTTGACGTGTTGAAAGTAACATTCCTCCCCAGGTAGACACTGTGTGCTCATTTGCATGTAATTTCCCACAATTCCTAGCTGCAATGGAAGCATTGTATGCTAAGAGATAATGGTGAAAAGCACGGTTGCAGCCCTGTCTGAGACATGTTAATGTGCTCACAAGTGATATTTGTATCCCCAGATAAATATATATATTGTTTACCTTCTTAGCTTAACCACAGACCACAGAGTTGATGAGAAATAACGTTATTGTCCTTAGAAGATACACGGTAAGGCTTCACGTGAAGTTAGGAAAGGGTAATGTAGCATTAAATCACTTAACAGAGCTTTCTGGATCTGGGCCTTAGTGTCAATTTTACAGCAACATAATGTGGTGTGGTGTTGATTATACAAATTATATTAATGGAGATTTGCATCAATTAGTCAGGTAGCGGTAGACAACCAAGCAACTAATATTATAAAGATGTATTTACCAGCCAGCCACTAACCCCTGGCCATAGGAAGCAAATCCGGTAACATAGAAGAGATGCGTCAGCCACTACCGTAGAACTTAACACATCTTATTTATTGCTGCATAATGTTGCCATCATTACAGTACAAAAAGGCACCTGTGTCAAGAATTGCCTAGGGATTTCTGCAGTGTCGATACGGTATATATGCTCCCATGGAGTGTAAAGAACATATTATATTTTGCCATACAGTCTCAATCTGGGGTTATTTTCTAAATCATTGTAGACGTTGCAGTGCTAGCATAAGTTGATGGTCATTTGCTGCAACCATAGCTTTGTAAATAATTCCCTAATGAGGTATTTTGAAGATTTGTATTTCAGCATCAATGTAGCAAGTGTTAAATTATGTATTCAATGGCCCTCATCATATATTCCATTTGTGCAGTAGGACTTTTTCTTTTCTCTTTCTCTTGAGCAGCTTCCATTGTTTATTTTTTCATAACGGGCTCAGTTCTTAATTAGTGTCGTCAGAGCTGCATTCCTCCTATTATTTGATGCCTGGATCTTTAAACGAACTAGAACAGCTTAATGACATGTGCATTACATGTAAAAAACATGATTACCATTGTCACGTACGGCACCCTGTGAGCACGCGACCTGCATACGGGACAAGGGTTAATACTCACGCCCGCAAGCGCTCCCACTTTTCACCTCGGCAGAGGTCCCTCAAATGAGTTATATCTCTCCTAAATCTGTCCCAATATACCACCGCCACAAACGGCACACAAGTGAGCACGTGACTTAGATATGCAACCAGGGTTAATACTCTAGCCACCTCACCTTTTGCCTGCGCAAGGTACCTCCAGCGAGTTCATATTAGCCCCTACTCAATTGCAAATCACATCTATCCAATTCCACCACCTGGGGTATGCAAATAAGAGATGTCAAATTAATATTTGCGAGGGCCCCAGGTCCCTGTTTATTATAGAAAAACTATGCACTTTAACGCACAAAAATCAGTTGTAGCAATATGTGTTAGAAAACGTAAATATTCTCCTCAGAGTGTACAAGAGTTTATTCAGAGCCCAAAGCATTACTTGTTAAAATGTCTTAATATATATAAAAATACAGTGTTTAGGCTACAGAAAAGAGATTACAAAAAACATACAGTTACAATTAAATGCAGAACAGCTTCTTAAAATAAAAGGATAAAACAAAAAATAAAATGCTATACATCATACTATAACATATGTTTCCTGCCAGAGAGGTCACTGGTAAGAGACAATGAGATATCCTGTATCTAGTCCCAGATACACCTCTGTAGACATCTGATTTTCATAATCTTTGCTCAGACTTAAATATTCTTTCTTCCCATGTAAACCACATAAACCAACCCCCTACCGTAAATCAGCTGTGAGATTGATGGTTTTTACGACAGAGGAAAAAAAAACTCTTACCAACGACGTTTAAATTGTGCTTCAGTATATAACTACACTCATAGCTTCACTTCTGTAATACTTACACACACATGAGATACATCAATATATTCAGGTTATCAACGTGGACACAATGAGAGAAAATATGAACATCTTAATTCTAAATATAAGAGACAAATCTTTATGTGTCTCTTATTACCTGCTAGACCTGACGTGTCTGTAATCATTATGTGGGACTTGGTTCCACGGATACACACATGTAATTTTTAGCATGTTCAGCAGAGGACGTCACATGATATTCTCATTTTTTTATAAAGTCACTCTTGGTTTGATACCTTCTGTAGCCATGCCCCTGGTCACCCATAAATCCCATCCAGAGAATGCTTTGGAGCAAGCTGTAAAATGACCATGTTTATAATCAGTTGTCACAGGGGCCATATTTTATTCCCAAGTCTCCAGACACTGCCCTTATCTCGACTCTATCAGCAATATACAACCCGTCTGGCCCTTTTAAGTGAGCCCATACAGGATAGCCCACCAGTTAAGTTCTGTTTGAAACCCAGCACCAAGCCTGGGCTTGTCATATACCCAATATATACTGTATTTTTAAACTCAGACTGTAGCTCATTAACCCCTTAAACACCAAAGGGATTCAAATACCTAATATCTCATATTATCATGACAACCATGTTTACTATTTTTGCATAAATCAAATTACAGACAGTAGGTATATAGGTAAATATTCTTTATCATACGGAATGTAATCCCAATAAAATATATACATACAGTATGCACCTCTTAAATGTTGAGGGAAGTCATAAATTCAAACAGTGTGCATTATTATATTTAAGTAATAATCCCAGAAGAACAGGGCATTACTGGCCAATGATGCCCTGGCTGGAAGAGTTGAAGGCCCGAGGCGAAGCCGAGGGACTTTAACCCAGACAGGTCATTATTGGCTCGTAATGCCCTGTTCTGAGGAGATTATTACTATTATAGGCTAAATGTAGGCTTTTTTAAATTTATTTTTTTAACATTTTTTATAAAAAAGATAAGACACTTGTAGTCATTGATTTTTATCAGCATAATTGTCTACAGTCTTGTTTTTACTGCAAGTTTATTAAAAGGAAATTGTACATACACACAACCCCCTTTATACACAAACACCCTCTGCAGCCCCTCCTACACACTCTACAGCTCCCACCGCTCCTCTATACCCACAAAACACACTGCAGCCCTCATCCACCCTCTACATTCACCAAACACACAACACACACAGCAGCACCCCCACTACACCCACAAACACATACTCCAGCCCCCTGTAAACCCACAAAATTGCAGACACACACACACACACACACACACACACACACACACACACACACACACACACACACACACACACACACACACACACACACACACACACACACACACACACCAAAACACACTCTGCAGCTCTCCTCCACCCTCTACAGCCACAGACACACATACACACACACACCAGCCACCCACAAAACACACTGCAGACACACACACCAACAAAACAGACTGCTGCCCCCTCTACATCCACAAAACACACACCAACAGAAGACACACACCAATAAAACACATTGCTGGCCCCCTTTACACCCACAAAACACACAGCAGACACACACTACTTTCCCCTCACTCTCCTGTGCGGAGCTTACTGCAGGCAGGGTGGGGGAGGAGTCAGAACCTTGCTGCTGCCTCCTGTCCAATCACCTCCCCTGTCTAAGAGCTGATCTCACTCTTTGTGAATGAGAACCGAAAGTTGATTGACTGAAAAACTTGGCAGGGTGCCAACAATTCCGGGTCGTTACTGATTGGATAATGCCCGGAATTTTAACCAGAGAGCACGGATTTCAATAATGCCCGGAATTTAAGAACGTTAGCATATAATAATGGGTACTTGTACTAAAACTCCCTGTATTTTAATGTCTAGTCTTAAAATATTGTAAATGGTTGGTAATAATATGCTATGTAAGGGCAGGTCCATACACCTCTGCACGGGGCGCGAGCACATTGCCTAAAGGCATTGATCGCACCCATAAACCGCACGGGCAGCAGCAGGAAGGGGTGTGCATTGCATGGGAAATCAGTTGAAACGGATTTCTCGGCGCGACATCCAGGTCACGTGAGTGGTTCGGGCAATCTGGGCGAACCAGCACCATGTCACCCATAGGCACGCCCCCCATGGACAGAAAACGCACCCGCTTCACGCGGGTGACATCACAGCCTTCGCACGCCTTAGCCTAAATATAAACATAGATTCATACTGCATGAGACTATGCCAGACACTACACTGACAAACTGCACACACCATTAAGAGAAAACAATATGACTTGTGAGCTACAGGCTAAAAGAATAATAACATTTCCTCGTCCTTCTTATCCTGAAACAAGAGGCGTGGGGTGTGGTTTGTAGAAAGTCACAGTGGCATGTCAAGCGAGATAAAAATGTAGGTAAAAGAGAAGTCAAAAGGAGAAGGCATGAAGTAGACATAGGATTAGTGGCAAATGATACTCGCACATGTAATAACGTAACCCTAAACTTAGCACTGAGAAGCATTTTGAAAATGCGTCTCTTAGGCCTCGTTCAGGGTGCAGGCTTCGGAGGGAGGGCGTGCTTACGTGAGGGCGGCAGTCCGAAACAATGTATGTAAAGTGAATTGCGGTTGTCAGGTTAGCAGCAGCCCTGTCTCCGAAGTACGGAGTTGACGCTAGCTACAGGTTCAATAAACAACCCAACTTGTTTTTTGAAGCTGCAGCAGCGTCACTGGTACCTCGGCAGCCAATGAAATCATTCTTGAGAATGATTTCAAGACATCAACACTGATCCCTAAGTTGCTGTCTGTAGCCCCGCCTCCTCCCTGCCTCCTCAACTCTTGAAAATGTCTGCTGGGGATGATGTGCACACATCGCCCAGCAGACTGACGCACGCACACGCGAACGCCCGCCCTCCAACTCCTGCCTCTGGCACCCTGAGTGAGGCCTTAGCTTCGCTGTATCAAGCTAATGTTCCCTAGGCTGTTTATGCCGTCTTGCAACTTGGTCTGGTTAATCTGCAGGAATAGGAGTAATGAAGAAGTTGGGGCAAGCACATATCATAATGGGGGGTATATCATTTTGTTTGTGTGCCAGGCGGTCAGTTTCTCTCCCATTTTAATGGCGACAAGAAATCTCTTCAAGCCTGAAGCGGTTCAAAGATAACTGACCAACAGACCTGTGTCACGTGTTACAAACTGAATGAATACAGCTCAATGTGTGTAGCCAAAAAGCCCCATACTGTGAAACGTACAATTCGATATATCCACAAAAGTATTGATAAGAAAAAAGTCTACTGTGCAGCTGCCCCACTAATTATCCCCAGTAACACTAGTCCTCCGAACCCAACTCACTGCTCTAAGCAGAGCCAAGAACCTGTCATCACACTTAATCCACCACAGTGATGTGCATGTCAGTCTGTCTACACAAGGGTTAGGAGACAACCTGTAAGTAAAAAAAAATAGAGAAGAGTTCTCTTGTTTTTAAAACAATGTATTCCACAATAAGCATCCATTCCCAGATTTTGTTGACAGATTGCAGAAGCATTCTTAGTAGCATGCTTCATGTTGGTCAAAGTGCTACCTCTGGAGGTGAAGCGCAGTATTGCATTTTTGTTTGTAAGCACAAAATATTTGCTAACACGCCAGATGCACAAAGCTACGTTAAATCAGGGCAAATAACATTAGGGTATCTGAAATTTGTCACAGACGTTATTTTTTCTGTTTTTAACGGGAGCCACTAAGCGAATTATATTAAAAAACAACAGTCGTTCCAAAAATCATTAGCGCATGGTTAAAGTATTAAGGCCCAAACTGAAATCGTGCACTTGCCTGTACGCGATAAAATCATTTGCGAATAACCGACTTACCTCAAGTAGCACATAAATGCAATAACCAATACAATACACATGCGCATTGACACTCGCATAGTTGGAACGCAACTAGGACGTTTTCTAACACACTACCACGTTTCAAACTTATCCCGCACGCGCGCTACCTGCACGTAACACCCACACCCAAGACACATTTCAAATAAATCACAGCACATAAAGTTTGTAAGAGTGTTTTATCCTAGCGATATTAATATGGCTGAAGATGTTTCTTCCTCTGTTGCTGCTGAAGCCTCTAGGCTGGTGAGTATCAAGTCCACAGATAGTGAATTGGAGATCCTCATAAATGGCAAACTAGGTGAACTTTGCTACAAAACTAGCACCACAAAAAATAATAATAATAATAATTTATGGTCGCAAATTCTGATTGATTTAAATGCACAAGGGTATGCTGTCCACACAGTTGAGACCAGACGAACAGAAGGGAGACCACCGCAAGTTCAATTTGTCTTCATATGAGAGGAGAATGAGGTCATAGCCACCTCACAAGTTGTTGGTCTTCCTACTATGATGGACACAGGAGATCGTCCTCAAGGATAACCTGATAAGTTAAAAAATACAAATATTATAATACAGTGTACATCAATATAATGTTTCAATATTATATTACTGCCAACTTTATATTAAATAAGATATGAAATAAATATGATTACAGTATTAATTACACATACACATAAATTACACGTCAGTCACACATACAAAATAATTTAATAGGAGCACCATTTATATATATATATACAGTGCTTGACAAATCACCCAAAAATCTACTCGCCGAACCAAAAAATCTACTCGCCACCTAATCCCGCCCCCAACCCCGCCCCCAACCCCGCCCTTAGTCCCGCCCCGCTTTTAAAAAAATACATAAATAAAATAAATTGAATAAATTCCTAGTAAGAACATTTGTTTTTGACATAAGTTTATTTATTGTATTACATTATACTACAATTAGTCCTTGTTACGTGTGTGTGTGTGTGTGTGTGTGTGTGTGTGTGTGTGTGTGTGTGTGTGTGTGTGTGTGTGTGTGTGTGTGTGTGTGTGTGTCGGATCTAGAAAAAAAAGCCAGATGTGAATGACTAGTTTCCTGAACCCCTTAACCAATGTCTGGACGTCCCTGCTTCACAATATCTAAAGCAGCAATCCCGCCTGGGATCTTACCTGATCCGCAGTCCCTCAATGTCCAGATACCTTAATTCCCGCAATGTTATACATTGGAGGGGAGGCGTTCCCTACCTGTCTTCTGGGTTAGGGGGGTTCCGATGTTTCCTGTGTGAAGCTTGAGTCAGATCTGGAAGAAAGCAGTTTGTTATTTCGGTGTAGTATAGGGCTGTTAAGATATATAGGGTAAATAAGATATCCATGTCCAGAGTGTGAGACAGAGAGAGTGTGGGTGAGAGACAGAGAGTGAGAGAGAGACAGAGAGAGAGAGAGACAGGGGAGAGACAGAGAGAGACAGAGGGGAGAGAGAGAGAGAGAGGGGAGAGAGACATAGAGGGAAGAGCGACAGAGAGGGGAGAGCGACAGAGGGGGGGAGGAGAGACAAAGAGAGGGGGGAGAGACAGAGAGGGGGGGGGGGGAGAGACAGAGAGGGGGGGGAGAGACAGAGAGAGGGGGAGAGACAGAGAGAGGGGGAGAGACAGAGAGGGGGGGAGAGACAGAGAAGTGGGGGAGAGACAGAGAAAGGGGGGAGAGACAGAGAAAGGGGGAGAGACAGAGAAAGGGGGAGAGACAGAGAGAGAGTTGGAGAGACAGAGAGAGAGGGGAGACAGAGAAGGGGGAGAGAGACAGAGAAGGGGAGAGAGACAGAGAAGGGGGGAGAGACAGAGAGAGGGGAGGAGACAGAGAGAGGGGAGGAGACAGAGAGAGGGGAGGAGAGACAGAGAGAGGGGGGAGAGACAGAGAGAGAGAGAGAGACAGAGAGGGGAGAGAGACAGAGAGGGGAGAGAGACAGAGAGGGGAGAGCGACAGAGAGGGGAGAGCGACAGAGAGGAGGGGAGGAGAGACAGAGAGACAGAGAGGGGGGGGGGAGAGAGAGAGAGAGGGGGTGAGACAGAGAAGGGGGGAGAGACAGAGAAAGGGGGGAGAAACAGAGAAGGGGGGAGAGAGAGAGGGGGAGGGGGAGAGAGAGGGGGAGAGACAGAGAGAGAGGGGGAGAGACAGAGAGAGAGACAGAGAGAGAGGGGGAGAGACAGAGAGAGAGGGGGAGAGACAGAGAGAGAGGGGGAGAGACAGAGAGAGAGGGGGAGAGACAGAGAAGGGGGGGAGAGAGAGAACGGGAGAGAGACAGAGAAGGGGGAGAGACAGAGAAGGGGGAGAGACAGAGAAGGGGGAGAGACAGAGAGAGGGGAGGAGAGACAGAGAGAGGGGAGGAGAGACAGAGAGGGGGGAGAGACAGAGAGGGGGGGAGAGACAGAGAAGGGGGGGAGAGACAGAGAAGGGGGAGAGACAGAGAGAGGGGAGGAGAGACAGAGAGAGGGGAGGAGAGACAGAGAGAGGGGAGGAGAGACAGAGAGAGTGGGGAGAGACAGAGAGAGGGGGGAGAGACAGAGAGAGGGGGGAGAGACAGAGAGGGGGGAGAGACAGAGAAGGGGGGGAGATACAGAGAGAGAGGGGGAGAGACAGAGAGGGGGGAGAGACGGGGGGTAACTGATTGACTGGGGGGGTGGGATAACTGACTGGGTGGGGGGTGGGATAACTGACTGGGTGGGGGGTGGGATAACTGACATATGACTGACTGGGTGGGGGGTGGGATGACTGACTGGGTGACTGCGTGGGGGGGTTGGATGGGTGACTGCGTTTGACTGGGTGGGGGGGTGGGATGGGTGACTGGGTGGGGGGGTGGGGTGACTGGGTGGGTGACTGGGTGGGGGGGTGGGGTGACTGGGTGGGGGGGTGGGGTGACTGGGTGGGTGACTGGGTGGGGGGGTGGGGTGACTGGGTGGGTGACTGGGTGGGTGACTGGGTGGGGGGGTGGGGTGACTGGGTGGTTACCTCTGGTGTCCTGCACACACACATTCTCTCTCTCATACACACACACACACACACACACACTCAATCTCTCTCTCCCATATACACACAAACACTGTCATGGAACAAGAATCACATTCCTGCCCGACCCCCCTTCTGCTTGTCAGCTCCTTAAGTTCAGCTGCAGGCATTGGCTCCACATACACACACTGTGCCTGTGTAACATGCAACAATGTTGCATTTTTTGCCTCTGAGCACATAATCAGTGAACTGCTACTGCAGCTTCTCCAGTCCTCCCAGTTAATGGACTTTCCCATGTTCTCCCCTGTCTTTTGCTGACAGTTAGTGCAGTCCCACTCAACCTTTAGTGTGACCCCTGCCCCTCACTTTCTTTTCCACCCTAGATTACAGTGAGTACAGACCTGTCTGCATCCACCCCTGGTAAGGCCTTTCTCTCTTACCATAGTCCAACCTCATAGAAGCATCCCACATAGAGAAGCACTCTCTGCCTACACTACACCCACAAGTTCCTGTGTTTTCTAATCCAGCAATAAAATTAAGAAAGACATTAAGGACTTGTCATGCTTTGGAAGAGGGAGGACATGAGTTGAGCTTACTGGAACTAATCATACATCATTCGTGACCCTGGTTCCAGGAAAGTAAGAGAGAGACCGTGTATTAGAGGTCTACGCAGAAGCTATCACTCACAGCCTTCATGCTACAAAGGTGCAGCTCTACACAGCTATACAGCAAACTGCTACAGCTTTCTGCAAAAACAAGCAGCAGTTTAAACAGAACAGTAAAACAAAAACCTGTGTTAGGGAATCACACAGGGGCTACTACTCAAAGACTTTATGCTATACAGAATAGTCTCTGCACCCCAGGACAAGCAGCAGCTTCACTCTGCCAGACAGGGCAGCAAGCTTTATACAGCAAACTGCACACAGCCTGCAACCTTACAGAGAAGCAAGCAGCTTACACTGCACAAGCAACCCTGCACACAAGGCAGCAGCTTTGCAAACAGACTGTACACACAAACCTAATTGCCTTTTTCTCTGTCTGAGTCCACCCGCTGCTCAGCCCCACAGTGAGGAGCCAACGGACATCTGTAAGTACAGCTACCCCAACGCTGCACGGTGCAGAACACCGCTCGGCATCATCTGAGACAGACGCCCATCGCTGACAAGGTAAAAGACCGCACGCCACACGCACTGGCAAAGGCCTACACACACCTACAGCATGGCAGAACTCAGAGCCTCACCAGACATCACGCAGGAAAGCGATCTCTCAGACACAGAGACCGCTGCGCATCTGCAACAGGCGCAGGCAGGCGCAAGGCCTAAACGGGCAGTCACACTGACACAAAAGGCCCGCGAGAAATATGAGAATGACATTGAAGCGCACCGCGCTAAATTAGAGTTGGCCTGGGAAACCATCACACTTGGGATAGGCAATGTCGCCGGCACTGGTAACTATGTACAACAGCTCGAGCAGGCAATAACCCAATTGAAGATAGACCACTCACGCTACCAAGCACTGTCACAGGCATATTTCACCTATCTAACAAGAGCTAACACGGAAGATAGCATACGAGAGCGCGACCTTCAAAAAGCGATTGACCTAGAACGTAATGGCATCGCGCAAACCGCCATCACGGAAGCCGAGAGTAGGAGAAAAGACCTTTTGCTGGAAACTGCATCGCAGCGCTCAAGCATATCCAGACACTCATCAAGGTCAGCAAGATCAGTGCAATCTCACGCGTCTAGCGCAAGCACAAACGCTACCAAGGCGCGAGCCGCCGCAGAGGCCGCACGTGCCAGGGCCGAATATAGTCGCAGAGAGGCAGCAGTAAGGGCAGAAAAAGCGCGCATAGAAGAGGAGGAGCAGAATGCCACTGCTACCGCCAACGCCGCCGCTGCTACCGCCGCCGCCGCTGCTGCTACCGCCAACGCCGCCGCTGCTACCGCCGCCGCCGCTGCCAATGCCGCCACTGCGCGTAGGAAAGCCGAATTTGATGCGGAACTAGAGGCGCTTAATCAAGAGAAGGAAGCCGCCGCCGCCATAGCCCAAGCTGAAGTCCTAGAAGCAGCCGCGCAACAGGATGGCGGGGAGCTACCGTACAGACGGATAGCCTCAGAGGATCCAGCCCAACGCACTGAAGACTACGTAAGGAGCCTCTTCAGTGTAAACACCAGCGCACCATCTCAACACGGAGGGAGCGACACCACAGACAACGAAGACTCGCTAGGACCACGAGGAGAAGACGCTGCTCCGTCAATGGCACACGCTGCCTGGGATAGCCACAGCCGCAACAGTGATCCACACGCCAGAGCGCACACAGATGCACCACAACAGGCTCGTAATCCAGGTACACCCACGCGGGAGAAAACAGCCCCTCACACTGGCCAGCAGCCATCACGCGTCCACGCCAAGGAAGAGGCGACCGCACAGACCGTCCCAGCAACTACCTCAGAACGGGGCAAACGCGCCGACGTCTCAGGTCTGACAGACATAGCCAAGTACATGATCCGGCGCGACTTGGTGCACGCAGGACTCATCAGCTTCGACGACCGCCCTGAGAACTACCGGACGTGGAAGTTCACGTTCAAAGACGCAATCGACAGCTTGGACTTCTCAGCAAGGGAAGAGCTCAACCTGTTAGTTAAGTTCTTGGGGAACGTATCCAGGGAGCAAGCGCAGAGACTTCGGACGGCAAACGCACATCAACCCCAAGTAGGTCTGGACCTAGTGTGGGAAAGGCTAGAAGAGACCTATGGCAGCCCTGAAGCAGTCGAGGATTCACTCTTCAAAAGAATCGAGAGCTTCCCCAAGATCACGAGTAAAGACTACTCGAAGTTACGAGATCTTGGAGACCTGCTGCAAGAACTGGAGTTCGCAAGGAAAGACCATTCCTTAATAGGTCTCAACGCCCTAGATTCAGCTCGTGGAGTGAGACCCATCCTGGAGAAGCTACCCTTCAACCTCCAAGAAAGGTGGCTTTCACAAGGTTCCAAATACAAAAGGGAGAAGCAGGTTGTCTTCCCCCCATTCTCATTCTTCGTGAGCTTCATCTGCGAAGCGGCAAAGACAAGAAACGATCCCAGTTTCATCTTAGGTGCGCAAACCACATACAGTGCAAGCAGCCCGAAGAACGAGAGACCAGCGACGAGATATGGTAACCCCCAAACACCCATCTCGGCCCGTAGGACGGACGTGCCTCCCACGGCCCAAACTACTCCCGATCAGTCGGTCGCCGGAGACAAGGAACCAAGGGACCCAAACAGGGAATGTCCCATACACAAGAAGCCACACCCACTCAACAAGTGCTTTGGGTTCAGGATGAAGTCCCTAGAGGAACGCAAGAGGTTACTTGGAGAATTCGGAGTTTGCTTCAAGTGCTGCGGTTCCACGACCCATCTAGCCAGGGACTGTAAGGAAGAGATCAAATGCACAGTGTGCGAGAGTGACAAGCACGTGACAGCGTTACACCCAGAGGCGATGACACTCCACCAACTCAAGAACCCATCCTCCATAGCGGAGCATGGCGGGGAGAAAGAAGAAGGAGAGTCAACATCCGTCACATCTCAGCGCACTGAGGTTTGCGGAAAAGAAGGTGACAAAATGTCCTGCTCCAAAATATGCCTTGTCGCAGTGCACCCCCAGGGACAACCTGAGAAGGCTATTCGGATGTACGCAATCCTCGACGACCAGAGCAACCGATCACTGGTCAGGTCAGAGTTCTTCGACATGTTTAACATACAAGATGGTGCCTTTCCTTACACTCTCAGAACGTGCGCAGGGCAAATGGAGACCACAGGGAGAAGAGTGAACGGCTACACCATATGCTCAATAGACGGCAAAGTGAACATGCCCCTTCCCACACTCATCGAGTGCAACCACATGACCACAAACAGGGACGAGATACCCACACCAGACGTGGCACTCCATTACCCCCACCTCAAAGGAATAGCCAACCACATCCGGCCGGTGGAACAAGACGCCAAGATCCTGCTGCTGCTCGGTAGGGACATCATGAGGGTACATAAAGTCCGTAAACAGCACAACGGACCCCACAACGCGCCATACGCCCAAAGACTCGACCTAGGATGGGTGATAGTGGGCAACTCGTGCACTAACAGAGAGCACGGGCAAGACTACGTTGATGCCCGCAGAACGGAGGTGACAGAATGTGGACACACATCTCTCTCTGAACCATGTCTTGGCCATCTCCAAGTGACCGAAGGGCCAAGTGAAGAGGAAAGACAAGGTCATACCCCTGAGACCAACAAAGACATCCTCACGCCGATGGGATGCGACAATGGCTTAGGATGCTCAGCAGTCCAGACAGCCAAGGATGATGAGTCGACCCCACCGAAGGAAGAGAGTAACCTCCCAAAGGTGACCGATAAAGGGATCGTCCTAAAAACAACAAACAATCAGACAATACTCCCGCGAGCAAGGGCACAATTAAGACGTACAGTTGTTCCTCTCCACCGAGTATCAAGCAACAGAGCAACCAATTGCCACGGCTGGCATAGCCGCAAAAGATTGCGCCCCACAGGCGAAGCCACAGTGTCAAAAGGACTGTTCGTTCAAACACGTAAAAGGGGACAGTTGCAGAGACATTTCCCAAAAGGATTTACAAGGACAAAAGAGACTGTTCTTCGTCATGTCCAGGGAGAAAACAACCTCCCGATGGCAGTCAACAAAGAAACACAAAAGCGTTTCACCAAACTACGCGGAGATGTTCTCGTGCAAGAGAAATGTACCGATGAACTACGGTGCACAGCGTTCCAGACAACAAGGAACGATGACAAACAAACACCCTCGAGGGAAGATAGAGGATTCCCGAGGTTAACTGTCAAGGAGCCCTCTAAAGACGGACTAAGCAGTCGGGTGACTCCGCTACCATTCCGTTCACCAAGGAGGCACTTCCTAAACAATGGAGAACATGCCATCTCTAGGTTCACCTCGCACCTCTGCGGCCCACAAAGGGAACCAGAGACCAAAAACAACTTTGTGGTCTTCATCCAGAAGATATTCTTTACCGGCCACGCAAAGCCAGCACCTCTAATGGAGGAAGGCAAAGAATGTCGGTACCTCCAATCACCTGGGGCCTACCACCCTCAGGAACCCGATCAAATCCGGGTAATGTTCAACCCCAGCGCTCAGCTTCAGGGAGTCTCCCTGAATGACGCCCCCTTTATTGGATTACATTCGACAACCAGTTTTCCAGGGACAGTAATCCGCTCCCACAAGGAGCCAAAAGCCCTCTCCTTCTGCCAAACGCCAGGTGATAGAGCGACAGGCTACCACGGCTGGTATACCCACAAGGGGATACACTCTGTGGGTGAAACTACAGAGACAAAAGGACTGTTCTCTCACAAGACTAAAAGGAAACAGTGCCAGAGACTTTTATACAAAGACATTGTGGTGCAACCAGCAAACCTGGAGCTGTGCATCCACCCTGCATCCTTTGCCAAAGAACCTTGGCCAAGGGACCTTGATACCAGTGATACCGGCCGGTGTCACATCGCTATGTGGACATGGACTCTTGCATTGTTTGAGAATGTGATGTTATCTTTGTTATGCATTGCACATATGTTCCACATATTCCAGTTATATAGTGGTATCTCCAGATACCAGACGGGGAGTGTCATGGAACAAGAATCACATTCCTGCCCGACCCCCCTTCTGCTTGTCAGCTCCTTAAGTTCAGCTGCAGGCATTGGCTCCACATACACACACTGTGCCTGTGTAACATGCAACAATGTTGCATTTTTTGCCTCTGAGCACATAATCAGTGAACTGCTACTGCAGCTTCTCCAGTCCTCCCAGTTAATGGACTTTCCCATGTTCTCCCCTGTCTTTTGCTGACAGTTAGTGCAGTCCCACTCAACCTTTAGTGTGACCCCTGCCCCTCACTTTCTTTTCCACCCTAGATTACAGTGAGTACAGACCTGTCTGCATCCACCCCTGGTAAGGCCTTTCTCTCTTACCATAGTCCAACCTCATAGAAGCATCCCACATAGAGAAGCACTCTCTGCCTACACTACACCCACAAGTTCCTGTGTTTTCTAATCCAGCAATAAAATTAAGAAAGACATTAAGGACTTGTCATGCTTTGGAAGAGGGAGGACATGAGTTGAGCTTACTGGAACTAATCATACATCATTCGTGACCCTGGTTCCAGGAAAAACACTCAATCTCTCTCTCACACACACACACACACACACACACACACACACACACACACACACACACACACACACACACACACACACACACACACACACACACACACACACACACACACTCAATCTCTCTCTCCCATATACACAAAAACACTCAATCTCTCTCTCACACACACACACACACACACACAATCTCTCTCTCCCATATACACACACACAAACAAACACTCAATCTCTGTCTCATACACACACACACACTCAATCTCTCTCTCCCATACACACACAAACACTCAATCTCACTCTCATACCCACCCACACACACACACGGGAAGGGACGTGCGCGGAGGGGAGAGAGGAGAAACACCCTGCTACTTCCTGCAGACCCGCGCGGGCAGCGGTAGCACCGGAGGGAGGGGGGGGGGGGGGGAGAGAGAGAAAAGCCCCGGCTACTGCAGCATCTTCAGACCCGCGCGGGCAGCGGTAGCACCGGAGGGAGGGGGGGGGGAGAGAGAAAAGCCCCGGCTACTGCAGCATCTTCAGTCCCGCGCGGGCAGCGGTAGCACCGGAGGGAGGGAGGGGGAGAGAGAAAAGCCCCGGCTACTGCAACATCTTTAGACCCGCGCGGGCAGCGGTAGCACCGGAGGGAGGGGGGGGGAGAGAGAAAAGCCCCGGCTACTGCAGCATCTTCAGTCCCGCGCGGGCAGCGGTAGCACCGGAGGGAGGGAGGGGGAGAGAGAAACGCCCCGGCTACTGCAGCATCTTCAGACCCGCGCGGGCAGCGGTAGCACCGGAGGGAGGGGGTGGGGGAGAGAGAAAAGCCCCGGCTACTGCAGCATCTTCAGACCCGCGCGGGCAGCGGTAGCACCGGAGGGAGGGAGGGGAAAGGAAAAGAGAAAAGCCCCGGCTACTGCAGCATCTTCAGACCCGCGCGGGCAGCGGTAGCACCGGAGGGGGGGGGGAGAGAGAAAAGCCCGGCTACTGCAGCATCTTCAGACCCGCGCGGGCAGCGGTAGCACCGGAGGGAGGGAGGGGGGGGGGAGAGAGAAAAGCCCCAGCTACTGCAACATCTTCAGTCCCGCGCGGGCAGCGGTAGCACCGGAGGGAGGGAGGGGGGGGGAGAGAGAAAAGCCCCGGCTACTGCAGCATCTTCAGACCCGCGCGGGCAGCGGTAGCACCGGAGGGAGGGAGGGGGGGGAGAGAGAAAAGCCCCGGCTACTGCAGCATCTTCAGTCCCGCGCGGGCAGCGGTAGCACCGGAAGGAGGGAGGGGGGGGAGAGAGAAAAGCCCCGGCTACTGCAACATCTTCAGTCCCACGCGGGCAGCGGTAGCACCGGAGGGAGGGGGGGGGGAGAGAAGCACCCCGGCCTATTAGAGTATGTTAGGTCCCGCGCGGGCAGCGGGAGCGCCGGAGAGAGGGGGAAAGATGTACCAGTGTATATATAAATATTTAAAGTGTATTAAATTCCCCCCACCTCAAGCATCTGTACAAACTCCTCCATGGCCGGATCAGTGCAGGTCTTGTAAGGAGCTGACACAATTATACAAGAGGATACTATGGAGGAGGAGGAGACACGCACGAGGAGACACGCACGAGGAGAAACACACGCACGCACTCCCCCCCCCCCATTACTTACCCATGCAGAAAGGGCGGTTTGAAGTCCTGGCAACTCCATCCCGCGTCACAGCCTATCAGCTCTGATTTTTTTTTTTTCCGTTTTTTTTTTTTTTTCTTCGAGCAGGGGATTTTTTTTTTAGAGAGCAGGGGAAAGGTTACTGGCCACGAGCCAATATCCGATCGCAGCTGGCGAGTTGGCGACCGGGTTTGTCGAGCACTATATATATATATATATATATATATATATATATATATATATATATATATATATATATATATATATATATATATATCACTTTTCGGTTCCTACTCAATTAGAGTAATACTCATCTCCAAAACCTGTGCAGAATCATTAACACAAGGCATGTGGAGTATTTATTCAGGTTTCTGTGTGTACACATGATAGTGAATCAATTAATGTGGTGAGCATTTATCCCATTAACCTATATATAAGATGATTACTTCCAAGGTCTCATAACCAATAAGTGTACTTACGGCTATGACTTATAACATTAAACTAGTCATTCAATATTTATAAACGTATTTTCAAAATGATCTCAATAGTACTGTAATGTAAAGTACTGAATTAATTGCTACTTTATAACATAAATAAACAATGCTGCCATTATTGTTATTCCATTGTTGATTAATTTATATATTATTCACCTTTTCCTTATTTAAGGAATATACATATGATAAATAAAAGTCTTTGTAAAAAAAAAAAAATACATGTAAAACATTTACATTTTTTAAATCACTATACTGCATTATAGCATATGTTTTTACATTTCAATAGTACTATCTCACAGAGAGACATCAGCAGCAGCTGAGACCTGCCTGGGCATGTTCTCTGTGGATGTGCTGCAAGAGGAGGTCACTTTACTTTTTACTGAACTGACTCAAGAGGAGTATGCAGCTCCAACACTTGCTGCTGCCCCAGCTGTGACTATGCCTACACCTGCTGCTGCCCCAGCTGTGACTATGCCTACACCTGCTGCTGCCCCAGCTGTGACTATGCCTACACCCGCTGCTGCCCCAGCTGTGACTATGCCTACACCCGCTGCTGCCCCAGCTGTGACTATGCCTACACCCGCTGCTGCCCCAGCTGTGACTATGCCTACACCCGCTGCTGCCCCACCTGTGACTATGCCTACACCCGCTGCTGCCCCAGCTGTGACTATGCCTACACCCGCTGCTGCCCCACCTGTGACTATGCCTACACCCGCTGCTGCCCCAGCTGTGACTATGCCTACACCCGCTGCTGCCCCAGCTGTGACTATGCCTACACCCGCTGCTGCCCCAGCTGTGACTATGCCTACACCCGCTGCTGCCCCAGCTGTGACTATGCCTACACCCGCTGCTGCCCCACCTGTGACTATGCCTACACCCGCTGCTGTCCCAGCTGTGACTATGCCTACACCCGCTGCTGCCCCACCTGTGACTATGCCTACACCCGCTGCTGCCCCACCTGTGACTATGCCTACACCCGCTGCTGCGCCAGCTGTGACTATGCCTACACCCGCTGCTGTCCCAGCTGTGGCTATGCCTACACCCGCTGCTGCTCCACCTGTGGCTATGCCTACACCCGCTGCTGCCCCACCTGTGACTATGCCTACACCCGCTGCTGCTCCACCTGTGACTATGCCTACACCCGCTGCTGCCCCAGCTGTGACTATGCCTACACCCGCTGCTGTCCCAGCTGTGGCTATGCCTACACCCGCTGCTGCTCCACCTGTGGCTATGCCTACACCCGCTGCTGCCCCACCTGTGACTATGCCTACACCCGCTGCTGCTCCACCTGTGACTATGCCTACACCCGCTGCTGCCCCAGCTGTGACTATGCCTACACCCGCTGCTGCCCCACCTGTGACTATGCCTACACCCGCTGCTGCCCCAGCTGTGACTATGCCTACACCCGCTGCTGCCCCACCTGTGACTATGCCTACACCCGCTGCTGCCCCACCTGTGACTATGCCTACACCCGCTGCTGCCCCACCTGTGACTATGCCTACACCCGCTGCTGCCCCACCTGTGACTATGCCTACACCCGCTGCTGCCCCAGCTGTGACTATGCCTACACCCGCTGCTGTCCCAGCTGTGGCTATGCCTACACCCACTGCTGCCCCAGCTGTGACTATGCCTACACCCGCTGCTGCCCCAGCTGTGGCTATGCCTACACCCGCTGCTGCTCCACCTGTGACTATGCCTACACCCGCTGCTGCCCCAGCTGTGACTATGCCTACACCCGCTGCTGTCCCAGCTGTGGCTATGCCTACACCCGCTGCTGCTCCACCTGTGGCTATGCCTACACCCGCTGCTGCCCCACCTGTGACTATGCCTACACCCGCTGCTGCTCCACCTGTGACTATGCCTACACCCGCTGCTGCCCCAGCTGTGACTATGCCTACACCCGCTGCTGCTCCACCTGTGACTATGCCTACACCCGCTGCTGCCCCAGCTGTGACTATGCCTACACCCGCTGCTGTCCCAGCTGTGGCTATGCCTACACCCGCTGCTGCTCCACCTGTGGCTATGCCTACACCCGCTGCTGCCCCACCTGTGACTATGCCTACACCCGCTGCTGCTCCACCTGTGACTATGCCTACACCCGCTGCTGCCCCAGCTGTGACTATGCCTACACCCGCTGCTGCCCCACCTGTGACTATGCCTACACCCGCTGCTGCCCCAGCTGTGACTATGCCTACACCCGCTGCTGCCCCACCTGTGACTATGCCTACACCCGCTGCTGCCCCACCTGTGACTATGCCTACACCCGCTGCTGCCCCACCTGTGACTATGCCTACACCCGCTGCTGCCCCACCTGTGACTATGCCTACACCCGCTGCTGCCCCACCTGTGACTATGCCTACACCCGCTGCTGTCCCAGCTGTGGCTATGCCTACACCCGCTGCTGCCCCAGCTGTGACTATGCCTACACCCGCTGCTGCCCCAGCTGTGGCTATGCCTACACCCGCTGCTGCTCCACCTGGGACTATGCCTACACCCGCTGCTGCCCCAGCTGTGACTATGCCTACACCCGCTGCTGCCCCAGCTGTGACTATGCCTACACCCGCTGCTGCCCCAGCTGTGGCTATGCCTACACCCGCTGCTGCCCCAGCTGTGACTATGCCTACACCCGCTGCTGCCCCAGCTGTGACTATGCCTACACCAGCTGCTGCCCCAGCTGTGGCTATGCCTACACCCGCTGCTGCCCCAGCTGTGGCTATGCCTACACCCGCTGCTGCCCCAGCTGTGGCTATGCCTACACCCGCTGCTGTCCCAGCTGTGGCTATGCCTACACCCGCTGCTGCCCCACCTGTGACTATGCCTACACCCGCTGCTGTCCCAGCTGTGGCTATGCCTACACCCGCTGCTGCTCCACCTGGGACTATGCCTACACCCGCTGCTGCCCCAGCTGTGACTATGCCTACACCCGCTGCTGCCCCAGCTGTGACTATGCCTACACCCGCTGCTGCCCCAGCTGTGACTATGCCTACACCCGCTGCTGCCCCAGCTGTGACTATGCCTACACCAGCTGCTGCCCCAGCTGTGACTATGCCTACACCTGCTGCTGCCCCAGCTGTGACTATGCCTACACCCGCTGCTTCCCCAGCTGTGGCTATGCCTACACCAGCTGCTGCCCCAGCTGTGGCTATGCCTACACCCGCTGCTGCCCCAGCTGTGGCTATGCCTAAACCCGCTGCTGCCCCAGCTGTGGCTATGCCTACACCCGCTGCTGTCCCAGCTGTGGCTATGCCTACACCCGCTGCTGTCCCAGCTGTGGCTATGCCTACACCCGCTGCTGTCCCAGCTGTGACTATGCCTACACCCGCTGCTGTCCCAGCTGTGACTATGTCTACACCCGCTGCTGTCCCAGCTGTGACTATGTCTACACCCGCTGCTGTCCCAGGTGTGACTATGCCTACACCCGCTGCTGTCCCAGCTGTGACTATGCCTACACCCGCTGCTGTCCCAGCTGTGGCTATGCCTACACCCGCTGCTGCCCCACCTGTGACTATGCCTACACCCGCTGCTGTCCCAGCTGTGACTATGCCTACACCCGCTGCTGCCCCTGCTGTGACTATGCCTACACCCGCTGCTGTCCCAGCTGTGACTATGCCTACACCCGCTGCTGCCCCAGCTGTGACTATGCCTACACCCGCTGCTGTCCTAGCTGTGACTATGCCTACACCCGCTGCTGCCCCAGCTGTGACTATGCCTACACCCGCTGCTGCCCCAGCTGTGACTATGCCTACACCCGCTGCTGCCCCAGCTGTGACTATGCCTACACGCGCTGCTGCCCCAGCTGTGACTATGCCTACACCTGCTGCTGCCCCAGCTGTGACTATGCCTACACCCGCTGCTGCCCCAGCTGTGGCTATGCCTACACCCGCTGCTGCCCCACCTGTGACTATGCCTACACCCGCTGCTGCCCCAGCTGTGACTATGCCTACACCCGCTGCTGCCCCAGCTGTGGCTATGCCTACACCCGCTGCTGCCCCAGCTGTGACTATGCCTACACCCGCTGCTGCCCCAGCTGTGACTATGCCTACACCCGCTGCTGCCCCAGCTGTGACTATGCCTACACCCGCTGCTGCCCCAGCTGTGACTATGCCTACACCCGCTGCTGTCCCAGCTGTGACTATGCCTACACCTGCTGCTGCCCCAGCTGTGACTATGCCTACACCCGCTGCTGCCCCAGCTGTGACTATGCCTACACCCGCTGCTGTCCCAGCTGTGACTATGCCTACACCCGCTGCTGCCCCAGCTGTGACTATGCCTACACCCGCTGCTGCCCCAGCTGTGACTATGCCTACACCCGCTGCTGCCCCACCTGTGACTATGCTTACACCTGCTGCTGCCCCAGCTGTGACTATGTCTACACCCGCTGCTGCCCCAGCTGTGACTATGCCTACACCCGCTGCTGCCCCAGCTGTGACTATGCCTACACCCGCTGCTGCCCCAGCTGTGACTATGCCTACACCCGCTGCTGCCCCAGCTGTGACTATGCCTACACCCGCTGCTGTCCCAGCTGTGACTATGCCTACACCCGCTGCTGCCCCAGCTGTGACTATGCCTACACCCGCTGCTGTCCCAGCTGTGGCTATGCCTACACCCGCTGCTGTCCCAGCTGTGACTATGCCTACACCCGCTGCTGCCCCAGCTGTGACTATGCCTACACCCGCTGCTGCCCCAGCTGTGACTATGCCTACACCCGCTGCTGCCCCACCTGTGACTATGCCTACACCCGCTGCTGCCCCAGCTGTGACTATGCCTACACCCGCTGCTGCCCCACCTGTGACTATGCCTACACCCGCTGCTGCCCCAGCTGTGACTATGCCTACACCTGCTGCTGCCCCAGCTGTGACTATGTCTACACCCAGCGGTGTTGAAAATCTGCCAGCCCTAGGCACTTAGCTGTGGTGGTCGCCTCCTTGCTGCCGCACCCTTTCTCTTTCTGAACCACAGCGCCAAAATGACGCCTCGGTTCTCACCAACGTAACGTCGCACAGCAGCGCTTTGCCGTGGTAACGCAACTTCATGAAGTCATTTGATGCTGCGACGTCGTGTTGCAATGGTAACGAGACGCCGTGTGACGTTACGTTGGTGATGTCTGCGGCATCATTTGACGCTGCGGTTCAGAAGGAGAAGGGGTGCGGCAGCAAGGAGGTGGCATAATATAAGTGCCTCCCCATCAGGTCCGATAGGCCAGAGAGCGCGGCAAATGTATACCGGGGCAGACATTTTTGCCACCCCCAAATTTTGCCATTTATTGTGACATTATTCATACTTTTGGTCAGCTGAGAACTCAAAATAGCCGTCATCATAGAGTTCTCTGTAATATCATTCGCCAACATAATAAAAATGGGACCAACAGTCTGACACAATTGACATGTGCTGTAAATAGCCTAACATGGGCAGTGCAACAAGCCACGGTGGGAATGCAACCCACCTCAAGGATGTGCACCCCCAGCTATATCAAGCGATTTAATTACCAACATGTGTAGCGTTGTTTGTTACGTCAACTCCCCCACCCGCACCAGCTTACCAACAAGCAGCAAGGCGTGGAAGAACCCGTCAAAGGCGCCAAGTCAGCCTGCACATTCCTCTGGAAGAAAGGAAAAAAAGACACATTGTTTAGGTAATAATCCCCTCAGAGCAGGGCTTTACTGACCAATAATGCCCTGGCTGGAAGAGCTGAAGGCCCAAGGCAAAGCTGAGGTAACCCAGCCAGGTCATTATTGGCCAGTAATACCCTTTTCTGAGGTGATTATTACTATAATAAGCTAATTGGATTTTTTTCCATAAATAATATAGACCCTTTTGTATAGTTATATTTACTTTTATATACATGATATACTACATTTCTTTTATGCTTTTACTGTACTTGTTAATTAAATTGAATTGTAAATACAATAAAGCCCCCCTCTATACACATAAACACACACACACTCTACAGCCTCCAGCCCCCCTCTATACATAAACACACACACTGTAGCCCCCCTCTATACACACAAACATACACACTGCAGCCCCCTCTCTACACACATACACACACTGCTGCCCCCTCTATACACACAAACACACACACACTGCAGCCCCCTCTATACAAACAAACACATACTGCAGCTCCCTTCCATACACACACAGACTCTGCAGCCCCCCCTTAATGCACACAAACACACACATAAATACTGCAGCCCCCCTCTATACACACAAACACACATGACAGCCCTCCCCCTACACATACACACACACACACACACACACACAATAGACCCCTCTCCCCGACACACACACTACAGCCCCCCTCACAAACACTGCAGCCCCCTCATAATACACAAACACACTCTGCAGTCCCTATTTATACACAAACACACTGCAGACCTCCTACACACACACACACACACACACACACACACACACACACACACACACACACACACACACACACACACTACAAACCCCCCCCCCCCCCACACACACACACATTTTTCCTTTTTTTTTCGTATTTGTACAGCAGGCCTGCACAACTCGTAAAGTGAGAAGGGCCGAACTGCTCCAAGGAAAAAAAAATTGGGCCACACGGGTAAAATCATAATCATCATGATCCTCATCTCTCCTCCAGCACCTCTCATCATCATCCTCATATATCTCCCCCAGCACCCCTCATCATCATCCTCATATCTCCCTCAGAACCCCTCACTATCAACCTTTGCGATACTCCCCACCTATCTCTCATACCCCCATCTCTCCCCCTCATCCACACACATAATACTCCCCTGCACACCACATACATCCCACCCCCCTGCACATCACATGCTTCTCCCCCCGTGCACCTCACATCATTCTCCCCGCTGCACCTCACATAATTCTCCCACCTCCACCTCACATCATTCTCCCCCCCTGCACCTCACATCACTCTCCCCCCCTGCACCTCACATCACTCTCCCCCCCTGCACCTCACATCCTTCTCCCCCCCTGCACCTCACATCATTCTCCCCCCTTGCACCTCCAATCACCCCCCCTGCACCTCCAATCACCCCCCTGCACCTCCAATCATCCCCTGCACCTCCAATGACCCTCCCCTGCACCTCCAATGACCCTCCCCTGCACCTCCAATCACCCCCTGCACCTCCAATGACCCTCCCCTGCACCTCCAATGACCTTCCCGTGCACCTCCAATCACCCCCTGCACCTCACCCCTTGCACCCCACATCACCCCTCCTGCACATCACCCCCTGCACCTCACATCACCCCTCCTGCACATCACCCCCTGCACCTCACATCAACCGCTGCACATCACCCCCTGCACATCACCCTCCCCTGCACATTACCTCCCCTGCACATCACCCCCCTTCACATCACCCCCCTTCACATCACCCCCCTGCACATCATCCCCCCTTCGCATCACCCCCCCTTCGCATCACCCCCCCTGCACATCACCTCCCCTGCACTTCACCCCCCCCGCACATCACCCCCCCTTCACATCACCCCCCTCTAACCCCCCCTTCACATCACCCCCCCCCTTCACATCACCCCCTCGCACATCACCCCCCCTTCACATCACCCCCCTGCACCTCACATCACCCCCTCCACCTCCTCACCTCACATCAGCCCCTGCACCTCACCTCAGATCACGGCGGGACTGCGTGCGCTCGCAAGCAGCGGGCACCGGAAGTACCGCACTGCAAGAGCGTGCAGTCTTGAGAGCGGGCTGGGGGGGGGGGAGGATGAGGGGGAGAGCGGGCTCGGCTCGCGCGGGGGGGGAGAGGGGGCTCGGCTCGTGGGGGGAGGGAGAGCGGACTCGGGGGAGGGAGAGTGGACTCGGGGAAGGGAGAGCGGACTTGGGAGGAGGAGGAGGAGGGGGGGAAGCAGCAGCCGCGCCGTCGCGGGCCGCACAGTGAAAGCCGACGGGCCGCATGCTGTGCAGGCCTGTTGTACAGTATATGTAAATCCTGTGACAATGTATAATGCTACATTCTTCATTTCAAATAAAGACAAACATTCATACATTCATTCTTACCTAAGCTGACAATTGTTTGGTGCTCCTGTTATAAATCAGACTAAATCCTTATGATGTCACTAACATAATGGCTCATTGTAACTCAGCAGCTAAAATGTATCCTTATATTACTAAGGTAACATTATCTTTTGTTACAGTTTACAATTCAATCTGTTGGGAACATTGGCAACAAATGATCCTAAACAGGAAAGTGTTGCAAAGATCTTGCACTGCTTGGCAGGTGGGATTAAGCCTGCTATAGAAATCAAAACTCATTAAAAATGGCATTAGAAGTTGAATAATATATTTTTGAATGCAGTAAATATTATCTAATACTACAGAACTGATATGTTATAAAAATAAAACATATACTATTTCACGTGTTGCTGCTTTAACACAATGTATACAAAGTTGTGTTAGACATGTTACTTTGTTGTAGGTAACAAAGTTACTAGTTGGGACTTGTGGCTTTCTGACAGCACTAGCAGCTGTGTGAGAGAGAGAGAGACTGCATGTGCTGCCGAGCTGTGTGTGAGAGAGAGAGAGACAGCATGTGCTGCCGAGCTGTGTGTGAGAGAGAGACTGCATGTGCTGCCGAGCTGTGTGTGAGAGAGAGAGAGACTGCATGTGCTGCCGGGCTGTGTGTGAGGAGGGGAACGGAGGTGCAGTTGTGTGAGAGAGAGAGAGACTGCATGTGCTGCCGGGCTCTGTGTGAGGAGGGGAACGGAGGTGCAGCTGTGTGAGAGAGAGAGAGACTGCATGTGCTGCCGAGCTGTGTGTGAGGAGGGGAACGGAGGTGCTGCTGTGTGAGAGAGAGAGACTGCATGTGCTGCCGGGCTCTGTGTGAGGAGGGGAACGGAGGTGCAGCTGTGTGAGAGAGAGAGAGACTGCATGTGCTGCCGAGCTGTGTGTGAGGAGGGGAACGGAGGTGCAGCTGTGTGAGAGAGAGACTGCATGTGCTGCCAGGCTGTGTGTGAGGAGGGGAACAGAGGTGCAACTGTGTGAGAGAGAGAGAGACTGCATGTGCTGCCGGGCTGTGTGTGAGGAGGGGAACAGAGGTGCAGCTGTGTGAGAGAGAGATACTGCATGTGCTGCCGGGCTGTGTGTGAGGAGGGGAAAGGAGGTGCAGCTGTGTGAGAGAGAGAGAGACTGCATGTGCTGCCGGGCTGTGTGTGAGGAGGGGAACGGAGGTGCAGCTGTGTGAGAGAGAGAGAGACTGCATGTGCTGCCGAGCTGTGTGTGAGGAGGGGAACGGAGGTGCAGCTGTGTGAGAGAGAGAGAGACTGCATGTGCTGCCGAGCTGTGTATGAGGAGGGGAATGGAGGTGCAGCTGTGTGAGAGAGAGACTGCATGTGCTGCCGGGCTGTGTGTGAGGAGGGGAACGGAGGTGCAGCTGTGTGAGAGAGAGAGAGACTGCATGTGCTGCCGGGCTGTGTGTGAGGAGGGGAACGGAGGTGCAGCTGTTTGAGAGAGAGAGAGACTGCATGTGCTGCCAGGCTGTGTGTGAGGAGGGGAACGGAGGTGCAGCTGTGTGTGAGAGAGAGAGACTGCATGTGCTGCTGGGCTGTGTGTGAGGAGGGGAACGGAGGTGCAGCTGTGTGAGAGAGAGAGAGATTGCATGTGCTGCCGAGCTGTGTGTGAGGAGGGGAATGGAGGTGCAGCTGTGTGAGAGAGAGAGAGACTGCATGTGCTGCCGGGCTGTGTGTGAGGAGGGGAACGGAGGTGCAGCTGTGTGAGAGAGAGAGAGACTGCATGTGCTGCCGGGCTGTGTGTGAGGAGGGGAACGGAGGTGCAGCTGTGTGAGAGAGAGACTGTATGTGCTGCCGGGCTGTGTGTGAGGAGGGGAACGGAGGTGCAGCTGTGAGAGAGAGAGAGACTGCATGTGCTGCCGGGCTGTGTGTGAGGAGGGGAACGGAGGTGCAGCTGTGTGAGAGAGAGAGAGACTGCATGTGCTTCCGGGCTGTGTGTGAGGAGGGGAATGGAGGTGCAGCTGTGTGTGAGAGAGAGAGACTGCATGTGCTGCCGGGCTGTGTGTGAGGAGGGGAACGGAGGTGCAGCTGTGTGAGAGAGAGAGAGACTGCATGTGCTGCCGGGCTGTGTGTGAGGAGGGGAACGGAGGTGCAGCTGTGTGTGAGAGAGAGAGACTGCATGTGCTGCGGAGCTGTGTGTGAGGAGGGGAACGGAGGTGCAGCTGTGTGAGAGAGAGAGAGACTGCATGTGCTGCCGGGCTGTGTGTGAGGAGGGAACGGAGGTGCAGCTGTGTGAGAGAGAGAGAGAGACTGCATTTGCTGCCGGACTGTGTGTGAGGAGGGGAACGGAGGCGCAACTGTGTGAGAGAGAGAGACTGCATGTGCTGCCGGGCTGTGTGTGAGGAGGGGAACGGAGGCGCAGCTGTGTGAGAGAGAGAGAGACTGCATGTGCTGCCGAGCTGTGTGTGAGGAGGGGAACGGAGGTGCAGCTGTGTGAGAGAGAGAGAGACTGCTTGTGCTGCCGAGCTGTGTGTGAGGAGGGGAACGGAGGTGCAGCTGTGTGAGAGAGAGAGGGACTGCATGTGCTGCCGAGCTGTGTGTGAGAGAGAGAGAGAGACTGCATGTGCTGTCGAGCTGTGTGTGAGGAGGGGAATGGAGGTGCAGCTGGAGCTTGCACCAAGAGAGGTATTTGTTATTTACAGTTTTAAATTTGGCGGTTTTTCATTGCAAATTCTCTGAGGCACTCAACAAGCTGTATTGGCAGATTGCCAAAAATTGTGGGCATTACTGACTAAATAAAGCCCGGAATTTTGACCAAAGAGAGTAGGGATTTCAATAACCCCCGGAATTTAAATAGTGTAGCCTATGCAGTGATTATAATTAATATCATTTGTTTGTTGCCTACATTATATTCTAGGAAATGTGTATGTTCACATGTTATGTTCAGTAAGTTTACAATCAGTGCTTGAACTGTATTAGGGATTAAATATTTAAATTACAATGACTGCTTCTTAGCAGTCATTATAAAAAATGCAAACTATTTAATTATACACACGTACTGTAATTACATGCAAAAAATGTTAGCAGTGAGTCTATTTTGTACTTGGCGACTTCCCACTAGATTTTCCTCAGCTCCAGCAGCTGCCAACTCCCGATCCTCATCTAGGTTTTATCTATGTTTCCTGGCATGTTATAACTAATAGCTATGTTGTGAATAATGCAGCAAGCTATTATTATATCAATTACTTTATGAGGGCTGGATTGTAGCACACCACCAGATGTATTTAAACACCTGTAGCTACTTTTTAACATACCAAATGTCTGCTGGATGACTGAAGATATGAGTGCCTCATTGTGTCTTAGTTGTGCTGTATACAAAAAAAGGGAACAGCAGTCTCTGAATGAGTGCTCAGAAAAAACAAGTTACCTAATTGAAAATAAAGCCATTCATTTAAGGCAAAAACAGTTAGGTTCGGACTGTTGAAAAAAGCACACAGGTGCGTGAAATGTATTAGAGGTTCCCATATCTCTATTTTAATGTTGCTGACAGACAAATAAATCTTTTTTCTGCGATCCGGCTCCCATCGTTTTTTACTCACATGCAGTGCACCGCTACATCCTGTCCCCCACAGGAGATCATCCGTAGTTGTACTGTATTCTGGCAATTTGATAGGGGCATAAGAAGCCAAGTCTGGCAACCATATCCTGTGTCACCTATTCCACACATTCATATATATATTTGTATATATATATATATGTATATATATATATATATATATATATATATATATATATAATTTTAAATATTAACAAATGGAAAAGTAATTAGCTGCAACTTTTGTGAACTTTAGAAATGTTTAAATACAATTCACATTTTGGTTTGACACCTAGACCTTTTATTTCAGATAAGAGGCTAAGTGGCAGACCAAAATGTTCTTAAACATTTATAAAGTCCACAAGAGTTGCAGCTCACTACTTTTCCATAACTGTACACCTGATGTTGCTTTGCAGCTACAGTATGACAGGAATGCATGATTACTGAATATCCCATCAGTAATATTATACATAAAACATATATTCAGATGCCTAACAGTCAGCCCTTGTTAGGTATATTCAGATACCTAACAGTCTACCCTTCTTATATACTGACTGAAGAACAGTGGTGTAACTGCTGCCTGGAATGTCCGGGCATGTCCTGTGGACCCCAGCTCAGGCAGGGCCTGAAGAGACTCAGGACCCTCCCTCCGGACGTGTGATGAGCCCCCCCGAAGCAGTTACAGAGGTCTTGCGCTTTTCCCCACAGCAATGAAACTGATTGCTGGGGGAAAGCGAGGCCTCTGTAACAGAACAGCCCTCCTCCATCGACTTCGCTGTGTTATGAGATGCTACATGGTCATGGCAATGCGACACATGGCGACGTGTTGCCGTGACAACATGCCGACATCTAATGCCACAATGTCCTGATATTGTGATGTTCCCACTGGTGAAGAACGACACAGAATATGCGCATCCTGAGAGGAGCCAGGAAAGCCTGCAACCGCATTAAACATTTATTAGATTGGCATTACATGTGATTGCGAAATTCCACTTCTATTGCTCTGGGTTGGCGCCAGAGCTACCTGTGTGCAATCTATTTCTCCCATAATGTTGGGGAAGCCAGCAATCCTGTAAGAAATACGTTTTAGCTCCTGCCATGTTGGGAAAGAAACATGTACTAACATGTACTAAAGGAAGAGAGGAAAACCTGCCACAGAGAGCAGCACACGCCTGAAACCTTTATCTCAAAATTGGAACCACTTCTGTCATCACAGATAAGATTTCACCGTCTGATTATTGTAAGGGTTCTGGTCCTGGGTTTGGCTGGAACTCAGACTCCCAGACGAAGCGCTAGTACAGCGTGAAACACGTAGAGGAGGAGGCTGTGCTGTCGCCTGCTGTTTTACAAGTGTGTATTCATCTCAATAAAGCTTCTTTTGTACAATCCTTGGAACTGACGTCAGACCTGCTGTTTGCTGTGGCACCGGACACTCTCTCTTCACCTCTACATGTTCACTTTGCCGGATGGACGCTAGGGGAAGTGCCTTCAAGGAGCAACAGGACCCAAGACGGAAGAGCTGACAGGGGTAAGATTACCTTTCTTTACCCCTGAGCCCCGACTATCATAGTGGTCTTCCTATGCTCCGTTGGCCTCCCGTTCAGCTATTCACACTATAAGTGTTTGAATCTCACAGCGGGGAGCCTGAGCGCATGACAGCCACACACCTCTTGGCTGGAACTCACCCTTACATGGCTATAGAGGTTCCAGGCAAATCTCTCCCTGAACTGAGCAATTGGGATAAGCTGTTTCTGAACTCACACTCCAGCTGCCTTTTTGCTGCCTTCTGTGCAGCTCTGCCCCATATGGCTGGCTGTGGTATTTAGGGTCAGCCCTTCTACGAGGAAGGGGCTGAGTATAATTCCTGAATTCTTTCTTTTGTAACCTGTGCTTGTCACAAGCATCTTTGCTTGGCCTGTCTCAGGCCTTCCTGTGCTGAATTGCCTGCACTGGACCCCCTGCACTAGAGCTTCACTGTTCCAGTCGCCTCTCTGCTATATACCATGATTCCAGAGGCCTTCATTGCTTCCAGTACCTACCCTGCTTCAGGAAGCCATTCCTGTGCAGAAGCCCCTGTGCTGAAGCTTCTGGTTTCTTGAAGTCTCCTTCCAGAGGTCATTTCTGTGCTGAAGACCCTGTACTGAAGCTTCCTGTTTCCTGAAGCCTCCTCCTTCCAGAGGCCATTCCTGTACTGAAGCCCCTATGTTGAAGCTTCCAGTTGCTGAAGCCTTCCCTGGTATCATCCCAGTCTGTGAACTCGACCATTGGTTCTGTGCTGAAGCACCAGCGCTGGATCTCCTGCACTACAGTTCACTGTTCCGGTGGCTGTTCCTGCTTTGGAGTCTCCTCCTTCCAGAGGCTTCATTGGGCTGTAGCCCCTACGCTAAAGCCTTCCCTGATGCCGACCACAGCCTGTGACCCCAACCATCGCTCCTGTGCCGCCTGCCTTAACCCCAGCCCGGACTTTGTTTACTCTGATCTCTCAACCCCCGACTGGGAATCCACAATCCGGACCCGGCTTCACAGCTCCAGGTTGGTGTTTCTCTATCCCCACCTCAGCCCTGCAGTTGGGTCCTGGTTTGTGGCGAGCACATCCGTAATAATTATTCAATGGGACTTTACTTTATCAATAGCTATTAGATACAGCTGATTACACCTGTGTTTTATTTCACTGTATTTTGTAAATGTTTGGATAATAGTTATCCCTTACTTTTTTACTTAATTTTTTAATTTCTATTGCACTTAGACCTTTACTTTAGTGGCCCACTATTTTATTTCCGTTAAACATTATCTCTTGCCATGATGTTCTCAGACCATTATATATTCTTCCGTGTATCTTTTCAGAAATGATGAAAGCAGCGCAATAATTTGAATGCAGTATACCACAGACTGCTCTCACTATTCTCTTAAAAGACCCTGAGGCTAAATAATGTAATGAGCACAGTATTTTCACAACTCCGGGAACGGCATTGCTCCTGCTTGTGAGTTGCTCCAGCTCTGGTCTTAGTTGTTCTTAAACAGCCTAATAGCTGCTGTGCCCAAGCGATTTGGGCCTATAACCTCCTCCTCCCTCAGAACAAGGAGAGACTGCCTAACTCTAAATATTCTGGGCCTAATAACCCTCCTCCTCTCCTGTAGTAGCGCCCTTCTATTTCTTTCCTCCCTTCTCCTCCACCAACTGTCTCTCTCTCAGGCTTTGCTCCTCCTCCTCCAATCTGGCAATAGCTTTATCCACAACTCTCCTCTCTCTTTGCAACAAAATGGCAGCCTCCATCTTGCCCTCGGACAAATGGTTGCAACATACACTATATGCTATTTCCTTTTATAACAAACTAATTGTTAATGTTCTGATTATTGAATAACATAATTGATTAATTGCCAGACTTCAATTTTCCAATTGTATCTAAATCTTTAACTCTATGTACATATGCTATTTAATTGTTATTTTATCTATGATTACAGGGTATCATACATGTCATAGCATATACTTTACATGGTATAAATAGGATTAATAGAAGTTTTGTGATTACATAATAATAATTGCAATATGACAGTTAAAGCTTATTAGGCCATGGCATACACGCCTGGTGAATGAGCGTAACACCCAACATGATGATCTATGATGTATGAATGAAGTTAACTATGCTTTTGGCTATGTTAACTACTGCAATCACCTGTGAGCAGGTGCATCACTTATACCCTAAGGATACATGTTCAGGCGATATGTGCTTTGAAATAACGTGCTTTGAAATAATGTTCGGATAATCCAGGTCTGACTAGTTGTGACATATGACTAGATATTAAACATGAAGTTATTTTCCTGTGCTAACCCTCTCGGAATGTTGTGCATCTGCAATGTTAGGATGACGGATCATTACCATACCATTTGCATATGAGTAGCACTAACGTCCGTAGAAATTTACCCATACACTATTTCAATGAGTTAGGTGTGATGGATAACCTAACAATATTTTAAGTTAACGTTAGGTTAAATAGCCAAGTGGAGATTCGTGCATCTGGGCCATAGGAGCTTAGTCTATATCCCCCGAAGCAGCTGCTTGGGCTGTTTTTGGCTGAAAATCCACATGGACTTCAATTTTGCATTGGAACAGGATTTGTTGTGATATTCTGCATTATAACCGGATATGTTGTGATATTCTGCGTTGGAATGGGATAAATAGTGATATTCTATGCTATAACGGGCTATGTTGTGATATTCTATGTTTATAATGGGATATGTTGTGATATTCTGCCCTATAATGGGTTATGTTGTGATATTCAGCGTTATAATGGTATATGTTGTGATATTTTAAATCCTATGGAAACTCTGTGATATTCTGTTAGAATGGGATATGTTGGGTCATCTAACAGAACAACGAGGCTGGCTGCAGGGCTGCTGACAGCTTTTCTGGGACACATAACTAGTGTTTCCACTGCCCCCCAGTGTTGGTAGCCTTGCAAGACCCCCTGTCTCTTTCTCACACTCCCATCTCTCCCCTCCCTTTCACCTTTTCCCTCTCTCACTCCCCTCTTTTACACCCCCACCTCTCTCTCCCTCTTCCTCATGCCCCCATATATCTCCCTCCCCCTCATGCCCCACCTCTCTCTCACTCACACCCCACCTCTCTCTCTACCTCTCCCACGCCCCACCTCTCTCTACCTCTCCTATGCCACCACCTCAATCTCCCACACCCGTACCCTTAATAACCTTGCCCCAAAACACAACCGGCTTCCCTCCCCAAATACACATAACCCCCATATACAATATACATAACCACCATAACCTCAATACACGTAACCCCCTCCACCAATTCACATAATAACCAACCAAAAACACATAACCCTACCATAAACATAACCTCCCCCAATACACATAACCCCCAATACACACAACCCCCTCTCTAAATACACATAACCCCCAATACACAAAGCCCCATCCCCCATACACATAACCCCATACACATAATAACTCCCCAATATCCAATACACATAATCCCCCTCCCCAATACACATAACCCCACAATGCACATAATAACCCCCAATACACATAATACCCCCAATACACATATCCTCCCATACACATAATCTCCTCCCCAATATACATAATAACTCCCCATACACGTAATAAACTCCATACACATAATAACCCCCCAGTATCCAATACACATAATCCCCCTCCCAACACATAATAACCGCCCCAATACACATAACCCCCCCCCATACACATAGCCTCCCTGTAAGAGATGTGTAGGTCTCTGTGTGTCTGGGTGTCTTGATCTCAGCACAGCCTTTGTGCACAAGACAGTGTCTGTGTGCAGGCATCTCTGCTCTCCTTCTGTCAGCTCAAATGTGAGCTATGGAATCTCTCTCCTGTGTCTCACGTGAGGCTTTTTACAGAGCTCTCACTAGTCCAGGTGGAGACTAGTTAATTGAAAGTCTGCAATTAACTATCTCTCTGCTGGATTCTCAGAGCGCTGAGGCTGCTTTATTTAAACAGGATTAAACTTAAAGGGAGAAGTCCCTGTTACATACCTCCCCTGTTTGTGGGAAGCTCGGGCTTGCCATGGCTAAAGCCCATCCTTTCACTCTCACTAAAGATATCTCTGCAGCTCGAATGAGAGTTCCCTTAGTCCTGCTGGGATTGAGCCCTTTCTCCAGGTCAGTAATGTCTCCTCAAGAAGGTGCTTGAGTTCAGCACTCTTCAGTGGCTCGAGGAGGACTTTTCCCAAGCATAGTCTTTCTTCTGATCGCTTGGTCACGTATTTTCCCCTGCGTCGGGCGATCCTTTCTTCCCTGAGTTTAGGATGACCACCTGCATCGGGTTCTTTAGCCATATTCACGGGTGGTTCAAGCTGGGCAGAGTTTTTATCCATACTGTTTGACTCCGTGGCCTCTCAGTTTGGTAGTTACCTAGTGTTGTACCTGTAGAGTTGTGAACACCGAAACAGTTCTGCCTCAATCTAGCCAAAGACTGTATCTTTCTAGTGGCTATCTTTATTGTGAGGAATATGGCTTGGCAAATGGTGCCCATGAGGCATGACTGTATTGGTATTGCGCTTCTCAGTCGTAATTCGGTTCTTCTTTCCTGACTTGTGTGGAAATCTGATCGTAGTACTGAGATGGCATTGTGGGTGCGCTTATAGCAACGCACAGCTTGCTTGGTTGTGATGTAGAACCTATATCTAGATTGAATCACACCAGCAGCTTCCTTCATTTTTTTTGTAGTATCTTTGCTGCAGACACTTCCTACCATATGCTGCTTTGCGGGGACACACTGGGTAATCAGACATTCCAGCAGCATTTGTACTTCTTTAGCAGCCTGCAGATTTTCTTCCCGCAGATATTGCTGCTTCTCTTTGGCAATCTGTGGGTGTGTACACAGACCTTGCAGTTGGTTCTGCAGTATGTGCTCTGCTTGTGTGCGTTGCTCCAATGCTTCTAACTTTTCATATTCAAATAGTTTCATCATTTTTTCTAGCTTATGAAGCTTTTTATTCTTTTCATTGACGTGGCCAGGCAAATCAGAATTTTCTGCTTTCAGCTGTGTATTTTCTCTTTTTACAGTCTCTGTAATATTTAGGGCCTCCTTGTAGTCCTCCTTCCATTTACGCACTTCTTAGTAGAGACTTCCGGTCTCCTGGTGAGACTTATATGTCCAGTTGAGGATGTGAAGCTCCTTCTGAGAGACTTTAAGATCCATATTAAGCCTGCAAACGTCTTTTTGAGAGACGCCCAGCTCCTTGGCTAGTGTCAGGATCTGAATCAACTATTGCAATCTCTGTAGTGTGAAAATCTTGTCCTTTCTTATGTGCTGGAATAATATCTGCAATTTAACCTATGGCTTCTTCTGGCAATCTGTACTGACATTGAGATGGAACATCCTGTTCTTTCACTTCAACAAGTAGAAAAATAAGGCAGTGCACTGCCCAAAGTAACAGAAGGAGGCTCACGGTTTTAAGCAACAAAAAATAGATTTATTACATAAAAAGTGGACAAAAGGGTCCCCCCTAGGCCACAGCAGGGGTCCACCAACTAGTTTCAGGCAAAAATGCCCTTTATCAAGGTACTAGTCCCCTAACCCTATTAGGGCTTCGTTATGCTATATGCTTACATTGAAGGAGTTTATCCTAAACCTCAGTTTATTATGCCAAACAGGACTTGTTTTTTCTGATGCACTGGCTTTCTACACAACCTTTCACATCAACCATTACATCTTTAAATCTGCCACAATCATTTTTTTTCCCTGTGCCTACAATTTTGGAAAAATTTGCACAACCTGCTTGAGGCAAAAAATGATCACTGATTTCAGGCAATTGAAACTCACTAGTGACCATTTTCTCTGGACAAACACTCCCTACATGTCCATGTTCAGAAGGATCAATTAACACAGGCTTTTCCCCTTTAGCATCTTTCCCAAACAACCTGATTTCCCAAATCTACAATCTATCTTCTTTTTTGCATCACATCTGTACCAATGATATTTTCAACACCTTCACTTTATCATATATCAATTTTAGTTTTCAACAGCCTGGTATTTCTAAAGAAATATCATTTACCAATGTAGCAGATGTACTACCATGCCCATTAAATCCCACCAGGGTACAACACTGGCAATTTCTGTCTTGTCACACTTAATTGTGCCCCAGTATCAATAAGAAATTCTGTGTCCTGACCTTCTAAGGGCAGTTATATAGTTGGCGTGTAGCTCCGCAGTGCGCGTGTGCGGCACATATAGGTTGGCTGTGGTTAGTCAGCCGTTCTATACTAGGGCCGCGCGTGCGCACGCAGTGAGCGTGGGGCCGAGCGACGACGGAGAAGTCAGTGAAAATAATGATATTGCGCCGCTACCGGCACTGTAATGTATGTATGTATGTGTATGTGTGTATGTATGTGTGTGTGTGCATGTGTATGTATGTGTGTATGTGTGTGTATGCGTCAATAAGTACACAATAAAAATAATTTTTATTTATTCAACATTTTTTTTCTTTTAAAAATCTTATTTAATAAATTATTCACTCACAATCTAAACACACACACACACACACACACACACACACACACACACACACACACACACACACACACACACACACACACACACACACACACACACACACACACACACACACACACACACACACACACACAGTACCTTCCCAGCCTGTCGCTCCCGGCAGCACGGACTGGTTAGCAACAATTTCTCTTATTTCTTTGAGCAGTGGGACATCTGGACTATATGGACTGTGTGTTTGTTCCTGAGGGGCAGACGGATGTACATGTGGACAATGTGTTGGTTTTTGAGGTGCAAATGGTTGAATGAGCCCATTTTAATTTCCTAATTCTTCAGACTGTAAATCTAAAAACTTGCAATTTCTCTTTAAATGTCCAACTCTGTGACAAAAATAGCGTCTGATTTCCTTTCGAAATTCACCCTGCCTGTTCCTTTGTTCTGTCCTGCATAAGACTGCATTTCTGTTAACCCTTTGAGTACCACAAACCAAGTCCTCTTTGTTCCTATTGACTCCAGAAACTTTACATATAGGATTATTTAGCAGCAGTTGGCATCTGATATTATCAACGAACAAAGCTGCCACATCTATTGATTCTTTTAAGCTACTGCTAAAGTCAAGGGATCAAGATATTTGAATTTTTTCACAAATGCTTTAATCATTTTCTCTGGACAGTCGTCAGAAAATAAAAGATTGTATGCAGTTTGAAACTTGGCCAAAAAACTGAAAGGTATCGTTGGTAATTTGGGTAATCATTTTATTCAAAATATCAATGGTCACGGTGGATTCTCCTGTTGTGGAATGAATTAATTGATTTAATCTATCTTTCTCTGTCCCTTGTGTTATTTCGCCCTCTTGTGTTGTTTCTGGGGTACTGATTGGAGCAGTTAAACGTCGAGAAACATGTGTTGGCAACCAAACTCTAACATTTTTAGAAAACTCAGGATTATATTCTCAATGCAATTGTCTTGATATAAGTTCTCATTCATACATTTTAATATAATAGATTTCTAACAGTACCAAACTCTATGAGTTGTTGGAGTTCTACTATATATATATATGTGTAGGTTTTTTCTTTAAGCATAAATAAAATTCTGTGTCACCCAATTGTCTAGGTGCATCCTTTTGGTATTGTAAGGCTGACTGAAAAACAAGGGCACCCCCTTTGTCAGCATTGTTAATAACTATCATTTTGTCTTCACACACACACACACACACACACACACACACACACACACACACACACACACACACACACACACACACACACACACACAGAGGCAGGCACTCCACACTCCTCCCCGCTCCCCGAAGCCTCTGCTCCTCCCGAAGCCTCCCCTCCTCATTGGCTCACAGCCACACCACGTGACGCGTCAACGCTAGGGAACACCATTCTCTTGTATCCCGTAGCGGCTGACGCGTCACAGCGTGTAGTGAGCTGTGCAGCCAGGGGGGACCGGGACCTGCTCGGGAGGATTCCCCTGCTGGTGGGGAAAGCCCGTGCAGCCGCCCGCGCCGCCGGGCGCAGCGGGTCCCAGGCCTAAGAATAATAAAGCACATCCAATCAGTGGCTAGTGGGTTTTCTTCTTTATGCTGCTATTATTTGGGATCCCCAAGGATATGTAGGAACAGGTTTCTCCAGGACAGAATTGTGGATGATGTGGATATTCCCCCAAGATAAGAAAAGAAGAGGCATAGTGCGATCCAATATAGACAATATTTAGTAAAAAAACATGTACACCAAGTACTCACACTTTGTGCATGTATAATAGGCAATGTTAACAAGGGAAGCAGCTGGGCTTGAGTCTCTGGTGCAGTATTGGGGCTTCAGATGATGCCTGGCTGCAGCCCTGAGGTCCTCTAGGTGATGTGGGATACCCCTTCTGCACCGCTCCAATCGCTCGCCTCGCCGGCCTCTCTGGCATCTGACGTCACTTCCGGTAGTGCTCTCTGCCTCCAGTGTTGTCTGCTCCGAGCGAGGGAAGAAATTACAGATGCTCTGCCTCTGACCGCTCTTCCCCACAGCAATCTCAACGCGTTTCACAGCACAAACACCGCTCCTGACGATGCGATATCTCCTGATGATGCGTGTTTGTGCTGTGAAATGCGTTGAGATTGCTGGGGGGAAGAGCGGTCAGAGGCAGAGCACCTGTAATTTCATCACTCGCTTGGAGCAGACAACACCGGAGGCAGAGAGCACTACCGGAAGTGACGTCAGATGCCAGAGAAGCCGGCGAGGCGAGCATAATCTTTTCCATAAGTGCAGTTTATGATTATGCATGATGGCACCCAGCAAAGTACAAAAGCACAGATACTTTTCCATTCATATTTCACATCATTGTTTTTACACACAAACTACCAGACTCAGAAGATATCCATTGGTTTCAGATTTGGCTTATCTGATGGAGAGTGAAAGCACAGACTTCCCAGCCTATATGCTGACGTTTCAAATCCTACTACTCCTTACCTGATTATTACTTCTTATTTATTTGCTTGATTACTGTGCACACTTGGCCCTTTAAATAACAGATTAAATACGTAATTAATACGACAAGCTGGATACTGTTTATTGCCTCCATGCTGGCGCCATCTTTATAGGATAAGCAAGCACCCGATAAAATGATGCAGGAACATTGTAATATTGTGAGGCCTAACAATACTAACTGACGTGTTATGTTCCAGTTTTGCTTCTGATTAAATTATAGTTCAGTTTTGAACCAGTTATGTGAAACTCAGCTCCCCATATGGACTGGCTGTAACAGGGTGAATTCCCTGCCAGATAGTGAGACAGAGAAAATCGATTACATAAGCGGATACAGCAATGGGGAGGTTTATTCTAAAGCAGGGTGTCTTAATTTATATCCTCAGCTGCCTCATTAACAGACTTTAAAAACCCTGCATTAGTGACTGCACAGATCTCTTATCCAGGGAGATACCCTGGACCACTGGAAAGATCAAACCGGGAGTAGACTCTCTGATCCCAGGATGCAACCTGGACCGCTAAAGAGAGCACACCTGCACTGGGACTTCCCCACCCCCCACTCCCCCCCACCCCCCACCCCCCACTCCCCCCCACCCCTCTTACCACAGAGGAGTAAGCCTGGACCCGAAGGTAAACTGACTTCCACACTGTTTTCTGTGATGTTGTTGGTAATTGGCTTACCCCCTCCAACCTGCAACAGCTCGACCAACAGGGGTAAAATGGAAGAACCACATGCAGAGAAATAACAAGCTGCAAGAACCAGGCAGGAAAAGTACACTGCGCTGGATAAAGCCACAAACGCCACAGTCCGACCGGCTGGACTGCTATAGATGACGACTCACACAAGATACTGGTTCTGTGAAGAAAGTCTACTCCATTATGTGTGCAAGAAAAACAAAAAACACATGGGTTTTTTAAAATGGCTGCTCAGCAAAAATAAAAAGTCTACATATACCTCTGCAAAGGGGCTACGATCTCTGCAAGTGAAGTCTGCCTGTATGACTACCAGCTGTGGTTCTAGCATATACAGAGATTATTGAAGCAATAGCGCCTCCCAAGGTCAGTGTGAAGAATACATCTGAAAGTGCCAGAAAGGAGGGTAAAATTTTTTCTGTAATGAACCCGGAAGAGTGTTCGTTTCAGGCCTTCTGATGATGATGATGATGATGATGATGATGATGATTATGATGATGAGGATATCTCTTATATGGTCCCAGAAACGAGACATACCACAAAACACCCCTAGTATGTTGGGAGTGCTGGAGACCCTGGATACATGGAAGATGTGTGTCCCTACTTCCTGGAACATTGACGTCGAGAGCAAGGGCAGAATCAGCTGAACGCCAAATATTTCCACCTGCTACTGCAACTGCAAGAAAAACGTGGTGGGGGCAGTGAAACTGCAGAAGTTTCAAGATACAGAAAGATAGATTCTGGCGCTTCTTATTAAATGTCCAAATCACAAAATAATTTGTGAAAAATTGTGAAACAAGTGAAGCAAATGTGTTAACACCTCACCTCAATTACAAACATTGTCATTGTGAAATTACTGTGAAAAGGTATACAATCAAATGTAAAGAAAAATGGGAGGAATTTGTACTTTCTAACCAGTTTTATAGGATTTCTGATTTTCTTTAAGCAGCCTGGGAGAATTGGGATTTAAAAAGTTAGTTTTTTTTTTACATTATTGGAACTAGAGGGTCCTCTGTAGCTAAAACGTGCCAAATTCAGCTTCAGGGAGGACACCCTGGTTACTGAGATATAGTGAATGTATGGGATTTAAAGTTCCCTCCTGGGGAATTAATACAAGCACCAAATCTTGCGAGATCCACCGGCCAACAGGAAGCCGCAATGTCAACGGTTGCATCTTCCAATTGGATGATAACTATGGATACGTTGTTTTCTCAATAATGGAGCACCACCACCTACAATTGTAACTATCTCAGAAATAGGGAAGACCCTCCAGTTTCAATTATGCAATCAAAATCAAATATTTATGCAGTTTCAAATTTCCTAATGTCCAGTTAACCAGCATTAGCGACTTACTATATAATGCATATATAGTTGTATGAACAATAATAGTACTTGGGCTCATAAAGACAGACAAATGTACAATGTATGAGAAAGCCAAAGCAAATGAAAAATGTTTTCATGTGAAGTGATGAGCAGCTACTGTAACATGAGGCTTGGCAATGTGTGGATTTATAATCTAACCACATGGTGGCAGTGTTGGCTGTTATACTGTATCATAAAAATACCTAAACTACAATTGCAGTTAATTAGCAAAGTGTCAATGAACCTGAGACCATAGATTAAACTGTAGTCGTGATTGCCATGTACTGTAACAGTTGTAAAAATATTTTATTATCACTATTAAAGATTCACATAGTCTTTAAGTTTAGTGTTGTGTATCATTTTCCCATAAGTTCGCTGTGTTTATGGTTATGCATGGGGGCTGGAATTAAGGGTGCGGTGGGTGCAGCAGCCACCCCTGGGTTTTTACATTGTTGCATTGTGGTAATGTGTGTTACTAGTGTTTACTGGCTGTACACCCACCCAAAAAGTAGTTCCTGGTCATGCATTACGAAACCCAGCAAAGGACGGAAGCTCAGTTCTATTTCAGTTGGACATTGGTGTTTGTTTTAGTGAAAACTGGTAGAGAAGGTGGAAGGTAGCACAATGGGATTAAAAGCAGTTCCGAGTATGATTGAACATCACAGCTCTGATGCAGACACATAAATAACTTCATTCTTTCAAGTCTATGTGCTTCCCTATGGAACAGCACTGCTTAGTAAATATGTGGCATGATATGAGCTATCTTCAAATTGTGACTGCTCACCCTAAAGTTCTTAAACTCTCTTAGAAAAGTAGCATCGACCAGGTGATTATCAACATACTGTAAGTGCTAGCAATGATCAAAAACTGGAATGTTTCAAGTCATAATCTGTTGTGCTTTGCTAAAATTTGGCCTGCATTCACCAAGCTCTGTTACATTAAATCAAATAATGTGATGTTACCTCAGACAGATACCAGATTGGCAGAATCTGCGTTTACAGAATTAGGGCCACAGTAAGCCCGCGGCCATAGGAAGCGTGATGGTGCGAGCAATGGCGGGTGCGCCGCACACAAAAGCCTGTAAGGCAATGTGGACGGCCATAGAGAGCACGTGCACGAGCGCGACGGAGCCACCAATTTTTTCGCCAGACAAAATCTTTTGATTTTGCCGCACGAAGGCCGGGTCATGTGCCCGGTTCAGCCAATGAGGGTGAACCGCCCACATGCCCCCAAACTGTGAATCATTGCTGATCGTGGTCGTGTCTCCTCCTCCAGACCCCACAGGCCACGGATCACCTGGGCTATGTACACTGCCTAAGAGACAGACTTCAATAATGTGACATTATTTCCGTGGTTTAACGGAGCTTAGTGAATATGGGTTAGATTTATTATAGGCTATAATGAGCTAATTTGCATGTCATTTACACTAATGGTTGTTTATTATAACGCCATGCTGTTTATGGGACTAAATCCTAGTTGACGTCACAATACTGTGTTACCATTAACGTGGTTTCACGTAGGCCAGTGGTTCCCAACTTCAGTCCTCAAGAACCCCCAATAGGCCTGCTTTAGGGATATCTCTGCTTCAGCACACGTGGTTCAGTCAAAATGATTGAGCCACCGAAGGGGCCACGTGTGCTCAAGTAGGGTGATCCTTAAAACCTGACCTGTTGAGGGTTTTGAGGTCTGGAGTTGGGAACCACTGATTTAAGCTAACGTCACATTAATTAGGATCATGAAGGTTGGTGAATAAGGGCGTTTATATGTTAAAGTATATTATCTATATATATAAAATTGAATTTTGTGGTGTTGTTACTCGATGTGGTGAATCTAATTGGTCCGTGGGTCCACGACTCTCATTGGCCAACAGGTACGCTGACATCACAGTCACACCTACTCCACTGTGACACACACACACACACATACTGCCACAGACTCTCACCCCATCACACTCACCATACCTCACCCACAGCTCACCTCCCCGCTGGCTCCCCCCCACCATCAACCCCCTCACCCACCGCTCACCTCCCTGCTGGCTCCCCCCCACCATCACCCCCCCTCACCCACAGCTCCCCTCCCCGCCATCACCCCCCCCCTTACCTCCCCGCTACCTTCCCCCTCGGCGCCCCTTCCCCCCTATGCCACCGGCTCACAATATTAAAATGGCGCTCCGCACTACTCCATCCTGTCGTCACCCTTACCACATGATTTCAACTGTGCACTCCTCTGGGCGCCATCGGAAGAGGCTGCTCTGCCCCTCCCCCCGTGGCCATCTCCCAGAGGGAAGGGCATGTCCCGCGCGGCCGCCACTGCCCTGCTCCCCCTGTTGAAGGGGGAAGGCGTGCCGAGGGGGAAGGTAAGTGGAGAGGGGGTGGAAGTTGAATGGGAGGGTGGTGTGGTTTTAAAATGGGGTGGTGGTATAAAAGGTTGTGTGTTTCCATTTTTGGTGGCTGCTAAAAGACTAAAAGGCAGGTCAGGTCAACGTCTATAACGAAGGCTATATTTATTGTAGGGTAAGAGGGGTGCACAGTTGAAATCGTGCGGTAAGGGTGACTCCTGTCCACTGTCCCCCCCTCCTGTCCACTGTCCTCCCCCCTCCTGTCCACTGTCCCACCCCCTCCTGTCCACTGTCCCACCCCCTCCTGTCCTGTCCACTGCCCCCCTCCTGTCCTGTCCACTGCCCCCCCTCCTGTCCACTGCCCCCCCCTGTCCACTGTCCCCCCGTCCACTTCCCCCCCCTGTCCACTCTCCCCTCCCCCTGTCCACTGTCCCCCCCTCCTGTCCACTGTCCCACCCCCTCCTGTCCTGTCCACTGCCCCCCCTCCTGTCCTGTCCACTGCCCTCCCTCCTGTCCTGTCCACTGCCCCCCCCTGTCCACTGCCCCCCCCCCTCCTGTCCACTGCTCTCCCCTCCTGTCCACTGTCCCCCCCCCTCCTGTCCACTGCCCCCCTCCCTCTGGGGAGGGGGAGCACAGAAATAGGGGGAGAGGAGGGAGCGGGAGATTTAACTCACGGGCAACGCCGGGTCTCTCAGCTAGTTTGATATAAAGTGTTAATCAGACAAAGGAGTAGAATGTCTAGAACTCATCAACTGCTAAAAACATGCACTATCTTCTAGGTCCATCCACTTTTAAGTAACCCAATTCCACAACAGTATCAGTTATCTAGTCCCAATCAACACAGACATGGCAGAACTAGGAGCACAGCTACATGCTGTGCATTTTTGTCACTCAGTAAATAAGTGACTAATCTATGTACGTGACACTGCAGAACTGATGTTAACATTATGCCAGTTCATCAGATAAAATTACAGTAGAATCTGCAGTTCCATTCAGCAAAGGTCACAACTAATTAGTTACAGTCACAGCAAATTAGCTGAAACCAGATTAGTAAACATTTTCTTTTTTCAATAACGAGGTTAAAAAAAGTCATATACGAGTTTTGGTTAGGAACGTTGGCTAAATGTTGTGTTTTTTCTTTGTAAAAGTGTCCCCATGCAAAATGTACTACATTAATCACTATGGTGGTAGTCATAGACAACAAGCAATATATAATATAGGGGGGGGCGGCTGACGGTGCTACGGGGGGGGTGGTGGCTGGCATTGCTGCGGGGGGCGGTGGCTGGAAGTGCTGTAGGGGGGGTCCGGTTGCTGGCGGTGCTGCGGGGGGGTGGGGGTGGTCGCTGGCGGTGCTGCGGGGGGGGGTGTCCAGTGGCTGGCGGTGCTGCGGGGGGGTGTCCAGATGCTTGCAGTGCTGCGGGGGGGTGTCCGGTGGCTGGCGGAGCTGTGGCGGCGGGGGGGGGGGCGGGGTGGCGGTGTCTGGCGGTGCTGCGAGGGGCCCAATGGCAGGTCACAGCAGTAGCTGCCATCCCCGCTGCAGGCAACTGTCTGTCCCACGCTGATGCTCACACACGCGCCGGGCCTCCCTGTCATGCTGGCGCGCCAGAACCTTAGCCCAGCTGATTTCTGGCGCTGCCATCAGAGAGACCTGGCAGCACAATGCGTTTAAAAAAAAATTATTATTATTAATGGGCACGCATGCCCCTGACTCACGGGGCCCAGGACATCAACCCGGCAGACCACCCCTGTTGGTGGGCCTGCCCTTACCCCCTGATAGGGCAAGGTGGAATAGCTCCCACTCCACAGAGGGAGGGGACAGAACCTACACAATTTAGTGAAGTGCCAACTTTTATACCTGGGGAGGAGTTTGTAACCCTGCCCCATGACAGGGCAGGTCCAGGTACATACAGGCATCACACCCCTTGCATGTGATCCAGTCAGTACCCTCCCAGACATGAGACTCAAACTTCCACTAGGCCTGCTGCTCGATATGATAACATTGTATCTTATCCAGTATGCAACTCACAAGCTAGGCCACTGTGCAGGAGTTTAACCCCAAACACTGCCTGTTCCTATCAGGACTTAAAATTGTAAGGACCCGCACTGCGGGGACTCCCGCTACCAGCGCCTCCTTACCTCTTCTCCCCACTTCTCCCCACTGCCTCTGGTCCTGTCAGGAATCGACGTTCTCCTCGCTCCCCACACAGAGCACTCCCTCCCCGCAGGGAGCCCCTGGACACACAAAACAATCCTGCCTTACCGGCCTCCACGGCTCCTCGCCCCTGCCGCCGTCGCGGGATCACTCCCCTCAGCGATTCCTCTGCTCAGCGCCGGGCGCGCCCACACCCTCCTGCACGCACACCTGCACCATCAACTGGCTCGGTTCACACGCGTACACGAGTTACGGAGCACGCTTAGTCTACACACTCTTCTTCCCGTCCCCCGGACCTCAGGCTCCGCCCCGCACACTGCACGGGCATACTCAGGTTACTAACAAGACTCACCTGGCCTGTTATGCCTGCACCAATCTGCAGTGTCTCCCTGTAGCTCTTCCTGTCCCGCCTCCGTTCCTAATTGGACCTTCCTGCTTTATCTAGCTCCTCTCTGCTCTCAGTCTTTGCTCGACATAGTCTCTGTATGGAAGTACTTCTGGATTCTCTCAGTGTTTTCACAGGTTCTGACGCAGCTCGTACGACTACCCCCTCTGGCTCTTGATCTCGGCACTCCTTGGACAACGCTCACTCTGGTAACCCCTTGAACACGGCTTGGACTACGACCTATCTCCACTCCCTGACTTCGGCAAGGCATCATTCACTCTATCTCTACAACCGGTACCGGCAAGTATTGTCTACCTTACTTCACCTGGCCTGGCAACGCTTCATACCACACTCCGGACACGCTCCCTTTGCTGCGGGTGTGTGTATTACCACTTCCCCCTTCAGCTCAGGGGACGGGTCTGGTCTGCGGGCAGCACCGGCGTAACATTATGTCGAGCCCACAAGACGCAGACCAGACCGAACTTCAACAGTTTCTCTCCAATCTGCTTCAGCAAAACCAGGCCATGGCGGATCAAATTGTGGCACTCTCAGACAGGGTACCGACCGCGACCCCGCCAGATGTAAGCCCCCACTCCGCAAGCGCAGTTAGCAGCTCAGATGTAAGGATTCCTCCCCCCAAGCCTTATGCAGGTGAACCGCAAGATTGTAGGGGTTTCCTGAACCAGTGTGAGGTGCAGTTTGAAATGGCCCCCCATCTCTACAATACTGATCGCAAGAAGGTAGCCTACATTTATAACCTCCTCACTGGCAGCGCCCTGGCTTGGGCTTCCCCGGTTTGGGAGCGACGTTCTGACCTTACCCAAGATTACCCGGCATTTAAAGCCGAGTTTCAACAAGTATTCGATTCTCCCGCTCGTCGGGAGATGGTGTCTGTTTCTCTCCTCCAGATCCCTCAGGGATGGCGAATGGTGACGCAGTATGCTGTGGAATTCCGGACTCTAGCAGCCGAGACTAACTGGGGACAAGAGGCTCTCGTCTCCGTGTTCTGGCAAGGCCTGGCAGATCCCATCAAGGACGAACTCTCTCGCCAATCCAGGCCGGATCAATTGGAGGTCCTCATTGATTTGGCTATCCGAGTGGATCAACGTATCCAGGTACGCCGCTCAGAGCGTCAGCGCACTCGCGTCCATAACTTTCAAGTTCCGTTCTCCACTCCGGACACGCTCCCTTTGCTGCGGGTGCGTGTATTACCACTTCCCCCTTCAGCTCAGGGGACGGGTCTGGTCTGCGGGCAGCACCGGCGTAACAGGTCCCCGGCGTCATTCCCCGGTCATCGGCGTCTCCCCCGCGGCTGCTCCCGCACTTCCGGGTCGCGCGCGTCACCCTTTCGGGCGCACGCGGACCCAAGCTTCCCTTTTCTGGTGCCAGGAGCCTGACCCCGCCTCCTCCAGTGCGGCGCGCGCATCGGCACGCTTTCTTGCCCCTGCTCCACCAGGTCCACCCCCAGGCTCTTCTCCCCTATCAGGGCTTCCCTTGGGCCGGACCTCCGCTCCTCCCTTTTCCCTGATAGGTCCCAGCCCACTATTTAGTCTCCCCTCACCGTTACCACATTGCTCTGCATAGCTTCTGTACCTTGGTGCTGTCTGCTTCTGCTTGGCTCTCTTGTGTTGCAGTCCCTGTTCCTGTCCCTGGATTCTCTGCTGACCTCCCTGGATTTTGACCTTTGGCTTTGGACTTCGACCACGCTGCTCTCTGGACCCCCTTGGATTTGGCTTTGGACTCTCTACCTTGCAGACTTCTATATCCCTTGGACTCGGCTTACGGACACCTACAACGCTGCTCTCTCCGCTCCACGACCCAGGCTTACGGACACTCTACCACGCTGCTCTCCCTACACCTTGACCATTGGCTTACGGACTTTACCCTTCTAAGCTGGAGTTGGTATTTCTCCCTTCCACCTCAGTCCCGGGGTCTCGTCTGGCTTGTGGGCAGGCCGAGCATTACAAAAATGTTAGGGCCAGGGAAAGGATATAGCCAGGGGCACTAGGCTACATCAAGATACTGATGTAACCACAAGCTCTTCTGCTACAAGGCAAATTTCTTAAAAAAAACAAAAAAACATTGTGAGAACATTTGAGGAATAAACTGGAACACCTTCTCACATCTGGTGACACAGGTCCAAGGTTTGGCAATCGGTGGTCTGTGATATCCACAGTACAATGGCAGAACAATGGCTTGCATGAAACGCAGAACTTTATCCCATAATAATATAAAAATCATGTAACTCTTTTCAAACTCCTCCTATTGACTCCAAAACCACTCTCCAAACTACTGATGAAAGCATGATAAAAAAAAAAGTACTTTAAAAGTATGATTCCGCCTAGAATTGTTTTTATTTATTTTCTAGGTGGGAAACAGGGGGTTTCCTGAGTTGAACTTCGTTAATTTCAGCTACGAGGTCCCTTGGCTTTCAAAAGATACTTACCTCCAAAAGTGCCCCATGTACCATCTCCGGCAGGGCAAACAACATGCATGTTTAAATCTCCCGTGGCATGGGAGCTGCTCGCACGCAGTTGGAGATGTAATTACCATGAAGTACTGGTAGCATATAGGAAGTATCTAGGAAAGCAGGGGGTCCCCAGAGCTGAAATGAACGAGGCTAATGCACATCTTCCCATTTTGTAGTATTCGCCTCAGGAAACTCATTAGACATTTGACTTTTGTCCACGTGCCAGATAGTTTAATAACTAGCAACATTTATGGAGTTGCTTAGGAAACAGATTTTGGCATGCAGACACCTGACAAATGTTACACTTGGATACAGTTTCCTGTTCTAACATAATGTTGCAAATGGCCTTGGTAATCATTTGTCTCTCACTTGAGTTTCTGGCAGGTTTTGTCTTGCAGCAGCAAAACATGTGAAATCTAATATGTTTTTTTTTAAATAAGTCAGTTCTGTAATATTAGATAATAGTGACTGTGTTTTTGTTTTGTTTTAATTCAACTCTTAATGCCATTTTCATTCATTTTAAAGCACACCTCCCAAGCAGTGCAAGATCGTTGCAACACGTTCATGCGTGTGATCATTTGTTGCCAACGTTCCCAGCAGTTTGAGCTGCAAACTGTAACAATAGTCAATGTTACCTTAGTAATCTCAGGATACATTGTAGCTGCTGAGTTACACTGACTGAAGGACTGAGTCAAACGGAAAGGCAGACATTTAGTTAGGCACACAATCAGCATTTGTACAGGTTAATAACAGGAGCACAGAGGGTGCAGACAGAGCACAGCTCCAGACGTCCTGCAATGTCAAGCAGGAAGAAACACACCAGGCCACTCCGCAGTAATAAAAAATAAAGATTGTATTGAAAGCTAGTAACACATACAGGGAACAAAAATAGGACAAGAGGTGCGTTCCTCTTGTCCTATTTTTGTTCCCTGTATGTGTTACTAGCTTTCAATACAATCTTTATTTTTTATTACTGCGGAGTGGCCTGGTGTGTTTCTTCCTGCTTGACATTGCAGGACGTCTGGAGCTGTGCTCTGTCTGCACTCTCTGTACTTCTGAATCTACCAACGGACGGATTGCACGCATTGATCTGGAGAGTGCCCCTGGGAACCAACAGGTAAAGTGCCTTAGTGCCTTATTTAAATCCTGCTTTCCATCCTTATTGCTTTCTTCAATATACTGTTTGGGTGATTATTGTGTACATCCCTGTGGTTGTCCCAACTGACTCCACTTGTCACTTCCCCTACAGTACTACTCAGTTTCTCTGCAATTTATTGAGGGGCACTCCATTATCACCGGACCACCATATAATGGTTATAATATGTCATATGTCTCAATAGGACACTTGCCCAGGTTTGAGCACCACACACACCACGTTCTTCTAATAACAGGAGCACCAAACGATTGCCATCGTACTGTAGGTAAGAATGTAGAATTATACATGGTCTCATGCTTTACATATAAAAATAAGAAAGAAAAGAAAAGAGAGCGGGAAGCAGTATTGCTGCTTTAACTCCTTCTGTGCTAGACAAAACTGGCAGGGAATGGGTTAAAATTGTAGGGCCACTTTTTTTGTGTGGCATAAAAATGAAACAGATCTCAAACCCCAGTACCACTTACATAGCTCCGAAAAATAACTTTTTTTTGTACAGTCATATAAAGATAAGAACAATTAACAAAATAAAATAAGAGACGATATAAAAATATAGTTAAGCAATAAAATAGATCAGTAACATTGAGCTAATGTGGAAATTAACGTATAAATATCCTACACATGCACTTCCTTCACTGTCACATCCTCCTGAAGGTTTTAATAGCGCAGGAAATAGACCCCAGGAATGGGGGCCGGGGCTAAGGCCAACGTGTCACATGTGACATTGCAGTGACACGATTAAAGGGTTCCATCTGGGTGACGGATGCCTTTTATTACCACAATCGGACAGCTATAAGTATTTTAAAATATATATTTTTTACAATCCGTTTGTAAACGGGGGTGGGGGGGGGGAAGGGAAGTGATTTAGAGTTGAAGTGCAAACTCATTGCGCCCGCGCTACATGGTGGTTTTACGCCTCGTAAAAATAAGACCCCAATTTAGAGTTGGCTAAACATAGGTGCCAAACACTCTTTACGTAGGGCATGTTAATGTGAAGACTTGATGGCCAGAGCGGAGAGATGTCCATGCCTAATTTATTAAAATGACCTAAACGAGGGTGTTAAATTGCACCTTGTCATGTGAGCGGCCAATTTAAAGTTGGTCCTTGTAGTGATCAGCATTGAAATTCTCATTCAGTCTGATCTAGAGCCTAGAACAGGTATACTGTACCTCCAATGACAAAACCTCTGGCAGTACTGCACATTTCTGTGCTACGGGGTAATTTCACTAGGTAGTAGTTGTTTCTGAAGGAGTATCTCAGCCTGCTTTATCCCACATTTTGAAGCAGGCATTGAGGGCATTGCTCTCTAGAATTAAAATATTAATAAAGTTCCCTCCGAATCAACAGGCCATCAATGACACCAAATAAAAATGTTACTGGTTCGTTCGCTTCCCAAATGTTGCGGGAGCCTTGAACTGCACCCATGTAGCACTAGTGCCTTCACAGAGGGATGATGCCACGTAAATAAATAGGAAACTACACTTTCATTATTGTCCTATTCACTTCTTTTGCTTCACTTCTCATCACCAATCTGATTCCTGAATACCCTGGCTGCACCCACGATTCCTTCATATTTTACCACTATGCCATTTCGGACCTACTGGAGGTTAGACAACCACAATTGGAATGGCTTCTTGGTAAGTACACTTATCAAATATTACACCTTACTGCTCATTTGTATTATTTGCCCCACAATTAAGTTTCAGTTGTTCCCATTCCTTTACAAGTGATAGTGACTACTCCTTAAGGCCTTGGTTCTTAAGAACGTTACCCAATCCAGCCATAGCAATCACATCCATGGAGATATGCTACAACCAGGCCCATGCTTCCACCAGATCTGTCATTTATATGATATATACATTGTATATGTATATTTATTTAAAGAGCAGGCCCTCCTACTCATTTTCCCCCTCCCACTTGTTTTAAAGCTTGGGAACTGGGTGTCCCTTGAGCCAAACGCTACTACTTTCAGTTCTGGGGACTCCCCAATACCCAAGATAGTTACCGAGTTTAAATCTCCCTAAACGGAAACAAAATGGCTGCCAAATCTCAGGTCAATAGGAAGCTGCAACATAATGAGTTGTGGTTCCCTATTGGATGACCATTTAAATTCCTCTTTTAAAAACCAGGAACTCATACTGGTAACTTCACCATTAAGTATCTCAGGAGCTGGGCTAAGTTCCAATCCTTTAAAATCAAACAGAGGTTAGTTGGGGTGAATTGTTCCTTTAATATAACTTGGAAAATACATAAATTTTGTAGAACTTTTCCTTTAAAATGTATAAATATTTGTACACAGAACATTCACAATATTATATATACCAAACTTTCTATAATTATTTTAGGTTATATATAGGGGAAATCCATAGTCATTTTAAAATAGAAAGTTTAACTTGGAAAAGAGAAAAGAAAGAAAATACTATATTCTTTTCCCTTATTTTCCTTGTTACTTAGCCAACGTTTAAAAAGAGACTTCATATGTCTTCATATACAATTATATTATGTTTTTTTTTTAAATGAGAATTTCCCTAAAGTAGCTAATTGAACTATTGAATTTACCCACTGATCAACATAGGGGGTATAATGTGGTTTCCATTTCTGTAGCTCTAGTTTTTGAGATAGAATTATTGCTCTCAATAACATAAACCGATGTAGTTTGTTTATATTTTTGACTGTATCATGAAATCCTAATATGAATATTATCAGATCTGGATTCAAATCAAAACCAAATCTACTCGTTTTTACTTCTTTCCAAAATTGCCCCACTTTAGGACAATACCATAACATATGTTAATTGATTGCATCTCAATCTGCTAACAATGTCACCCTACAAGATAAGAGTTTATTGCCCATAACTTGCTCAGCATACATTTTTTTCTAACATTATGTTTCGTTGTTGCTGACAGAGGAGCAATGATTGTTCCTGCCTCTGAAGCTCCGCCATCTTCACATTGAGCAGATTGGTATCAGCAGTGGAGGTAGATGAGTGTGGGGTGGCCGTATGAACATGTACACTGTCCTGTGTAGGTTTCTGTTGCGGTTATGGGTATGTAGTTCCACCATCTTTGCATGACAGGTATGTGTTTTGGTGACACCCCTCGTGACAATTCTTCTTGTATTGGTTTCAGGTTCAGAATGACCATATCCTCTTGGGCTTAGTATATAAATTTTACACAATACTGTTTCTACACACCTAAATGCGAGTGCCTTATCCTTGCTAGGGGTTGTACAAGCAGTACACTAGGCTAAATGAAATCCACTATGCGTCTAAACAAAGTAAGTAGGAATGCATAATGGTGGCTTATTTTCTTGACGTGCAGTTATTAGCTGGTAGACTTAATCACATGTAGCTTTCATTATTAGCGTCACAGTCCCTAAGTGGCATTTGTCCATTTTTTTGCTAACTTCTGTGGGTTTTATTGGAAGTTGGCGAGAGGCAGAATAAGCCTTCTGAAATATACTAAACCTTACAGTTTAATGCAATATTATAAATATAAACAGCAATGTGTTAAACACATACTAACCAACAGGTGAACGCTAATTTCAGGGAGCTTTGCGATGAAAATGCGCAGCTTTTCTAAAACATCGATTGACTGGCATTGGGGTGAGGGAAATATCTTCAGGGAGAAACAAAATAAACTTTATATGCATAGCTAAAAATCTGCGAATCTCGCTGATAAATAGGGATCGTTGTCCAGCAAGGTTAACAAGCTGAGCCAGAACTCAGCAGTAGGACATCTGTGTGCAGCAGGAACACTGGCATAGGAAACAAGTGAGTGAAAAGGTTTAATCATTGTCATGTTTCTTCTTCTTTTGACATCCGTATTGTTAACTGTGGCTGTCAATAATTATGGTGCTTGTTAATGTTACCACAGTGGAACTTCCTCTCTAATGAACCCAATGTGGCCTATGCAATGCTAAACTAAAAGTGTGCATATTATTCTTGGAAGAAAATGATGTGGCCTCAGCCAGGACACATGACCTTATTCTGTAAGGTGTGATACGCGCTGGTGACGTGCTAGCGCATGAAAAGCCCCTTTGACTTTAACAGGGCTTCCCTGCAATAGCACGTCATCAACGCTGATCACACCTTACAGAATAAGGGCCATAACCTGCCTGCCTTGTGTTTATCATTAAATCACATAACATAACGGCCAGGTGGTCCTGTGGCAGAGGGCATCTGATTCTGCGTGCATCATTTTACACTTCTACATGCTATGAAACAAACAGTTGTATCTGATGATATCATATGAAAGTAATAAGTTTAACATCTCTAGAAAGCCCGATTAGAGCATTATAGGACATTAAATCTGTGACCCGGAAAGATTACCAAAGCTCCCCTCCTCACCAGCTTTTTTCCATCTGTATCTCCCCTACCCTTTCTCTCTTACCCCACTCACTCTCTACCTCCTTTTCTCACCTACTCTCCCCCTTCTATTTTAATCCCCCCTCTCTCTTCTCTCCCTCCTTCTCCTTCCTCACTCTCCCCCGTCCCCCTTTTCCCTCTCCTTCCTTATCTTTCCTTCTCCCCACTCACCTTCTTCACTCACTCTTCATCTTCCTCTTCTCTCACTCCCCTTCCTCTCTCACACCCTCTCTCTCCTTCTCCCTCACTCTCCTTTTCGCTCACTCTCCTTTTCCCTCCTTCTATCCCACTCTTCTTCTCCCTCACTCTCCTTCTCCCTCCTTTTCCCCCACTCTTCTTTTCCCTCCTTTCCTCAAAACCCTTCTCCCTCACTCTCGCTACTTTTCCCTCACTCTCCACCAATTTTCTTCTCCCTCACTCTCTGCCACTCTTTTCCTTGTCCTTCTCCATCACTCTCCACCACTCTTCTTCTCCCTTCTCTCACTCTTCTTCTCCATTTTCTCACTCCTTCTCCCTTCTCTCACTCTCCTTATCCTTTCTCTCACTCTTTTTCTACCTTCTCTCACTCTCCTTCTCCCTTCTCTCACTCTCCTTCTCCCTTCTCTCACTCTCCTTCTCCCTTCTCTCACTCTCCTTCTCCCTTCTCACACTCTTCTTTTCCCTCTCTCACTCTCCTTCTCCCTTCTCTCTCTCTTCTTCTCCCTCTCTCACTCTACTTCACCAGTCTCTCACTCTTCTTCTCCCTTCTCTCACTCTTCTCCCTCTCTCCTTATCCCTTCTCTCACTCTTCTTCTCTGTCACCTTCCTACCTCACTCTCCCACTCTTCTTCTCCATCACCTTCCTTACTCACTCTCCTCCCTCGCTGTCCTTCTCTCCCCGATCCTTACCTGTGGTGTGAGCGACGAAGGCAGCATCAGAGGCAGCTTGGTGGCAGAGGAGGCAGCAGAGTGTCTGGAGCCCACCCAGGCGGTGATTACAGAAGTTTGGCCCGACACTCGGTCGGGTCTAACTTCTGTGTTAGGACCACCCAGGTGGGCTCTGGACGCGCTGCTGCCTCCTCTGCCACCACACTGTCTCCACCACCAGCACCACAGGTAGGGACCGGGGAGCGAGTCCCTACCTGGGCAGCTGCATTCAACCGTCCCGCGAGCCAGAGGTGGCCTGCGGCCCGTAATTTGCCCAGTCCTGGTATATATGCTAAACCCATGCACCCATAAGTTTTGTAATGATACAGTATTCACATTTCTTTCTGGTATTGTATCGCACAATAGACAAAGAAGCCACAACGCTACATCCAATATGACAAATTATTCAGTTCAAACCTTTGACCAATACATTTGAGACCTGCAACCATGTACGGTGTGACTCTATTAGAAGGATCTACACTACCAATATTATAATATTATATAATATTATAATATAATATTTGTAATGCTTCCATTGCATAGAGAAAAGAGGAAACAAAATGACCTAGTATTACCCAGATGTACTGGTAAACTGCAACGGTGTTAGTAGCAGCTGGAAATAAATTAACTGGATGAAGCTGTTAATGGATAATAAGGGATGTTTTTAAGTTTGGTTATTTCTGGACATTCATTTTTCATTTTTACCAGTTTTCCCATATCACATGCCCATCCTGTAGAGGAACTTTCCCCATTTATTATTTGTACAGTACATTTTACAAGCTTAACATTTTCATTTAAGTCAATTAACAATGGGCTAGATGCACTAAACTCAATGACATCAGGACAAATAACGTCCAGTTACCTAAATAGGTAATGGACGTTACGTTCCCTGAGTTTAATGGGTATCTTCTAAGCTAATGAGAGAGAGATACTGACTTTCAAACAACAAGAGGACAGACACCTGTGCACAAGAAGGAGCACATCTGAGATACCTGAGATATACAGATACAGCAAGGTTGATTGTTTCCAGCGTTGGGGCAAGCTGTGGTCACATGACGGTGTGTCATGTGGCATCAGTGTATGTTGTCTAATATGAAAGCATAGACCCTCCCCTCCCCCCCTACCCCCCACAGCGCTACTGCAGCAGACACTGTCTCTGGAGACAGTGAGTCTTTCTACATATGTATGGTAATAGGAGTAATTAAAATAGACTTTGCATATCGTAATACCATATATCCCAGGTGTGCTTCTTTTTGAAGGACCATAGTTAAATAAGTCCCACTCAGTTTTGCAGCAGGGCAGCTTTGACAAATAACACTGTTAAACTGCACCAGTGTAAGAACCTGTGTGAGATGTGTAGATGCACTCTTGAGTATTTTCACTGAAGAAGTCTGCACTTACTGTATTGTTGTCCTTACATAAATGTAACCTCTTATCTCAGATTACATAATCTAATCTCTTAACGCATGTTAACAAACATGTCAAACTTTTATATAACTGCAATAAAAGTCTGTTTTTCAAGTTAATTTTTTACTTTCTTCTATAAAGCTTCTCTGATATGTAATAATCAACTTCTATAACTTTCCTTAAAGTAATTGGTTCAGCACCACTGTAAACCATTATCCGAGATACACGATGATGTTGACATGCCTATATATAGCACTATTTATGTACAACTGTTGATCAAATTGTGTGGAAAGTGATACAAAGTCCAAATACTAAGCATGTTCCCGCACTCTCTAGAGATGTGTTCTTGAGAGAGGAAACTTCTATCTAGTGGTAAAATATTTTAACTCTCTGCTGCCCGAGGGTCCAGCAGTTGCAGGCTACATCCTGATGCTCAATACTGTATTAAAGGTTGCAATGCATCAATAATATTCACTATTTGTTGTTGTTATTTTCTTATTCTCACTATTAGGTCACCCAGAGAATACTGTTTGGGCATTCTTTTTGGGAGTCGGAACTGTTCTTTGTGATCATTTATATAATACTAGCTGGACCCGGCGTAACATACACTGAATGATCTAGGAGATCTAAAAGGTTATTAATTAAACATTCATGCATTTTTTTTTGTACTTATATTTTTAAATCAAAGATTGCTCTAAAAACACAATTGTCAATTTCTGGGTCCTTTTCCGACACTACAGTAAGTGAATCTAACGATCTGACTCGTGATAGAGCAACATATAATTGTCCTTGACTAAAAACAGGCCCAGGTCGTTAAAGTCATGTTTTATCAACTGTTTGGCCTTGTAACTTATTTATTGTATGTGAAATGGTTTTCGTTTGAAACTGAATGGTAAATCACTGTCTGTCTCTGGGTGAGTGACAGGCCATTCAGCCTATAACAGAGGGGCATAGATGTGCAGCCTACATAAATTAGGACTGTGATGGTAGGGGTAGATTTGTCTGCATTTAAATAAAGGTTAAGCCCGCCATTACCCCTACCTGTCAATGATATGATGTATTTATTTATGTATGTACAGTTTATTGTAGCAGTCCTATATATGTTATTCTTAAAGGAGGATGGAAAACAGTGATGTACAGCTCTGTTCAATAGTGGGGACCTGTAGGGGTTAACTCTCTCTTTCAGAAGGAGCTGTAATCACATCAACAGTTGGTATTGTACGCCTGGACACTGTGATGGGATTAGACCCCTTGTTGAGGAACCAGGGAGAGGTCGACCACCTGCTCAGTGGACTTACTCTGCAAGAAAGCTTTAAACCTTGGGGCTGTATCTGTATTGTTTGTCTGTGGAAGGAGATTGTATCAGCATTGTCCTGGCCCACCTTCAACCCCAGTAATCTCATCAAACGGGTTTAGGGTCATGAGCAGAGACCAGGAATATTGTTCCTATCCAGACTACCTAACATCTCCCTCATTGGGACAAGGGTATGCATACTCCATTCTGGACCTGATATTCATTGTGAAAGCTGCGTGCTGACAGGCGACTGGCAGAGCCCCTGTAAATGAAGAGCTGACAGGGAGTCAGAAGAAGGGAACCAAGGAGACCCATTGCAGGGGTCTGGAGCACCCAGTGTTGCTGCTCCCTGTGTTTGCAGCATTGGCTGGAGCTTTTTGGAGTGAAGCAATGGCGGTAATTTAAAACTACTAGCTAGCAGAGAGCAAGGCAGTGCTGTCCATACTACCGAGGACAGCGGCGCAAATTGGTAACACGTATCGGGGTAAGCTTCCGCACGGAGGTCCCCCTCACCTAGGATTTTAGGTTAATACCCCCAGTTGGGTGAGTTTGTGTGTTTATTTTATGTACTGGAAGTTTTTGGAAACTTTTCCCAATACATTCCCTTTTGTTCAATTCTGCAGTTCTGTCTTGTGTACTGATTGTCACGATGACATCAACTTTTATCAACACATTTATATTTCTGGGTACTTGATTGAACAGAACAAGTTGCAAAACAAATTGTGATTTATTTCCTTAATAGACAAACACACGACATCTGCAGAATACACTTAAAACACACTCACTGGGATCAGGAAACAAAATAAATTGTCCTTGGAACGAAAGAAATGGTCCTTTGCTTGCCAGTGCAAGAAATGCAGCCTTGGTTTTAAAAGTCCTGTGGTTATGTGGTTGTTAACCCCTTCACTCCTGGACTGGTTGCTGCTGTACTGGAACAAAGTCTTGCATCTTTACATCATGGATTAAAATTCAGGAATCACACTGGGGATAGCTGGGGAGCCACAGTTATAGACTGGCCAAAGCTATCTTTAACATGTGGATCCAATCCCCTCGTGGGAACAAAAAAAACCACGAATAGCCAAGTGACCCACAGTTCATAAGACCGGTCAAAAGGGCTGTCCGGTGGGCAGGGCGCATGGGTCAGGTTGATGCCTATGCCACTTAGCATACCTGGGCTACACCCATTTCTTGGGGCCACTGTGTCTGGTCTCTGACTTATTGGTGTCACTAGCCTGACATCTGCAGTGTTGCCAGTATTGTATACATTATTGGCCTCTGGGTATTGTCATAATTGACACTCTTTTAGACAGGGGGACTCTAAATCTGTGGGAGCCTTTTGAGGCTCCATCATAAAAATAATTACAACCCTTTCAGGCTTGGTCATAAAAACACCGAAGCTCATTCACCCATATCACAGCTGGATGTCCAAGTAATTCCTGCTTAGACTTACAAAAAAATACCTCCTGCCTTACATTTAAGATCTTCTATCATGTGTTGGTTAGAGGCTATGGCAAGCAATGCATCTTGTCTTTTACCCTCGCAGACAGGGAATGGCCTGCACATGGGGAATAAAAATGGCGGGGACAGGGCAACAACAGTAATGCATGGCAAATCAGGTATTAACCCTTTCCTCCCCGTTACACTGATCCCTGGTGTAAATTGTCCTGGTCTTCCGTGACAAGGACATTAACACATGTCCCTCCAACTTACTGCCATTCAAATTGCTGGGTGAGTGAGAGGCTGCTCAGTCTAACACAGAGGGGAAGAGATGTGCAGTGTTATTGGCAGTCCCTGGGTCCTTTGCTCAGCCTATCACAGAGGGGGAGGGATGTGCAGCCTCACTGACTGTCTCTGGGTGAGTGACAGGCCATTCAGCTTAGCACAGAGGGGTGTGCAGAGACATCCTTAGGCTTTTATATGAATATATATATGCATATCTATATCTATCTATCTATCTATCTATCTATCTATCTATCTATCTATCTATCTATCTATCTATCTATCTATCTATATATATATAAGAGAGATTACTCCCTCTGCCCCCCACTGCCATTAAAATCCCCTTTGCTAGTGTTTTCTGGGTGAGTGAGAGGCCACTCAGTCTAACCCAGAGGGGGAGAGATGTGCAGTGTAGTTGGCTGTCTGTAGGTGAGTGACAGACCGCTCAGCCTTTCACAAAAGGGGAGGGATGTGCAGACATATAATGGGCTGTCATCCAGGCTGCCTCTGGGTGAGTGACAGGCCATTCAGCCTATCACAAAAGGGGAGGGATGTGCAGACAGCTGTCACCCAGGCTGTCTCTGGGTGTGACAGGCCATTCAGTCTATCACAGAGCTATGTGCAGACATCCGTAGAGAAATATATACATATAGTTAACATTAGTGATAGACTGCACTCTAAAACAGTAATTCAAAGACTATATGCAGGGTGCCAATGGAACAAGGAGGACCCAAATTCCCCCTCAAACAATAACAAAACCCAGACGCATGTTCCAGCACTCACTGACTATTAGAAAAAAATGTCAAACAGGTAATATGCCAAATAGAAAATGTAATAATGAAAGCACAAGATATCTATACTCTTGGAGCAATGTCACACAAGTGGGTAATACAGAAATAGACCCTAAATATGGTGGTATGGGGAAAAACACAGGGGAAGGGAAAGACAAGGAAAACCACAATGGGAAAGATGGTGGTGTGGGTTGGGGGAAAATGCTGGGGTGAAGGGTAATAAGGGGGGAGGTAGTTGGAGAGAAGCATTAAGATCAGTATAGCTCGCAATGTATGACTGCAGGTATCTTATTTATAAATTATCTGAGCGTTATGTCATTTTTTTTTCTAAATTTCACTCCACGTATGCACCAATTTCATATTCTATTTTGTAAAAAATGCTGGGAGGGCACTCAATCCCCAAACGCCTCCTAGAATTTTCTACGAAATAGAATATGAAATGGTGCAGATTGGTACATACATGGAGTGAAATTTTGAAAAAATGACGTAACGTCTGAGAATGTATAAATAACATGGCTCCCCACCGACTTTGAGTGTGCCGCATTTTTCACCATTGTGTCCAGTATTTTTGGTGAAGCAATCTAGCAACCCTAGGCAAGATGTGTGTTGACAATGCATCGTTGGTGCTTGTGATCAATATCACTTTGTCTTCCTATCTGTATTCTGTGTATACGTGTTAGGGTTCCTTTTCTTTTTGTACCTCCTTTTCATTCATGACCAAATAAATATTTGTATGGCAGTCACCCTCTCCCTCCATCGTTGATTTGGTGGTGCACCGTATTTCGTACATTTTCTTCACGGTGTATATGTTTTAATCCAAGCTATGTTTGAAGTCAGAGACACTGACACAGTATGAGGAAAAATTAGAAGAAAAATAATGAATGAGCTATTTTTTGGCTAGAAGTAGCAATCAAATCAAATAATAGAACACTCTGTTGACTTTTAGCATTGGAAGCACAGCCCATTAATTGTGCAATAAATGTCACATTACGCTGTCATGTGGAACTTCTTGTTGTGCGGATGTCCAACTGTTCACCTGTTTCCGAATTATTAAAGGTTTAACTTGTTGACTTTAGGAGGCCTGTTTTATTGTTCTGCATGTTTAATCCAGAATGAGAATTTTTAAGCTGTCAAATAAATTCACACACAAGAGGGCTATTTATTTGTCATCCTGCTGAAAAAAAAGCAAATCGGCAACAGATTTCACGTGACAAAAAGATCTCTTCATTTCTACAGAAATCCTAGCACTATGACTACAATATGTGACCATGACTCGCCCATGACATCACGCAGGGATGAGGAAATAGGAGGTCATCGTGTCCTCCTGAAACAAGCAAAAAGAGACATGGTGTGTACTAAACACCATGACTGCCAGTGTGCTAGCCAATGTGACACTAGAGTTAGCAAAAGGTTAAACAAGGTTCCTAAGCCAGAGCGGGGCTAGCGCGGCAGCTTCTGTACCACGAGGAGGGGGGGAGGGTGGAGGAGGGGGTGGAGGGTGTTTGGGAAGTGTGCAGGCGTTTCTCTCTAGATATGGTGTGGCATTTCCTGACTGCTAGATCTGAGCATGATTAGCATGGGACTACACTTTAAGGGGATTAATAATAACCCTTACGAGAGCCATATGGGCTGCGGCACCAGAGTTCAACAGCCTCTCCGGCACATTGCGATCACTTGACCGCTACGTGGAGCGATGACATGATCGAGGCGTCATTTTATCACAGTGTGGGCTAAATGTAATGTTAGCTGACTAATATGCAAATAAGTATGCATCGCCTAATTACATATGCTAGACTAGAGTGTTAACTTCAACAGCAGTATCGCAAATAAGCATGCAAATGTCTGCAAATGTTTGTAAATGTTTGTAAATGAGGCACTAACAGCGAATTACTTATTCCCATGATATCACTAAACTCCAATACCTGGTGATTTCGGGCAACTGCCAAAAAATAGCACCAGTTTGTATCGCCTACCCTACGCTGGCTTTAGGTGGATTTTGCCTATGTGTATACAATAGCCAGTGCAGACATAGGCAAGATAAGACTAGCCAACCTAGAATGAATTATATGAATACATAATATTAACAGTGTTGAACTAAAAAATATATTAACCACTTAGAAAATCAAGAAGCCAGCTAGTCATGGTCAACCCATGACTACATCGCTGCGTGGACTACTAAAGGCTTAACATTTGCACATGTAGATGTTAGGATTTTTGTATTTTATGTGTAGGGTGTTTATATGGTATATTAACCCATGTGGTGCCTGAAGACATTCCTTTGCATTGATAAAAATACAATAAAGTGCAAACAGAACCACCTTCCTCAAACTTTAGTGAAAATAATGTGCTCGATAGAGAACTTAATACAACCCCCTTTTGTAGATGCAGCTCTCAATCTACAGAATCCCCCCTCCGTTCTAGGAAACAGCTCTTGGAATTTATTTGAGCCATCTCTCCCAGGGTCATGTGAAAAGATAAATAACAGCAAAACAGTGCAATATTGTTTAAAATAATATTAAAGTGCCCAGTCATGTAATCTTATTTGCTCAAATGTACCATGAGTGATCAGGCTTCTTAAACAGAGGAAGATATTTTATGGATTCAATCCCCCAAGTAAATAAATACAGAAAAATGAATAACAGTGTAATACTGTTTACTTAATTAATGAATCCCAAAAAAAGGAAAAAAATGCTCTCAGAAAAATTCCATAAAATGAGCTTGTAATATTGTCTGATACATCCAAAGTAACAGAACGTCTCTCCAGCGTTCACTAAATCCTGACCCGCTTGTACACCGCCGTCTTTCGCTTTGCTCTTCTTCTGGGATTAGAGTACCTCCAAGATTGCTGCTTCTTCTTTATACAGTGTCCTCAAAGTTCCACAAAGCAACGCCTTCTGCATTTTGCCAAAAGCTCATCAGGGGGCTTCTACAATTAGTCCTTCCCTTCCTCATTATATAGTATCACGGTGCAGTTGTAGCCAATGAGATTCCATAACTCGTCCCATCATTGGCATCAACAAACTTTATACATTCAATAGTTAGACAATACACTATATAAATAAAACAGGAAGGAACTCCCATGGGGGAAGAGAACAGCGGTGCACAGCCGCAAAAATGGACGAAGGCTGGATCATGTACGAAAATGTATTATCTACCGTGGCAGTACAATAAAAACATCCTGCAGGAGCACTCTAACGCATTTTGCGTAACCATTTTTTTGTCGAAAAGTAGCTATACTCCTGTTGATAGAGTATACAGTTAGGTCCGGAAATAATTGGACACTGATACAAGTTTTGTTATTTCGGCTGTGTACCAAAATTAATTCAAGTTACAGTTAAATAATGAATATGGGCTTAAAGTGCAGTCTATCAGCTTTAATTTGAGGATATTCACATCCAAATTTGAGGAAGGGTTTAGGAATTACATCTCTTTAATATGTAGCCCCCTCTTTTTCAAGGGACCAAAAGTAATTGGACAATTGACTCAAAACCTGTTTCATGGACAGGTGTGGGCTATTCCTTCATTATTTCATCATCAGTTAAGCAGGTTAAAGGTCTGGAGTTGATTCCAGGTGTGGCATTCACATTTGGAAGCTGTTGCTGTGAACCCACAACATGCGGTCAAAGGAGCTCTCAATGCAAGTGAAACAGGGCATCCTTAGGCTGCAAAAAAAAAAAAAGAAAATCCATCAGAGAGATAGCAAGAACATTAGGAGTGGCCAAATCAACAGATTGGTACATTCTGAGAAAAAAAGAACGCACTGGTGAGCTCTGCAACACAAAAAGGCCCGGACATCCATGGAAGACAACAGTGGTGGATGATTATAGGATCCTTTCCATGGTGAAGAAAAACTCCTTCACAACATCCAGCCAAGTGAAGAAAACTCTCCAGGAGGTAGGCATATCATTATCTAAGTCTGCCATAAAGAGAAGACTTCACGAGAGCAAATACAGAGGGTTCACCACAAGGTACAAACCATTCATAAGCCTCAAGAATAGAAAGGCCAGATTAGACTTTGCCAAACAATATCTAAAAAAGCCAGCCCAGTTCTGGAACAGCATTCATTGGACAGATGAAACTAAGATCAACCTGTACCAGAATGATGGGAAGAAAAAAGTATGGAGAAGGCTTGGAACGGCTCATGGTCCAAAGAATACCACATCATCTGTAAAACACGGTGGAGGCAGTGTGATGGCATGGGCATGCATGGCTTACAATGGCACTGGGTCTCTAGTGTTTATTGATGATGTGACAGAAGACAGAAGCAGCCGCTTCACTTTACAGATGGACAATGACAGATGGACAATGACCCAAAACATACTGCGAAAGTAACCCAGGAGTTTTTTTAAGGCAAAGAAGTGGAATATTCTGCAATGGCTGAGTCAATCACCTGATCTCAACCTGATCAAGCATGCATTTCACTTGCTGAAGACAAAACTTAAGGCAGAAAGACCCACGATCAAACAACAACTGAAGACAGCTGCAGTAAAGGCCTGGCAAAGCATCACAAAGGAGGAAACCCAGCGTTTGGTGATGTGCATGTGTTCCAGACTTCAAGCAGTCTTTGCCTGCAAAGGATTCTTGACAAAGTATTAAAAATGAACATTTTAATTATGATTGTGTTATTTTGTCCAATTACATTTGAGCCCCTGAAATAAGGGGACTGTGTATGAAAATGGTTGCAATTGCTAAACGTTTCATTCGATATTTTTGTTCAACCCCTTGAATTAAAGCTGAAAGTCTGCACTTCTATTGCATCTCGGTTGTTTCATTTAAAATCCATTGTGGTGGCGTACAGAGCCAAAATTATGAAAATTGTGTCAGTGTCCAATTATTTCCGGACCTAACGGTATATAGCAGTCCTAATGCCGGTTGCTGACGCCCCCTGTGCACGGACATAACTGCACCCAAAGAAAATTAGAAACCGAATCAAGTCCCGCCGTGGCTAGTGGAGTGACAGCTGTGGCAAAAAGATCTGCTACAATAACACATATAACATTTAAAACAATACAAATGAATAAAAAACAACAAACAAAACAGAGCAAGGGGCCAATGAATTTAAAGTCTTAATCCAAAACATTTCTTCCTTGTTTAGAGTACTCTGACGATCACCTTTCCTAATTGGCAAGGGGATCTGTTCAAGTCCGCTGAAGGGGAAAGAATTTATGTCACCATTGGGACATTCAGAGAAATGTCTTGAAACAGGTGTTCCATAATTCTCACCTTCAGCTGTCTGATGGTCCTTCCAATATATTCTTTTCCGCATACACAAGTCAGTTTATAAATGACAAAATTACTATTGCAAGTAATATTTTTTTTTATTTTAAATGTGTCATTATTCATTTTGGATTTGATTGACTGTATCGGTTTTGCATATCGACAGATACTGTAATAACGGCATTTATGAAAGCCTGTTGGGGCTATAAGTTTCTTGGTATGAGTGACTGGTGGTGTGTAAAGACTTGGTGAAAGGTGTGTAGCTAGTGTTCTTGCTTTTTTTTTTTAACACAAATTTGGGTTGGTCCTGTATGATAGATGATAATTCAGAGTCAAGTTTCAGGACATCCCCAAATTATTATTGCAAGTAATACATTTTTTTATTTTAAATTTGTCATTTTTAATTAAATAAAACGACCTATATTGAAATGCACAAAATGTTCATAATATTACAAAAACTCCACATTAAAAGATAATCTCCCAGCAGAGCATCACAAAAATGAGAGGGGTAAAGTTTAAGAGAAAGAGAGTAGCGCCACTGCCAGGTGGGGCCCCGGGAAAGTTGGCTGCAGCCCCCCCAGAACTGCAAACCTGCAGCAAGGAACAGCATCAAATTTATCATAGAAAACATGATGATGAATATAATGGGATTTTGTTTTTTTTATAACTCTAATGCTGTTTGCAACAGTTTTGTAGCCAGGAGACTTGAATATTGTAACAACGTTTCATAGGTAAGAAAAACAGCATGATTGAAATCTAATAATCTATCTATATATATATATATATATATATATATATATATATATATATATATATATATATATATATATATATATATATATATATATAATAATCTAATTGAAAGAGGAATCAAATAGTGGCAGGGAATCTTTCATACATTGCCCTATTTGCATGCCAATACTTTCCAATGTTATCAGGTTTAAAAATGTGTGTAGGGAAATGTGTGTTACGTATAAAACCAAGCTGTTGGGTAAGTTGTACTAATCATTCCTCCCAGACTGACACAAGCAAAAGGCTAAGCATAAGGCTTTTGCGTTTCTGTGGTCATTACCTTTCTGATTAAAAGTTAATCCTAGAGGATATTACCTCTAAATAACATCCTCCCATAGTTAATGAATATCTTGTCCATGGCTCTCATCAATCATTGTCCAGAGGCCACCTCTCTTCATAACATATAAAGTCACTGAATGGCGTGGATCGGGTAGTCAGTCTCAGTGTTCCCTGCACTCACAGCTCTCAACCATGAAGATGACGAATAGTGTGTATACAGTGATCCGATTCTCTCTTCTCATTAGTGGCTTCTCTCTGGTGTGCCTGGGAGCCTTCCACATATCGTCCAGCTATGTCTGCAACTGTGGGAATGAAATGATCCTGGTATATTCTCTGTTACCCTTAGGATTTCTCCTGCTCCTGGCTGGGATTTTCTGGAGCACATATCATGAGGCCAACCACAAAAGCCTCTTTCGTACCATGATCAGGCGAGCCCATAATCGACAAGACGTACATGTTAACACAGTAGACAGGTAAGATTCATTTGCTGTTCTGATATGGCACTGCAGAATAAAAATGCATTTCGGTGCACGAGACCCAAGATATTAAACTAATTTCCCCAAGATCACAAATAAGCGTCACTGGGATTCAAACTAGGTCAACCAGCTTTAAAGACAATTAGGTTACCACTACAAATCTCAGTTTCATGCAGACAGATTTAAACGTATCATGAGGCAAGTAAACATTAGTAGTCTATACACTTAAATAACTTTTTTTTGCAAACTTTCTTTAGCTACAGCAAAAAATATTAAGGGTCGGTGTATTTCCTCCAGTCTTAGTACATCCAGTCATTAAAGGATAAATCCCATACACTATCCCTTGCATCCATCAGTATTGTGTGTGTGATTCATTTGGGGTCAGTCTACATTATCCTCGTCATTTGCTCTGCATGAACCCTTATCTCATCTATTCAAGAAAATATTGACCTTTTTTTCTCTCTTCATTTCAGGACAGATTTCTATCCTCCGTCCTATGACAGCATAATCAGAGAAATCCATCTCCATCCAGAAACAAACTTTCATATAAGAGAGGCTGAAGAAAGCTACAACATCCCCCCTCCGCTATACACTGAAAGCACTGTGGACATTGTGGATGAAACATATGCATGTGAAGGGCCTCCCCCCTCATATGAAGCATCAGTGCAGATGCCTAGCATTGTCACAGAATCTAGCCCAGAAGAGGACCAAGGTCCTGTCAACGCCAATGAACTGGAAGCATGTGACTAATGATAAAAGTATTATCAACAGATTTTGGAAGGAAAGCATTTAACGTCAAATATGATGCAGCATGCTCTCTGCAGCATCATGAATGTATTGCACTGATGCAGTAAGCGTATGACTAGAAAGGTCGCTTGTGATGTCCCACAACCTCACAGCACAGGAGGAGTTCCCTTTGGTAAAACGCGCAAGGGAACACCAATGAAAGGGATGACTGGAAATCTGTGACTCTTGTGTTACATAAACGGAAAGGCAAATTGTTTACATTATTTAATATTATATTGATTTGCAATGTTTACAGACATATGGGATTTGGAAAGACTAGTATGCAAAAACATGCAGAAGTATATGTTTGTTTCGGTCAAACTCACACTTCCTCGGAAAGAAGAACAATGTAGACATCGTAGGTTGGGGGTGTTTAGGCAACTACCAGCTTGGCTTATCCTATAAATGTGTTTATATTGGTTTTCCAGTGCATCACTCACCTTTTCTAATGTTGTGGGACATGTTGCAATTTTCCATAATCCACCTGTAACATATTTGTACATTTCTTTATGATCTTGAGAGATGCAAACAGCATACAGCAAAACATATAAAAGACAACCAATATGCTACAATGTACATGCACAATCATCTCTTCTTAGCCAGGCGTAGATAATAGCATGCTTGTTGTGTTGATGGTCGTCTTCCAATAGGAAAATACAATATTGACTTGTCAATGTAATCACATATGAAAATGAGAAAATAGAAAAAATTGGCTGGCCAGTTAGAAGTGCACACGCCATGTAAATGCTGAAATTACAAGACACGTGTCTTTCTTAGACAAAATGAAATGTGGACAACTCAACAGTGAATGTTGTCAAGCTTGTTCTAATGAACAAATTAATTGACCAGGATATATCAGGGATATACTCCAGTTTTGCACCAGTATTCGCCTCACTCGTTGATGACCATACATTTTACTTGGATTCCTGCTACAATACTGGGGCCAAACAAAAGCGCTGGAACATCTGCATTTCTGGAGTTTTGCAGAAAGTCATTTTTGACAATTGATTCCACATGTAATGTTTGAGTTGGTCAATGTAAACTGGAGTAAAACTGTGAATCGCCATCCATCCTGTCTCTCTCTATTCATCAGACATTATTTTAGATCAGGGGTGGCCAACTCCAGTTTTCAAGGGCCCCCAACAGGTCAGTTAACGACTGAGCCACAGATTGATCCACCTGTGCTGAAGCAGGGATATCCTTAAAATAAGACCAGTTAGTGGCCCTTGAGGGCTGGAGTTGGCCACTCCTGCTATAGAAGGAGCCAGCTATATTAATAACAATAGAAAGCTACATTAATACTGACATTTCCAAACTGTACTCTAGTCAACTCACTTGTCAGCTGCTAGACAATATAACATATCTGTGTCTGGTATGTAGCTAATCTGTTTAAATACTTGTCTATACATCCCTGGACATATATATATATATATATATATATATATATATATATATATATATATATATATATATATATATATATATATATATACATATACACATATACACGATTTCCCTTTTTATTTTGCTTCCATCTGTTGAAGTGGAAAAGCTATTTGGTTCATTCTGTTTGTTCTTAAGTCACTGTTATCATTATTTGAATATGTTGTTTTGTTTTTCTCATTTATTAAAAAAAATATTTGCATTCAAATTCTGTGTTTTAACTTTCTTTAACTGGGATCAACTAAACTCTAAAAGTGCTTACAGTATGCAGGAAAAAGTGGATATAAGCAATCATAAAAACGTCTCTTAAAATATATTACTTAGATCGAACATTACTATTCAAATTTCTCATATCATAAGTATGATGAATTGTTTAAGACTACACTATTCTTTTCAACAGTAGTGTGGTGAGGTTGAATACATTGTTTTCAAGAAATACATCCATTTTATGTAAGATTTTTCACCTACTCTTTTAAGACTCACAGTTAATACACTGCTAGGGATCTAATCAAAGATATTTACCACGTGGTCTATGAAAAAGGTTCAGAAAAGGCGTTCCACCACATTCCCCTGAAAAATATCCAGGCCAGTTGTTGTTGTAGGATCTTCTGATTGTAGTTTATTGAATGATTCTCTGGTCTGAGGGATTTTTAAAATGGGTATAGGTTAGTCCAGGAGAGCGCAAACTTTTGCAGCTGCGCCCACCTGCCTTCCTGGTGCTCGTGCCCCTTCCCTTACCTTGATGCGGTGTCAAATGATGCTGCGGGGTCACGTGACGTAATGTGACCTGAGGCATCATTTGACGCCACATTGCAATGGCGACGCATCACTGGAGCCTTCTGAATCAAGGTAAGTTGAGTTGCAGATGCCTCACGCGATCCCCGGCATTTAATTTATATACCTTGGGGAAGAGCGCGAGGCCTCTGCAACCGGTGCGCCCCCCCCCCCAGTTTGCACACCCCTGGTGTAGACTAGCACTATAGTTTTTGCTAAACTGTGCACATTACATACATACAAATGGTGCTTTCAGCATCACTGCAGTGAATACACATGTGCAGACCATTATGACCCATTCGTGAACGATAGGGGAGCGCAATGCGCAAGGCTCTGTTCTGGGGCCCTTACTCTTCTCAGTGTTCATCAATGATCTTCCCACAGCTTGTAAGGAAGCCTCAATACACATGTATGCAGATGACACAATCCTATATGCAATGTATATGCCTGGCAAAACCTTGCCATAGGTGGGAGGTTTAGTTCCCACGCAGGGATTCGCTGCAGACTGAAAATATAGGATATGTGAAAGTTTTAAAAGTTTGTGCAGCCAGTGAGGAGTTAGTTCCATCATATAACAGATTCAGTGCCATCTTGTAAGAAGTTCCATCTGATTCATCTAAGCTACAGCATTGGTGGGGGGAGGGGGGGGAGTCCAGAGACTGTTTCATCGCAACTAAAGATTTGTATCCAGCTTTCAGTATTCGTAAGGACTAAGGATTTGCTAACTAATTCTGCATTGGGGGAATGAAAATATCACCTTCGGCAGAGTAAGAGTGGTTGCAGGCAGCGCCACTAGCCAAGGATGGTTACACGGCTCTTTTTGCGCATCACCCCGCGTTTGGGAATTGATGCCTAGAGACTTGATTTCTGTGGATTTCATTCCGTGGACATTTTATTTAGTTTTGCCCCATCCCAGTTAAGTGTTTATTTGTGATAATTTTGTAATTCCAGCTGTGTGTTCTTTATGTGAATAAATACAATTTATTTTGTTTCATGCTTTATTCAATCAAAGGACCCAGATGGTAAAGTGTTAATAAGCTTGGTCTACCGTGACAAGTGCACACCAGTGTAATGCAAAACTCTTTATCTATTAGAACTAGTGGAAATACACTTACATTTTCAACATAAAATACAGGCACATAGCAAAAAGTGAATGTAGCTTTTGGGCTCTCACCCCCTCCTCCGCTCTGATCTCTCTCCCGTCGCGTCACTTCCCCATATTGAAGGAAGACCTGCTCACTGAAAACACCTTTGCCACTGTTTTGGAGATGCCTTTATTTGTTTGAAAGAATGTGAGTTTAAAATCTAAAGACTCCTCCAGGACAGATATTGAACACTGTTTATACATTATCACACTATATGACTTATTTTCTTTTCCACATACAGTATATTCCACGTATCACGCTCCCCTAACATTCACCAACGCTTCACCAAGAGGGAACGTCAAGGACCGTTCCCAAGAAAGGGTTTTCAGAGCTGCATATTTATTATTGTGTATTCACTTTATTATCACTATTGTCACCAATTGAATCATTTATCATCACTGCATATCACTTTATTGCACTTATTGTTATTTCCTCACAAGGAGCGCTGTTTTTATTATTTTTTCACTTTAATGACCCATTAATAGGTAGATTCTAAGATGGTGAACAGAGCTTTGTGAACACCAGGGTGTAATTAATACAGACTAATGTAATTTTACCCTTCTCTAAACACCTGATATACCCATCCCTCTCAGACCATGGTACTGTTTAACAATGATTGTTTGTCCTCCTATAAATATGCATTCTTCTCAATGCTGCATTAGGATCTTGAGAAAGTACCCTCTGTGGTCTGAAACATCGTTGTTGATGGTTGTACTTGCCTTGATGCATTAATGACATTTTCTATTTTTTCTAACCTGGAGTGCAGTGTAATACTTTTTCCATATATAATATTGCCTGATCTAGTTTTGGTGGACACTGATCATCCACCCTGCACCCAATCCACTGAAGCTAAGCTTGCTATATTTCTCTGCTTTCTTTTTTATAGGGAGTGCCCGAGTTCTTTTTCTTTACTGCATCGATAAAAACAAAAATAGGCATTTATTTTCAACTAGCTGAGAGACCCGGCATTGCCCGGGAGTCACACTGCCCCCCCCACACACACACTGTCCCCCCTCCCCCACACACTGTCCCCCCCACACACACTGTCCCCCCCTCACACACACACTGTCCCCCCCCGTCCCCCCCACACACACTGTCCCCCCGCTCCCCCCCACACACACTGTCCCCCCCTCCCCCACACACACACTGTCCCCCCCCCCACACACACTGTTCCCCCCCCACACACACACTGTTCCCCCCCCCACACACACACTGTCCCTCCCCCCCACACACACACACACGGTGTCCCACACACACTGTCCCTCCCTCTCCCCCCCCCCACACACTATCCCCCCCACACACACACACACTGTTCCCCCCCTCACACACACACACTGTCCCCCTCCCCCACACACTGTCCCCCCCTCACACACACATACACTGTCCCCCCCCTCCCCCACACACACACTGTCCCCCCCTCCCCCACACACACACTGTCCCCCCCTCCCCCACACACACACTGTCCCTCCCCCCCACACACACACGGTGTCCCACACACACTGTCCCCCCCTCTCCCCACGCACACACAAAGCCCCCTCACCTCTTCCAGGACTCACAGCACCGCTCCTCTCTCCCACGCTCCTCCGATTGTCGCGCGCCTGGCCCTTCTCTGCTCTCCCTGCTCCCGTCCGGGGAGCGCTGCGCACGCGCCCCCTCTCTGCACCTGTGAGCGCGAGCCACCGGGAAACGTGCAGCAGGGAAGGTGCAGGGCCTGTCCGTGTGATGGGGAGAGTGACGGCCACCGGCAGGGGGGAAGGTGCGGGGCTTGTCCGGGGGGGGGGAAGGTGAGCTGCGGTCCGGGTGACGGGGGAGAGTGACGGCCAACGGGAGGGGGGAAAGTGAGCTGCAAGGGGGCCTGAAGCAGTGGTGTGAGTGTGTGAGGCCAATGAGAGGTGTGCGGGGGCGGGCCAAGGGGGCCTGAAGCAGTGGTGTGAGTGTGTGAGGCCAATGAGAGGTGTGCGGGGGCGGGCGGGCCAAGGGACCAATGAGATTGCCGCTAGGGACAGGGAACACACCAGGGAAATATACATACATACACTGCTTTCAGAAATATATAGTAAGATGATGAGAAAAATATTGCTGCAGAACTGTGCATTTGAAATAAAATCATTGCATTTTTCTCCAACTTGAGCCTATAAATCAAGCCAATTGTTACCAAGTTGTTGTAAAACAATTGTATCACATCAAATAAATGATTTTTTTTTTTCTCATTTCTTAGGCAAATAAGGTCGGTCAGTATTTGTGGTTTTCAACAATGTTAACAAAAGGGAAGTATATTGCACAGATATTAATTGATTCATAACCTTATCCTAACTTCTTCCATTTCTAAATTCCATAAAACAAATTGCTCTACTGCAATATTGACAGGCGCAAGGCACTTTGAATAGGAAATGTCTACAAACTTCTAAACCTCTTGTAGCGCCCCCTCGTTCAGAATCCAGGGTATATTCCATTCATAGATAAGGAATGTGTGCTCACAAATGCATTGATTGTCTCTATCAGCTCACGCTGATACTGTAGATGAGAAGAGGTTTGGTAAAACACCTGCTTGTTGACTTTGAGCTGCTTAACTGATGTTAAGAAAGAGTCTCTAATATTTTGTATAATGTAAAAAAAAAAAGCAACAGAGCCTCAGATGTGCAAACCTGGCATTCCACTTTATTAAAAACTTTAATATCACAGCTTACTTTTGAAGAAGCATTGAAAGAAACAAAATGTTTTTTACTCCTTGTAACAGTAACAATCTAAATGACGCTTGCTGCATGCACAATCGTTGCAATAAAGTGAAACCTTGAAGCACAAAAGTCATGTTGATCATTTTCCCGGTGAAGCAAACATGAGTTCAAACGGATCACATGCATGTAATGTGCTTTTCGAGTGTAACATATACCAGAGGTAGCCAAAGCTGCAATTCAATTTAGATTCTAAAACAATTACGACACAGTTAAATACATACTGTGTGTGGGTATCTGTGAGTGTATTTATGAGTGAAGTCAATATAAACTGATTTTACTTCCCCTCTCCCCTTTTCATCCTGATTACACATCAGCATTAAAATCTTCCAGTCATTTTCTTTTCTTGAAAAATATGATGTTTACACATTATTTGAAGGGACACATACATAGCGTCACAATTGTATTTAATTGTAATATTCTAGTACATGTGATACAACTCAGCCCGGATAACTACAAGTTTGAGATAGTTGTAACCTGTTTTTCTCAGTTAGGCATGAGCTCCTATGGTAACTAAGCCCTAACAGCAGTAGCATACATTTTATATTCTTAATCATATCTTCACCCCTCTCACTTTAGGGGTATATTCACTAAGCGCCAACGCAGGTTATTATATCCCGAACCATCAAGTCAGCGGCAGATAACACTGGATCTCGGTGCGAAAACCTGCATTAGTGCTTCGTCAATCTTAAGTCTGATGAATGTTGCTAAACAGGACACCCCATTTATAATACGTCTTAACTACCCAAGACATTCTTGATGTTTCAGAAGTAGACTCACTAGAGTTTGTCATTCCCTTTTGGTTCAGGTTTAGATGCTGTCATGATTTGTGCAAATAAACACATTCTACAACAAGTTTTTAATTATGCTGATTATTGCTTATTGCCCTTTGGATTCCTTCTCAGCTCCTTTAAATCAAAGAAAGGAGCTATGATTAAGAATTCTTGGACCTAGTTGGACAGCATCTGTGCAGATGTTGGGAAGCAATGTGTAGCAACCGTATGTTCAGAGATCTACTGTTCCTTTCTTCCAAATAATTTGGAGTTTGACGACTTTATTTCAGGTGGCCAATGTAATGAGGCATGTAAACACTGGGGCTGTGTTTCAGAAGTGTTTTTAGCAGAAACTGAGGCTGGCTACAACTGTTCAGTATGTCTGTAGGCAATCGAGGGGCCTATTCTGGTTAAGGTGTGGCAGCACTCAGTGATACTGAGAAAATCAGCTTCTTTGCTTGAAAACCCTCTCCCTCTGTCATTACCCTATAAATACACAGGGGCCTATTCAAAAAGCAGTGATAAAAATCAGTGCCTTTGCGTCCGACAATGCATTTTTTTAATCGTGCTATAAGACATGAAGCCAAAAGCGGGATTCACTAAGAAGTGAAGGCCATTTTTTTAAAAGTCTGATAAACAAATGCATGACCCTGCGAGCTGTTTTTGTATCAGTGCTATAAATTATATAGTGCGATAGCTGATAGAAAAAACTGCAGCCTGTAAAAGCTGCATGGAGATGCTGTGTCTCCATGCACGGCTCTTACAGGCGATCGATTTACATTAAAGCAGCTAAATTACCTTAGCGGATAGCCGCTGACAATGAAGGGGCTAAGGCACAATAGCAGGTTTTGCCCCCAATAAACATTGCAACATGTACTATTCACCAATACACAACCCACCCACCCGTTGTGCCCCCAACAACCCCTATACCCCCCTAACACACATAAAAGCAATTTTTTGTTTTTATGCACAGGAGTGATACCAGAGGCCGGCGGGTGCCCTCGGGTGGTCCCTGTGGTTGTCTGGGTGCCCTCGGGTGGTCCCTGGTGTTTCTGGGGGCCCTCGGGTGGTCCCTGCAGGTGTCGGGGGCCATCGGGTGGTCCCTGCGCATGGTCCCCGTGGGTGTCAGGGGGTCCTCGGGTAGTACCCATGGGGGTCCTCGGGTAGTACCTGTGGGGGTCCTCGGGTGGTCCCCACGGGTGTCCGGGGGTCCCCGCTGGCCTGCGGTAAAAATCCAGTGCCTAAAAAAAAAATACATACAGTACAGTAATGGGTAAAATTACTATTATCCAGATATGGATAATAGTGCATTTGCCCAGTTAAAATAAAACATTAACCAGGAGAAATAAAGTAAATAAGACATGCACTTACCCTGCCGTCCCCATCCTCATCACCGTCCATGTGCTCCGTGGGCATCAACAATACAATAAAAAATACAATATAAAGGCCCCTAACCCCTTAATTACCATAGCGGTTAGTAACCACTATAGTAATTAAGGGGTTAACCCACCCTCCCCCACTACCCAACTGGGACACCTAACTACCCTCCTCCCCCACTACCCAACTGGGACACCTAACTACCCTCCCCAGGCAACTACCCTCACCCTCCACCCATTCATTGGTACAGTGGGTACATCATGCCCATATAATATGGCCATGATTTAACACTAAAGCAATAAATGGTGAAGCAAAAAAAAAAAAACAGGCCCAAAATAAAACACATTACATAGAAAAATAAACACATTGCAACTGCCAATAAACCAATTGATTGGCACAATGGGTACATCATGCTCATAATATGGGCATGATTTAACACTATGGCAGTCAATGGTCAACCTAAAAAATAATCAACCACCAACAATATCCAATGCAATCAAAACTATCACCAAATAAACAGCAATAAACTAGTAAACACCACAAAATTATCCGCAATAAATTAAGCAACTACCAAATAAACACCAGAATTAACAATTAAAACAACAACAAAAAAACCATCAATAAATTAAAAAAAGCTCCAAATAAACAACATTATTAAAAAGCAAAAGACCAAAAATAAACCCCAATTAAAAAGCAAACAACAAAATAATAACAGAAATAAACAATTGAAAACACCACAAAAATTCCCATCATTAAAAATCAATACAAAATAAATAGCAGAAATATTTCAAAACAAAGAACAAAAATTCTTTGAAAAGAAATACAAGCAAGCATTGGCCAAAAAAAAGCATTGCTTGTCACTGTATGTATAGCCCTAAAGGGGCATACAGAAATACATTGGCAATCAATGGGCAATAAAAAATATACAATAAAAAATACAATGAAAAAAACTGTCAAAGAAAAATAACATACATTCAATGTTTTTTCTTACCTTTAAATGTCTTCACCCTCTGATTCCTGTGGTCTCAGCAAGCTCTCGAACAAATCCACAATCCAAAACAGTAACGGGTCTCAGGTAAAGTCCAACGTCCTTTCTTCTTTATCTTCATCTGTTAAATGTAATCCATTTGGGGGTCTTCTTTCTTCTTCTGTATCTTCATCTTCTGTATCTTCATCTTCATCCATCTTCATCTGTAATGCCATTGTAATCCTATTGGGGAGGAGGTCTTCACTCTCCAGCTTCTTGCTGTCAAATGAGACTGCACAGGCTTTTATACGGCCTGTGACGCCACATTTGAGTGGCAAATGGTTCCCACGCCACCTGATTGGCTGGGATAACCATGATAACCATTTGATGGCAAGAAGCTGGAGAGTGAAGACCTCTTCCCCAATAGGATTACAATGGCGTTACAGATGAAGATGGAAAAAGATGAAGATACAGATACAGAAGAAGAAAGAAGACCCCCAAATGGATTACAATTAACAGATGAAGATAAAGAAAGAAGAAATAAGAAAAGAAGGAAGAAAAGGACTTTGGACTTTACCTGAGGCCCGTTGCTGTTTTGGATCGTGGATTTGTTCCAGAGCTTGCTGAGACCACGGGTTATCGGAGGGTGAAGACATTTAATGGTAAGAAAAAACATTGAATGAATGTTATTTTTCTTTTACAGGTTTTTTCATTGTATTTTTTTTTATTGTAATTTTTTTATTGCCCAGTGATTGCCATTGTAATTATGTATGCCCCTCTATAAAACATACAGTGACAAGCAATGATTTGTTTGGCAAATGCTTGCTTGTATTTCTTTTCAATGTATTTTTGTTCTTTGTTTTGAAATATTTCTGCTATTTATTTTGTGTTTTGATTTTTATGATGGGAATTTTTGTGGTCTTTTCAATTGTTTATTTCTGTTACTTTTTTGTTGTTTGCTTTTTAATTGTGGTTTATTTTTGATCTTTTACTTTTTAATAATGGTGTTTATTTGGCGCTTTCTTTTATTTCTTCTTTTTTTTGGTATTTTATTTGTTAATTCTGTTTTTTATTTGGTAGTTGTTTAATTTATTGCTGGTAATTTTGTGGTGTTTACTTGTTTATTGTTGTTTATTTGGTGATTGTTTTGATTGCATTGGATATTGTTGGTGGTTGTTTATTTTTTAGGTTGACCATTGACTGCCATAGTGTTAAATCATGCCCATATTATATGGGCATGATGTACCCATTGTGCCAATCAATTGGTTTATTGGCATTTGTAACGTGTTTATTTTTCTATGTAATGTGTTTTATTTTGGGCCTGGTTTTTTTAGCTTCACCATTTATTGCTATAGTGTTAAATCATGCCCATGGGCATGATGTACCCACTGTACCAATGAATGGGTGGAGGGTGAGGGTAGTTGCCAGGGGAGGGTGGCTAGGCCTCCTGGGTGGGTAGTGGGGGAGGGTGGGTTAACCCCTTAATTACTAACCACTAAGGTGATTAAGGGGTTAGGGGCCATTAGATTGTATTTTTATTTTATTCTTGCTGACAACGGAGGACATGGATAGTGATGAGGATGAGGACGGCCTTCATCCTGGCAGGCTGGCAGGGGTAAGTGCATGTTGTATTTACTTTATTTTTGCTCGTTAAATTTTTAATTTAAATGGGCAAATGCACATATCTGGATAATAGTAATTTTGCACATTACTGTACCTTTATATATATATATGTTAGGGGGAGGTGGGTGTATTTATTTCAGTGTATTGGACAATTTTTTTGTGTGCATAGGATTGGTACCGCAGGCCAGCGGGGACCACACGGAGGCCCCCGGACACCAGCGGGGACCACCCGAGGTCCTCCAGATACCCGGGGAACCACTCGAGGACCCCCGGACACCCCGCAGAGGCCCCCGACAGCCTCTTGTATTAATGCTGTGCAGAAAAAAAAATGCTTTTATGCATGTCTCCATCTTTTTTGCGCCAGCCTTTAGCTGGTGAAAAGAAATGGTAAGCTTTTACAGTACAATAAATGTACTGCTTTGTGAATAGCAGTTACTGGCAAAAAACAGCAGGTTTGCCATTTTTGGGCCTATCGTACGACTTTTTTTCCACGGACTGTTTATTGGTGATAAAAAGCCATTATAGCGCGATACTGCACTGTTATCACTGCTGTTTGAATAGCAGAACAGGCAGTAGCGTGCTGTAAGGGCATTTATCGCACTTAAAACCACTTATCACTGCTTTGGGAATGAGCCCCATAGTCTTTAAAAACAGTGTTTAAAGGTGCAGTCCCCCTAGGACCAAATTGAGCAAATGGCAGTGACATGTTTAGGGGGGTTAAATCTGGATGATTAACACATTGGTACAAAAATTGGAAAATATTAAAAAATATTTGTGTACAGTTCCACTTGCAATTCCACCTAGAACCAAACTGAATGTTTAGTAAGTTAGTAAACTGGGTGATTAAGTACTTTAAAAACAGGCAAACATAAGTATTTGAAAATCATTTTTGAGAATGCTTGTAAAAAAATTGAACCTGAATTGTAGGGTGTGTTTTTATCACTCTCGTCTCTTCTAAATTGGCCCTCCGACATGAAGTGGGTGTTAAAATAAATAAATCTGGTTTCTTTAAAACTGGGGTGACGCAAATACAGTGTCAGACCGGGGTATCAAGGTTACACAGGGAAAAACAGATAGCTTTCACTAGAGGACCATAACAGACAACGTTATGATCTTGTACACACACACACACACACACACACACACACACACACACACACACACACACACACACACACACACACACACACACACACACACACACACACACTGAGAGATGCAGAGCAAACTAATTCAAACATACACTACACTGGTAGACATGGAGCAATCTGACTGTCCCTGCAACTACTTTATGCAACTATACTCAAAGACTTACTGCTGTGAGATATCCTGCCAGTCTCCCTAGTCAACCTCACATTGTGTCACTCTCCTTCTCATTCCAGGAACATTGGCGAGTCATGTCCTTGTTGGACCTCCTGACTTCACAGAGCCCCCTGTCGGTCAGTGTGAGCCTGAACAAACCGGACTGACAATACCATTCCTCGCAGACTTCTCGGGTGCAGAATCCTTGTAGTAAGAAAGGAAAGTGTCCACACTTTCAAAAATGATTTAAGAAAACATATTGGTTTTTTTTTTCTCTCTTCCAAAACAAATACATAACCTATTTAACCTACTGAAGCTATCACTGCAATTAATCCCCTCGTTGTATGTGGGACTGCACCCTTAAAGTGATTGTGCTCCCCTGCCTTCAAACACAATACCACTATCCACAATGTTTCATTCCCATTACAAGCACAAATCTACAGTATTCTCATTTATTTATGAGTTACAGCGTAGCACAAAAAAAAAAGACCCCTATATGTGCTTTATCCTGGTCCTTTAACCCCTGCAATGCCAAGAGCCCTTTGCATTGTGATGTTAATTCCATCGCAGTATGTTGGCGGCGCCCCTGAAGAAGTTAAAAAGAAGCTGTTTATCACAGTGAGTTTATCACAGTGTGTATTTAAATAGCATACATTATTTTTACTACGTGCTTATTTCTGAATCACTAGTGTGTCATTATATAAAAGTGACTTGTTTAACTTTTGTGACAACATCCACAAATTCCTACACATTGTGGTAACTAAAGCCCCCCCCTCCCCCCCAGAAAGTGGCATAAATTAATAAATGTGACTTCAAGAGGGAAAAAAAACCCACTGCTATGCCTCTTTCACCGTTTTCTGCCTTTCATAAGGATCAGTACATGGCAGAGCAGGTACAAAAACTTCACATCCCATCACTGCTAATGATACATTTTTGCAAACATATTTGTTAATGTTATAATTAAGAGAAAACACAAAACAATTAGGAAGTGTAACAAAACAAGGATATGGCATTACCGACACACAGGTGTTAATATGCAGTGGCCTTCAGTTGTTGATTCAATTACAGTGTATAAGATAAAAGGCATAACACATGTTATCTTTCCACATTCAAAAAAAGCATATACAGCTAAGATAAAAGGCATTGGCTAGTTAAAGGAAATCATCTCTCTTTCACACACTTGACTTTGGCCCGGGGTGATTTCTTAGTGGCGTGTTCAGGTGATAATGGTGGGTCCCTTGCGACCTGTTCTCTCATGAATCTGGGAAAGCTTCAGAGCGATAGCTATTAGAGGACCAAGCACCACCTGCGAAAAGAAAAGAACTGGATAACTGACTACGTGGTCAATATGCGGGGACTTTGACAAGCATTGCCTGGATGTGCTGTATCTACAATATCATTGGTGATGTGTCTTCATTGTAAGGCTGTTCACATTTGTGGAGAATGCTCAATAGAGTCTCAGTTGGCCCAGCTTTTGTGAGTGATGGTAAAAGTGAGCTGCTACTATACAGTATATAACTCATTTAACCCTCTGAAAACACGCACAGTATACCCGATCTCATTTGCTCTCTCCTTGTTCTGCCCCGCCTCTCTGCTTTCCATTTTCCTTCATATTTGTTGTACACATCTTCATCTGTTATGCTATTCTTTTTTCATCCATTACTTGACTAACTTGTACATCTTCTTCCCTTTCCTCTTGTGACACTCGCTCTTCTGGAAACAGAGATTTATAGCTTCTCCAAATACTTCTATTTAAGTGGGACATCTTACTGACCCTTATTCAATACGCTGTGAAGACAACTTCTCATACTGGAGAAGATTTTTGTCCCATTTGTATAGGCAGATCTGTTGTACAACATAGGGAACTGTTTTCACAGTATATTGATTAGTGGTGTTTAACTCTGTCTCTCTACTTTATCTTTACCTGTTCCCTGTTGCTGTGTCCCTCTATCTCAGTGTTTTCCAAACCTCTTCTCGTGATCCATGGCCACACCAGGTTTTGGGAATAACTAAAGCACTTGCATCCAGGTGAATGCACTTGTTTTTGTATATTAATAGAATGCTATGTGATTGTCTCAGAAAAACAAGAAAAAACACAAAAGCGCACCAAGATGAGAGATAGATATTGTATTAGCAACAAATAATAAAATTAGTAACTTACATATAAAATTTCTTTAATAATCCCCGATTCTGGTGTCTATCACAGGAGTAGGGCATCACATAGGAAGTATGAAGGGTAATCTCAGTTCTGAGAGATCAGACCCGCGCGCTGGGGCTGTCTCTGTTCACTCTCCTGTCCTCCACGTGTGGTAGCGTGGTGCGGAGTGTAGCGCGCATGCGCAGGAACCGGGGCCTTCAATAGGTGTCCTTAGGATGCCTGTCCGTTTTTGATAGCATAGAAACGATCGGAAATAAGCAGGAACGGTACACTTGAGTGTGTACTGGTGGTGGGTAGTAAAACCGCCAGCCACAACAGTCGACCCACCACCAGTACACACTCAAGTGTACCGTTCCTGCTTATTTCCGATCGTTTCTATGCTATCAAAAAGAGCCAGAGCGCGGACTGAACTTTTCATTCGTGATTGTCTCAGAACCCTGGAGTGGCCGCCGGTCATGAGGAGAGGTTTGGAAAATGCTGCTCTATCTGGTCATCACTCTCTCTGTCTCTATTTTCATCATTTTCACAAGCCTTGTGACTCTTAATCACTCTCTGTCCTTTCGCCTTTTATCCTCTACTCTCAATTTCAATCTTTTCTCATTTATTCCCCTTCTCTTCTACCTTTTCCCCACTCTCTGGCGTTATTGTTTTTTTCTCTAGAGATGTGTTTTATTTTGTTGTCAAAAGTGGATTCTGGGGAAAATGTACATTCGATGAAAAAAATAATACCGTCATGTAATCTAGCTGTTTTTTTTGCTACCTATTAAAGTATTGTGTCATTTACAATCTATTTAGCAAACATAATAATGATAATACAAATAATAATATGGGTTGTGTTTGTTTCCAAGAACAAACACCAGGATAAAGTAAAACAGATACAGGACAAAACTAGTTAGAAGAAGGTGACTATTTAGAGAGACCATTTAAATGATCAAGTATGGTATGTTGGAGACAGCGTGTATGAAGAATGCGGTTTCCAAATGCAAAAGGAAGAGGGCACTGCTTAGTAGGTGGAAAAGACCATTCAGAAAGACCATTCCAATCAAGTACGTTATTTTGGAAAGCAGACAGTTCATGAAGGATTTAGAAAGACTATTCAAATCAGTTATATTTTGTTGGAGAGTGCATGGATTGCATGAAGAACACTCTTTTCAAGTCCGACAGAACAAGGGTTAGAAGAGGCAGGAGACTGTCTTGAAAATGACCATTTAAATCAAGTATGTTATGTTGGAGATGAGACGGAGTGCATGCGCTTTTCAACTCAGGCAGGATAAGGTTGCAAGTGGAGGCGGAAACTATTTTGCAAGACCATTCCTATCTAGTATGTTGCAGACAAGTATGCCGAGTGTTCACATTGTGGTCTTGACCATTTGCTCTTTGATGCAGAATTTTCTTCTGCTTTGCCAGAAAGGACAATAATTAGATAATATATTAGATATATAGCAGGCCTAATAAAGTCATTGGAGGCCAGATGCAGAATTCCTAATGTCTATTGTCTTCATGTCCATCCTCACATACAAGTATGTTATGATGGAGATGGAGCCCATGAAGGATGCTATTTCCAAGCAGTCAGGACAAGGGAGCCAGTTAGATAGAGGAGGAGATTAGTAGAAAAAACAATCAAATCTAGTATGTTGGAGACAGAGCGCATAACGGATGTTGAGTGTTCACTTTGTGGCCTTGACTTGATTTGACTTGGGAAGCATGGCACTAGGGGCAGATAGGTCACTCAGTAGCAGCAGCAGCAGCAGCAGCAGCAGCAGCAGCAGCTTAGCTTGTAAGTCCCTATCTCCGGCTCTCACGAGCTGCTGTGGCAGTAATCACAAAACACTGTTATACAAAAGTACCCTCATGTATACAATCCTCACAGAGTAAAACAACTAAATGAAAGGAGTTTGTCCATTGGCCCTCCTTAACGCAAACCAGTTAGGACATACAAAACAATCCACGTACTGTAGATGTTACGTGTGTGGCAGGCAATGTCGTGCTGGCTTGTCTGGCCCCCCACAACATGACCACAGCCGTCACCACCCCCAGTGCAAGTCAGTGGCAGCTAACGCTGGATCAGGGTGTGATACCTCACATGGTTGCTTAGTGAATCCCAGCCAAATGTGTTGCTGTAGTATTAGAGCAAGCAACGCGTTGCATGCCACCCATAGATATGGGAAGGGCAACACTGTGAGCTGTAACAATGTCATGAAGATTGATATTAAAAAAGAAAAAAAAGAAGCATATCACTGGCAGATATTGTAATTGAGCAAATGAGAAGGCAGGCAGAATTTTTCCCTGTCGTTAACCAGTTTGGTAATGATCTACTTGTAATATTCTAGTGGGGTATGTACCTGTATGTATTTCTCAGGATGTGTTTGCTTTGCTAAGCACAACACCGTTCTGGGTTTTATTTATTCCTCAGTCACTGATACTGGAGGCTATTAATAGTAGTGACCTGCACTCAAGGGTTCTTACTTATTTGGACTTTCAACCTATTAGTGCTGGACCAATCCATGCAATTACGGTCATGCTCATGATCAGAATACTCATTAAACTCACAAAAATGGTTGTTACACACATTTTAACTTATTTGTCCTTTCATTCTTATGTTTAACATGCCACAGAAAAAGTATGCACATGCAGAAAAAGAAAATACACCCTCTTTGAATTCTATGGTTTTACATATCAGGACATAATAACAATCATCTGTTCCTTAGCAGGTCTAAAAATGAGGTAAATACAACCTCAGATGAACAACAACACATGACATATTACAACGTGTCATGATTTATTTAACAAAAATAAAGCCAAAATGGAGAAGCCATGTGTGAAAAACTAAGTACACCCTTACTGCTTCCATAGGAATTAAGATGCTAAGTAGCAGACAGGTGCTGCTAATCAAATGCCCTTGATTAATTGATCATCAGCAAGTGTGACCACCTCTATAAAAGCCGAAGTTTTAGCAGTTTGCTGGTCTGGAGCATTCAGGTGTGTGTTAACACAATGCCAAGGAGGAAAGACATCAGCAATAATCTTAGAGAAGCAATTGTTGCTGCCCATCAATCTGGGAAGGGTTATAAGGCCATTTCCAAACAATTTAAAGTCCATCATTCTACCGTGAGAAAGATTATTCAAAAGTCGAAAACATTCAAGACAGTTGCCAATCTTCCCAGGTGTGGACGTTCCAGCAAATTCACCCCAAGGTCAGACTGTGCAATACTCAGAGAAATTGCAAAATACCCAAGAGTTACAACTCAGACTCTACAGGCCTCAGTTAGCATGTTAAAGCTCATGACAGTGCAATTAGAAAAAGACTGAACAAGTATGGTTTGTTTGGAAGGGTTGCCAGGAGAAAGCCTCTTCTCTCAAAAAAGAATATGGCAGCATGGCTTAGGTTAGCAAAGTTGCATCTGAACAAACCACAAGACTTCTGGAACAATGACCTTTGCAAAGACAAGACCAAAGTGGAGATGTTTGGCCATAATGCCCAGTGCCACGTTTGGCGAAAACAAAAACACAGCATATCAGCACAAACACCTCATACCAACTGTCAAGCACGGTGGTGGAGGGATGATGATTTGGGTTTGTTTTTTGCAGCCACAGGACCTGGGAACCTTGCAGCCATTGAGTCGACCATGAACTCCTCTGTATACAAAAGTATTCTAGAGTCAAATGTGAGGCCATCTGTCCAACAGCTAAAGCTTGGACGAAATTGGGTCATGCAACAGGACAATGATCCCAAGCACACCAGCAAATCTACAACAGAATGGCTGAAAAATAAAAGAATCAAGGTGTTGCAATGGCCCAGTCAAAGTCTCGATTGAAATGCTGTGGCTGGACCTTAAGAGAGCTGTGCATAAATAAATGCCCACAAACCTCAATGAACTGAAGCAACGTTGTAAAGAAGAGTGAGCCAAAATTCCTCCACAACGATTTGAGAGACTGATAAATTTATACAGAAAACGATTACTTCAAGTTATTGCTGCTAAAGGTGGTTCTACAAGCTATTGAATCATAAGGTGTACTTAGTTTTTCACACATGGCTTCTCCATTTTGGCTTTATTTTTGTTAAATAAATCATGACACGGTGTAATATGTCATGTGTTGTTGTTCATCTAAGGTTGAATTTACCTAATTTTAAGACCTGCTAAGGAATAGATGATTGTTATTATGTCCTGATATGTAAAACCATAGAATTCAAAGAGGGTGTACTTTCTTTTTCACACAACTGTATATATGACAAGCATCATTTTTTATGCGATTAAATTACTGTATATAAGATAAGCTCACACATCATACAGAAGATTACATACAGTATCCAACTGTCAACATTTCCATGTTATTTATATAATGAACATACAAACTACGATTTCAAATTAACAATGTGTTTTGGAAAGGTTACAGTACAGCCTCATGCTCATTATATAAATATGAAATGGGGCTGCTCCATTGCGATGCCAGCAGGAGGTTATACAGAGAGGAATATCACAGCTGATCCAAGTTCAGTATACTTCATATTCCCTCACCGTCTGTGCTGATTTTTTTGAACTGTGCTACATTGCAATGGACATACTTTTTCATTGAGTACCCTAATAGCTTCTCATTAGGAGTGTGATTGGACTGAAACCATTACTGGGGTTTTTGTATCTTTGTGTATATAGGGAATGGGAAGTACCACTGGTCAATTTAACCTTTGGGAATGGGCCTGAGGAAAGGGTTATTACCCCAAAACGTTGCCCCCCTATTTTTCCTGTCTCCACCCCCTCCACCTCCCCTATGTGTTTTTTCCTTGTTTTTCTCTCCCTGTTCCTGCGTTTCCCCCCCCCACTATTCACTGAGGGCTCTTGTATTACTGAGTGCTGCCTTTGTGTATAGCATCTTCCAAGTTCTGTACTGTGACAGGGTGAATGAACGTCACCAGCCATATGCCTGGAAAACCTATGTTTAGGCTTGCAGTGCAGCAGTGACGAGGTTAAGTTGAGAAGGGCTGCTTAATTAGTCTGTCCCCAGCTGCATAATCAAGGTGTTAAAACCCCAGGCTGTACACACATGCAGGAGAGCTGGTGAGGAGACAGGACTGAAAATGCTGAAGAGATTACTGCTGTAAGGTCTGTGTTGCAAAGTACATGTGTGATGAACTGTCTGTCTCCTGCATACAAAAGAGAAGCTGCCTTATTTTTGTTTTGTCTGCTAAAGAGAAGCTATTTTGTTCTGTCTGCTAAAAATAAGCTATTTTGTTTTGTCTGCTGAAGAAGAAGCTATTTTCTTTTGTTTGCTTATGAGAAGCTATTTGTTTTTGGTGTGCTGTATGTTTTAAACATGAAAATCAAATGACTGTTTCCACCATGTCCTGTTAGTTATGCTTCATACAAACACAATTAGCCCATTTGCTTCAGTTTAATTTATTTTAAGGGAAGAAACCATGGGATCTGGCATATGCCCTAACAATGCCATCTGCAAGATGTTAAGGGTTATCAGGCACATCGTTTAGCTGCATTTGTTTCACGTACCTCATGTCATTAGAGAGTATATGGGAAAGTAATCAAGATACAGATGCAATATACTGTATGTTAAGTAATAGCAGAATTAGACTGCAGCCCACACTGCCTGTGGTTTCCTGTGCAGGCTTTATCCATTTCCATGCTATCGCTAATTTCAGATCTTGCTGCAAATGTATGTATGTATGTCTTAATTTATATAGCGCCATTAAACAACATAGTGCTTCACAGAAGTAATACACATGACAATCATATAAATAACCAATAATACAAATAACAGATCGTGGGAATAAGTGCTTCAGATATAAAAGTAATATTTCGGAAGAGGAGTCCCTGCTCCGAGGAGCTTACAATCTAATTGATAGGTAGGAAGAACGTACAGAGACAGTAGGAGTGCATTCTGATAAGTGCGTCTGCAGAGTGCCAAGCTTTATGTATCATGTGTATAGAATTATCCAAGGTGCTACTCATATGCTTTGTAAGCAAGTGGATAGAGAGAGTGGTATTCAGGGGAAGGGCATTCCAGAGGGGTGGGGCAGTCAGTGAGAAAGGCTTAAGGCGGGAGAGGGCTTGAGCAAAACGCAAGAGTCGGGATGTTGGATAGCGAGAAATTAGGGCTGAGATGTAAGGCCTCGGCCAGGGTGGCGCTGAGCGGATGGGCTCACGCCGGCCGCAATTGCAGCAATGTGTGTGGCCAGCGTGAGCAAGCGCCTGAGCATGCACGGCGCTTAGCTGCTTACCAAGCAAGCAAATTTGAATTTGCTGCTTGCTTGCGCCACCACGCATGAGCGCCTGACAGTTAATTTCTGTGAACACATGTTCAATTACATGTCACCATTGCTCAATTTTGATACTAAGATACATTTACTTTTAACTCTGTAAAATTACCGTTTGTTTTTATTTGAACAATTGTGCTGTTTATACCAGCAAATATTAATGGGCCAACATTATATTTCTTCCTAGATATAGTGGTACACATGCTTTTAATGCATTGAACCTCACAATACTCTTATTTCTATGTATTACTAGCTGAGAGACCCGGCGTTGCCCGGGAGTTAAATTTCCCGCTAGGAAAAGGGGAGGGGGAGAGGGGGGGGAAAAGGGGGTGGAGGGGAGAGGGGGGGAAAAGGGGGGAGGGGAAAGGGGGGGGAGGGGAGAGGGGGAGGGACAGTGGACAGGAGGAGGGTAGGGGGTGAGGGACAGTGGACAGGAGGAGGGGAGGGGGTGAGGGACAGTGGACAGGAGGAGGGGAGGGGGGAGGGACAGTGGACAGGAGGAGGGGAGGGGGGGAGGGACAGTGGACAGGAGGAGGGGAGGGGGGGAGGGACAGTGGACAGGAGGGGAGGGGGGAGGGACAGTGGACAGGAGGAGGGGAGGGGGGAGGGACAGTGGACAGGAGGAGGGGGGGACAGTGGACAGGAGGAGGGGGGGGACAGTGGATGGGAGGGGGGGACAGTGGACGGGAGGGGGGGGACAGTGGACAGGAGGGGGGGGACAGTGGACGGGAGGGGGGGGGACAGTGGACGGGAGGGGGGACAGTGGACAGGAGGGGGGGGGACAGTGGACAGGAGGGGGGGGGGACAGTGGACAGGAGGGGGGGGGACAGTGGACGGGAGGGGGGGGACAGTGGACGGGAGGGGGGGCACACACACTCACACACAGTGTCACACACACACACACACACAGTGTCACACACACACACACACACAGTGTAACACACACACTCACACACAGTGTCACACACACACACAGTGTCACACACACACACACACACACACACAGTGTCACACACACACACACACACACAGTGTCACACACACACACACACACACACACAGTGTAACACACACACACACACACACACACACACACACACACACACACACACACACACACACACACACACACACACACACACACACACACACACACACACACACACAGTGAGACACACACACACACGTCACCTCTCCTTCCGGCCGCCGCCATCTTAGTTAGTCCGCGAGGGAGTCCTTTCGGGCGCCGCCATCTTAGGTGCCGCGTGGCAGGTGCAGGCTGCCTGCCCACTGCCTGTCGGAGCACCGGGGGGGAGGTGAGCGGAGCACCGGGGGGGAGCTGAGCGGAGCACCGGGGGGGAGGTGAGCGGAGCACCGGGGGGGAGGTGAGCGGAGCACCGGGGGGAGCTGAGCGGAGCACCGGGGGGGAGCTGAGTGGAGCACCGGGGGGGAGCTGAGCGGAGCACCGGGGGGGAGGTGAGCGGAGCACCGGGGGGGAGCTGAGCGGAGCACCGGGGGGGAGGTGAGCGGAGCACCGGGGGGAGCTGAGCGGAGCACTGGGGGGGAGCTGAGCGGAGCACCGGGGGGGAGCTGAGCGGAGCACCGGGGGGGAGCTGAGCGGAGCACCGGGGGGGAGCTGAGCGGAGCACCGGAGGGGAGCTGAGCGGAGCACCGGGGGGGAGCTGAGCGGAGCACCGGGGGGGAGGTGAGCGGAGCACCGGGGGGGAGCTGAGCGGAGCTGAGCGGAGCACCGGGGGGAGACACGGGGAGAGGAGGAGGTGCGCGCGGGTCACAATGACTTGGATTTCAGGCTGATGTTCGGGGAGGAAGAGGCGGAGCCTCCGGGACCGGCGGGTAAGAGACCGGGAGATGTGCTGCTAACACTGTGGCCCCACAACACCCCCCCTACCGTGTGTGTCTGTGTGTCTGTGTGTCTGTGTGTGTCCTTTGGCCCGTCACTCCGCCTCAGGCCAATGAGAGGTGTGCGGGGGCGGGCGGGCCAAGGGACCAATGAGATTTCCCCTAGGGACAGAGGCCATGCAGACAGGCATACAGTGCTTTCACAAATATAGTATAAGATAGGTAGATATATCAATAAAGAACGAGTATGTTAGTCCATCAAAGAAAAATACTCTAACATAGATATGTTTATTTCAGTCTATCTGAGCCCAGACGATTAGTTCAGTTGTCAGCCTTTAATAACAATGGGATCTATTTAATAAAGTCTCCCAGTTTCAAAACATGAACAAAACGGTGCAAAAAACACAACATTTGTTAAGAAAAATGAATCCCATTGAAAGCAATGAGACTTTTTCATTTGACAAATCTGGGGCAATTCTTTTGCACTGGATTCTCCCCAGTGTTGCAGCTAGGAGACATTAAAAAAAAAACTTCCCCAATGACTACTCTGACAGAATATAGTTGTGTATCGCTGCTGAGCCTTTTAAAAGACTATTACAGTGCATTACAGGGTCCTCTGTAACGTGCTGTACTGTATTCAGGGCCGGATTAAGGCTTTGGGGAGCTCCGGGCACTTAAGATAGGAGGGACCCAGCAAATAAAAACTATTAAATAAATCTAGTTTCCACCCGAGCCCTCCTCTCTTTCTCTTACACTCCCCACTCTCACACATCTCCTTGCTCTCACCCCCTCTATTTTGTTCCCCCTTTTCACACTACGCTCATTATTTCACACTCCCCTCTCATCCTTTAACTCCCACTATGTTTCTCTCCCCCCTCTGTCTCTCACACCCCTTTTCACTCTTCCTCCCTCTTCTCTCTTCCTCCCTTTCCCCTCTCTCACTCTTCCTCCCTCTTTTCACTCCACCTCTCTCCCGCTCCCTCTTACACACCCCACTATCTCACTCAATCACACCTCTCTCAATCTTTCCCCCACCTCCTCACTCTCATTCACGCCCCCTCACTCTATCCACCCCTCTCACTCAGACCTCTTCCTATGTCACTCAATCCCCCCTCTTCACACTCAATTACTCCCTCACATTGACTCAATACCCCCTCCACAATCAATGCCTCCTCACACTCAATCCACCCCCCCCTCTTCTGAGCATGTTACCTTGGGGAGGGGTGGTGAAGAGGGCTACTCTGGTGCAGAGCTGGCCCGAGTTCTGGCGCCGCCAACAAGAACCTCCGGCAGAGTGGGGGCCCAGCCATGCCAAGGCCTTTTCTTGCTGCCAGGATGGCATGAGTTCCCCCTGACACCATGAATAGGAGTTCCCATGGATCGTGCCCACTGTGCCCCCACCTTAATCTGCCCGACTGTATTTCACTAAAATAGTATATTAACAGAAAGATAAAATATAGAGACCTAACTAACACTCTGTGAAGCCGCTTCCCAGTCATGTGACTGGTCTGGGGCCACATGAATGGTCTCTTGTCTAGCACTGGGAAGCAGGTTCACAGAATATTGAATAAGGGCCCTAGGCTGGGATTCACTAAGCTCCGATAAGGGCTATCAGGGTTAAGTATCTCTGGAAGCAGGGGGTCCTCGGAGCTGAAATTATCACAGTTAAGATCCGGGAGACTATACAATGATATCATTGTTCATATTGGATGTACCATTGCGGCTTGTTGTCTTTTGTTGCCGACATTGGATCACAATACCAGTAGCACTCCTTTTGACACAAATATATACATGGTCATTGACAGGTGCATAACAAGACCTGCCGTTTAAAAGTGGGATGAGTGAACTTAAAACCAGGGAGGAGGGGGCACAAACCTCCAAACAATTGTTTACCAATTGAAATTTACAAACGCACAACCCCTGTAAGCTCAGAACCCAAACCCACCAGTCTATTGAGACAGCTCTCCCTCCATTAGAGAGGTGGAGAGAGCGTTTGCAGGCAGTGTCAGGAACGGGATACCTTGGCTAAAGAATTTGACTAAATGACCCTTACTTATGAGAAGACAGAGAAATATGTAACTGCAGTATATCATTTGTCATATTGAATGTAGCATTGGGGCTTTATGTCTTCTGATGTAAGCTATGGGGACCACCTGCTTCAATCCTACAACTAAGAGAAGACATTTTAAAAGATGTGGGGCCCGCTGTTTTGCTGCTTTAACTCTCTCTCACTCTCTCTCTGATGGCGTTAAGATTATGTTAATGCAGACAGGCGAGAATCGCAAGGAAAATAAACGACCAGTAATGATTTTGATAACGTCCTGTTAATAGCACGGAGTTAACTGGTCTTTGTGGATCTGGGCCTAAGACCATATTTTCCCTCACTGTATAATGTATTGTAGTTAACATCCACAACACAATTGTGTGTTATCATAAGCACTTGAGCTCTGGCACATCAAGCGAACACTTCCTTTAGCAGGTCAAACACTGCCGTGTGTGTGAATCTGTAGCTAAGCAGCGTCAGTTATTTACTTTCAGAGCAAGGTTAATCAAGCTGTAAAAACATATATCTAATTACCAACGAGGTTTCTTCTCAAAACATGCGTCACACAACTCATTTATTAACCTTTTCACTTCACACTGATTAAATGATAAACAAGAACAATGAAATGTGCTGACAAGAAAGTCCAAGGTACTTCCCAGAAATAGCTCTGCATTGACTATGGTTATTAAATGACTGAACAAAACACTAAAATAGTCTAATGACATGACAGCCCTGTTCTTGTGATTTCTTGCCACTATTTCAAGGTGATGGTTCAAAAGGATGGAAAAAAAAATATATGCAGATATCATGCACGTGATCCTGGCAATGACGACAATGCTGGGCACTTGGTATCAGATGTACAGCCAGATGGAGTTAGCTGCTGTGAGAGGGACAAGTTTGAGGAGCCGTGGACGGCAGATTGGCCGCATGTGTGAAACTAGGGACATGACAGGATGAGAGGCCTATGGCAGGGGCCTGCATAGCATAGCTGTACAACTGAGCGAGAGCATGGAAAGCACCAGTATGGGCAAACATTTTCGCAGAAATTCAAATGTAAAAATTTCCTTTCATCCACATCATTTTGTGATCAATTAAAAAAGGGCAGATACGTGTTTTCTGTTATCACTGGAAATCTGCAAACTAATTCCAGACCTTGGAATATGGGTTTGAAGAGAAAGGGGGGAAGAGAGAAAGATTTGGGGGAAGAAACAGGGAGAAAGAAAGGGGGGGGGGAGAGAGAGGCAGACTACAGTTGCATCTTAAATCTCAATTGTTATTGTTGCCAGGGTTGCAATCACTCCAGGTTTCACTCGGAGACTACGAGTTTTGGCCACATATCTCTGGGCTACGGGTTTAACTAGTAAACCTCCGTGTGGTGGCATCCCTGGGCGGGCTGCGGCAATGTCCTCCCTGCATCTCCCCTTGTAGCTACTGACAATATAGCTGCGCGGCATAAAATGGCGCCGCGATGCCATGCCAACGGGAACGCCACGTGATGTCTCGTTGTCATGGCAACGGGGCGGTACGAGACGCTACGTGTCATGCGGGGCGACATCATGGCAACTTGACGCCACATGATGCTATGACATCACGTAGCGTCCTGTTGTCATGGTAATGCAGCATTATTTGATGCCGTGCAGCCATATACAGCAGAAGAGAGTTGCAGGGGGAAGACGCCGGTAGGATGTAGAGGTAAGTGCTATATTTAAAAAAAAAAAAAAATCTCCAGGATGGCCTATAGTCGAAGGTCGCAACCCTGATTGTCACCTACTGATGCAGCCACGAGTATCCGAACACTTGCCTGGGAAAATCTGGGGCAATACCCCAGTAATGCTGCAACATTTCTGTGACATTTCTGCAGACAGACTAATGGCCCATCGGATTAACACAGCGGGGGTGCCTGGCAGTCCTATTCAAACTGAATGGGACTGCCAGGGACCCCCTCTATGTTAATCCGATGGGCCATTAGTCTGTCTGCAGAAATGTCACAGAAATGTTGCAGCATTACTGGGAGATTGCCCCAGATTTTCCCAGGCGAGTGTTCGGATACTCGTGGCTGCATCTGTAAGTGATTTTTGTAAGCTGTAAACACCTGCTGTACTGAAGATAAATCACCTCAATGCTGATGTGGAAACAAACCACTAAACAGCAAATTTTTGGGCCTATGCACTAAGCGACGATAAGCCACTTAGAGGCCTTTTCGCCCAAAAGGCCTACTGGTATTCAGTAAGCCCTGATAAGTCGCCGATAAAAGCTCTTTTCTGCATTTTTTTTCCTGAGGGAAAAAAAAAAATCGCCAAACGAGCAGTGAGAAGCCCCTTATTGGCAGGTTTTCAAACTCATGCAATTCTGTAGCCCAATTAGCTTATCGGGGCTAATGAAGGCTTTAGAATAGAGATTTCCTCTGAAAATCCTACTGCCAGGAAAATTTGGCAAGAATGTGGTGAGAAGCTGCCAATAAGCGGCGAGAGAGTACTTACAAAAAAAAATGCGTTTAACTGCATCGGATTGAAGCCGGGAGTCTCCTGAGCTGATACCCATTAATATCAGCACTGGAGCCCCCCGGCATGAATCCCATGCAATAAAAATGCATTTACAGGCAACTTCATTACCTTAGCGGCTAACAGCTAAGGCAATGAAGGGGTTAAGGAACCACAGCAGCTTTACTGGGGGCAGAGCGGGTGTGTGAAGCGGGTACTTGGCCCTTGGCGGGTACTCACACCCTCTGCCCACAATAAACATTACAATATGTACCACTATGCCAATCAATGGGTACAGGGTGGGTGCAGTTGTCACGGGGTGGGTGATTAGGCCTCCCTGGTGGGTAGCGGGGGAGGGCGGGTTAACCCCTTAATTACTATAGTGGTTATTAACCGCTAACGGGATTAAGGGGTTAGGGGCCATTAGATTGTATTTTTTCTTGTATTCTTTCTGGCATCCGAGGACAAGGACTTGCAGTATGCTGACGAGGACACCGTTCATGATGGCAGGGGTAAGTCGAAAGGTTTATTTACTTTATTTATGCTGGCTAATGTTTTATTTACTAATGGGCAAAGGATCTATTATCCATATCTGGATAATAGTAAGTTTGCCCATTACTGTACTGTATGTGTTGAGGTGGGGGGGGGGAGGTGTATTTATTGCAATGTATTCACCATTTTTCCCCCAAAAGAATTGATACCGCAGGCCAGTGGGGACCCGTGGGGACCACCCAAGGACCCCCAGACACCTGCGGGGACCACCCGAGGACCCCCAGACACCCGTGGGGACCACCTGGAGGTCAACGGACACTCGCAGGGACCACATTGGGACCCCCGCCGGCCTCTGGCATCACTTCTGGCAGAAAAAAATACAAATGTTTTTATGTAGGGGCACAGGGGGTGGGTGGTGTATTGGTGCTTAATACATATTGTAATGTTTATTGGAGGCAGAGGGGGTGAGTAAAGGGCCAAGTACCCGCTTCACTCACCCCCTCCTCCCCCAATAAACCTGCTATTGTGCCTTAACGGCTATTCGCTTAGGTAATGAAGCTGCTTTAATGTAATCTTTATTAATAGTGTGCGGGAGCAGGGGTCTCCTGAGCTAAACCACTTATGCCCAGTATCGCCGCCATTATTAAATCATCCGCGTCACGTGACCGTGGGATTTAAATACTAGAGGAGATACCAGCACCCCATACCAGGGCCTGTAACTCGGGAAGCAGGGGGTCCCAAAGGCTGAAATCAATGCGGTTCATCTCAGGAGACCCCCTGCTCCCGCACACTATTAATAAAAATTACATCAAAGCAGCTTTATTACCATAGCACAGCGGTGCGCAAACTGGGGGGCACGTCCCCCAGGGGGGGTTCAAAATTATTCAGGGGGCGCGGGCGGTTGCAGGGGTCCTGTGCTCTTACCCCAAGGCATTTAAATGAATGCCAGGGGATCGCGTGAGGCCTCTGCAACTAACTGACCTTGGCAACACAGCATGAAATGATGCCACGGGGTCATGTTTATTTATTTATTTATAAAATGTTTTACCAGAAATAATACATTGAGAGTTACCTCTCGTTTTCAAGTATGTCCTGGGCAGAGTTAAGACAAATAATACATGGTTATAAATACAGTTACATAAATGAACAAGGTATACATTATATACAAGACATTGCATGTACAGTTAGAGATAATATATATTATGAGCGTATGAAACAGTTACAGACCAGATTAAAGTGTGAGACAGCCTTAGATTTGAAAGAACTTAAACTGGTGGTGGATGTGAGGGTCTCTGGTAAGTTGTTCCAGTTTTGGGGTGCACGGTAAGAGAAGGAGGAGCGGCCGGATACTTTGTTGAGCCTTGGGACCATGAACAGTCTTTTGGAGTCTGATCTCAGTTGATAAGTGCTGCATGTGGTAGGGGTGAGGAGCTTGTTCAGGTAGCTGGGTAGCTTGCCCATAAAGAATTTGAAGGCAAGACAGGAAAAGTGAACTTTGCGCCTAGACTCTAGTGATGACCAATCTAGTTCTTTGAGCATTTCGCAGTGATGTGTGTTGTAGTTGCATTGGAGAACAAAATGACAAATTGAATTGTAGAGGGTGTCAAGTTTGCTAAGGTGGGTTTGAGGTGCCGAGCCATATACTATGTCTCCATAGTCAATAATTGGCATTAGCATCTGCTGTGCGATACGCTTTCTGACCAGGAGACTTAGGGAGGATTTGTTCCTGTAAAGTACCCCTAGTTTGGCATAGGTCTTGGTTGTCAGGGTATCAATGATCATTCCGAATGTTAAGTGGGAGTCAAACCATATGCCCAGGTATTTAAAACTAGTAACAGGAATTAGGGTGGTGTTAGCGTTGGTTCTGATCTGGAGCTCAGTCACTGGAAGCTTTAAAAATTTAGTCTTGGTCCCAAATACCATTGTTACAGTCTTGTCAGTGTTTAAAAACAGTTTGTTTTGGGAAATCCAGTTTTCGAGTCTCAAAAAGTCAGACTGAAGTATGTGTTGAAGGTCAGAGAGGCTATGGCTGTGTGCATATAGGATTGTGTCATCTGCATACATGTGTATTGAAGCACCCTTACAAGCTGTGGGAAGATCATTAATGAACACCGAGAAGAGTAGGGGCCCCAGAACAGAGCCTTGCGGGACACCACAGGTGATATGTTAGTGTGACATCACGGTGGCATGGCAACAGCATAGCGTGACCCCACAGCATCATTTGGCGCCGGGAGCTGGAGAGGAGATAAGAGACGGGAGGCACGTGCAGGGAGGGAAGCAGGAGGGGGGGCGCGAGCAGGAAAGCTTGCGCAGCGCTGCCATAGTAGATAGTCGTAACAAATGTATTACATTTTTGATTTGGGTTTTAATACTAGTGTATTGTAACAAATGGTCTCCGAACCAGAGCCTCGTTGATTTGAGGTCCGGGACCCCCTGCCTCCCGAGATACAGGCCCTGTTATGGGGTGCCGGTATCTCCTATGCATTTAAATGTCCCGCGTCACGTGACCGTGGGAATAAAATGCACAGGAGATACCGGCACCTCATAACGGGGCCTGTATCTCGGAAAGCAGGGGGTCCCCGGACCTCATATCAACGAAGTCCTGCTCCGGAGACCCCTGCTACAATACACGAGTATCACATTTTATATTAAAAAATGTTGATCTCTGGCAAGATTTGCGCAGGGAGAGGCGGCTCTCACTCTGCAGCAGAAAGAAGTCGCCGGGTGAGCCCTTTTCAGATTATCACGTCGCCGGCTACTCGCCAGTTTTGCAAATGTTGCTATAACAGGCATTCAGGGCTTTCTGCACACCGTGATAGCAACGCTGTCAAAACTGGCAATTTAAACAGGCCGGCGATTTTTTTTTGCCGGCGCTTAGTGCATAGGCCCTTATATGTTATACTAAGATTTAGTAATAGAAAGTCAATTAATAATTTCTTTAAATTCTTTTTGTCGTAATGTACTGAAAAACCTGATGAAAAGATAAACGTGATTTGTTCTTTAAAATGTACTTTACAGGTTTCTAAAGAACGATTTGTAGAAAATGGCTCTATGTACGTGCTGAGTAATGGTCCAACCAATATTTGTATCTCTTCTGTAGAAGGAGTTTGCAAAAAAGGTAAACATGTTTGGTCACTGAATATTAGCCACTCATAGATATCCTAATTGATTTTTGAAGTTGAGGGAAAAATACATTATTATTGAGAAAAAAAAGTAAACTAACAAAGTATTATAAAATGCAAGCTGGTAGTGAAGACAAAGACGATTATATTTAGCATTTTATGTAATTTTCCAATAGTATGCAAAGAATGGGGTGATGTATTGGTCTACAGTACATTTTAATTTTCTTGTGATTTCATAGTAAGCACAAGCTTGAATTTGATAAATTAGCTAAAATATACAAAAATCTAAACTAATAAGTAAACCTATCGGTGGGCCAGACAGAGACCTTGGTGAAATCAGGGGTAGATCCTCAGAGCTCCACTAATTTTCACCTCATAATGTAACATTCTAGAAATAGGGAACGGACGTTATTTTTCTTCTAATTAACGGGGATCCTCGAAGCTAATGAGATGCAAAAATAAAGTCTGTTTTTCAAAGTAGTAGCGCTATTAACTGTGATTTTCATGTCTCATACACTGCACATGCGCATTGGTCAAACTTTAAGGTTCATTATGAAGGCAGCGCTGTTAACTGAGATTTTCATGTGTGTTACCCACAGCTAATGCAAATGTTGTTATAATATTGAGAAATCTATCATTTTTACACTTATTAACTTTTTCACTTAATGATATGGTATATAATGTAATATTGACTTTATAAAGTATGGGTGTACAATAATGTATCTCCATACATACCTCAACACTATAAATTAATATATAATTTGTACTAATGTAGAATTCAAATAAATGAAAGACATCCTTCATTAATTTTAATTGAACCTTAATAAAAATGAAAGATTAATTTATATCGTTGAGGGATGTATGGATACACATTATTGTATGCCCATAATTAGATTATATACCATATTAATTCACACAAACATCACTTTAATCACTAAAAATATATATAATTTATGATGTGTTTCAGGCATTTATTTCACCCATAATATATATCTTTATATGACCCGTGTAACTTTTTGGAATGAAAGGGTTAAGTCCCACACGCATTACATTGCTTTTAGGCTATTCTAAGAAAGAACGCAATGATAATCAGGTTCTGGGTGTGAGTAAGGGCAGCTTTGGGAAGGTGCTAAATATCGTGGCCTTAATACCATGTTTTAACATTAACGAAGGTCTGAGGATCTCTTTTGTTAAGAAAACTGCTCATTACCATATGATTTGCAAATGAGTAAGCCCAACGTCCGTTATTTTTAAGGAAAATGACAGGGCATCGTTGTTCTAAGCATTTTTGGGGATATGAGTTACGGATATGGGTACGTTAAATTGACATTAACGGAACGTTAAAAAATTAGCGATCTTCTGAAGATCAACCCCTATGTTTCCATATACTGTTCGCAACTAGACGTGAAATGACTAGAGCATGGAAGACAGGCCCCCTATTTAGCACAAGTCAAGAATGCAGTCTGAGAGGCAATGACAATAGAAAGATTGATTAGTCTATGGCAGTGATTACCAACCTTTTTTTGTTTGGAGGAACCCTTGAAGTATTTTGAAAAATCTCAGGGAACCCCTATCTGGCTGACACATATTAGACCGCGCTTATAGTGCTGGCGACGTTGCGTCAAAACAAATGTATTGACGCAGTCGCGTGCCCTTATAGTAGGAGCGACAGGACGGCGCGACGGCTGGGTCGCAATCACTGGAAGTCACTTCCATTTGATTTTTACAGCGACCGCAGCATGACGTCAGCGTCGCCAGCACTATAAGCGGGGGGGGGGGGGGGGAGAGAGGCGGGGAGGGAGAGCCGGGGAGAGTGAGAGCCGGGTGCTGGGGAGAGCCGGGGGAGGGAAAGCCGGGGAGAGCCGGCGGGAGGGGGAGAGCCAGGAAAGCTGCTGTGGGCGGCTAGGCGTAACCCCTGGGACTGCTCCACAGAGCCCCAGGGTTCCACGGAGCCCTGGTTGAGAATCACGGGTCTACTGTGTGAACAAATTAACTGTGTAACTTGGTTTGGAGTCCTTGGTTTCAATTTGACAGCGGATTGCGCAATGTAATCAGGCCTTAAACACAGTAACACCCCCAGAACCCTGTCTCTGGTCACTTTTATGTATCTTGTGCCAGACTAATTCCCTGGTCACATTTATGTATGTTCTAGACTCATTCTGTTCACTTGTATGTATAGTGTTCTAGACTCAGTCTCCTGTCACTATGCAGAGGCTACAAACCTCTCTGTACCCTACCCCCAGTTTTCCCTATTAACTCCTATTTATTTCTGTATACCCTTTGGTTTTCTAACTTTCCTTCCCTAAAAGGTCCCCTTATTTTTCCGATTTTTTTGTAATCAAAAAGAAATTTCAATAAATGCAGTTAAAAAAAAATATATAACCTAATGAATCTGACTATGTGGGAAACTTTAACAGATGCTGCCCAAATCTATCCCTCCCCCCAGTAATCTCCTCTTCCCTGCCACAGGGATGTCATGGTCAGTGTGTACCAAATTAATCTCATCAATCTGCATAAGCAAGGTCCTGTTATCTCTCTTTCCATTACATTGCAGTACCGTAGTATCCTGCATGACAGGCACATGGCTGACACCATAACTTCACTCATCCCTCTGCTTGGATTCTTATACTCAAGTTCTCAAAAAGGTCCTTATTCAATCTAGTCCCAAGTGTCTGACTGCGCTGTGACCGTCCGAAAAACTGCTATTCAAATGACATGCAAATGTACACTCACAGCTGTTTGTGAGCTAGGTTTAGTGGCTGTTCACTTCGTTACCCCAGGCTGTGCTGGACAATCTGTGTAATGCGTTAGGAACAAACTTATAGCGGTCCATGTTGAAAAGGACTATAAGCAAAAAGTGACGCACTGCGAGTGCTCATTCGCATGTCATTTCCCAGAATCCCTAGCTGCAGTGGAAGCACTGTACGCTAAGAGATAATAGGGAGAGGCAGGGTTGCAGACCTGCCTGAGACGTGCGAATGTGCTCACATGGGGTATTTTTAAAACACTGAAAGCAAGGTATGGTAATGTTTAATATCTGACTGTGTAATAGAACCACGTATCTCTAAAATGTACTTTCTCATTCATTTATTTCTCATTGACTAACTGAAACTACGTTTGTAATGTTCCCATTGAAGGCCATTGCCGTTACGTTTCTTAATGTCTTCTAGAAATGATTCACTGACCATGAAAGCTGTTCTTTTAAATGAGTAACCTTAATTTCCCAACGATCGCATAAATGCCATCAGCTATAGCAATTATTCTAGGATGTTTGTATTGTTACATAGAAAACATTGTTCTGATCTTGTTCACCATTCTAAATAGCTGATGTTCTGCTCCGAGAACATGGCAGTCATTTCGTCATTATTCAGCAGATGGCTTCCCTGGGAACAACCTAGTGAAAGATTATAGCACTGGTGTCATTTACCAACTACCATCTCATTGCCCGTGCCATCCTGATCCTTCAAATTATATTTTCCAAGATTATTAAAGATGGTGAATTTTCTTCATGTTGATTTTTTTAGCTCGGCTCTCATTGTTTCCATATAGCAGTCACTGGATTCTACTTTGCTGGGCCAACTGGTTGAGTATCCTATGATGTAGCCACCGCGTAATGGCTTCTGGCTCTCCAGGGGCCCCCATAATGAAGTGACTACATCATGGGACTTTTCAGCTCGTTTTCAATGTAGCAGGTATCGGCATAGAAGAGGTGGACTCATTTCCTGTTATATAGTAGATGAGGTTGAAAAAAGACATACGTCCATCACATTCAACTTATGCTAAATTTAGACGACAGATATTATCCTATATTTGTATTTAGAGTATATTGTTCACATCATCAGTGATGCAGCGATCATGTGACCACTCTGAGGTGCGGTCACGTGATCAGTATGTGCCGGAGGGGCAGTGGCTCTCTGGTGCGTTGTTCTCTCTGTCACCGAGGGGTTAACACTGTGTACTCTGGTGTAAGTAATACAAATAGCATATTTCTTGATATTTACCATTTTGACCCCTTAGTCAATAAAGTGAGAGGCTGCATAACAAAAGCTTGCCATGCATTACAGTTACTGCGTTGTTGCCCTGCATCTCACCATATTGAATAAAGGTGCATGTTTCTCAGTGTATGACTCATGTGGAAAGCTTCAGACCATATCTGAAAAGAGGAAACACATTCAAGACAGTAGAGCAGGCAATGCAAAGAAGAATTATTTCACTCCATAAAAAAAACCCTTTACCTGTGGCTCTTTATTGTGTTTGCTGGGATCTTTCTCGTAGCTTTCTGCGTAGATCCGTAAAGTAGTTCCAATAGTGCCCGAAGCACTGAGTCGAAAAATTAGCCTGGATGCATCGGCAAATATAATTCGGAGGCCCTAGAAAACCACAAAGCAGCATTTATCGCATCTGAATTGCATACGGATCGTGGGCACTTTCATGTTAAGGAACAAAGGGGATAGTGAACAATTCAAGTGGAACTGAGTACGTTTCCCACTGGTGCACTGGTACTGGTACAAAATGATGTCGAGAGAGGTATTTGATAATGATGGTATTACTCCTTTTGTTAGGAGGTATGAACCATCAGTGACCTTGCAGAACTCAGGTCAAAAGTGAGTGCTAGCTTTTGTGACCATGGTATACATAGCGGTGTATTAAACAAAAGACCTTTCGAACGTGCGTTTTTATATTTACCAAGCATCATGTGAACATGGCAAATAAATGGAGCCCAACAGACATTTTGTGAAATTACCACTCTACCGATGAGAGTATTCGGATCTTGTCCCATTTATACTGTACACTGTAGACAGGGGAGGGGGGCAATCTTTTTTTTTTTTTAAAAGGGGACCAATAAAAGGGAAAACATTTTTTGGGGGCACTGTCCTCCCGATCTCTGCCATAGGACTGCAGTGGTGGAGACAACGGCAGTCTGTCTGGAGCGGACAGGGTCGGGGGACAGCTTTCCCGGTGGCCAAGCACTAGAGTTTACACCTGGGCCCGCCATGTCAGCAGGCCTGTGAGCCCTTCCCACCCGTCTCTCTCTCACCCCCTCTCTCTCACTCTCCCTCTTTCACTCTTCCCCCTTTCTCGTTCTTCCCCGTCTCCCCCTTACCCTCTCTCAATCCCCCTCCTTTCACTCACTCTCCCCCCTCCTATTCTCTCTCAATTCCCCACTCACAATCCGCCCTTACCTCACTCACAATTCCCCCACCCACACACAAATTCTCTCGCCCCTGAAGAATCTCCGTCAAGGAGGGAAACGCGTAGGGCGTTTTGGCGTGGTGACGTCAGCGCGAGGGAATTGAGAGAGACGGGTAGTATCAATATTTTGTGTCTGTGTTCTCTGCTGGTGCTCCTTTTAAATGCGATCGCGTCCAGGTCTTAACTGGTTCTACTCGCTCAGTGGTTTCTTGTTATAGCCTGTCTCTGTACTGTGATACACTATGCTACTCTGTCCCGTAGCTAGCAGGGATTTAATTGCAAATTGTTGCGATTTAATGCATATCCAATCTCACTACTGCTAGACTGCCAGCATCTGCTACACACTGACACCTATTCATGTATAAATGGCTCTATGAAATGGTAGAAGGTTATGTGTGCAGGGATTTTTGCTAAGGACAATTATTCACAGTATTGATTATTTATTGACGGCTTATTCAATAACCACAGTAATAATTTGTTTACTGCTTTAATACCTAGCAGAGTGTTTAGTATCAGCTTATCCTGGTCTTTTATTATTAATAGCTTGCCGTATATACTATCTGTGTAGAGTGATTGTTAAATGTCATTGGGCGCAGAATCAATCCACGTACCACCAACCTGTCATTGAGTTGCACATACAGTGATTATATCTATTAGCTTAAATATTATATTTATTTAGTGGTAGATTATATCTATTAGCCATAATATTATATTTATTTATTTAGGACTAGTACACTGATTTGGGCTAATTATCAATACAGGTTGGGTGCTCGGTACGCTATGCCACATGACACACAATACACATACACAGGGCAAGCACCTCTGAGCTCTCCCAGCTGAGTAACCCACTCCCCCAATCAAGGCCTATTAGGTATCACTGCTTTTGCTTTGTACTATTAGGCATAAGCATACCAGACTATATACCTTGGCCATCTATCGTCTCCTCATTCCTTCCCGCCAATGTACATTATATGTATTTATTATTATCACTTTATGTTAAGAACTTATTTTATTCCAATTATCAATTAAATGTTAAGTTTTAAAAGCCTAGGAGTGCACTACGAAATGAGCTTCTAGTTGTTAAGTGGTAGCAATAAAGATGCCTTCACTTCTCAGCTGAAATCAAAATTCTGTTTATTGCAGCTCATTAGTTGCACCCACCGTCAATCTTGACGGCTCAGGCACCATCATATTATCATCACATCATTTGATTTAGTGAGCATTATATATATTTTTCTTTGGTTTTCATACCTTGTAAAGTTGCCTGCGTGATACGCAGCCTCGTCTCACGCTGGCCCACACCAGAAGTGGGGCCGACCCCACTTCCGCATCTGCAGTGAGGCCCCAGCTCCCCTCCATCCGGACAGTGGGAGAAGATGCCAGCCGGGCAGCGTGAGAAAAAGCTGGTCACGGGGGCAACTGCAAATGCTACTGCGTGCTACTTGGTGGGCCACCCCTAGTCTAGACTATTTCTAGATAGTTACTCTTTTTCCCGGAGGGAAAGCGGGACAAGCAACTCCCATGACCTGTCTTAATAAGGAACAAAATGCCTTGGGCCTTCAACTCTTCCAGCCAGGGCATTATTGGCCAGTAATGCCCTGTTCTTCGGGGATTATTACTTAAATAACCCGATATTAAGTTTATGCAAAATTGATGCCGGTCAGACATTACTTTTTGCATATAATCAGCTTTGAGGATACCATGTTGACTCAGGGAACATAATGTCTGTTCTTGTTGTAGGTAACAACCCGTTATGAGTTCTGCTTTAACAGAGCTCTGGTGGATCAAGGCCTAGGAGCGATGTGCACTTGGAAGAGAAATAGAAACCTAGAAGAGAAAGCTACACTGGAAATATGCCATACTAAAGTAAGCTAGTGAAGACTGCACCATATAAAAGAGGTTACTAGCAAGCGAGCTAATCCGTATAAAACATCATTAATAGTGGGGGGATTTAATCATGAAATACCTTGTGTTTTTAGTTACAAAAAAAAAAAAAGAGTATGTGTTTACTTTCTACATTCATTGGCAGGTTCTGGCATCCTTTGCTAAAGAACAAACACATTCACGTGCCAATAACACACGCAGATAATGCACACACGCATTCAGTTTCGCACACGCCCTCTATAACTAACTCATTTGCATACTACTCGTGTTCAACCCCTTCTCTGCCAGATGGCTCTGCAAAGCACTGTTTTTGTAACGAGTTGCAGGCCCCGCTGTCAGAACAAGAAGTGACCCGTGTACCCTTTGGGAATGGGTCGCATGACTGAGGTGGCATCTACCCGTGTCACACACAGGGTTAAATTATTTGAAATGTTTCTACTTATGTGAAGGGCTGGTTCTATTGGCTAAAGGTTTTAGGGGGCGGAGCTTTTCAGGCAGACAAGCTGACAATTTTTAAATAGGGGCCACCATTTTGTCCCTAACAGCCAGAAAAGGAGTTTCCCACCCGCCATCTCTGTTTTTATTAATAAAATAATGTATATGATTTGTGATTTCCGTGCATCAATGTAACACGAAACAATTCCACTTGCGACGCATAGTACACAGATCCCTTAATGTTTCCATATTGATCTAATGAGTTGGAGGTTTTTTTTTTTAACAAACATTACTATTGGAAATTTCTCCATTTGAAAAATAAATGTCCCATGACTTAGCATCGCTTAGTAAATGTGGGCCTGTATGAGGTATAAGATGCGTTACAATAAGGGTGTCAAATTACCTAGACACCTATCTGTTTGATTAATATCACCAATAACAATTAATATTATTATTAGAGCTTTCAATAAACCACACAACATTGTGTGTCAAATTAGACTAAAATACAATTTCATATTTTTTATTTGCCTCAACAAGCAATATTTCGATTTGACATCCAAACAATTAACTCTACTAATTGCAATGTATTTATATCCCTTTCTGTGTACAAATTAAAATCAGCCAAGTAATTCAACAAGCTTTGCAACACTGAGACATGTTAAAGGAAACATTTCTAATAAATCATGACCACATAACATGTCAGTGGTAAGCTGCAAATATTCACAAATAAAATAGCCACAAAGATTTCCTTGCTATATATTGGTCAAGGTGCAAAAACTGGAAGTAGAAAAATAGAAGATTCTACAACAAAAATAATCCCTCAAATCTTGCACTCATGGACAGTAGAAAATGGAGGGATAACGTTTATCCAGGGTACAAATAACCCCTTAAAGCCGTTCCGTTGAATAGTACAACCAAATATAAAATAATAAAGTTTTATCAATATCAACTCAAGGGACACAGGGTGTGAAGGTATATATACACACAATAGAGTGTTTAAAATATTGGTGGTGGTGCACAAGCGAGGGGTAAGGAGTACTCGGTATGTGGGAAGGCAAGTTAGCCCCACAAGGGGTTAATACTCCCTGAGTATAAACATCCCTTCCACAATTAATCACAGTACAGGGAGTGTGCAAAAGATGCACATGCCATGAATGTATTCATACATATGTTAACTGTATCTCTCATAAGGTTCCTATTGGAAAAGGTAACAATTCACGGATAGCAACAATATCTTTACTTCAAAGGCTAAATACTAGCAGACTTCAATATCTCTTGTAATCGTGTTGATACGTTAAATGGGTTTCTCAAAGTTAGATAGAAACCTTTGCTTATAGTCTCTGAACAATAATTGTGTTGGAAATAAACTTCTCAGGATATAATGAGGCGTAGGCTGAGTCCATAGAGGGGTCCAGCCGTGCTCCTCCACGTTGACGCGGAGGCTCGCCTGCTCGGTCAGGAGCGATTCCATGGACAGGCAGGAGAGCCAGCGGGCGCGATCGGGAGGCGGGGCAGTGACGTCGCTAGGCCAATAGCCCGCGAAGCGCCGACGTCAACGTCACGGCGTTGACGTCATGACGCTGCTTCGTGACGATTGGGTGTTTTCAGCCGACAGCGCGCTGAGAAACAGTTTCGGCTGTCGGCTGAAAATCCCGGCGCCTCAGCACGCCTGCGGACGCTCGCGGAAGCCGCCTCTAAAGACATCCTCATTGAGGATGGTGGGGCTCAGCGCGGAGCGTCCGTACGGCTCAGCGCGGCTTCCCCCTCTATGGACCCAGCCTTAATTAGAGTCCCTAAAACATGCGCAGTTGGTGTGCGGTACAGAGTGGCAACCTGTTGCAATAGATAGGTATGTCAATCAGTATACATATCATTTAGGAGTATAAACAGGGGTGTATTACCCTACTCGTGTCAATAACGGACTCACTGTACACTTGCAGTAAACAGATACATATGCCATGCTCGTCCCCCACATATTGAGCAATATACAAATTATCATGCATCAAAGAGAGATCCACTATCTCTCATATGGAGTCAAGTAAGTGTGATGTATCATGGAGACATATAGTAATAGTAATAGCAAAATGGAGTTGCTGAAAGGGGGTAAATAGCAGCGCTATACAACCAGACATCCAGACATCCAGACGTGTGCGTTGAACTACTTCCCGGTGCTGCGGCTCCACCGCCGACATCAAGAGTGACGTCACTAAAATCCGACGGACTGTTTCGTGTGAGATCCACGCTTCCTCAGGGTGGGAGGGGAGCGGCAGGCAACTCGATATCCACTATATATATTGGTCAATACTTGCTCATTATGGACATTAGTTTCTGTGTCATACTGCACGTGCGCTGTCATTAGACTCACAAGCCACCAGAGGTCACTGTTTCTCTCCCAACGAGTCATGCCATTAGTTCCTGAGAAAGCTTGAAACATTTATTTCCAAAGCAGTGTCCATGGTATATAAGTAGTCAGTTGAAGTACAGAAGAAACACAAAGTAAAAGTATATGACCTAGAGAGGAGTGATCTAAAGGCTGAGGTGAGCATGCAGTTGTACTGGTTAATGTGCGCCCTCTTCAACCTAAACATGTACATTATGAATTTCAACCTTTTCCTGCTAAATCTTTTGAAATATTATGTTGAGTTGGCTATAAACGTTTAAATTTTGTAGCTGTAAAAAAAAACAACAAATACAATATAGTATAGCGGATTGTTTGTTGTAAATCTAGTAACAGGTTTTGGTATATGTGATTCTTTAATGAGTTTAGTCAGTGCTTCACTGCAATAAGCTTTGCCAAGTGTTATCTGATCACCCCTCAGAGCCATCCAGGATCGTCGATCTGTGGATCTAAGAAACAGCCTTAACTATGGGACTGGATCGTTTGCAGAGCAGGACCACCTTACGCGTACTGTACCTTACATGCACCCCAAAAATATCAGTTCAGTGCATGTGGACTAGTTCAGGACATATCTTGGCAGCCATTTGTAATGATGGAAAATGTCAGGATACTGCAGATCAATATTTTATATTGGATATTCCCAGTGCTAAGATCAGGAAGAGAAATGTGCAATATAATTCTAGATCATTTCGCAAGTATTTGTACAGATTTTTTTGCAGAAAACAGTGCAACGGTAAAAAGTCTGTGTTCCGTAAGCTACATTGACATCGCTTCATTTTCTCAACAATGAACATTTGCACTATTAGTGAGTTTTACCAAGTCTTGTGAAAATCGCAAAACTCCCAGCATAACTACATTTTGGACCTATGATTAGAAAGTCACATTAAAGCCAGCCATGTTCGTATCCCTTTACGAACTAATCACTATTCAGTTGAACGCAAACCGGTTACCAAGGTAACCAGTATCTTTAAAAGAGACGTCAGACTGTAATGACGCTACCCCGAAAGAAGCTGAGCCAATCAGCAAATTTCGTACCCATCGTACGATGGGTCGTAGGCAGGCATCACACACCACAAGCAGCCTCGAGGCAGAGGCAGTCATAGAGAGGGGGGGGGGAGACGCTTGCTACCCACGTCTGGGGTCTGAAGATCGGAGAGAGACTATTGCCATATGAGATATTTATCTTTAGCACTTTAGCCATGTTCTAGTTCCAGATATTCATGTAGCTATGAAGCTATGTCTCTCTCTCTTTCGTATTGACCCGAATATAGTACGGCCTCGCACAATATACGACCCTAAAGTTTTGAAGGTGTTCTACATGAAAAATAAAAGCTGTTAGTCTGCGCATATAATACCAGTACAGTTTTCAGAAGGACATTTTTAGGAAAAAAACATAGCACTATATTCGGGCCAATACGGTGTGTGTGTGTGTGTGTGTGTGTGTATAGTGGGAGTTTGAGCTAGCTGGGAATGTGTGTTAATTAATGTCTGACTGGTAGCAGCTGTTCGGAGGCTGGTGGCACCTCCCCCCAGAGCTCACTCCTCCTCCTTCACCTTTTTAACTTGGGAGGTCTTTTCATTTGCTGCAGGAACAGGACTTATGATGGTTCTTCCCCTCTTACAGAGGTAATGGGAAGTGTTCACAGTGTAGTGTAGGACCTGCATTAATTTGGTTATACCTTGGCGTTGGTATGCAGGCTTATGACGCTTTGGCCAAAGGGTTAACCAAATAACCAAGTATTTATTATTATTATTATTGAAGTATTTTACTTTATACTTTTACCATATATGTTTTGTCAATGGGATGTAGCATTGGGCACCCCTGTCTCTTGAGATATATATATATATCTTCATTTTATATTATCACTTTAAATAGCTGGTCCGTGTCGCACCTTGTGTTCATGTATATTTGTTTTTTATATACTCTATTAGTAGATAGAGCATTGTGAGCACATGTGTAAGTCTCCATTATTTAAATATCCTTATTAAAAGCTCATTTTTATGTCAACTGTCATACTACTGTCACGTGTGCGCCATGATAGGATCTCATGGCTAGCACCCACCCTGTGTTTTTAATAACTACGTTTACATAGATCCTAAGCAGCACCCTAATTATCCTACTTTGTGTCAGAAAGACACCCTCTCCCCCCTCTCTCTAGAACAATCTGTCTCGTCCCAGAGAACCCCCCTCCCCCCGCCCCCCATGCCCCCTCTCTTGAAATCTATAAACACAGGCTCAAGACCTACCTGTTTACCCAGGCATTTAATTAATGAGCCACAACCTGTCTGGCGTTTAATAACTACAGTGCCGTCCCATCCTGTATTATATCTTTCCTTGTGTTTGGTCTCTTTTATAACATTAAATATTTTCTTCTTTTTTTCCTTTTTGTATTTGTGAAGTACTTTTGAGTTCCATTGGGAGAAAATCGCTATTTAAATAAAGTTGTTATTATTATTATTATTAATAATAATTATAATACTTAAATAACATTTAAGATCCTCAGAAACAAATCTCTGATTTGGGGAAGGATCAGTTTTTTTGCTCAGCATTTTTGCACATCTCCACTGAGCGCACTAACTCTTCTCAGTGACAAATAGCAAAAAACAGGTAGATAACCTTAATGCCACGTGTGTCTGGGGGCGGGGGGAGGGGGATTGGAGGGGGGGGGCGGGAGTTTCTATAAATGTATCCACGGTTCTCAGATTTCGAAAGATTAAATCCCAATAGAAACCATGTAGTCACACAACCTGGATAAAGACAATGTCTGCCATAGGAAGTAGAAAAGGAGGCACTCAGGAAACTGTGTTGCCAAAAAGTTTACTCCAATTCATTGGTGCATATACAAATCTGAGGAAGAAGCTAGGTGTCCCGAAACATCACAGATTTAGCAGCCGTTATTCCTCCCGTTGGCCTGTTGCAGTGGGAACGGAACCCAAAAAACTCCTAGGGTGGTGCTCCCACACAAAATATTCTCAAGTAAAACAATTTAGTGATTGTGAAACGCGTGTACAGCTATAAATCTTCATAAACATTGAAAACCAAATGCGTATAGGCAAACAGTGAACCCAGTGAAATAAGCCAAAAAAAAAGTGATTAAGATAAAAAATAAAAGATACTCCTCTACTCAACCCTTAGAATAGAAATCTCAGAAATTTCTTGAGCTGTACATGGTCTTCTACTGAAAAGGGAAGTGGGGGACCGCACCCGGAGAAAAAGAGGACACAGAGAGAACACAAATAGTGTAACATGGCAATGTTGAGAAACGGCAATAGTCTGAGTAACCTCCAATAGTTCTACTCCCATGTGAGTGGTGTTAAATTTACATATCACAATCAGTGGCAAAGATGATCTCATGTGGGTTGGTGTTCTCGGGAGAGAGGAAACGAAATATAGTGCAGACAGTATATAAAAGCAAACAGACTTTATTTCAAAATTGAAGAAGCCCTCCAGATTCAGAGCTTACAGGAAGGTCATTCTTTAAGGTATAAAAACAGGTAAAAACTGGTAACTTCCAGAGGTATGGCGAGTCGTGATCTCACCACTCCACAATGCTGAAGTCCGCTCCAATGGGACATCTATTGGTATAACTTCCGGTTACAGCCACCCAGGAACACAGACTGCACTTCTCTTGTTCCTCTCTGAGCTCACACATCAGGACCTCAACGTGTTTCGCTGAGTTGCAGCTTTGGCAACAGTCGTGTCCCTCACCCACATCTATATATACCCCCCTTAATTAGCTAAATAATTAATCTATTCTCATAGCCTGAGGGATGGTGCTCCATGCATACTATTTCTTCATCAAACCAGAGCAGACTCCACACAGATCGATATCACATGTGGCACCAAACTTATAGGAATTGGTAATAAATAGTCAAATACATGCCACACTTGATTTATCAGTGTGATAAATACAAATACTTATTAAAAGATTCTGTTTTAAGAGCAACTTGTTAAGCCTTCCAGAAAATTGGTAGCTTTATAAAATCCCTTCACGGCCACTCATAATTTAAAGTGAGAGATATATATAATTCCCATGGTTGCTCTATAACGCTTTTTCACTGAAGGAGTTAACACTTAGCGTGTCCTTAATGCTGCTTTGCCTTTTACTGCAGTAATACTATACAGGTGTCACCAGGACAATATCAGTTTGGCAAGACACAACAAAATTACTGCTCTCTGGGTAAAATAGACTTGTTATCTGACTAAAGAGGTGAGGTCAGCAGAAGTGCTTGGAGGGTAGATTGGTAACATAGTGTCAGGCAAATCCTCTGCCACAGACTGGGGTGGCCTGGAATGTGTCCGGAGACAGCTGTCCTTGTCACTGGCAGAGTGAACAAGATTTAGAAGGACAGGAGTTAATGATCCAAGCCAGTCTTTCTTCGTACCTTATTCTATTCAACCAGCGTTGCTTAAAGACCAGTGAATGGGAATACAAAGCTATGTATTGTACACATGGATCATACAGTATAACACAGTTGTCCTGGATTCAGTGGGTAGATGTGTTTTGAGGCTAAATCAAGTGGTGAGGATTTTGACATTAAGGGGCCAAATAATTCCACAGACAAATCATTTGATACGTGACATTATACTGTTAGATATTATTTATGCTTGAAGGAGCATAGGATCAACGTGAGCTAAGGACAGTGGCATGTTTAATGGGATCAATGTAGCTGACGCCTAAAAAAAATAGACAAGTGTACAGTAGGTATTTTTTAAACAGTTACACGGTTAACAAATGCGTTAAAGACTTTCTATAATCTTTAGCTAATGTCTTTTAGAGATAAGAGTGTTTGTCAATCCTCAAATCTACAGGTAAATTATTGTTTTTGTTGTGTTCATCACATTTGATTTTTTATGAGTGTCATTTTAAGCATAATTGAATCTTTCTTAGGTGGCCAATTACACTGATAATAACAGAAAGTTGTTTAATACATCGCTTTCACATGCTATGTGGGATCCTCCTTTTTAACTTCTCCTATTGACACTGCTCAAATCATAAGGTAGAGAGCAGTGGCGTAGCTAGACATTCGCGGGCCCCTGGGCAAAAAAAATTCTGGGCCTCATTAATATTAATACTGACTGCTATTTTTTCTCCCTCCCGCATCCTCTATCTCATCATCCCTCCTCATCTCTCCCCAGCCCTCCTCGTCATCATCATCTCTCCCCTTCCCCATCATCATCTTGCCCCCTCCTCCTCATCATCTCTCCCTCTCCTCATCTCTCCCCATCCTCATCTCCCTCCCCTCCTCCTCACTTTTACCCCCCTCTTCCTCCTCGCTCCCCCATATCATCTCTCCTCCCTCATCATCTCTCCCCCCTTCCTCATCATCATCTCTCCCCATCTCATCTCCATCATCATCATCAGCTCTCCCCCCTCCTCATCAGCTCTCCCCCCTCCTCATCAGCTCCCCCCCTCCTCATCAGCTCTCTTATCCTCATCATCATCAGACCTCCCCCTCCTTAGGGTGACCAGATTTTCAAAAAACGGGACACATGCGTGCCCCCTCCCCCCCTTTTTTTTGTTGCTTTCCTCACTCATTCTCACTCTCCATCCTCACTCTCTCCAGCCGCCATCCTCACTCTCTCCCTTCCCCATCCTCACTCTCTCCATCCTCACTCTCTCCATCCACCATCCTCACTCTCTCCCTTCCCCATCCTCACTCTCTCATCCTCACTCTCTCCATCCACCATCCTCACTCTCTCCCTTCCCATCTTCACTCTCTCCCTTCCCCATCCTCACTCTCTCCAACCACCCATTTTCTCTCTTCCCTGTCTGCTCCATCCTCTCCCCCAATCCTCTCTCCTCCCTTCCCTCCATACTCTATCCCCCAATCCTCTCCTGCCTCCCCCCATCTTCTCTCCTCCCTTCCCATCCTCTCTCCCCTCTTCCCCCAACCTCTCTCCTCCCTTCCCCATCCTCTCTCCTCCCTTCCCCCAATGCGCTCTCCTCCCTTCTGCTCCACCCTCTCCTCCCTTCTCCCATCCTCCCTCTCTCCTCCCTTCCCTCCCCATCCTCTCTCCTCCATTCCCTCCCCATCCTCTCTCTTCCCTTCTCCACCCCATCCTCTCTCCTCCCTTCCCCATCATCTCTCCTCCCTCCCCCCATCCTCCCTTCCCCCCACCCTCTCTCTCTCTCTCCTCCCTCCCCCCATTCTCTCTCCTCCATCCCCTCCCATATATGCACACAAACACTACACCATATACACACATACCAAACATGTAACATTAGTGTAACACCCACCCACACACACCATATGCAAATACATATTTATATTCAACATATAAAAAACCCCACTAAATATACCACATATATATGCACATAACGCATGAAACACACATATGCATTACAAATACACATACATACCAACACATATTATAAACAAACACACTTACCAACACAGACACACACACCAACACATACACACACACCAACCAACACAGAAACATACACATACACACATACAATTACCAACACAGATACATACACACACTTATCAAAACAGACACACACATATATACACACACACTTAACACACACACACACACACACACACACCAACACGTACAAGGAACCGGGAGATGTAGAGAGGAGCAGCTATGGAGAGCTCTGCAGTGCCACCTGCTGCCCGGAAGTGGTTAAGCAGCCAGATAACCCTGCTCCCCTCCTCCCTCCGTTCTGTGATCAGCTCTGCACTCTGAAGTTGCTTCCTCCGCTCTCCTCCTACCCGCCGAAGCCTGTCTCTATCTGGGCAGCCGACAGGTGGGGGGGGGGGGGTGGTTAGCGGGCACCCAAGAGCACGGGCCCCCGGGCTTTAGCTACGCCCCTTGAAGAGAGGTATAGAGGATACGCTGAAACCATTAGAAACAAGATGAGATCAGAATACCTCTTCTTACATCAACTTGACACGTCGGCCCATATTTACTAAGTGGTGATATTCCTTAAGACACCGTCTGACCCGGGAAATATAGCTTTTATTCCATTTACAGATTTATAGTACAGTATTATGGGTGATCCAGGTCACTTAGATTGTAAGCTCTTGGGGGCAGCAACTCCTTTCCCTAATGTCTACTTTTATGTATGAAGCGCTTGTTCCTATTATGTCACGTGTATTACTGCTGTAAAGCGCTATGTACAGGGATAGCGCTCTATAAATAAAGATATACCTACATCCTTACTGGAATCATAGACTGACTCAAAACATTTTAATATCTATAGCCCGGTTTCTACAATTGAAAAAAAAGAAGACGATTGGTTTCATCAAAGTCCTTGGACATGTTTACTACAAAAAACAGCAAGACCCGCTAGCTTTGGTAACAATGCGCTCCAAAACTGTGGCAAAAATAGCACTCAGGTTTGTCAAAGAACACATACTAAAGGCAAATTTCTTAGATAAACCTGGTGCTATTTTTGCCCCAGTTTTGCAGCCGGGAGACTAATACCTAAATCCCTTGGTCTCTTGCCCTGTGACCTGATATGAAGTGTTCTACCCAGGGAAACAGACTGCTCAAATGCTCTTGATGTATGTTTCATCTTCCGCTGGTAACAACTGTTTCTCTTGGCACACGAAGATGTGGAAATTCATCGCTCGCACTGTTGCTAGGAATGAAACAGTAACGTTTCAAAGCAATGCACTGCCATACACCACATTCTGATCTAAGCCAAAACGTGTACTGCTGTCACGCAAGCATACGCATATAAGGATTCTTCAAAAAGAGCAGGTCGCCATATTATTAATGGTGGGCATAAGTGCATCTCCATTTCAAAACAGCATATTAATCATTTCTAATGTTCTGATGCATTATTCAATTGTGATACTACAGGGGGGGCGCTTTTTTATTTGGAAATCTCCACTTATTTTTTCTTAAACATTTTTTCCCTTGCTTTCAAATGATAATTATTGCTCAAACCTTCATAAATGAGGTTTTAAGAATATTTGTCCCATGTCAGGCTCTCCTAAAATAAAGGAACAGTACTTTGTGCTACTCTTACCAATGGCCTGTCAGAGGTTCCCAACCTTTTTTTTACACTGTGCACCCCCTGCTAGAAAATATTTGTCCGCGAACCCCTAATTAATAAATCTTATTACCTACTCAGACTAATGCTAACAAACCTGTTTGACTGATCCTAGGCAGTATAGTGTCCTGAGTTCATGGAGACAGACATGCTAAATAAGCCCCCAAAATGCACCTCTGTTTGTGCAGGCAGCATGGGAATAGATGTCAATTACTCTGGGAGCTTCCAAAATCACGCCCAACAATGCAATGCCCCTGTGACCGCAAAGCATTATGGGTAGGAGCTTTTGAAGTTCCTGCTGTCATTGATCACGCTAAGGTGCAGTGTGGGACCCACTATACTGCCTGGGATCCGTCACAATTTTTGGGGCCCGAACCCCTTGGAGACACCTCATAAACCCCTTGGGGTCCTGAACCCTCTGTTGAGAATCACTGCTCTATGGTTAATGCTTTGCCAAGGTTATTACTTTATTTGGCAGCCACTGACCAGACTATCTTTCCAGAGACAGTGGGTACAATGTCTAAACGGGCACCAAAACTATATTTGTTTGAAAACTGACTCGAAGAAAAGTAGCACATGAATGCATCTTTGTGTGCCAATGTATAACACCGAATGTAATTAGCGGTGCAGTGTGTGCATCAATTTTTTAGGTTTTTTACAATTAATAAAATATCGCTAGTGGGTGGAGTTTGGATCCTGTCGGTGGCGCACGCACAAAATATATGTATAAAACAATTTCAAGCATAAGCCACATGTGTGCGCCAGAAATGCGTCAACTTTTTCTTGGTGCACAAGTAGACGCAATTTTGTTTTATGCATTGATATGTATGAACAAGATCATACACCATTACATGAATAATGACAAGCCAACATATGACACTGAGTATTTTAGGATATACGGTAATAGATTTTTTGATGCACTCAGTCCCTAGCTTCCAGTTTAGAACAGACATATACGAGTAAGATGGTATAGCTTATTTTCCATATTTTACTCGTATGTCTGATCTAAAATGGAAGAAAGAGAATCATTGCATCAACAAAGTTGAGTGTGCTGAGCACGCGCATTTAAGTGAAACTTCTTTGTGTTTTGTCACAGAAATTGTATTTGCGATGGTGATGTTTTTAATTCAATGAGAGTATAATTTATTTTATTCATTTTTGTGTTGAAATTTCCATACTATCACTTTGAATACATGATATAATTGACTTATGATCACTAAACTAAGATACATATATTTTGGATTGTAAAGTATATAAATGCCTTTGTCTTTCATTCAATGCAAATCGTGAAAATCAAAAGACAATTTCAGTGACAAAACCCAAAGAAGTTTGAGTTAGAACGTGCATGATAGGCACCCCAACCCCTCTTTTTTCTTTTTTTTATAATCATCACTGTTACTATATTATATAAATGTATACACATTTCATGTTTTATATATTTACACATCTTGCATGTTTTGCACATCTTTTTTTATTATAAATGGTGCATTTGTAATTTTTTTGCTACTGTATTTGCACTCACTTGGATTTCCTGTAGTAACAGTGGTCTGTGTGTGTCCTCTGCAGTGTGTGTGTCCTCTTCTGCGTGTGTGTGTGTGTGTGTGGCCTCTTCAGTGTGTGTTTTTCCTCCTATTCAGTGCATTGTTTTTCTTCCTCTTCAGCGCATGCGCGGCATCGAGCTGGCACTTCTGCGCACGTACAGAGTTCGGCGGCCGTTGTGTCATGCGGAAACAGAGAAGGGCGGTAATGCGCATGCGTGGTGGGCAATATTGGCTTCCCCGCATGCGTGGTGCGGCCTGCAATCTCCTCTTCTGCGTATACGCTGCCTACAACCTTCATGTGGCCTGGAACTTTGAGGTATGTGCATTCGCGGCCGCCCGTCCATGTGTAGTGTAACGTCACTTCCGTCAAGCTTTTTCGTTACAAGACAAGTGATTTTTCCTATCAAAACTCTATAGGTGCCAGCAAAGAAGTTTCACTTCAACATCTATTATACCAAGCTATATATAAGGTACATAAACTATACCATCATCCAGTAACAAATCTTGTTTAACCCTTTGCGGTCCTATGTCGGAATATATCCGACAAAATATTTTGCCGCTTCTGGTCCAGCCACCGTACATCCCCAGCACTCCCCTTACATCTCCCAGCAGCCGCACTGATCCCCACCCACCCCCCGCAGCCCTGCACCGATCCCCGCCAGCAGCCCGGCATCCCAGCCTGGCACCGATCCCCCAAGCCCGGCACGATCCCTCCAGCCCGGCACGACCCCCCCCCCTGCCCTGCACCAAATCTCCCCCCCAGCCACGCACCGATCCCCACATCCCAGCTTGGCACCGATCCCCCGAGCCCAGCACCGATCCCCCCTGCCCCGCACCAAATAACCCCCCCAGCCCCGCACCGATCCCTGCAACCCAGCACTGATCCCCCGAGCCCAGAACCAATCCCCCCTAGCCCCACCGCAGGCAGCCCCACAATGCCCCAGCAGCTGACACCGGAGGTAGGGGGGTGGGGGGAGGGGGTTGTGAATGTGGTGTGTCTGTGGTGTGAGTTTGCTGTGTGTGCTGTGAGTGTGCTGTGACTGTGTGCAGTGTGCTGTGAGTGTGTGCAGTATGCTGTGAGTGTGTGCAATGTGCGTAGTGTGCTGTGAGTGTGCACAGTGTGCTGTGAGTGTGCACAGTGTGCTGTGAGTGTGCATTTTTTTTTTTAATATTCGGTCAATATTATAATAATAACGCTCAAACAGCGTTATAAGCGAATCATGATACAACGGGGTTGAGCTGTATGTGTTTTTTTTTTTTTTTAATTAAATTAGACCTGCTGGCGCACTTAGTGAAAATTAATTGGACCGCAAAGGGTTAACAAAGAAAAATCCAACATCATAAATATAGCTTGTATTGATTTAGAAAGTATTATTACACTGAAAAATACAATTGAACAAATTTCAAATATCCATATCATGTGTTTCCAACCCAGAAATACCATAGATAGCACCCAGCAACATATACTGTTGTGTGAAAAAGAAAGCACACCCTCTTTCACACATGGCTTCTCCATTTTGGATTTATTTTTGTTAAATAAATCACAACACTTTGTAATATGTCATGTGTTGTTGTTCATCTGAGGTTGTATTTACCTCATTTTAAGACCTGCTAAGGAACAGATGATTGTTATTATGTCCTGATATGTAAAACCATGGAATTCAAAGAGGGTGTACTTTCTTTTTCACACAACTGTGTATCATATGTGTCCATGCTCAATCAGTATTGCATGTATCCCAAACCGAAACTAAGGAGCCTATGTAAAAAGCATTGCAAATAGTATTTTAGTCGTTACATAGTTACATAGAAGATGAGGTTGAAAAAAGATGTACGTCCATCAAGTTCAACCTCGTGTAATTGATGCATGTAGATCTCAAACTTAATTGAGTTTGTGTGTTCTTATGTACTACCATATTTTTCTCAATGTGTACCTAAAGCATAAAAAAAAAAGTTTTAGTCACATATTTTGGAATACAGAAATGAAATGTGCATTGTGCACAGATGTTAATGATAAGTACAAAAATAATAGTATCTGTATGCGAAAAAAGTACAACGTGCGTCAAAATCGTCCACCATGTTGAACCTGGTGTAAGCCCTTAAAAGTCTGTTTGTATTCTTAGCAAAGATTGAAGTTGCTATGTATAAACCAAAAATGTATTGGACTCAACACGAATGTTTAATTATCTAGATGAACAAATAGTATTATTTTCACAGTATGGCTATTATAAATTATATTACACTAATCATTTGTATTTGCTAAAACTAGTTATTAAAAAAAAATATATATAAAATACACATGATTCTGTTTTAATATAAGTTGTATCAATCAGGTATTCAATGCGACACGATGCACCCAAAATAATTTCAATCAATGAACTGTTCCTCATATATAAAAAGTCACGAGGAACTTCATAGCTGTCCCACATATTTTATGAATATTTATACTTCTTTGCAGAATTACAATTTTGACACCATCCCCCCCGAAAGATCCCTGTTAGTACATAGCCCGCAATATGTATATTTAAATCTGGCTACAAGCACATCAAACCCAACACTAGCTTCCTCTGATATGCTTTATGGTCTGATGCCACTACCACAATACGTCGGTGCAGGGTATACGGCTCTTAGCCAGTTTGGATGTTAGGGGTTAAATCAGACAAATTACAAGGTTTGATGCAATTCCATTCATTAGTAACTTTAAAACATTTTGCAAAGTAAGCTCCTTCTGCTGCCCTCTGCAGTGGCAATTATTTGAACATTTCCCTTTTGCTACAAACAAATGTCTACCACTGACCACACACGCTCACTCTCACCCTCACATTCCCACGCATGTCCGGCACTACAACCCTACACTATTACCAGTAGATTTGTGAACTGCTAAGCTTCTCTGGTAAAAGCTGATACTGAATCATTGTATTGCAACAGATATTAAAGAGTGGGTTCTATAACATGCAGAAAATATAAGGGGAGATAATTTTATGGGAGGGGTTCGCACTGACATGACCTTTTGGTCAATTGAATTATATATAGACATGCCCACACACAGACAAACCCTCGCACCAAAGGGGAATATGACAGGTGATGTATTGCTAGAAGGCTGGAAAGCTTGAAGTACTAGACCACAGCTGAGAATACATCAGACACCCACACCTTAAAGGCACGCTTGTCTCCTCTACTAAAAAACAGGCCGCAATGCCATACGGAAACCATTTACTGCTGTTAGGTTACAAAGATGAAATATTAACCACTTAACAATCTTCTCATGTGTTTACTGACAGACAAAACGAGAAAACGAGGAGGGATTTATCACTTTTGCTATTTATAATTACAAACTTACGGCTGAGGAGGCTTTCAATGTGTTACAGTGGGTATTATTGTTATCATTTATTTGAAACGTGCCAACATTTACTGTCCAGTAGGGTTGGAGTATGAAGGACAATAAAATAACGAACATGAAAATACATTGTAACAGTAGGTAACGAGGGCCCTGCCCCATGGAGCTTACAATCTGTAAGGACGGGTAAATGGAACCCCAGGGTACAGGGGGGTGAGAAGGCTGATGTGTTTTGGAATTATAACAGAGCAGCTGTAACATCAGCGAATGGCAGCAAATAGCTGACGCCCTTTGGCTGCCGCCTTTAGAGCGACGCAAATGTAGGCTGACGAAGTTCTGAACATAATGACATACTCGTATGCAAAGATCTCCATGGACATGTGACAAAAGATTGCAAGACATTGGTCATGTCTACTATACTTAAACATTGGAAGCGACTCCCTTGAACCATAGCAGGAATTCTAACTGTAACAATTCCAGTGAGCAAAAAAAATGTATCTTTCCTTTAGCCTACATTATTCCAGCCACAGTCCAACATAAGGAACTGACCCAAAAAGCTGTCCTTAACTTTTTACTGTATTGCGTGTCATTGTTTTAGAGGTACATGACATCACCTAACCAATACGACGTGTTTTCATTTTGATAGAATTGGTACACATACATGTGCATATTTATCGTGTTCTGTTTGTAATGTTTACAATGTGCTTGGCTCTTTCAGGGCTTAGCAGTTACAATAACCCATTTACTACCCTTGGCTGCACTGTATTACTTATTCTTTGCTGAAAGGCTCAGCGGGGTATGGAGGAATTACATGGAATCATAACAGACCCCACCTAAGTGGAGAAGTTAAGAAAAGCGATATCAATCCAAAAATTAAATCAGTGTGGTTATAAACACGGTACAATGGTTTAATATCTGCAGTGCCACTTGTGAAAGAAAAATCTTTCTGTTGCCCAATTGTGTATTTCCTGAAAAGAACAAAAATATATCTTTCCCTCTCTGAATAGGAAGAGGGAGTGGGATGGTCATTATACAAGAGAATTCGAAGAGCACTTGTGCAGTCCTCCCGCTTTCCAAAATGAAACAATGGCAGAAACATGTCTAAGGGGTTACATCGCAGTGATTGATATACTTCCTATAGCAGCTCCCTTAAGGGGTAAATTATATATACTTTGAAGCAGCTGTTTTCGGCTCTAAATCCATATTGACTTCAATAGGGATTTTGAGACAAAAATAGCCCGAACTATTGGACTATACAGAATTGACCTCTTAGTTTGGGTGACCATTTTTCTCCAGTTAAAAACCAGGACCAGAGTCGATTGCGCATGCGCCATTTCGACTCTTGCCGGCCGTGCATGTCCAATTGGCTCTTGGTGGCAGGGCATTCGCTATCGGCGTGGGTCATTATCGCATGTGGGGCCCAGCAAGAGCTGATTGCGAGTGCGCAGGATCAGCTCTTGCCGGCCACGCATTTGCGATCAGCTCGAAAAACTGGAACGTTTTGAAACTTTTGAAAAAGGTGTTGGGACACCGGGACACAAGCCCAAAAACCGGGGCAATCCCAGAAAAACCGGGATGTCTGGTCACCCTGCCCTTAGCGTCACTGTGTTCGGTGGGACCTGTCCTCTTCTTAAACAGGCACAATTGTAACATTTTTATTAAAGGAGGCTGTCATTGCTTTATAATGCAATGCAAACCCAAGCGGTAGTAAGTGAATAAAAAAAATATATAAAGAAAACAAGGCCCATATTTTCTAAGGGGTGCTATAGGTGGATTGACCATAAGGTGCCTCCTGGCACCGGAAAGTGTCATATGACATAGCACAGCTTATATAGAAATATGGGGCTGCATATATGTTATTTATACAGATAACACATTACATTTTGTTTGACTACTTAACCCTAAATCCTGTTTCCATACCAAGTATTTACATTTAACGCAGAGAGCGCTTGTGAAACCTGGCATGTCCGAGCAAATCAGAGCCACTTTTGCGATATGCTTAACAGGAATACAATGATATGGTATGACAAGTATTGGCCACTGACTGGCTGATAAAACACTTATTTTACACGAGTAGGAATAACTTGAAAACATTTTAAACATTAAACCCTGTCTTCTTTTAGCTTTCATTACTCCTTATATCTAGATTTTAAAATGTTAATTTGTATTGTAATTTTTCTTTAAAAAAGACAATGTCGCTTTCATCTTTGTCTGCGTGTTATTTGTTCTGTAAGTGACAGAGAAATTGGTTCTACAGTCTAAAAAAAAAAAAAATCGACCAGAGACAGAATTGTAGCCATCACCACCCACTATTTTATTGAAAAGGGGATAGTGACGGTAAAACTGTTCATTTTTATTTATTATTAAAAAAAGTCTTGTTCTCGATTCTTTTTCATTCAGTCAACCTTTTCAAAAAATTATTTTTAAAGAGCATGAAAGAAAGCTTAAAAAACCGTCATCATGTATAAACGCTTTGTTATTTGAATAATTATTGCACACAGGTCTCGGTCGTTTAACCCCTTGGGTGCTGGCGGGGCAGCAGCTCCCGAGTAAACAAACATTAATTATATACACTTCATTTATTTTTTCGAATTCTCCTCCAAACACACTGCAACGAGCACTGCAACAAGTGATACGTCTCCATAGACTGTCCCTACCTGTTTCTTTGTCACTGTGCCATCCACTGGGTCCACGTATTCAAAGCTGTCGGTTTTCTCCACGCTGTATACGTGATTTCCCACAGCAAATTGCTGATTACTGAATGACTTCTCTGTCATCGAAGCCTCCAGATCTCTCATTATAAAAAATGCAGCCCTGGCCTCCAGAGCTTCATAGTCAAATCTGCCACGCAAAAAAAGAAATGCCACATTACTATGCCGATGAATGTGTCATTAAGGCACAGCTTCACTAAACCATGTTAAATGAGAGGAAATAATGGGAAGTTACCTAAAACTGGAATGCACATTATTTTCTCGTACGTAATGCTAGTCAGTCAGTAAGATAAGTAAACGCAGAAATAAAATAATACAATTAACACACATACATGCTTAAAAAAATAGCATGCTTGCGCTTTTGACATATTAATAGCACGCATGCGTGCCAATAAGTGATGCACTAATAGTTTTTTTTTTTTTTACAAAAATCTGAAGTTGAGTGAACTTTTATTTATTCTTGCTATTTCATATCTGTACCATTGAAAATACTTAAAAACAGCAATTTACACTGCGTATTTTTTTCACATTGTTACAACTTGGGAATCTACCAGTGGAAGTTTGCTTTGGAAGCCCTCTGGTTCAGGAGACGCATCTCCACTTTAACAGCATTTACAGTAGCTTAGAGCCAATCAGTGACTGGAATTTATGGAGCTGCGTAGCGGCCATCTTGGAAAAGGGTGAATGTTCCTTTCTTTAAAAATAAATAAACACTTTTTTGAAACAGGGGGAGGCCTTCTATGGTTGGATCACGGTAAGAGGCCCTATGCCTGAAACTCTTTAACCTACAAAAGACGACACCAATGTTTTTTTAATTTCTGACTATTTTCCAGTTAGAGAAATTTCACGAATTGGCAGGGTTGCCACCACTCCGGATTTGACCTGGAGACTACGAGTTTTGGTCACGTATCTCTAGGCTACAGGTTTACCTTGTACAACTCCGGGTTGGTGGTGTGCGGTGGCGTTCAGCAGCGGTGTCTCCCGGTATCCTCCCCTTCAACTCCTGTCAATATGGCGCGCAGTGTCCAATCGCGCCGCGTTGCCATGTCAACGTGATGTCACATGACGCATCGGCGTCATAAGGCGTCCCTTTCATGGCAACGTGGCGCCACGTGTGGTCATGACATCACGTAGCATCCCGTTATCATGGCAACATGTCGTCATTTGATGCCGTGTATTCATATTGACTGGTTGCAGGAGGAGATTCCGGGAGACGAAGGTAAGCGCTAAATTTAAAAATGTTGTCTCCAAGTTAGCCTTCAGAAGAAGGTGGCAACCATGCGAATTAGACCTTTTTAAAATGGACATTCTTTGGGGGATATAATATTTCCATGGTGATGTCAGTAGAATGCCATTTTTTTTCCTTTTTAAATGCAGTAATCAAGTACAATCTGCACATAAGAAACACTAATTTCAGTGTTTACATTTCTCATGGCCAGTTACATTTTGGAGGAAATGTTGTTTCAATGCGAGTCATATACATTGTAATCATGCTGCGCTTAGTCCACACTGATTACATACACACGCAAGAATCCATACAAAATTCCATCATAACAAGAATCAGATGTAGACTGAACAAGAAAAGATGACCGTGCCACTCAATGAGAAAATGCATCGCTGCACTCCTAAATGGTCATAGAAAATCTAAGCGAACATCAAATTAATTGTTATAATTGCTAACCCCAAAAGTAGTCGTTATAAAAACATGTTGAAATGGGATAATGAGTATTTTTCAAAATTACTCAAGTATAACATGTTTCCTTCAAATGTGAAAGTTTGGCATTTCTTGTCTTTGAGAATATACCAGTGCCGTAACTTTCTCTTCTAAAACATGTGGCCAATTGTATCATACATAAAGAAACATCTGATGCAGCCTTTACCTGCAATAATAATGGCGGCCAAATTTTGTCCAGTGATCTCTTACAATCTCTTCCACACCTTGCTTTCGAGCTGCCATGATCGAAAGCCACACCAGAACAGCCCAAAGTCCATCCTTCTCTCTCAGGTGATCTGATCCTGAAGGGAAGCAACATAAATACATTACAAACAAACTAAAACTGGGTCAACAAGGTCATATTAGCAAACATACTGTACATATATATATATATATATTTATATAAATATAACTGAAAGTTTGTTTGTGTGTGGGTTTGTGCGGTTGCTCATTGGTTGCGGCCTGAGGGGTGGGGTGACGTCAGAAACATGGCTACACACGCCCTCACGCTAACAGCCTCCTCACACCGCATAAGAGCCACACACCGCGTCCTCAGCCTCACCGCACCTTACCTGAAGCCGCCCCGCAACCTCACACTCTCCACCCTCCTGCGTCCCCCCCTAGGATCCCCCCCCCGCCACCTCCTACCAACGTGGGACAGTGGGGAAGCGCCAACCCAGCTTCCCCCACGCGCCTCCTGCCACAGGCCGCCACTCTCCGCACCCCCCCAGCCGCCAAATTCACGCGCCCCCCCCCCCCCCGCTCCCAACGTGGGACGGAGGGGAAGCGCAAAACCAGCTTCCCCCGCGAGCGCCTCCTGCCCAGTCCCCCAGTCTCGCCACCCCCCCCCACCCGCCGACTTCCCACGCGCCCCTCCACCGAGCACACCTCCCACCCCAGGCAGCTGCCACGGGGATATCAGGGGCAGGAGGTGACGCGTCTGGCGGCAAAGAAGCAGGAAGCAGCACCCACACGGTCAAGGTAAGTCACCCACCCCACCCAATCACTCAACACACCCAGTCACTGTCACCCACCCAGTCACTGTCTCCCACCCACCCAGTCACTGTCTCCCACCCACCCAGTCACTGCCTCCCACCCACCCAGTCACTGCCTCCCACCCACCCAGTTTCTGTCATTCACCCAGTCACTGCCTCCCACCCGCCCAGTCAGTGTCTCCCACCCACCCAGTCACTGTCTCCCAAACAGGCAGTCACTGCCTCCCACCCACCAGGTCACTGTCTCCCACCCACCCAGTCACTGCCTCCCACCCACCCAGTCACTGCCTCCCACCCACCCAGTCACTGCCTCCCACCCACCCAGTCACTGCCTCCCACCCACCCAGTCACTGTCTCCCAAGCACCCAGTCACCGTCTCCCATCCACCCAGTCACTGTCTCCCATCCACCCAGTCATTGTCTTCCACATACCCAGTCACTAACCCCCCCAGTCACTAACCCACACACCCAGTCAGAACTCCACCCACCCAGTCAGTAACGCACCCACCAGTCAGTAACCCACCCATTCAGTCACTAATGTCACTAACCCACCCACCCAGTCACTAAAGTCACTAACCCACCCACCCAGTCACTAAAACCCACCCAGTCACTAACCCATCCACCCACCCAGTCACTAAACAGCTGTGAAGGGGGGGGGGGGGACCGGAGCTGTGAAGGGGGAGGAGCGGAGAGAGAGGGGGAGCGGGAAAATGAAATCCCGGGCAACGCCGGGTATATCAGCTAGTATTCTATATAGTGTCAAACATGTCTATAAGTGTTTACTCACAAATATTTATTATTATTTATTATGATTATTCCGCAGCGCGGTAAAATGGGAGTACAGGCTGACATCAATTGCATTAACAGAATGACCTACAAGTAAGGACAAACAAGTGCAAACAGATACAGGAGGTAATGATGGCCCTGCTCTTGAGTGCTTAGGCCAGGCTGAGAGTGAGCACACTCTCGGTCAAGCGCCATGACGTCAGGCGCAAAGTAAGCAGGGGTGATTTCTGGCCAGTTGAAATTTGCAGTTGCGTGCGGGGGGGGGGGGGGTTGCATGTCGGGGGTTGTATGGGGTGTGTGACCGTGACGTTACAGAGCTGGTTCACCCTCATTGGGCGAACTGCTCACATGACGTGCCAGCGAGCGCCACAATCAAATTTGTCTCTGCAAGCAGCTGAGCACAGAGCACCCCCGGGCACGATGGACAAGACTCATTGCGATCATGTGTTTGATCACATGTCGCATGAGCGTGCAAGCGCGCTCAGCTTCACCATGGATGGGGCCTTACAATCTAGAGGGAGTAAAGGGGGCCAATGTTGCAACAAAAGTAAAAGTGGCTGCTCATTGTGGGATGAGTGTGTCAAGTTGGCGTATGGTCCAGCTGCACATTTGAATATTATATGGGGATAATATATTTCCCATGTAAGTAAACATTAAGAAACAGTATACAGCTATGATAAATATTAAAACTCATAACATATTTTATATTAAAACTCATTACAAATGGCATTAAGATGTGGTAAGTATTATCTAATACTACAGAACTAATTTATTTAAAAAAACACACACATAGGATATTGCACGGATTGCTCCTTTATCCAGGCAGGGGGTGGCAGGGGGGAGCAGCACGGGAGTGGGACTGAGAAGCTCTGTTGGACCACGAGCCCACTGTCACGGTAGCTTATGACAAGATATAAGGAACACCAAATATCTGGGTTGAACTGAACGAGGCTTAGATATTATAAAATATATTTATTCCTTAAAAAGGTGAACACAGCAATATAGTACAATTAACAGACAAGAAGGTAACACTTACTTAGGGTTGGGGGATGGAGAAGTATCAGCTAGCAATTCTCCAGCAATCCGGTGACATTCCAGGTGGAATCAGAAGCACAACTAAAAACTGTAGGGTTGACACAGTTTATATACCCTTGTAACCCTATTCTTAACATTGAATACAGACTATTGGTGAACAATTATCTGTATCCAATCCCTAACGTGGAGACACAGATTAACCCATGCCCCCCAGCTAATTAGCCCATGTGTACTGGGACTCTATGGGTAGCCCCATAATTAAATCAGGGGCGACGACCAGTTTACCAAATGAAGTATCTGCATTGTTTGTAGGTGTAGACATAACACTTACAAACCACTCCAGTTTGATGATTCTCTGCCCTTAGGTAACAATTAGAGTGGCAGAGTCTTGTTGATTAGTACTTGGTCTGTTGATTAGTACTTAGTGTAAACAATCAGGGCAGTTACCTTTTGGTCACATTGCTTAGGCTCAATCAGCCGGCTGCCCTTCATGACCTATTAGCATGCAGATGGCATCTGCATTTTTCAGAACAGATCCAAAATACCATACATATACACTTTAATATCTACACATATTAATAAGTTCCATTCTGGTAGGCTCAGTGGGTCGAAATTTGCCAGTTTTTAATGCCTACAGTGACTCCACATATTGGCCAAATTTCAACTCTCTGTGACCTCCAGAACTGGAGATACAGAAATGCAGTTTAAAACATTAAAATACAGGATTATAATGAAACATGGGAACAGGGGAACATACAGTTTCCTGACATGACAAGGTGTAAGCCATATTCCTGGACCGCAGTCCAGTTAACCCCATGCCTCCTTGGTGAGGTCAGGGGTGGCCATATGGGGTGTAACCCCTTTAATACCGGGCTAACCCCCCTCTCCCTCTACACCCACCACCCACCCAGCGCACCAATCAGTGACTGGATTTAGTAGGCCAGTGGAAAAATACAATGTATTTCTTGCACCTTTGGTAATAAAAGGAGTTAATGATGCCTCTGATATTTATAGTTGCTGACCCCTAACATTAATATTTCTGACAAATATACTAAGGATTTCTTTGCAGGCACAATAATTCTGTGCCCCAAAGAGCTTACAATAAAATTGTGGTGTGTGAGGCACAGGGACATTGGGATCACAAGCAGAGGTGACACTGGGATTCCAACCAGGCCGCGAGTGAGATACTACTGATCTACGTATTCAGCCCTACGTCTAGTACTTGATGCACCCCACTGTATAAGTTCACTATTATACTGATACATACATACTGCTGAAATTGTAAACCTGTGCTGTGTTGCTTAGATGAGTGCTAGATCCTTATGTACATCCTACTTGTGCATGCAGAATCTGCTAAGCACTGCAAATGTACAGTCTTCTGCAAATGACTAGCAAAGGCTATGAAAGTACTGTAGGGTTGTATCATTTCCCCAGTTGTTGCCCTTATGGAATATATAAAACCATGTAGAGAATGTCTCTGAGTAATATAAAAGCTCCACGCCTGAGGAATGCTGAGTACAAACTGTGTGAGATGAAATTCAATAATAACTGTTTCTAGTGCCTGCCTCTAATCTTTAAGTAATAGGATGGAGACCCCAGAATGGGGGCAGGGTCCTCGTGACCAGGAAACTAGGCACCCTCCAACCCTCAGGGGCATGCTAGCCATTTAAGGAGACTCGCACACACGGAGCACACCCGCCCCTTGATGAAGAGGAATGGTTATGGGTCTGAAGGTGGGTTAGGTGTGTCACAGCTCTGTGGGGTGGCCATGCTTGAGGGGCTAGTTCCAAATGATATTTAGATGGGATCTTGTGGCTTAAGGGATTTTGGGTTTCCTCTCCAGTAGATGGAGAGGCCTGTGCACCATAGCCCTGGAAGGTTACTAGACCCAGTTTACTGTTGTTAGTTGGTTGAATAAAACTGTGGCTACCTTATTCCATACTTTGAGTCTGTGGTGGTTATTGATTGGGGTGGTGGTGGTTGATCGGGCAGGGGACTGGGGTTTAACCAGGTGAAGGGGACACTGCATAACACAACCAACACATCACAGACATTCTCCATGTTCTGTTACAGAAATGGAAGTTTCGTTCAAAACATGAATTCAGCTCCATGACATGCTGCCAAAAAGCAGTTCTGGGAAACACTATGCGAGACAGTCTCAAGGCTGCCTGGCCTTTTATAGCAAATAAATTGCTTTTATTTACTGGCTAAAGCAAAAATATGATGGTATCAAAGCTGAGCTATGTCTTGTTTCATAGGCATACAGCTGGATTATATTACTTAATTTTTGTTTTAAATATAAAAGATTTTACATTCATACTGATACCTTATCATTAAGTCCATTATGTCACGAGGAGTCTGTAAAAGACTGCTTTGTAAAAAATAATCTTTTTTTCTTTTATAGTGCTAATAATATATGTACATAAAATGTATTACTATCCCAGTCCAAAGAGATTACAATCAAATTTTGGCTCAGAGAAGAAAAAACAAGACTTTGCTAAAGTCCACAGGAGAGTTGACATTTGTAATAGGTTCCCCCACTTCTGAGGGAGTTTTCAAGTCATTAAGCTACTCATTCAGCACACTGAGAGGCAGCATATTACAATGTATTGTTATACACTATAAAATGTAATGCATAGAAAAGTATATTCTACTCCTTCACTGCACTGGGTTCCTAGCTGCTGCAAACTACTGTAGATAATTCCATTCCGAAATTATATGTTGTTATATGTACTCAGTTTACTTGTTTACTGTATGTGGAGTTACTGTAACCATGAAAGCAGCAATAAATATAGGCTATATTTCACAAAGTGTCGATGTAGGGTATTGTTCCCCCCAATTTGATGCAATACCACATATCAGCATTTAAATCTCCCCATAGAAGGTAGAATGAGGGCTTTCTTTTACTCTTGATTTTTGCCCAAGGGATATGCCTGGCACATGGCACACGGGTGTTGGGTCACAAACTAAGATACTCACTTTTATCTGAACCAGTGTCCAAATAGGTAGTGATGCACATTTCATGCTTATTGAGAACACACTGCAGAACAGCATTATGTCTATGCTGCTCTAGGAGAATTTTTGTGGAGGGTGTCCTGGAACAAGATTCATATTCTGTTCACCCCCCCTTTTGCAGCTTCTGCCTGTCAGTTCCTTATTTTCAGCTGCATGTACTGTATAATTGCTCTGAACATACACACACAGTGCCTGTGTGATAGACACAATGTTACAATCCCTGCCACTGTACATGTAGTCAGTGGGTTACTATAGCAACCTCTGAGATCCTTCTCAGAATGGGCTATTCTGCCCTCCCCCTGTCTTCCTGACAGTTAGTCGGTCCCTGAAACTATTCCTGTTACCCAGATTCCCCCACACTTCCTTTTCATTCCTGACTCTGGCTGAGTGAGTACCCTTCTATGCTACACTCCTCTTGGCAAGGCCATTTCCTTTTTACCTGCCCCTAATTATAAAGCACCCACAGAGAAGCACTCTCTCATCACAACATACCATCCACAAGAGTCTGTATATAAATCATGCTTTCCAATAAAGTGAAGAAAATATAGCAGGACTTGGTGTGCTTTGGAAAGGGGGCTGAGTTAAAGCTAACTGGAGCTATTCCCACATCAGACGTGACCCTGGTTCCGGGATAGAGGGTATTACCTGTTTCCTGAACAAGTATTTCTTGAACACACTTATAGGTGTCAAATTTCCGTTAAAAAAAATTAGACCCCTTGAAGATGTCACTGGAATGTGTTCACTTTGATCCTAGGAGAGATCGCCCCTTTAAGTATGTTCCACAGGACTGGGTTACTTAATGCAGTGACAGAAGAAATGCTCAGTACCACTACATTGGTAATGACATTTTCTTCAATAACTTGATGGCTTTTCTGAATGTGATATGAATGGAAGATCCAAGGCACTACGGATTTTTAAGGGATTTATTATGTCAAAAATAGCGCAGCGTTTCGACCTGCACAGAGGTCTTTATCATGTGACCGGCATGTCATTTGATAAAGACCTCTGTGCAGGTCGAAACGTTGCGCTATTTTTGACATAATAAATCCCTTAAAAATCCGTAGTGCCTTGGATCTTCCATTCATATCTATGCTTAGGATTTCGTTAGACAGGTTTTCCCTGACCCAGGTATTAAACATGCAAGTATTTCGCTTATTTTCATATACTTACGAGGTGTGCAGCACTTTAACTTTTTTGTGCATTGTATTTTTCTGAATGTGAAACAGAACTATGGATGAAACAATAGCAAAAGCATAGTGCAGGGTTGTTATATATGTGAGTGAGGGGAGAAAGAGTGTGAAAATTGTACGAATACAGTGGAGAAGCGTGAGAAACATCCAGTGCTATTTAGAACAAAAATGAATAAGTTCCTCTAGAAAGCATTTTTGGAATACAATATTATTTTGGTTAAGATGAAAAGTTAAAAGAAAGATAATACTGTTAACTGCATGTAAATTAGTGCCTCGTTTTCATTAGCAAAATACATGAAATAAGCATATTGTTCTTGTTAACATTGACAGTATTGTAATGCAATTTTCAATGCTAACAAATCCTTGTCAAAATCAGTTTTGTAAAGGAAAAATGGTATTTCAGGGAAACAGTTTCATGTTGCCCCCTTTTTATTTTAGCTGACAACCAAAATGTCTAAATGAAAACACAGGACCACACAGAAGTAGACAGCAGAAAGAGGTGTGGTGTGCGTTGTTCTGTTATGTTGCAGAGAACAAGCTACCCTTTGCTTTGTGTCTGTTTTCACTCGGGCAAACAGCAGTGTCACATGCATCTCATTACAAAGTGTTTATCTATTTTATGTCTGCATGAATGGCCTCTTCCCGACTGATGTTAACCCTTTTTATATTGTCAGTTGACAAACCTCTGAGTGCTTCTCCTTTCACTCCTCCATGTCATTTCCTCCCTGAAGTGCACACAGAGGCCCTTACTCATTCGTATTGACAAAGTGACTACATATCATATGGATCTGCGTAAGGCATGCATTGAAGCAGCAATCCTGCCCAAAATGTATATGGGGTGTCTCACTGAAAAAACATGACACGGCTGAGCAAAGCTGAGAGGGGTGTTCTGGACAGAGTTTGGGACACTTGGGGGTATGACCCGGTAGACCAGACCCGTCAAACTCCGATAAGCTTGGGGGACAATCCTTAAATCCGACTGCAGGACTCGGGCCGCACCAGGTAAAAATAAAATAGTCACGAAACTACAGGTCCACTTTTTTCTTGATCTTTTCTTATTAAAAATATGTATGTAGCCAGGTCCCCTACTTTCGGGTCTCTAGGTTGGGGGGATGGCTGCAGATCTGCTCGGTTGCCGCCAGCGCTGCCGGCAGACCCGACATAGGTGAAGGGAGTGATCTGGTAGGGCTGCAGGCTGTTAGGGGCAGGGCTGTGTGGCAACCAAGTCGCTGGAGCTCTGCGCGCACCCAACAGCGGGGAGCACCATTTGGTTTGCCTCGCGCATGCGTAGTAGCAGTCTTGCGCATGCAGTACAGCCACGAGTGGTGCCCATCTTAGAGCAGGCTCTACAGACAAGACCTAGGGACTACAAGTTCCAGCAGCCTCAGAGGCTGCAATACCATGTGGGCAGGAGAGCCAATAGGGCTCAAGGAGCCACAGATGAAGGATAGAATGTTGCTGACAGTTGCGACAGTTGCTGACAGTTGGAGCAGAGACACCAAGGGAGAAGGTAGTGTCTGGGTGCCCGTGGCTCCCGGATTAGGCCAAATTCCCCCCGTAGGCCCAAGATTGGCCCTAAGTCCCTTCCAGGTTGTGGTTGCTGCAGGGAAGGCCCCTAGATAGGATCGCTTCCCTGTAGTCACTACGCTAGTGCTGATAGTGATTTTGAGTATCACCGTCGGACGGACGCCAAGCGGTGCGTGTGGCCTACGGTCGTGGACCAGACCACAGGCACAATATAGACATTAAGGGACACTCAAAGGGACAATGCACACACCAGCGCACCCTTCAACCACAGCTCCCTCGAGGTGGACGCAGCAGGCGGAGAGAAAGGATCCGGTAGACCGCGTCGTGGGATCACTGTGCGGTTCTGCGGTTCTGCGGTTCCATCATCTCCATATACCCTGGTCTGGACGGAGACCAGGAAGGTACCCACGTGCACCAACAGCCACACACGGGGTAGCGCTACTCCACACACTTTGGGTGAGCTTTGCTCTGTGGATCCCAGGTGGTTAGGTGCCCAGGGTACCACAGTACTTTGGGGGATCTCACCGGGGCGCGTATATGTGTGGGTACTGTATGTGGGACTGTATTGTTATTTTGTTATAGATATATGTGTTAGTAAAGATAAGTAGTCATACAAGTGTGTGTGTGTATCTTTATTCATTACTGTATTGGTCCTGAAGAGGACTTATCCAGCAGTGCTAGGATCCCTCTCAGGTGGAGGCGCTGTGTACTGATAGAACGCGATGACCCCAGGCTCCCAGTGGTGGAGGATTAGGCCTCCTGTATGCCAGACAGGTATCCAGCACATGTTGTTCCCTTAGCCATGAGAAGGGGGCTACATGTAAATATGTAAATTCATGCCCCAGCTTTCCCCACTGGTTCGAGTGCAGGGTCTGTCTGCAGACAACACCCCGGAGGTAATTTCCAATGACCGAGCGGAGTATGTGGCTGATGTAAGAGGGTACACTTCATAGAAGTGTCAGACGGAAAAGGAAGTTTCGTCAGGAAACCGGATCCAGCCCATTACTGCTAGAATACACTCTGATTATAGAGATCAGTGCTTATACCGCTGCCACTGTTATTATATTATTCTGCAACTTTGATGCTGTACCATGTTTGAATCTGTAAATATGTTATTTGAATAATATTATGTCTGATATGTATCATTGCTATTTGAAAAAAGAATGCATGCGACTGTGTGTTTTATCATGCGGGCTGTGAGACACTGTCTGTGCAAGCCAGAGAGAGGTGCAATGTGTATGTTTCCAGCATGCAGGAGGTTAAACTCCTCTGTAGGAGCTAGCTGCAGGTGCAGCTCACTAAGGCCGCGTTTATAGTGCCGGCGACGGTGACGCGAACGATGACGTCACCCGTCGCTATCGCCATCGGCGAAAGTTGCACTTCAACTTTGAGCGATGTCGCTGACGACAAGGCCAGTGACATCACGAAGGTGGAGGGCAGAGTGCAACAGGCGCTCTGTGATTGCTGTAGAAACAGTCACATGTGGCGACTGTCTCTCCCAAAATCAAATTCTACTGACTTAAAAAATTTCGGTCGCTCCGTCGCCGTCGCGCTTACTGTAAGCGTATGCGACGGATTCAATGTATTTGTTTTGGCGCGACGTCACGTTGCTGTCGCCGGGCACTATAAGCGCAGCCTAGGAAGACAGAACTCCTGACTAAAAAGGGGTTTAAAAGGCAGTCAGACAGCTCCCAGCTTTGAGAGACTTTTCCTAACCAGGAAGGACACTTGTTGGAATGGACACAGGCAGAGCCAGCTGGGACTGCTGTGACCTACACCCAGGAGCAGAATCGCCACGAAAGCGGACAGGCCTGCTGAAAGCAGCCCTGTCTTCAAGAAACTAGTGCTCCAATCCATCTGAGGGATTGCTGATGGGGGGGGGGAGGATAATATGATGATATGGGGGGGGGGATAAGATGATGATGATATGGGGGTGGAATAAGATGTTGATGATGATGATGATGGGAGGGAATAAGAGGACAATGATGATGGGGGTGGAATGAGATGATTTTGATGGGAGTGGGAAATTAGATGATTTTGATGGGAGTGGGAAATGAGATGATGATGGGGAAATGAGATGATAATGATGGGAGTGGGAAATGAGATGATGATGAGGGGGGGACTATGATAATGATGATGGGGGGAGATGAGATGATGATGATGATGATCGGAGTTGGAAATTAGATGATGATGATGGGGGGAAATGAGATGATGATGATGATTCTGGAAAGGGCACACTCTCCACAGACCCCACTCCACCAAATTTTCTTGAGCGCTTCGTACCTTTCACCATTGTGTCCAGTATTTTTGGATAAGACACCTGGCAACCTTACCACAGATACAGACTTTATATTTCATTCCAGACAATTGTGATTGTTTAAACTTCCTGCGCTGCGCCTCCCTGCCTGCTCATCCGGGGCCACGCCCCCTAACCTCTAATGTGGCGTCAAGTAACACTGCGGGTCGTGATGTCACACGACCTGCGGTGTCATTTGACTTCCCATCTCCATGGCAACGGGCGTCACTTGACGCTGTGCTGCCATGGAGACGCGTGACTGAAGCCGGGTAAGTAAGTTTACAGAGTCTTGTAAGTTTACAGAGGCCTGTGTAACCACCACACACCCCCAGAAAAGTCTCGTGCCCCCCCAGTTTGCACACCCCTGTACTAGAGGATGATTCCCTTAAAGCTCTTATATTTTGTCACGTGTATTATGTCGTGCTATCTGTGCATATCTACTGTATATGAAGTATTTCTGGACAGCGTTCAATAACACACTTTGTTTTATAAAGGTTACAGGCGCCCATTTCAATTCCACACTTTCGTCCACGCCTGGCCAGCACTTGCACCGCACCATCTACTGTATATGGCTCAGAGACTGAGCAAGTACTTTATGGAGGTATCTGATGTGATACCCTACAGTAGAGGGGAAGGGGAGTTACATATACAACAATGTAAGAGCATTTTCATGCTTCCTTGTTTGTCAACAGAAGAAGCTATGATGAAGCACAACAGATGTTTTAAGACAATTATTCACTGAATTTAAAGCATTGATTAAAATAACAAATGTAACATAGCGTAAATAGATGGAAGTTATCACATGTACAGTATCTACAAAGGATGGAAACAGCCATGGGTACAAGTATCATAGTACCACAACACACCAACCTCTTTTAAGGCAAAGAATCTTGTGTCCACATCCTAATCATCAAGTCCTAAATAATCTTCAGTATATACACGATAGACACTTCATAATCTGAATCCCTATCTAACAAAACCTCACACAATTCCCCAAAAACTTAATCTAAACTAAGCTGAGATCAACTTCAAACTAAGCCATTCCTTCATTTAAATGAATTTCCTCCACACCATCATCATCCTGAAGGACAAGGTAATACATACATCCAGGAATGATAGTTTTCACCTATGACACAAAAACATTGTATCATTTATAGCCGAACCATAACATACTAATATGTGCTCTAGAATTACATACAGAGAGAACAATCTACACATTCTAAAGAGGGATTTCATAAACCATGGCAAGGCAGCGCCTATGATTACAGACAACCAAATACACAGAGTCACCAGAAAACGCAGGAAACTTCTTGACTGCAAAAAGGATAACTGCATTGCTCTAGTAGTCACCTCTAGCCTTGTTGCCAAAGATCTTTCACGTATCCGCTACAGTGATTAAATATTGCAGGAGCCCCGGCCACCCTTCTGCATATAACCATGTACTGTAATCTGCAACAGCTGACTGTTTGAAGTGCTCTGCCACAATACTGAAAATAGAGGACATTTCCCTGTCTGCACAAAAGGTGTGAAACCAGCAGACATGTCCAAACCACAGACAGAATCTTAATACCACATACCAATATGGATTACAAAATTCAGGGCTCAATTAAATGTGGCTCATCAAATGTGCTCTACCTAATACATGTATGCACACAATGCCCCAGTTGCAGTTTTTGTTTTAAAAGTATAGTTGGTAAAACAGTACACACTTTTAATGCAAGAATAAACATGCCTTAACACAAGTGCGCAAACTGGGGGGCGCGAGATTTTTGTGGTGGTGTGGGGGGGGGGGGGCGCGGTGTTAGAGGCCCTGTGCTCTTCAGCGCGAGGCCTCTGTAAACTCACTTAACAGGCTTCGGTCCAGGCGTCTCCATGGCGACAGGCATCAAATGACGCAGCGGTGTAATTTGACGCCACATTAAAGATAAGGGGGCCGCGACCCAGAAGAAGAGCAGGCAGGGGGGGCGAAGGACAGTAACTTTGAGCACTCCCTGCCTTAACATACCATAAGCAAGAACAATTCTAACACATCAGTAGTGAATCCTTTCTGTAGCCCAACACACAACATTAGGGACATATTATTATTGTTTATTTGCACAGCACCAACATACTCCGCAGCGCGGTACAGTGCGGGTAAAAGGGTGACATCAATTACATAAACTGAAGGACCTACAAATAAGGACAAACCATGCGAAACAGATAAGGACATATACAAATGATCATTATGACGGGGTGCTTCGGGACTTAAAAAACTGGGAAAAAAATGAGAATATAAAGTCACAGTTTTATATAATATAAATCCGATTGGAATATTGTACCCCTCCCTGAAATAGTATGCCCATTTATTGAATTAATAACACCTCTAGTTTAAAACCTGTATCTTCCGGCATTTGCATTGGTGTGTGACACACATTATGTGTGCTGTACGACACAACTTTACACGTGCATATGAAATTCTTCCATGTATTGTCTATTTTTATCAATGTAAAGACTGTTTCTCATGAAAAAGAATACAAATGTAGGGTAAACATGATACCTTGCAATGGCGTAGGGATGTATCTACAAATGCTTAGTTGCCTGGCTTGAAAAATCGACGCATCCAGGATTAGTGAAAAATCGGCAATGATAAGGGCTACTGCAGAAGAAGCACACCAGAGGCAGAGATAACTATGGAAAGCCAAGGGGTGATTGATCTACATCTGAGGAAGTTATTCTGCAGTTGTGGTCTTTCCGTGGCTGGGCCTCTGCAGTGGATGAGTGGAAATGTTAAGAGACTGGTGAAGGTAAGTTAAACAATTTTGAGCTCGGACTAGTTGGTCCACACATCCTTCCAATCTTACTTTTCAACCTTACTTCAAGGGGAGTCTTGATTTATGCCCCATTAAGCAACCTGATAGGTTCTGAAAAGAAATCTAGGGATGGATTTTATCCTTAGAAATGCATGTTTGTGTGACTACAGAGTGATAAAATAAATTAGTGCTCTGGCTCTAAATAAATGTATTTTGTAGCATAAATTGTGCTTGATTCTTTCAGTGTGCTGCATACATTTTTTCTTGCCTACATATTCAAATAGTCCAACATGCTGATGATAATGGGTAAGCCACAAATATTTTACCTGTGCCAAAGCTCTCCTCTCCACAAAGGGAACATCTGCCCGAGTCCATTAGATTTGCAAAAAATCTCCAACCAGTTGGTGTTTCGTAGACAGGAATTTTCATTAACTTCGCCACTCTGAAAAACAAAATATGACAGAAGTGATATACAAGTTGCAGGTGCAGTTTTTGCATACTTGTTTCATATGGCCATTGGATCTTGTAATGGTTACTGGTGCAGAGCGACACACAGACCGGTACAGTAACCTGGACTACACCTGAAGCCTCTGAAATACGAAATGTTGGGCTAGGTATTTATTATTTTCATATGCAGAACTAGATTGGTGCACTTGCACTTCCAAGTAATAGCAAAGAAGCATAAAACCCCAAACTAACTTATTTGATTACAACTTAGACATCTGGATGGACATTTTTAATTTAACAAGTGTTTAACCAGCTGGACATACAGTATATCATTTTTTCAACCTTAGTTGCTGAGAAAAAAAACAGGTGCTTCCTAGAAACGCCATAATTTAAACTTCTGTTGACCTCCCAGTATGTCACTTTGTGATACATGCAAAGTACTTACACTAACTTTATAAAGAAAATAGTTTTTGCTGTGAAAAAAAAAGAAGAAGTTTTACAGCTCTTGAACATACACTCCATGTGCATGAAACTGAACTAACATTTCTGTGCAGACAGCTTTTCCCAAACAATTTTCAAAATGAATAATTGGCCCTTCTATAAAGTGCGATAGGGCAGATCTGGTGATATGGCGATATGGCACAGAAAGCCCGACTGACATCAATACGGCTTTCCATGCGACGATGCCGAATCTGCACTATGGCACTTTATAGAAGGGCCATTGTTTTGGAGGAATGAACCAACACAAATATACTGTGCAAAATTAAATATGTCTGGGGTTACGTACATGTTGGAAACATATTAGCTCATCTTTCTACCATATTTGAATAATTCATGTTTATAATCACAGGTGATACAGTCAAACAAGCAAAACTATTATAAACTTTTCACCAATGTGCCTGGCTGCTTGTCAACTTCAGGTTACTACAGATAGTCCTCGCTATCCAACGTTTCACTTTACAACAAATGGCATATCCAACGCTTTACAATGCAACACTGTGTGGCCATTTTTCAACGCCTGAATGCGTTATCCAATGCTCACCACCACTGATTAACATGGAACTCACTCTACAATGGTTTCACTATCCAACGCTACTTCCAGAACAGTTTCCGTTGGATAACCAAATATTTTTTTGCTTCTTAGCTGTACTCTCCTTGTGTCCGGTTGTTCGGGCCCTTCATCTGCATTGTTTATCCGGAGACGCACAGCACACCGATCTAGCCTGGATTGCTCATCTGTGTACCGGTGCAGTGAGTACTTATTTCATTACCAAATGACTTTCATCTATTCAAGTATTTTTTAATGCAATTTCTCATCAGTCTGATACGGAGGGGACAAAACAAGTTCTTTATAATACTGCATATATGAACATATTCATTGCAATTGGTTACATTAAGATATTTGTTCTGGCTGTGAAGCACTAGTTTGAGACTGCCAGTTTCAATATCTATTTACCTTGGGATGAGGCCTCCAGTGCCACGCCAGTTTCCGCTAGGGGATGCGGAGGTTGGGCCTGACTTCCGGTGCCGAGAGGCACGAGGCAGTTGTCGGCGGCACTGCGACGAGCTACTCGCTGCCAGCCGCCGATCTACTGGTAGCTCCCGATCGACATGCTGGTGACCCCTGACCTACGCCATATTATCAACTGGTTGGCCAGTCATTAGCGGGCACCCACAAAAGGCTTAGGGTGTTGGGGACCATTGCTGTGCGCAGTAGGGTGGAGGGTTTTTGTCCCTTATTTACTCACCATAACTTGTTTTGATTTCATAAATATGAACGTAGTCAAGCTTTTCTGGTACAATATCTAATTGATATAGGCTGGGGTAAAGAAAACTGTGTAGGGCATGGAGGAAAGGCTTGAAAAGATTGTGTAGGGGAAGGAAATATTTCAATGCAGTAGTTGGTTTGATGAGAAAGAGAGAATTTGTTTGTCAAAGTTCTGGCAGTAGGTGTTTGCTTTTGAGGCACATGTGTCAAGGAATCCCCTAGTAAGTCACAGATGAAGATGCTGAAAGGTGATCTGGGGTTTTGATCCTGGTCAAATTTGTGGCTATATTTAGTAGTCCAGAGATAGAAACAGAATTATTTGCAAAGCATTTGCCGTACGTGTCTCTCCTGACTCTTCCAACCTTTATCTGCACAAACGAAGATGATGAATGACATGTGGGACTGAGTTCCTGAAATTGCATCCAGATAATTTACTGCAGCACCTCTGACACATTTGTACTGATCCAGTGCATGTACTGATATGATAATAATACTAGGCCACTGCAAGGAGTGATCCGAACAGACTAGTACCCAAATTGTAATTCATTTAATTCTATGGAAATCAAAAGAATTTGGATCTCAGCAGCCACCCTCCCCAGTTGTCACTCGCAGGCCCTCCTGCTCGACACCCACAGGCACCTCCTCCACCCGTATGACACCCACAGGCAAAAAAACAACTCACCCACTCCCTGCTCAGCACCGGCACCTACTGGGACATCTAGGGCACACTGGGGAATCTGGTTGTAGCACCAAACATACCGCTTGACAACCAAAATGGGTAAGGGTTGAGGGGAGCCTAAAATCAGGATTCCCAATGGGACTAGATGCCCCAGTCAAATGCTGTGTAAATCTACCCTGTGACCTACTAGATGCCAGTAGAGCTCAGCAAGTCAGTGACCAAACCATGGAGGAAACCCCAAGAAACACCGTTATTGACGAGATGTTAACTTAAGTTAATGTCTTGTTATGTGCCGACGGGTATTTTCAAAGCTCACTAACGCTGCGTTGAGTGCCGTTTTCAGCCGTAACGAGCCTTTGCGTTACTAGAACAGATGTTAGTGCTAATAACATGCAAAAGAGGTGTTCCCTCTAATATCGCATACCCGCAGAGCTCTGTTATAGATAACGCAGGGATTGACCGTTACGTTAGTTAGGTCACAGCTAAACTTGGTGTTACTCACATTCAGACCGTGATGATAGGTATTTTACAGGGTCTGGATAAGTGTGAGACCACAGTAAGATATGATTTAACAATCATATTGTTATTTACAGGCTTCTTTCCCTCTCCGTTCTTCTCCTTTTTAACTTTAATTATATACCTATTCAGGGTCTTTATGGGAGTAACGCCGCCTTTGGGTAAGGCAGGCTTAACACCATGTTACTTGAGGCTGATGCAAGACAGTGCTACTGTAACTTAATATTGCATTTAGCCATGATAACGAAATAACTAAAGGCCGTTTATTTTGCCTATATTTAGGTTTGTGGATACCCGTTAAACTCAGGGAAAATGACATCATAACACCAAGCACTTTGCCCCGATTTAACAGAACTCTGCAGATCTTCCCCCCAAGACCTACCTTAGACTTTCACAGCCTGTGAATGAATACATTCCTTTTATATATGATCAGGAAAGTCCTTTACCCGTCAGCTTAGGGCTTAACAATGAATGTCAACCTGAGTTTGGCTTTGATAGTTCCCAGCATGATTTACTAAAATGTGTCCTTTCGATTTTTAGGCCAGGTTTTGTGCTCTGTTCCACTCTGCAGCAGCAGCTTTTTAATTTCATGAAAATGAACAAGAAGGGGCTGAGTTTTATGAAAAGTTAGTGATTTATTTTTGCCACAACAATTTATAGTAACCATGGTTGCTTGTTAAGACAAACTTTTACCGCCAGCTATTAACCGTCTACAAAGCAGCACAAACTTCTCGAGTTGCTTATTTACTCAGGATGAAGACTCCATTCTTCCTAAAACATATGAAAGATACCACGTTTGCCTTGATGCATAAACCCTGAAGATAGTAAATAACCCCACAGGCTACAACACCAAACACCCAAAACAAGAAATTCTGCATGTTAAAGCCTCAGGCCCACGTAACTGTTTAATTTTGATTTGTAATAAAGTAAAAGCACCCAGGCATGTAATAGCCCACATAACACGGTTAATGTTTCTTTCATAAATTATATATTTTTAGGACATTTTAGATATAGGCCAAAAAGCACAATGGAAATATCACTAAACATGTAACACAATTCTTTAGAATCTAGTTAAGGGATCATTCCTAAGTACAGTTAATATCCAAATACCTACAGCAATGCTACTAAAGGCATCTTTAAAAAAAATTCCCGATGACAATCTTGTTTGAGTCTCCATAAACAATTATTTTACACCAACATTGCTCTGAACTTGAAAGCTGCTGGAAGGCTTGTTTAATTTGAAACATAAAAAAGTGTGCCTAAAAACATAAATTTTGAGCTAAGGTGGACTGTCACCCTTCTGGCTCTGTGGCCTAGGTTCCCCAATTGTCGGAGGCAGAGGGGGGGAGTACTAATGCTTAATGCCAATTTTATGGATCAATCTATCCTCTAAAGTCATGAAGCCATAGGTAAAGCAGCGAAAACAAGCTTTTTACCATGGACATATTGCAGCAATATTTTTAACACTGCATATGCAGATGAGCATGCATATGAGTAATTACCCACTCAATTACGTATTCACATAATATGCACTGAAGTCCAATACCTGACGATATCGGTTACTGCCAAAAAATACAATACATTTTTTTTATGGGATAGCGTTTGACTTATCTTGCCTACATATGTAATGGCCACAGTATGCGTAGGCAAACATAAACCCACCAAGAATCGGTGATAAAACTACTTTGATTAAACTTTTTAAAACATTTCAATACATTGATAGTCGTAGGCAACCTAGTTGGCTAGTTGGTCACTAAGGTCTGATAATGGATTCATATATACCTTCCACTACACAGTCTCCCTCCCCACCCTCCCCCTTGCACAGCAAAAATACTAATAAGGCATAATCATAAGGTGGCATCCAGTACAACGTTCACTGGAAGGTGTATGGCCCTGAAGACTCAACCAAGTTGGCCGAGATCTTTAGGTGGTTTTCCTTTGCCTGAACTAAGATGGCAGAAGACACTGGCCTCATTCACCCTGAACTAAGATAGATACTTGTAATTGGCTACACCTAGGCTTTTATATAGCGATCATTTTGCAAACCAGCAAGTGCCTGAGCAAGATTTTTGTTACCTTGGATTTCTGTTTATTCTTTTCCCCGCTTGTGTGTTTAAGCTCTTCCCCCATGTCTCACACTCTATGAACTACATACGCTGACTCGACAGTGCTGTGGAAAAGATCCAGCTGCATTAGTGTGCCATACAGTTCCAGCTGCAGCCATCAATGTTTGCCACCCATCGCTCCAGAGTGAAATATATCATATCCCTCTTGGCAGATGAGGCCTTGGAATGGGCTTCCGCCATCTGAAAGAAGGATTCCCCCTTGTTGTACGACTCTCTGACCTTCATTGAGGCCTTTAAGAAGGTCTTCAATGCTCCACGGTGCACCTCTTTTGCTACAGCATAACTCCTTTGTATACATCAAAGGACCCGGACAGTAGGTCAATATGCGATAGTATTTCGCGCTCTCTCAGCCGAGATAGGATGGAACAATGAGGCCTTGCTGTCCGTCTTCTTCCAGGGGCTCAGTGACCAGCTCAAGGACAAGTTGACATGCCGGGAAACACTAAAGACCTTAATTAACTAATTGCCTTTTGCATCTGCATGGACCTTCGGTTTTGGAAGTGCCAGATTGAGAAAGTCTGCTCTTGGCAAGTTTCCAACTTTCGACTAGCATTATGCCTTCAACCGTGCAAGACTGAGCCTGCAAAGCCAGAGGAGCCCATGCAAATAGTAGGTACAAGGCTATCTGAACTGGAGGCACCGAAAACTCTCTGCTGGTCTTTGCCTCTATTGTCATTTAAAGGGCCATTTTCTCCATACTTGTCCTACCTGTCCAGGAAACTCAAACGCCTTGTAAAGATAGAGGAACACTCCCAAGGCATTTCCTCCTCCTTTGCGGCCTACACAACTCATTCTGCCTGTCCATCACTCTTTTTGTCATGCTATACATCAAACACAGGCATTTGTCGACTCTGGCAGCTAGGAACTTCAAGAATCACGCTTTTGTGCAGTCCCACATCATTCTGCTTCGACTGAAGAAAGATCCGCTGGCAGTAGAGGCCATTGATTGGAGACCTTGGGGCCCAGGAACCATCTCCTGGGAACTGTTAACTTTACGAGTCAACGTGAGCAGCTTCCATCACGAAACACTCCTCTTGGTCTTTCCATGGCTCCAGCAGCACAATCCATGGATTGAATGGTCCACATGATAAGTAATGGCATGTAGTTACACCTGTCAAACTTCTTGTTTCTGAAATGCTGATCCTATCTGGGACAAAAAAAATTCTATTGATGCTTTTATTTGTAGCATGCCAGAGATGTATTGAGAGTTCGTGGACGTCTGCGACAAAAAACAAGCTGAGAAACTTCCCCCACATCGGCCCTATGATTGCAGCATAAACCTTCACCCAGGCTCCATTCCTACCCATGGTTGTACATACCTCCTCTCCTCCGAGCCTGAAACAAAGGACATAGAGGAGTATATCCTGGAAAATCTTGAAAAAGGATTCGTTCGTAAATCCTCATCACCTGCAGGGGCAGGATTCTTTTTCATTGAAACGAAAGATGGGTCTTGGAGACCCTGTATTTACTACCGAGGTCTGAATAAAAATCACTCTCAAAAACAGGTATCCTCTTCCCGATTCCCAAGTTGTTTGATCCACTTAGAGGAGCTACGTTGTTTACGAAAATAGTTCTCTGAGGAGCCTACAAACTTATTCATATACAGGAGGGTGATGAATGGAAGATGGCCTTCAACATCAGAGATAGGCACCAGGAGTATGGTCATGCCCTTTGGCCTACAGTATGTAACGCCACAGTGGTATTTCAATACTTCATTAATGAAATATTCCAGGATCTCATTGATCTCTTGGTCATCATGTACTTGGATGATATACTAAGTTTCTCCAAATCCATGGACGAACATCAGGCTTTGGTCAGGCAGATTCTATTAAGACTTAGGCAACAACATCTCTTTGCCAAGTTTGAAAAATGTCTCTATGAGCAGCAGAATATTTCCTTAATAGGATACATTATTTCGTCTGACAGCTTCAAAATGGATCTGGCAAAGATCTCTGCTGTTCTTGACTGGCCTATTCCCACTGCCCTCAAACCCATCCATAGATTCTTGTTCTTCACGAATTACTATAGCCGGTTCATCCGGAATTTCTCTCAGATTACGGTTCCGATCACAGCCCTTGTGAATAAAATGGGGTGAATCCTTCTCAATTGTCCCCAGACACCCTCACTGCCTTACAAATACTCAAAATAACTTTCTCAACAGCCCCCATTTTGGTTCACCTAGACTCTTCCAAGCCTTTTGTTTTCAAAGTGGATGCTTCTGACATTGGGGCTGGTGCAGTCCTGTTTCAAATGAGTCAACTCCAGAGCAGGTTACACCCATTTAGGTTCTTTTAGAAAATATTTACGATATCAGGAACTGAGAACTTCATCAAGATGCCCCCGGAGGAATGGCAACATCTATTGTATGGAACAACATTGCCATCACATTGAGGGGGTAAGACATCAACGCCGGAGCTCTCTCTAGACAATTTCTGGAAGATGGTGTGGAGGAGACCAACAAAGGACCATTATGCCTCTAGCATGCATCATCTACTCTATCACTCACAACACATGCAGCAGATCATTGCTTGTCAACCAGACAAACCTGTGGGTCTTCCTATACCTCTGGCTAAGCTCTTTGTTCAGGGGAACTGGCTTGCTTGCAGTATGATTGTGACAAATCTAATACAAAGTGCTTTTCCTGGTAATGTACAGGTTAATAAAAGCTTCAATCAGACTTAGAACTATGCAACTAATTTTGACAGATTTATTATAAATCATTCTTCCTTGTAATGCACAGGTTATTAAGAATTTATATTAGTGTTAGGGACCCTTGAGATGTGGTCTGCCGTGTAGTGGCTCAGGGGCTTACAATAATTTGGCCGAAATGTTAAACTAAAAGATCATTTTATTTAATAGATATCTATACATATATATTTAGGCACTGTACCGTGTATAAGTTTCACTGGATGTGCACTGAGCTCTGTCTGTGTTTTATGTTCTGACTCTAGTTTTAAATAAGCTCTTTGTTCACCAACACTTTGGCGAAGAAGTACTACTGTATGTTGGGGACACAGCTCTAAGTTTACGGGTGGAGAGGAAGACCTCAAACTTTCTTCACTTATTCTGGTGGCCAGAACTCCGCCAGGATGTGAAGAAGTTGGTGGCCTCCTGTACCATCTGTGCTCAGACCAAGGTAACCGTTTTGTCGCGAGACAATTTTAAAAAAAAATTTGTCTCGCGACTGCTGGGTCACGTGAGCGATTAAGCCAATGAGGGTGAACCGCTCATGTGACATCATAGTCACGCCTACCCATTGCTGTGGATCACAGGCCACAATATCGCTTAGCCGACAGGCGCGCACGACGTCACATGCGCCGGGCATAGCCTCAGCCTTAGAAAGAAGAGCAGTTGGGTATTATATGTATTAGATCAGGGCTCTTCAACTTGCCGCCAGTGTGCCAAATGCGGCCCACTGAGAGCCTTATAGTGGCCCCTGAACTGTCTGCTTCTGATTTTTACATTGAAGTTGCCCAGGCAGCTAAGTGCATTGAAACTCACTTGCAAGCTTAGGTAATGTAAATATATATGGTACAGATGTTATATATGCTTACATAATGTTAAGTGCAATACTGTTTAAGTCTCTAAATGTATCCAAAATGGCATTACAACATTCTCAGGGCGGTTACAGCTTTTTCATTCCTCCCCCCCCCCTGCTGTCGGTGGCCTTGTGGAGCCCCCCACTTTCCCTGACACATCTCCTCGCTCTCACCCATCGCTATTCCCACCTCTCACTTTCCCCCTCTATTTCTCTCTCTACCTGTCTTACACTCTTCATCTCTCCCCACTCCCTTCTCTCTCACACTCATTTCTCTCTCTCACTCCCTTCACTCTCTGTCATTCCCTTCTCTCTCTCTCTCTCTCACTCCCTTCTCTCTCTCCCTCACTCCTTTCTCTCTCTCTCTCACTCCCTTCTCTCACTCCCTTCTCTCACTCCCTTCTTTCTCTCTGACTCCCTTCTCTCTCTCATTGTCCCCACCCCAAGGGTCCAACCCCCAAACCCACACAATACCCCCCACAATCCCACACAGTACCCCCCCACACGCATACAATTCCACGCAATACCCCTCTACACAAACACAATATTCACACAATACTCCTCCCCCCATACACACACACACAATACCCCCCCCCACACACACACAATATTCACACAATACTCCTTCCCCCATACACACACACACACACACACACACACACACACACACACACACACACACACACACACACACACACACACACACACACACACACACACACACACACACACACACACACACACAATACCCCCCCCACACACACAATTTCACACAATACCCCCCCCCCCCCACACACACACACACACAATGTTCACACAATAAGCCCCCATACACGCAATACCGACACAATACCCCCCCTCCACACCACATCTGGATGAACGCAGAAGTTCGGATATCTAACCAGCGATCCTGCCATTCTGAACTCCCCATTTCCAGCCTTGTATTACTAGTAGGTGTCCCCTTATCATACAAGACTTTCTAAAATAAATCACCTTTATCAATTCTCTGGAGTGGTTTAATACAAACATATATCTCACTAAACCATTATTACGCATATGACACAAATAGCATGAGTTTAGTTCTATGAGACAAAAAAGATAAAGAAAGAACATGTGAGAAAATGTAACACTGCTAACATACAGAGGAAGGGAGAAGGTCATTTATAAATAATTCAACTGCGCATAAAGCACCTCTACTGTATGGCAGTGCAAAATGTATTGCATTTAAACTGATTTATGGGTCATAAAATATTAGAATTATCATTAACGTCTCATCATCTAAAAACAAATAAAACGTGTTGATTGCATCCCTCAAACTGTATATTTTTTGCAGCTGTGTTACTCTTGGCATACTGATATTAATTTGCCATCTGCATCTAATTACTGTATCACTCTGAAACATACTGTAAAAGTCCTAAAAACTATTGCAAACGCAATTTTGCAACTGGGGGCTCTGCAGTGCATTATACAATAATCTGTCCCATGCCCTTCTAGCCTTAAAGAAGTTAGGAATGACTTGTTGTTACATGGTTCGCATACCTCTCTAAGAGACATATCCCCGAATGGGTTCTTTTTTTGTCTGCAGTCTCTCACACGCTGGGAGCACAATTACAAGTCTAGCAGAGTTCATCTTTTTTCTTAAAGCTATTGTATGACAACCCACAATCATTGTGTGGCTTATTGTGGTTTTTATTCGTTTCATACTGTAACTTGGGTTTTTGCAAATAAGGGCAGTGCGCTGGGTCAAACCTAAATGAAATCTAATGTTATTTGACCAGCATGTCACACCATATGAAACTTATTTCTGGATGCAAATTAATAATAAATAAAATCACAAATAAAAGACCATTTCCTCTTGTTTAAAACTTCCTTCCCATTTGCCGATCTGTTTCTGTAAGATTAAGTCTAATGCTTACATGCTGTTTCATAATATAAGCAAAAATAAATTACACAGCACGCGATTCATTGAACAGTCACGGGGAGTCTGCCAGAATGGATATAACTGATTGTCTAAGGTGCATAAACACTTAACAAACGTTACAGTCTCAATTAGAATCAATGACTTTACTGGGGTAGTTTAATACAAATTGACTTTAGTGTTAGCATATTGGAATTGTGAAGGTATAAGGGGATAATATTTTTTGCATGAGACAACACTGGAGACAAGATGTTATCAAAGCAGGACACTGAGTGGCAATACCAATAACATATGTAATGATGGCGAAATTAACACATGAATACCAGGCAAGTTGTTGAAACCATCGTTACAAATAATTGAACATGAGTTATTGTCACATCCATTGGAAGGAGATAAAAAAAAAATATATATATATATATATATATATATATATATATATAATATAGTTCAACTTGAACTTAAAAGAAGATATGAGAGTACAAAAATGTTGATGTTTTAGATTTTGATAAAGAAATCCATCGTAATTAAAAGATAAAAAAATAGACAAGCACGCTAAACGTCTTCCAGTATCAGCCACTGTTCTGGTCCAGGCTCAAAGCAGTGTAACGCGTCCCCTTTAAATGCACACAGAGTCCTTCTATTTTCTGCAACTTTATTGGAAGGGGTATACAGGAACATAGAATAACTGGGGGGTGGCACTTGTGAGAGGAAGGTAGAAAATGATTGCCTTGTTCTGGGATAACAGTAAAAGGGATGTTACTCGCAAGGCTGCTGATTCCAAAAGGAAGTAAACTTGCCTGTTCAGACAGTAAATACAATCAGGGCTATACCGTTTATGAAAGCATAGCAGGGGGAGCCAGGAACAGTTCAACTAGCTGAGAGAAAAGGGGCATTGCCAAGGCAACTGGCTGGGAAACCACAAGGGGTAGCAACATTGTTGCAACTACACTGAGGAGTAATGGCTGCCTCAGAACAGAGAAATCAAACATGCAGAGAAGTTCCAGGACAGCCACCCTTAGGTAAAACAGCCGTAAGTCATGTTATTTTAAGCTAACGTAAGGAAGTGCTAACTTAACATGGTGTTAAGCCTGTGCTAAGGAGATATAAAACTGCAGTTGTTTTTGCATATAAATAGCTTTGTGGATGTTTGTTAACCTCAGGGAAAATAACCAATGGCTGTTACTGATTTTGATAATGGCCCGTTATGAGCCCTGTGTTACAGGACCTCTGTGGATCTGGACATAAGCACTTTATTGGAAACCTGAAGCAGCATTCATACAAAGAGAAGGCCAGTGCTTGGATGTTTTCCCTCATCCCTGCTCCCTTACATGGCCTCAGTTCTGCACACTGCAGCATTACAGCAGGACTAAACAATGGCTGTCCCTTATATGGTAAAGGGTTTTAACTTTAGCAAGTTCCTTTTTAATTTATGAAGTGGAGAGAAGAGAATTGTCAAACCTCAGCAGAGCGCACAGCAGATAAACAAGACTTTCTAGACACACAGACTGCAGTTCATCTGATGTAGGAAGAGTAAACTGGAAGCACAAACTAGGACAGATAAGATACAGTAACTACAAATGTATACTCTATTTTACAGAAAAAACATTAGTTACCCCCTTTACTGACAGTGGCATTGCAATGCTAATCTCTCTGGCAGGGAAAGGATTATTTACATAATCTGATAAACGAGTGGAAACAGACACCATGTTTCGTAAGTGAGAAGTTAGCATTGAGACTACTTATGTACTGTATGTATATGAAGCCCATACTGGGGTGTCTGCTTTCTCACAAAGAGTAAAAGTACGGTTTTAAATCCATGACTCCATATTCCCCGAACATGAACATAATACCCTGTATAAGGATACTGACTATATTTATCCCCTCCAGAAGTCTTCTCATTAAAGATAATACAACTCACTGCATTAGTGAGTAACCCCAATTTCAGCTGCATTAAAATGTATGTAATTAATCATTGTAGTTGGACTGATTGTACATGCATGTATCATTGCTGCACTGTCTGATGTCTAGCCTAACAAACGTATGGTCTGGTATACTGGTGATTGCCTCACGGTATTTCACTATGATGTCAACCATGAGGCTTCTACAGCAGCGGTGTGAGCTGCCGGGGAGTATCCTACTGCTACAACATGGGGTGTGGACTATATGGCCAGCGAGATCAGTGTGCACTAATACTTACTTGAACGTACGTTTTAACAAATTGTATTTTTTTTTACTATATACATATTATAATTACCGTTGGTGAGGATCTCCTGTTTCTTTCTATCGCTGTGGAACACCCACAAGTTGCCTTTCCTACTTTGGAAAGAAATATCTGGCTAAACTCTAGTAGTACTACTTTAAAATATCAAACACACGGCGCATGCACGACGGCCGAAAAGATGGCCGCCTAACACGGAGCATCTCCGATTCCCTGGCAGGAAAATAAAAAAAACATCTGATCGGGCGTCTGGGCAGAGAGCCAAACCGCCAATATCAGAGAAAAGAAGCCGACAACTCCAGCAGCATCAAAGTTCTAACCCTAACAAGATGTGAGATGTTATATTGCGGACTCATTATTATTCAGTGAAAGAAGCCTTTATGCAAGTCTCCATAACGCAACAGTGGATAGGATTTGAAGGACACCAGATCACAATATTCAGTGACCTAGCTTCCTCTACTATGCTAAAAAGAAAGGAACTGCAACCGGCCACAAAGAAGCAGAGGGACACCCAAAATCAGACTGTAAGTGGGGTTTCCCATTTAAGCTTGTGATCTGGCATAATGGTTCAACAATAGTGGTGAAGAATCTGGAGGAAGGAGAAAAAGCACTGATCAAATTGGGTCTAATACAAAGATCTACTGTATATCACCTCCGACTGCGGGGTCACCCAGCAAATCTACCAGGATACCCGTCTGGACACAGGGGAAGACCCAGAAAGGAAGCAAGCAAAAAGACCAAGAGGTCCGAGAAAGTATCCAAAAAGTAACGGAAAAATGACTACCGGTCCATCACCAAGGTTGTTACCAGACAGAAGAATTCAAACAAAGAATGAAGAATGAAGATCCCACACGGGATCTTTTTTCTTCCCCTGCCCGAGAGACGAGGAAGGCTGACTGGCCTCCGTGCAAAGTGACATCTGAGCTGGCCTCCAGCTGCGACTCATGCAGTACCCTGATCTGGAGAAGAAAAGGACCCAGGAGCTCTAGAAGCTCCCTAAAAGTTACTTCCTGCTAGTGTTTGATTTTTTCTTTTTTTTGATTTTTTGTTCGGGGTCCCAATCGGTACATTATACTGGTTAGGACAGAACCAGTCAGTGTACGATACACATATTTATATAGTGCAGTTCATATTTATATATAAGTTTCTTCTTGATCTTCTTTATGTAGATAAATAAATGACTAAGTAACAATTACAGTATTGTGGTTATGTTTTTTATAGTGTTTTAAACATCAGGGTATATGCATATGTGCCACTTCTTATCCACCTCACAAGGGTAATTAGTACATCGCTGATATGATAAGAATGAGGCAAGATTACATGTGCAAATTGAACATCACCAGTACAGGCAAAGTATTGGATCTATGTGCTGTCACAGGACCCTTTAGCCTGGCACTGCGTTCATTGGGTACAATCATGAGATTTACTATATATATGCAGTAGGAGGATGTTCCCTATACCCATCTTGCCCCTGATGAAGCTCTGCCTGGAGAGAAACGCGTAGTGCGTCGTGACGTGGTGACGTCACGTGGTGCCACCGACCTGCTGACTGCCGCCGCCATTGCACTCGGAGCCCTGCTGATCGATTGTGATTGCAACTATACAGCTAAGTATCTTTAACTAGCCACGACTGTGACACAATTTATACAGCAATTTTGCTATGCCCACAGTGCACTACCATCGTTGTCACTCAGACTGAGGGAACCCCAAGTAAACCTTGGCAGTGATGTTGGAACTGCGCTGCCTTCATTGAGAAGCTTTTTCTTATTTGAGTTTAGTGAAAGGATCCCACAGCACTGACAGTAACTTTAACTTCGTTGTGGTAGCATGGAGTATGAACAACTCCTGGATACATAACTCTCTGTATAAACATATATACTGCAACTGTAACATATGAGCATTTTCGCAAGCCTATCAGTGTATATTAAGCATTGTCATCTGGGAGAGGGAGTCCAGAATAAACCTTGGCAGTGATGTTGGAACTGCGCTGCCTGTAGAAAAGCAGCTTTTCGCATATTTGAGTTTAGCTAGACAAGGGACCCCATAGTACTCTTATTTTCTTGCAATTTTGTGATTTATGTTACTACATCATTGCTCATCAGTATGGTCTCCTGGGCATATAACTGAGAATTACAATATCATATTCCAAAGGAGTTTGCATTAAACTATGTATGTGAACTCACAGTATATGAGAGCCAGTTAATCAACTATGAACTGTATGATTCCATATCTGTGTATATGCATGGGATTAGTAATGAAGTGTTAAGTGACATTGTTGCAACTCAGGACTCACTATATTCAGTGATCATGCCCTATGCCAATTGTAGCACAGTATTAGGCAATGATCATGTCAGTGTATAATGGATCAATAATGTCTTACAGTTGCTTACTAACTACATTGTCATTAGCGGTTAATTCATGGCAGCAGCAATTATAGGTCAAGGCATCACATGTCAGATTTTATGACGTTTTATTTATCATTTTTTCAGTATCACGTTTTTTTCACTTATAAATATTCACAGTAATAATAAAATAAAAATTAGTGTGGTGTGCACCGCGAATGAACTTTCTGTGGATGTACCTAGAATAATCAACCCAGAGCAGGTGGGATTTATTTTAGGGAGACAAGCAGCCGATAATATAAGGAGAGTAATAAATCTCACACATTTAGCAAATATATCAAAAATACCTACGTTACTAATCTCGAAATGCTGAGAAAGCATTTGACCGAGTGGACTGGTCGTATATGTTTATAACTTTAGAGAAATCAGGGGAAATATACTAGATGGTATTAAAGCGCTGGGATCAGCTCCAGTGTAATTAATATAAATAATGGGAATAGACAAGATTGTCCATTGTCTCCATTATTATTTGTACTGAGTCTAGAACCATTAGCAAATAAAATTCGGATTAATAAAAATATCAAAGGACTGACAAAACAATCTAAAGAATATAAAATAACTCTTTACGCAGATGATATTTTACTAACACTTACCAAACCACTGACATCACTTCCTAATCTACTTGGGGAGATTTCAACATTCAATTTTTTCTCAAATGATAAAATAAACAACACGAAATCAGAGGCACTGGTATTAGGAGTAGAGACAGGGACACTAAAATTACTAAAACTAATTTCAATTTTAAATGAGAAGAAAATAGTATAAAATATTTGGGGGTGTATCTGACTGCTAGATATTCAAAACTTTATAAGGCCAATTACCCCAAACTGTTTCAGACAATAAAGAGTAGAGGAATGGAACAGGTACTGTATATCAGGGGAGCGCAAACTATTGAGGCTGTGCCCCCCGCGATGGCCTCCTCCGGTCTCCCGCCCCCTCTCCTACTTGGCAGTAGCGTCAAATGATGCTCTGGGGTCATGTGACATCAGGTCACGTGACCCGCGGTGTCATGGATTAGCAGAATAATATCAGTAATGATGAATTCTTTCCTAAATTGCTCTATCTGTTGCATAGACTTCCGGTCTCCATTCCAACCAAAATTTGAAATGATATTCAAAGTAAAATGTACACTTTTATCTGGGGAAAGAAATAACCGAGAATAAAAAGAACCGTTCTTAATGCATTAAGGTCAGAAGCTGGACTAGCTTTGCCTGTATTAAATAAATATTTTATCGCAGCACAATTAAGCCACTTATCGGCCTGGCATAGACCCATCCAGGAGAAACTAACGCAAAATATAGATATAGTACTGTGGATCCCTAAAAAAAATAGACCTCGAGGTATACAGTCACAGTCAAAACCCAAAAATCAATGATTCAAGGAAAATTAAAGGACTATTATCAAAGGGACCTCTTGCCCATCCCCCCTCCCTATCCTCTCACTCCCACCATGGTTCCACACTGAGGAATAGGCTCTGAAGCCTCTAAGTTCCTTTTCCTGTGCCCCCCCCCCAACCCACATTGTCCATCCCCTGCTGCACAGAGATCTTCAGCCTGTGTTATTGGTGCCTATGGAAGTTAAGAACCTGGGGAACTTGTGGTAACCAGTGATCCAATTCCTGTGACAAAGATACCAATCAATGCCTTTTCTCTGCTATTTTGCTGTAAGTAGTTAGTAGTTGAGGGAGTGAGTACAATTGATTTAGAAGTTACTGCGCAATGGTCTGTTTGTATTTCATCCACAGAACCATGCAGTTGTGAGGAGCCAGTGTAAGACCAGCGTCTGCAAGAAAAGGATTGTGATCAAGAATCTTTTCTTTTTCAAGCAAGGACTGGTATACATTGTATTATATTTCGCCAGGATTTTTTTGCCTCTTGTTTTATCATTTTGTTGTAACAAGTCATTGGATAGATTTGTTTTATTGTCCTATGGCTGCCATCCCATAATTTACTGACGTGTTTGATTTGGGATATTTCATCACTTTAATAATTATAATTGTATGAGTGTATCACATTTTGTAGGTGTTGTGCACAGGTATATTTTATGTAGCACATTAATTGTATATTTATTTGCTTATAATAGGTTGAGCGCTTTTTTGTTAAAACCACACTAAACCCGTGCTCATGACCTAGTCACCTCTGGTGAGTAGGGTTTCAGTTTTAACCAGGTGGAGCAATCACTAAGATCTTGGCTAGTGCTCAAGATCTGTGTTAGTGCTTAGGCACTTAATCAATTATTCATTCATATGTATAGCATTTGTCTTTTTAATGGTCATTTTTAACCCTGTGTAATAAATTGCTCTTCACATTTATATCTTTGTTATCCCTGGGTAATACACTATTGCAGGTCCCCTGCATGTTTTGTCTTTCTATTTTTTCCTTTCCTGAGGTCACTGTTCATCAGAAGAAATTCAAGTTCATCCATCCATGTCCTTGCCTCAGCGCCAGAGGAGGTTGCTTTTTTCTGCAAATACAAGTCTGGGTGGAAGATACCAGAACAATCTCTTTCGGCAGCTCCAGGACTACCATTTGGACATTGTATCTAAGGTTGTTTTACAAATTATTCATTATTGTTGTTAGCATAAGCGCTGGTTCCACACCTATTTTTTCACTAAGCTGTGTTCATCTTGGGTGTTAGCTGCCGTGTAACATAATAGTACATTAATATCAATATGAGCAATTTTATTTCAGAATCGTAGTACTAGGGGTCTAGATATAGACTCAGTATTTTCCACACAAAACTCCCCAGATACACCTATGATACAAGAAGATGTTCAGGTAGAAGGTTTAGAAGCCACTTATGATAGATTAGAAAAATTATTGATTCATGAATCTCGACAATTGTGGGATGCAGTAGCTTTAGAAAAATATTTAGGACAAAAAATGATCCCCCGCGGTCTGAGAATATTTAAATCACCCACCACCGATTTTAATAATGATCAATTTATAATTGAGTGGAATAGATTACTCGATAACTGTTCTTTTGAATTAATGAAATTTCTTATTTAAATAGAAGACAATTACTTCGTAAATTGGATAATAAAATCACAGAAATTCAAGAATATCTCGAGACAGTTAACAGTCAGGAAAAATTAATTTATGAAGATAAAATAGAAAAAAAGACAAAACAAGTAGAGGCAGACATTAAAGAAAATAAAAGAATAAAACATCAAAGGGATAGAATAGACTATGCCCAAGGTAAATACAGAAACTTGAAAAAATCATCTAACCAAGAAAGATCCCAGAACTTTTACAAAGGACGTAGTAAAAGTAAAAACAAGAATACTTATTATGACAATAAGAAGCGAGTACCATCTAAAGATGGACGTGACAAATCTCATGATAGAACACCATCAAGACACCAAAACAATAATAAGAAAACAGAAAATACTGATAAAAGCCAACATAAAAAGGAGAGTAAAAACAACAATGAAGTTGAAAATATACAACCAAAATACCATATTAACTCCCCCTTCCATCAATTAAGAGGCTTACATCTAGATGACACAAACCAAAAGAAGAAGAGCCCTCCTCGTACCTCAAAATCTAAAAAATCGGATAGTCCTGAAAAAATCCCCAAAGCAAATAGTGGTGACAAAAAAATAAGAGAAACACAAAATTCCAATCAGGAAAAGAAAACAACGTTTTCTTTTTTAGATTGGAAGAGAGAAAGAGATCAGGAGTTTCAGAGGAGACAACCAGAGAAAAAATGGGAGTCACCAAATTCGAGAAAAAGAAAAATAGAAAAAGAGGTAGAAGAGGGGGGAAAGAAAAGACCAGCCAGAGCAATAAGCGAATAAAGGAAGTTAGAAAATTAAAGAAACAATTGAATATATTTAATATTAGTAAGTACCGACTGACTAAATATGAAAAACAAGTCTCGAGCAAGGGCCTGACTTTCGCTCCAACATGTGGCCCAAATCATTTTGGGTTACATGTGGATGTACAAAAATTCATTTGAAAGTTAGCATTAAAAAGATTCTTTGCAAAAAATAAAAACAGATTGGATACCACTATAAATGAAAAGGATGACAGACTATCCACAAAATTTAAAGCCAGTTCTACATTTTACCCAAAATTTGCAAGGGGTAACTTGGTGGAATCGTTTGCGGAAATGGTGACAGCAGACATAGAAAAATGTATATTAAAGGAAGGAACAAGGAGGGAAAATCTAAGTAAAAATGAAAAAGAGGCAATCACACAGCTAGAAAGCAATGACCAGATAGTAATTAAGTCGGCGGACAAAGGGGGGGGGGCATCGTAATCATGGACGCCTCTTATTATATAGAGGAGTCAAGACATATATTAGAAGATAAAGACACTTATTGTTTGTTAGAAAAAAAACCTACAGTCCAATATCAAGAAATATTAAAATCTAAATTGGAACAGGCAGTCAATGACGGAGTCATAGGGGAGAAAGAACAAGAATTTATTTACAATACATATCCAAGAATCCCCATCTTTTATATGATCCCAAAAATACATAAGGACCTATTAAGACCACCAGGTCGTCCAATAATATCTGGTATAGGATCATTAACCTCATCATTATCAGAGTTCATTGATTACCATTTGCAACAGTATGTAGTTAAACTACGTTCCCATGTAAGAGATACCACCCACATTTTACAAATTTTAGTGGACATCCAATGGGATCAGGATTTTATAATAGTCACGGCAGATGTGACATCACTGTATACCGTCATATCACATGAGAAAGGTTGTGAAGCTGTATCATTTAAGTTAGAACAAGATAAAACAATATCAAGAAAATTGGTAGAATTTTTAATGGTTTCTATCAATTTCATTTTAAGACACAATTATTTTCTTTTTATGGAACAGTTTTATTTACAGGTATGTGGCACCGCCATGGGTACTAAATTTGCTCCCAGCTATGCGAACCTATTTATGGGGAAATGGGAGGATGATTACATCTGGTCCAATTTAGAGCTGGGGGTGAATTTGGTCCTATGGCGGCGCTACATAGATGATATTTTATTCATATGGAGGGGTCTGTTTTAGAATTAGAACAATTTAAATTTTACCTTAATAATAACAATAGAAATTTAAGATTCACTTTTAAAGAAAGTAAAAACTGTATTGAATTTTTAGATCTACAGCTATATGTTGAAAATAATGTTCTACAAACAAAAACGTATTATAAACCGGTCCAGGCCAACAATTATCTCCTAGCCAGCAGTAACCATAATCCAAGTTGGATAAAAAATATCCCCAAGGGACAGCTGGTTAGGATTAGACGGAATTGCTCTGACCCTCTTGTATTTGATGTACAGGCGCAGGATCTTAAACAAAAAATTTTAGATCGAGATTATAACAAACATCAGCTGGACAAAGCGGTTGAAACTGTGAGGAACATGACTAGGTCAAATTTATTAGAATACAAACCAAAAGAACAACAAGATAACAGTAACAACACAGTGGCTTTTATCACTCAGTACAACACATTGGCACCAGAGATAATTAAAATCTTTGGCAAACACTGGGGTTTACTAAGACAAGATGAGATTTTAAATAAACATCTTAAAGAGAAACCTGAAATATATTTCAGGAGAGCAAACAATTTGAAAACATATCTGTCACCCAGTTGTCCCTTCAATAAGAATAACATCACTAAAAATAATATTAGGGGCTACTACCCATGTGCGAAGTGTATAGCCTGTCAGTACAGTATTAAAACAAAACAGTTTATATCAAATAATACACAAAAAGAATACCCATCAGAACTCTTATTAATTGTCATAGCCAATTTGTCATTTATCTTTTAGAATGCCCGCGCGGTCTGCAATACGTGGGCCGCACGGGTAGAACATTACAAAGAAGACTGGGAGAACACATTTATAATATAAAGAGGGGATTCGAATTACATAACGTGTCCCTTCATTTCAAAACAGTTCAGTCACAAAGCCCTATAGGACTTAGATGTCATGCCATTGAATGTCCCATTTTTAGTAACAGAGGTGGGACAAAATCAATTTTATCTCAAAAAGAGAATCATTCTGGATTTTTGAGTTAAAGACGCTCAGCCCATTAGGGTTGAACGTTGAATTCGATTTATCAGTCTTTCTTAAATCAAAATGATTAATAATTAGGAAATTTTAATAATTTGTCTGCCGACTATTATTACTATATTATTACTATAACATTACCACAACATTGCTAGAAAGATTAGAAATTTCTCTTTTAATATAATCGTATGAGTTATATGTTGCCTGTTATTCATTCATTCATTTTAACATCTATTTATTATTATGTTATTTATCACTAAATATCACCAATTATAAAAATCTTATTATATATACTGTATAAAAAATTATAAAAATAAAAATCATTTTATATAAATCACCACATACACATATATTCTAAAATCACTATTTAAGCATAAAAAATAAAAAATAAATTTTATTTAATAAGAACAATAATAAAGAATAATAATAAAAAACGGTATCCACTATTCACTTAGTCACTTTCATTATATGATATTATATCACTTTATATATATATAAAAAATTTCTATCACCATTTTAATCACAAGTTGAGTTACATTGAGATTCCTTCCTTGTTGCAACTTATGTCTTGTCACCATTTCTCTATTTTAATTTTAATTTTAGTTTTAAGTTTTAGTTTTAATTCTAATCTGAATTTCAATTATTAATTATTATCCATAATTTCCTTATATCCGATGCTCTATATATGTATTTTATATATTATATTTTATATTATATATTATATTCTGTACAACATACCAAATGTATTCCTTTAAATTATTTTAAATTATGTTTATAGAACAATTGGTATGTATCATGTATTAAAAGTTTGCAAAAGTTTTTAAATGTACAACATAAGCACCTCTGTGATGGTTATTAAATCACCAAATCTTGGACATAGGATTTGCAATATGCACAACACTTTCCTAATTGGGGAGTAGCTCGAATACCACCAATTATAACACACCAATTATAACACACTTCCAAGTTACCTTTCGTTTATTTCTTTATTTCTTTATTTTTTATTTGTCTATTCCATCCCAGAGATGCTTAGATGTAATATATTATAGGTGTAATCAATTATCACTATATTTTTGGTTTGAATGTCATATTTACATTAGCAATCGCATGTTTGTCTCAATGAGGAGATAATTGTTCTATCAAGGGACAAAACCGCGCCGTTTTTAAGCTTTGAAATAAGGACTGGGGTATATATAGAACTGTAGATGCATGCAGTACCCATCCCTGACGAAGAAACACATTATTGGAGGTTTCGAAACGCGTTGGAAGGCTTATTGGCACCGCAAGGACACCGTAGCAGTGGACATTCAGTGGGGACGTCAGCGAGCGAGAGGATCGTGTGTTTTCCAGGAAGTAATACTGTGACGATAGCTTCCACAGGCTTATTAATATTACACAAAAATAATTGGGTTTGAACTGAACGAGGCTTAAGATATAATAAATTGTATTTATTCCTTAGAATAAAGGTGAACACAACAGATAATACAGTAACAAACAAGAAGTACACTTACTTAAGGGTTGGGGAATGAGAAGTATGATGTAGCATTTCTTTCAGCAGTGAGGAAATCATTCAGGTGATATCAGGTAACCATATCAGCAAACGAAGACAAAGGATATATGGGTGGACAGCCGTTTATAAACCATTCTCCTTCTATTCTTAACCTTAAGCACAGGGGATTGGTTTACAATTACCTCCAGCCACTCACTAACGTGGGAAAGCATTCTGACCCATGCCCCCCTGCTAGTTGGCACATGGGCAGTAGAACTCTGGGGGTCTCATTTCTGAAGCCCCACATTTACGTCAGGAATGCCAGAAAGTCTACTATTTGGAGTTCTGGCAGGAAAACCTTTGTTGAAAGGTGTTAACTGGAACACTTAAGACCTGCCCTGGTTTGGGCTTCGGATAAACAGTGAGGGTGATAAAACTCTTTGAACAGCACTTAAATCCTAGACATAGCGGCGTCCCCAGGGCCATCTGCTACCTTATGGCCCAAAAGAATTTCCTTTTGAACTTATCCCTACCTTAGGATACACTATTAAGCATAAAACATAAACGTATTAAAATATCCGGTTCCGTTAGGTTTAGCAGGTCCAAACTTCCCAGTTCGCATTGCCAGAACTGGGACACCATATGGTCAAAAAAGCGACTTGCTACGACCTAGGAAACCGGAGTTACACAAATGCACATTAAATCATTTTAATACAAAAATCTCCATTGAAAAAGAAATCTCAGCTTTTCACTAAATCCCCATTGAAAACAACGGGCAGCTCCGCCATAGACTTTCAATGGTAAATCGCCGCCATTGAAGTCAATGGGGGTTTTCTGCCATTGAAGTCTATGGGAAAAGTCCCGAACTTCAAGGGGGTCCATACTCCGTCGGGTTGGTCCAAGCGGGTCAAGGATGGTTCTGCAGCGATGCCGGAGCAGTGGCTACAGATACCCCAAACCCTGATCCGCTGAACCCTCCGGAACCGGAGATATGGATTCCTAAAATTCAGCATTTCTCACTTAGTCATTTTTCTGAGCCGTTTCTGCCGCCGCCGGCAAAGCCTATGGCGCGACCCGCTCTATCTGGTTCGACCCTTATGGGGGGTCCAGGATTCGGGGACCCGGTGGTGGTCGAGTGGGGGGACGCTTAGGAACTAGGGGCAAAAAGAATTTTATCCCTAGGTGCCCTAGAACAGTTTATTTCCCCGCTAATTGACGTTGAACTTGACCCAGTGATTTTAGCTCTTTTGAAGGACATTGTATCCGCTTTGCGGTTTGCGGTCTGGACGGCAGCCAACTAGGTTACCTCGAGGCATCTCCATTGAAGTCAATGAGCCCATTGACTTTCAATGGGAAACCGCCGCTCTCCCTCTCGGACGCCACCTGCTGGTCACTACAGGAAACAGGACGAAAACAGCACAAATTCCTATTGAAATGCATTGAGCCCTAATGGCGGCCAATGGGGACCTGCAAAATGGTGCCTGAAAAGGCGGGAAAACTACACAAAGAGCTATAATCATTAAAGAATTATTAACCCTTGTGCTCCCGGATGGATTCTAGTGTGTGTGTGATGCAAACACTGAGTAACCAGACATTACAATGGAACAGGGGAAATACATTTACATGTCATAACAAGGGTTACATCACATTTCTGGACCTCAGCCCAGTTAACCCCTTGTCTCCCTGGTGCGGTCAGGGGTGGCCAAATGGGGTGCAACCCCTTTAATACCGGGCCACCCCCTCTCTCCCTCTACACCTCCCCTTCTTAATGCGTGTCCTGTGGCCCACTGGCCCTGACGGGGAGTGGGGCACTGCTGGCACCATTAATGAATTCAGTCTCAGAGGGATAGTCCTGGCGTGAGAGCCCATCAGCATTGCTGTTTTCACTGCCCTTTTTGTGCTGAATGGTGAATTCAAATTCTTGCAAAGCCAAGCTCCATCTCAGCAGTTTGGCATTTTCCCCTGATACCCTCTGTAGCCAGCTCAGGGGATTGTGGTCGGTAATGACCGTGAAAGCCCTCCCATAGACATAGGGCTGGAGCTTTTTGAGTGCCCACACAATGGCCAAGCACTCCTTTTCAATGGTGGCATATGCCACCTCCCTGGGGAGCAGTTTGCGACTGAGATACACCACAGGGTGCTCTTTGCCGTCGTCCCCCACCTGGCTCAACACAGCCCCCACACCAAAGTCAGAGGCATCAGTCTGAATAAGAAAATGCTTGGTATAATCTGGGGCAGCCAGGATGGGGGCCTCAGCAAGCGCAGCTTTCAGTGCCTGGAAAGCAGTTTCACAGGCAGGAGACCAGGTAACAAGCACAGGCAGTTGCTTCTTAGTCAGATCAGTCAGGGGTTTGGCCACGGCGCTGTACTGTGGGACAAATTTCCTGTAGTACCCTGCGGTGCCCAAAAAGGCCATGACCTGTTTCTTGGTTTTTGGAACAGGCCACTGAACTATGGCTTCTACCTTGGCTGGCTCTGGCTTGAGATGCCCTCCACCCACCCTGTGCCCTAAGTACAGGACTTCTGCCATCCCTACCATACACTTAGTGGGTTTTAAGGTAAGCCCAGCCTCCCTGATTCTATCCAGCACCGCAGCTACATGTCCTATGTGGGATTCCCAGGAATTACTAAAGACAGCAATGTCATCTAAGTAAGCCCTGGCATAGCTCTGCATCCCTTCCAGTAACCTATTGACCAGGCGTTGGAAGGTAGCCGGGGCATTCTTCATCCCAAATGGCATCACCAAAAACTCATAGAGGCCACTTGGAGTGATGAATGCTGACTTCTCCCTAGCCTCCAGGGTCAGGGGAATCTGCCAGTAGCCTTTGCTCAGATCCATGGTGGTCAGATACTTTGCCCCCGCGAGTTCATCTAGTAACTCATCCATGCGGGGCATGGGGTAAGCATCTGACACCGTCCCAGCGTTGAGCAACCGGTAGTCCACACAAAACCGGGTGGTTTTGTCCTTCTTAGGCACTAGGACTACTGGACTTGCCCAAGGGCTCTGGGACGGAGTAATTACCCCTAGGGTCAGCATCTCCTCAATCTCTCTCTCCATACTTGTCTTGACCTCTGCTGACACTCTATAAGCGTGCTTATGCAGAGGCTGCAGGTCCCCTGTGTGTACTGGGTGTTTGGTGAGATGTGTGGTCCCTGGCATGTCAGTGAAGAGGGCGCTATACTGAGCTAGCATGTCCCTGGCTTCTCCCTTCTGCCTAGCACTCAACTGTGCCCCGATCTCTACCTGCTCAACAGTGTTTCCTTGCTTTGCCTCCCCTAGGAGATCAGGCAGAGCATTGCTCGCCGGATCCTCCAGCAGTGGGCTACAAATGGCCATTACTGCTCCCATACTCGGTGCTCGGTATTCCTTTAACATATTAATGTGATATGTCTTGTGCCTCTCAGGCGCTACCTGTACAACATAGTTGCACTCATTCACCTTTCGGATGACCGAATACGGTCCCGACCAGGCAGCCATTAACTTGTTCTCCCGAGTGGGTTTGAGAACAAGCACCTGCTGTCCTGGGATGAACTCTCTGCTACGGGCCTGCTGGTCATACCATTGCTTCTGCTTGGTCTGAGCAGCCCTGAGGTGGTCCTGGGCCACCCCCATAAGCATCTCTAACCGGTCTCTGAGATCTACACTGGCGACACACTTTATTCGAGCTCGGCTAGTCCCACGAATTCGGGTATACCCGGGTGTATTGAGGTTTGTGACTGTTTTCTGCCCGAGTGCATTGAGGTATTTTCCAAGCAGGGATTGAAGCATTTTATTCCCGCTGGCTGCAATACTGCACAGTATATATATATATACTGCATTACAATTCATGAATTTATGCCATCTGGTAGACACGCGAAGCATTGAAGCCTATTAAATCCTAATCATTATCATTTAACAGATCAGCCGCCCGTCAGCCAGGCATGAACCCAGGCTGGGAAGGCAAACACAACGGGGCTTGTCAGAGGTGAGGAGCGGCGCATTCCAGGTATCTGCCAGGTACATACTGGGTATTTGCTCGAATAAAGTGTGTCGGTGCAGTACCACATACTGGATCACTGAAGCATCAGTAGCGGTAGTCTCCCCCTCCCATCCCTCACGGAAGAGGTCCAGAGGTCCACGTACCCTGCGGCCATATAGTAGCTCGAAGGGGGAGAAGCCTGTAGATTCCTGTAGGTACCTCTCGGTAGGCAAACAGCAAGTGCTGCAGGTGAATCTCCCAGTCTTTCCCCTCCGCCTCTATAAAGGTCCGAAGCATCTGCTTCAGGGTACCATTAAACCTCTCACATAATCCGTTTGTTTGGGGATGGTAAGGGGTAGTGCGCTGGTGCTGTACACCGCAGGCATCCCAGAGACAATGTAACAGTTCACTCATGAACTGCGACCCCTGATCAGTTAGGATCTCACTAGGGAAACCTACCCTAGCAAAAATGTTCAGCAAAGCTGCTGCCACTGTCTTGGCACTTATGGTGCCCAGCGCTACCGCCTCAGGGTACCGGGTGGCAAAATCCACCACCGTGAGGATGTAGCGCTTCCCTGACCTGCTAGGAATCATGAGGGGTCCTATCAGGTCCATCGCTACCTTCTGGAAGGGTTCCCCTATTATCGGTAGGGGTCTCAGGGGTGCCTTCACACGGTCGCCCGCCTTACCTACTCGCTGGCAGGTATCACAGGAGCGGCAGAAATCAGCCGCATCCCTGGATGCCCCCGGCCAGAAGTAACGCTGCAATAACCGGGCTCGCGTTCTGGTGACCCCCTGATGTCCCGCTAACGGAATAGAGTGAGCTACCCGTAACAATTGCTGTCGGTACCCCTGGGGTACTACTAGCTGTCGCTTACTGGTCAATCCCTTCTCTATTCCCGGGTTCCCTTCTTCTCTGTATAGGAGTCCCTTATGCCATAGGCAGCGCTCAGTGCCCTCCCCTGCCTGAGATTCGGACGCCCGAAGTCTCACGCCGGCCAGGGTAGGGTCTGCCTTCACTGCCTCCCTAAACTGGGCTCCTAAATCTGGCCCCCCTCCAGTCATGTCATTGTCAGGGGAAAGGGACACGGTAAGGGGGAACAGTAAGTCAGCCTGTGGTTGCAACTGATCCTGGCTTACCTCCCTGGGCTCCTCTGTGCCCTCCGCTAACGTTGGTCCCAAAGGCTGGGGGACTGGGGTGGCCACCGCCGGCATTGCCGCGGTCTGGCTCCGGGTAACCGCCGCCACTGCAGCGGGCTGGGGCACACGGTCGTAGGTGCAGGTCATCGGTCCCAGGTCATTGCCCAAAAGAATTTCAGCATCCAAACCTGGTAAAACCCCCACCTCCCGCACACCCTTGCCCACCCCCCAATCCAAAAAAATGCGGGCCACCTGCAGGAAACGTGGCTCTCCGTCAGCCACAGTGATCTGCATCCCAGGGCCTGGGATCAATTCCTCTGGCCGGACCATATCAGGTCGGACCAGGGTCACTGCAGCTCCTGAATCAAGTAAGCCAACTGCTTGCCGGTCACCGACTGTGACCGGGGTGAGATGCTTGCTCCTGCCGTCTGTCTGCTGCAGGTCTGCGCTGTGATGTTCTCCGCTCCTGGCTGTAGGCACTGAAGAAACCGGGGTAGGGGTGACATGGGACGTCTCGCTGGGAGTTGTTTCCATGACCGGTCCTGGTTCTTTGGTGGAAGCCACCCGCACGCGGGCTACCGGCTTTGCAGCTGGGGTGCGTTGCCCTCGGTAGGGTCCATTGGAACGCAGGGGTTCCGGGCAATCTGGTCTAAGGTGACCAGTGCTGTTGCAATTGTAGCACCGGCGCTCATGCCGGAGCTCTCCCGCCTTCTGTGACCCGCTGCCCGCAGGCGGCTTTTGGGTCCACTGGGGGGTACTCACAGCTTTCTTGGCCGGCGCCGGTGGGGTTACCGCTTTGGCTGGTACCTTGGCGGTCATCTGGGACCGGCTGACCACATAGTCATCTGCCATCCTCGCCGCCTCGGTGTAGGTCTTGGGCTTTTTATCATACACAAAAGCCCTCACCGCCGGCGGGCACTGCTGCATGAGCTGCTCCTGAAAGATGAGGTCCAGCAGGCGTTGGTAAGTCTTGGCCTCAGAGCCCTCCACCCAGTGTAACCCGTACAAAGCCATGCGGGTCACATAAGTGACATAGGTCTCCTGAGGGTGCCTCTCCTCCAGCCGGAACTTACCCCGGTAAGCTTCAGGGGTAAAACCGTGCTGAAACAGCAGAAGTTCTTTCAGGTGGTCATAGTCATCAGCAAACTCATCTGGAAGCGCCATCAAGGTCTGCTTAGCCAAGCCGGAGAGTAGCGGGTCCAGGCGTGCAACCCTATGCTGGGGAAGCACCCCGTACCGCCGGCACTGCGTTTCAAAGTTCCTTAGAAACATGTCAATCTGATCAGTGCCCTCCACATACTTGGTGAGGCTGTGCTTGTCCAGTTGAAGTCCATCTTTGGGGGGTCGGACCGGGGGGCAATAAGCGGGTCTGTTCACTGCCATAGAGATAAACTGTAGCCGCTCCTCCGGTGTCCCTCGGTCTCCCCACGCTGTTATCAGTGCCAGCATTTCAGGGGTAAAGGGACTGGTAGCCGCAGCTACCCGTGCCCCTCCTGCTGCACTTGTCCTGGGAGGTGCACTTGGTCCCTCCCCGGGATCCTGCCAGCCCGGCACTGGGTTCAGTCCCTGATCTCCGGGCGGCTGTAAAAGGGCAAGCTGAGCTACTTCCAGGACCTCTGGATGCTCAGCTTCATATGCGGTGACTGCAACAACCATGTCCTCGACCTCCTGGTCCACATATTCCAGTCCATAGGCACGGCACTTGTCTCTTAGCTGATTTCTAGTTCTCAGGTAATAGAGGTTCTCCGCTTCACTCATGGCTCTGAGTTCTGGGTCGCAGCAGTGAGGTGGTGTGACAACTTGCGTTACTTGTTGCACTACTGTGTGTTCAATATCTTTAGTCCCAGGAACTTGCAATTACCATCAAGTTCCCACTGGATCACAGTACCCCGCAGAATACTGTAATCCAGGTCCAGTTCAGTCCCGCCAGCTGCCACCAGTTATATTAATACGCCTGTGACGATAGCTTCCACAGGCTTATTAATATTACACAAAAATAATTGGGTTTGAACTGAACGAGGCTTAAGATATAATAAATTGTATTTATTCCTTAGAATAAAGGTGAACACAACAGATAATACAGTAACAAACAAGAAGTACACTTACTTAAGGGTTGGGGAATGAGAAGTATGATGTAGCATTTCTTTCAGCAGTGAGGAAATCATTCAGGTGATATCAGGTAACCATATCAGCAAACGAAGACAAAGGATATATGGGTGGACAGCCGTTTATAAACCATTCTCCTTCTATTCTTAACCTTAAGCACAGGGGATTGGTTTACAATTACCTCCAGCCACTCACTAACGTGGGAAAGCATTCTGACCCATGCCCCCCTGCTAGTTGGCACATGGGCAGTAGAACTCTGGGGGTCTCATTTCTGAAGCCCCACATTTACGTCAGGAATGCCAGAAAGTCTACTATTTGGAGTTCTGGCAGGAAAACCTTTGTTGAAAGGTGTTAACTGGAACACTTAAGACCTGCCCTGGTTTGGGCTTCGGATAAACAGTGAGGGTGATAAAACTCTTTGAACAGCACTTAAATCCTAGACATAGCGGCGTCCCCAGGGCCATCTGCTACCTTATGGCCCAAAAGAATTTCCTTTTGAACTTATCCCTACCTTAGGATACACTATTAAGCATAAAACATAAACGTATTAAAATATCCGGTTCCGTTAGGTTTAGCAGGTCCAAACTTCCCAGTTCGCATTGCCAGAACTGGGACACCATATGGTCAAAAAAGCGACTTGCTACGACCTAGGAAACCGGAGTTACACAAATGCACATTAAATCATTTTAATACAAAAATCTCCATTGAAAAAGAAATCTCAGCTTTTCACTAAATCCCCATTGAAAACAACGGGCAGCTCCGCCATAGACTTTCAATGGTAAATCGCCGCCATTGAAGTCAATGGGGGTTTTCTGCCATTGAAGTCTATGGGAAAAGTCCCGAACTTCAAGGGGGTCCATACTCCGTCGGGTTGGTCCAAGCGGGTCAAGGATGGTTCTGCAGCGATGCCGGAGCAGTGGCTACAGATACCCCAAACCCTGATCCGCTGAACCCTCCGGAACCGGAGATATGGATTCCTAAAATTCAGCATTTCTCACTTAGTCATTTTTCTGAGCCGTTTCTGCCGCCGCCGGCAAAGCCTATGGCGCGACCCGCTCTATCTGGTTCGACCCTTATGGGGGGTCCAGGATTCGGGGACCCGGTGGTGGTCGAGTGGGGGGACGCTTAGGAACTAGGGGCAAAAAGAATTTTATCCCTAGGTGCCCTAGAACAGTTTATTTCCCCGCTAATTGACGTTGAACTTGACCCAGTGATTTTAGCTCTTTTGAAGGACATTGTATCCGCTTTGCGGTTTGCGGTCTGGACGGCAGCCAACTAGGTTACCTCGAGGCATCTCCATTGAAGTCAATGAGCCCATTGACTTTCAATGGGAAACCGCCGCTCTCCCTCTCGGACGCCACCTGCTGGTCACTACAGGAAACAGGACGAAAACAGCACAAATTCCTATTGAAATGCATTGAGCCCTAATGGCGGCCAATGGGGACCTGCAAAATGGTGCCTGAAAAGGCGGGAAAACTACACAAAGAGCTATAATCATTAAAGAATTATTAACCCTTGTGCTCCCGGATGGATTCTAGTGTGTGTGTGATGCAAACACTGAGTAACCAGACATTACAATGGAACAGGGGAAATACATTTACATGTCATAACAAGGGTTACATCACATTTCTGGACCTCAGCCCAGTTAACCCCTTGTCTCCCTGGTGCGGTCAGGGGTGGCCAAATGGGGTGCAACCCCTTTAATACCAGGCCACCCCCTCTCTCCCTCTACAAATACATCGCGGAGCACAGAATTTGATCCCCCGACAGCAGCAGACGAATACACCCCAAGGCACAGCGGCAGATCCGGCGGCAAAGACCAATAAACCCGTGCTCATGACCGAGTCACCTCTGGTGAGTAGGATTTCAGTTTTAACCAGGCGGAGCAATCACTAAGATCTTGGCTAGTGCTCAAGATCTGGGTTAGTGCTTAGGCACTTAATCAATTATTCATTCATATGTATAGCATTTGTCTTTTTAATGGTCATTTTTAACCCTGTGTAATAAATTGCTCTTCACATTTATATCTTTGTTATCCCTGGGTAATACACTATTGCAGATCCCCTGCATGTTTTGTCTTTCTATTTTTTCCTTTCCTGAGGTCACTGTTCATCAGAAGAAATTCAAGTTCATCCATCCATATCCTTGCCTCAGCGCCAGAGGTGGTTGCTTTTTTCTGCAAATACAAGTCTGGGTGGAAAATACCAGAACAATCTCTTTCGGCAGCTCCAGGACTACCATTTGGACATTGTATCTAAGGTTGTTTTACAAATTATTCATTATTGTTGTTAGCATAAGCGCTGGTTCCACACCTATTTTTTCACTAAGAGGTACTCAATCTCTATTCCACTTTACAAACTACAAGGCGCGTGTCCAAAATGAATTTCCCTTGGTTCACTTGTGTTACATTTCATGCATGTGCCTGAGCAATGCTAGCCCTATAATAAAGTTGTGATTCAGTAGTTTCCCAGGGTACACAGATGTTTTCTACTTTATCTGCATGTTTTAGGACTGGCCATCTAGTTAAGGGTCTAGATATCTTCCCACCACTAATGCTCAATGGATTTCTTTTCTCTTATAACAAATATGGAATCGGGATGGTTTTAGTAATCAAGACAAGACACAATGAAACTGAAGAGTTGAATCTCTGAAGGTGCAGGTTTCATGAAGCAGAGGTTTGTAATCCATAAATATAATATAGATTTGCTGTAAGTGCACATACATTTTTCAGATGTGACAAGGGTTATTATTTATATTTGTAGACAGAAAATTGGCTTTACGATGAATACCACAGGGTTTGTTTTCCTGCCAAGGATGCCTTTAGGGCATATAAGCATTCTTACAGTCTAAATTCATTAATAATACAAGTTAGAAAAAAAATAGAAAAGATGCATTGAGGAAACACTGCAATTTTCGCAATGTCATAGTCTTAGTATTTCATGATGAGAAAAAGGAAAATCGTCTAAAAACTCTGATCAACCCTCCCCCCCCCCCTTTTGTTTATGTTCAATTTTGATTTAATGGAACATTAGTGGATGGTTTGTGTTGGACAACTAGTGGTTTGATAACAATAACACACTGAAGCAAATGACCTGGTTTGGTCAGCAGTCTTTAGCAGCCATATAAGGACCTAGTACAGTGCTGGGCAGTTTATCTTGCCTGATAAGCAGCCAGGTTCTTATCTAATTGGTAAAGTCTGATAAACAAGTAGCTTTTATTTTTACAAGTGTGATTTCATGAATGTATACATGGATTTAAATAGGGGTTAGTTTTCTTTGTTGGCAGTCCCTTGGAGTCACTTATCAAGTATATCTGCTGACCCATAAAAACAACCCCTTTTATCAAACTAAAAATCTCATTGCTTTGCATTTTGTTAGATACTTCTCTGTGAAATAGTTTATTGCTTTAAAGACCAATATTTTTTTCTAGATAGATGTAGTTGTATATAAACTTTCAAAACCTTACAAGTCCCTTATTCAGATGTATTGGACAGTACTATGCAAGACACCACTTGTAAAAGCTTGTGTGCAACTTCAGCTATGATGACTTGTCATACTAATCCATAACAACCTGCATCAAAACTATACTTCTCCGGGTCCAATACAGCTACTACTACTCTCGAAGGCATAGTTTTCTATAGTTAAAATTGTAAGGCTCTTTACCTGAATGTAATTTACTGAATTGTTAAGCAGAGATGCCGGGTGGCAACAAGAGGTCCAACCTGTGCTTTCCTCTCCACCCCCCCTGCAGCCAAGAGCAGCACAGTGAGGAGAGCCGCATGTAGGTGCTGAAAGAGCCACAGGCTGCCTACCCCTGATGTAGCATAACATTTGTAGAATAACAAACAATATGTATATTTGACATATGTATTATTACATTGACATACTGTATATATATACAGTATATATATATATATACATACAGCTGAACCCCGTTATAACGCGGTCCTAGGGGTCCAAAACCCCGAGACCGCGTTAACATTTCACTGCCATCTAGCTCTCTCTCCTCTCTTCATACGGCTGTGTCCACGTGCTCATCTCTCTGCTCTCCTCTCCCGTCGTGTGCTGAGTAATTTTTTTTTAAACTTTCAATGCTTAATGCTTTATTTACTACCGGACACATACAAATTGAACATAAATACATTTTGTATAAAACACATGCAGGGTTTGAACTCAGGATCTTCTCATACCAATGCCTTACCTCTTACCTCTACACCATAGGCTTGGTGTGACAAAACATACCCTATAAATATATTTATCCTCTACAACACATTGCCACAGCGTACATGTCAATGTTAAATTTTATGTTTATTTCTAGATGTCTGTGACATCACACAGCTCCTGTGGTGTAGAGTTACAAACCTTAACCAACATATGTGGTTCTGGGCCTGGGTTCAATTCCTGTATGATATGGTATAATTTGTAAATGATTAAAACATTACCTCTACACCACAAGAGCTGTGTGATGTAGAGGTCTGTGATTGGTATGAGAAGGTCCTGAGTTCAAACCCTGCATGTGTTTTATACAAAATGTATTTATGTTCAATTTGTATGTGTCGGGTAGTCAACAAAGTATTAAGCATTGAATGTTTAAAAAACAATGACGCAGCACACGAGGGCAGCAGAGAGATGAGCATGTGGCCAGCGGAGAGGAGAGCAGAGAGATGAGCACGTGGAGAGCAGAGATATGAGCAAGTGTACACAGCCCTATGAAGTGAGGAGAGAGATCTATATGCCGGTAAGTGCGGCTTTCAAATCGGGAGCCATGCTCAGACCGCGTTATAAGCGGATTCGTGTTGTAGCGGATCGTGTTATAACGGGGTTGAGCTATATATATTTCCTGATAAAGCCACCAGTATAGAACACTTACCGAAGAAATTCCTGGGAGCTTCTGGGACAGTCTCACAGTAAATGCCTCAACATTGCCTCAACATTTCTGTAAAATTCTTAATGGCCTATCGGATTAACACAGCAGGGGGTCCCTGCAGTCCCATTCAGTTTGCAGGGACCCCCTGCTGTGTTAATCCTATGGGCCATTAAGAATCTCATAGAAATGTTGAGGCAATGTTGCAGCAATGTTGAGGCATTTACTGTGAGACTGCCCCAGAATCTACCCAGGCAGAGTTCTAATACTCGTTGCTGCATCTGTATATATATGTGTGTGTGTGTTTTGCCTCTCTCTTTTCCCTTTTGTCACTCCCTCTGCCCCTCTTGCATCTCTCTGGCCCTCTCTATATATCCGTGCCATCCTCCTCACCTACTTCAACCTTTCCTCCCCCTCCTGAATTGCAACAGGGGAAGGGAGGAGCAGCTTTTATAGGGAGCAGGATATATTACAGGATCTGATAAGAGAGGGAAAGTTATAAAAAATGTGTTTTGGACTAGCACTGAGATCTGAGCCTTGGGCTAGTCTGGATCGCGGAAGATCGTGGGTGGGGGGGGGGGGAGGTTCGGATTTCCTCAATCTCCCAACCCTACCTTTAAGTTTGAAGTGCAATAACTAACAATAGATACGGGGAACAACATTCCTTGCTTCTAGTACAGCAGGTGAATATTTTCCATTCCCCCCTGTGGTCTGCACGATTTGTGGAAAACTTGTTAATGAAGTTTCTTACATCAGATGCCGTTTTCAGAAATATTTTGCCTGCGTCTCTAACTTCTTTTTTTTAATCGTATAACCACTTCTCAAATCACAAGTGAACAAGGCCGCGTTTTATAGTGCCGGCAAAGGCAACGCGACCGATGACGTCACCCGTCGCCACTGGCAAAAGTTGCACTTTAGTTTTGAGTGACGTCACTGGCGACAAGGCCAGTGACGTCACAGAGGTGGCGGGCAGAGTGCAATAGGCGCTCTGTGATTGGTGTAGAGACAATCACATGTGGCGACCGTCTCTCTCAAAATCAAATTCTACTGACTTCAAATTTTTTTGTAGCTCCGTCGCTCCGTCACCGTCGCGCTTACTGTAAGGACATGCGACGGATTCAATGTATTTGTTTTGGCGCGACGTCGCCGGGCACTATAAGCGCAGCCCAAGGTGGAATAGAATAAAATAGCTTGATGCATGTTATGAGATGCATGTTTACAATGTCGCTCTTTGCATCAATTTATGCAGCAGAAAGTATGGGACATTGCGCATCCAAAATATAGAGAACATGTTGCACAACAGAAAATTGAAATACAACACATGATACTTTTTTTTTTTTTTATAACTTGTATTTTATTATTATAAATGCATGATATACATAAAAAAAAGACATCAGGTGCATATTTAGCATATCATATACAATAACAAGAGCATAATAAACTCACGTAGTTTTTCGAGCCCTACTTAACCACGTGAGTGGGAATCGTCATGTGTAAGGTACTGGGGTAAATAATAATATATAAACAAAAAAAAAAAAAAAAAACCAAGGGGTGGGGGGTGGGGGGGAGGAGGTAAAGGAGGGGGTGGGGGGGAAGGAGAGGGGGAAGGTGTATCCAAGGACAAGAATAAGAATATATCTGGGGAACACCAGGACAGCGTGAGGACTATGTATCAACTAGTGAGGCTTTTCTGTAGAATAAGTGATTGGGCGTAAGGAGTATGAGGTTCTAGGTGTGGGGTTGGTTCTCATGCCCCCAAAGGAGAACGCATTTATTACTATTATAGCCAAATTGTGTTACGCTCTACCCCAGGGATGTCTGTTTGGGCAAGCCAGGGGGCCCAAACTTTTAGATAATTGTCACCAGTGTCATTAACTAAGCTCGTTAACTTTTCCATCTGGCAGATAAACCAAATACGATTCCGAATCTTTGGGATAATTGGAATATCGGGGCGTTTCCATAGTGCTGCGATCTCGCACCGCGTAGCTAGAGCAAAATGTGCAATTAGTTTATTGTGTGATTTTGATAGGTTCTTTAGGGGTCTGTTCATGAGAAACAGCCACGGGTCTGGGGGAATAGTGAGATCGAAAACTCTCTGGATCCAATTTCTGATCTTTTCCCATAGCGGGTATATCAGCGGGCAAGACCACAGCATATGTAACAGGTCAGCTGTTCCTCCACATTGTTTAGGGCACAATGGGGAGGACCCTGGTATAAACTTAGATAATTTGAGTGGGGTGAGGTACCATCTCATAAGAACTTTATATGCGTTCTCCTTCAGTGTGGTGCATATAGAACTTTTTGCGGCTCCTATGAATATAGCATTCCACTCTTCGTCGTCCAAGGTCTCCCCTAGGTCCCTTTCCCATTGGGTACGGAATGTAGGTGATTGGTGCTTTGAGATTGCAGGCTCGATTACCTCTCTGTATATCGTAGATATGAGTCCCTTAGTGTCGGTTTCTGCCCGACAGAGCTTTTCAAAATTCGCCAATGGGGGGTATGGGGCAAATTTATTATAAAATGATCTGAGCTGGAGGTATTTATGGAATTCAGTGTGGGGGATGTCTTTTTCTAGTCTGATATGGTCAAAAGATTTAATTTTTAGATCATGGCCCTCCAGATCTTTGAGTCTAGTATAGCCTTTTTGTTTCCAAATTGAGTGATTATGACCAATAAGACCCGGTGCAAAGCTAGGATTATTCCAAATGGGTGACATCAGGGAATTTGCTGAAGTAAGTGAGTTTTTTACTCTTGATGCTTCCCAAACAGATAAGGAGTTAGCTATTGAGGTGAGCGGTAAAATAGTGTTTTTCCTTGATGTTTTAGGTAGCCAAATCAAATTGTTAAGCTCTAAAGGGGAGCAAGCTGCATGTTCAAGCTCAACCCATCTTTTTAATTTGGGGTCGGAATGCCATTGTATGACCTGGCTTAATTGAGCCGCTTTAAAATATGACAACAGGCAGGGTACCGCTAGGCCACCCGCTAAAATAGGTCTCTTCATAGATAACTTATTTACTCTCGGTTTTTTACCTCCCCAGATAAAATTAGATATTCCAGACTGAAGTGAGAGTATGTCCTTCAGTTTGAGTGGCACAGGTAGTGTCTGGAAGAGGTATAGGATACGGGGAAGTAGATTCATCTTAACGCTGTGAATCCTTCCGATCCAAGAAATCTTCTTGGAAGACCATCTGATTAGGTCTTGTTTTAGAGTCCAGATCAGTTTGGGATAATTTGCTTTATAGATGCTTTTTGCATCTTTGGTGATATAGGTCCCCAAATATTTTATCGAGTTCTTTTGCCAGTTAAAATTGAAATTTAGTTTCAGTAATTTCTCTGTATGTCTAGGGAGGTTGATATTCAGAGCTTCAGATTTGGATTGGTTAATCTTGAAACCTGAGACCTTGGAGAATTTATCTAGTAGGTCAAACAGGTTAGGTAATGACGTAAGGGGTTTGGAGATAATTAATAGGATATCATCAGCATAGAGGGCCGCTTTATGTGATTGGGAGTAAACGTTTAACCCTGAGATATCCGGGCTATCTCGAATTCGTGCCGCGAGGGGTTCAATACATAGGGCGAACAGGAGGGGAGATAAAGGGCATCCCTGTCTTGTGCCACTCTGGATTTGAAATGGGACCGAGGGGAAGCCCTGATGTATGACCCTGGCGGTTGGGCCTGAGTATAGTGACATAATCGCTCTACTCACCCGATTTCCGAAGCCAAATGCCGCGAGCGTCTCTTTTAAGTATGGCCAGTCTATCCTATCAAAAGCTTTTTCTGCATCCAGACTTAATAGCATGCTTTGTGTGTTATTTTTGTTAGCCAATTCCAACAGATCAATAAATCGTCGGGTGTTATCCGCTGCCTGCCTCCCCTTAACAAAACCGACCTGATCTGGGTGTATTAGTCTGGGTAGGATGTGACTTAATCTGTTGGCCAATAATTTCGCATATATTTTGATATCGGTATTAATTAGAGATATTGGCCTATAGCTTTTACAATTTAGCGGATCCTTGCCAGGTTTATGTATAAGTGATATAGACGCCCGCAGCATGTCCCCAGGAATAGGGGCTCCTGCTAAGATAGCATTAAACATTTGGAGCAGCCTCGGAGCAAGTGATTCGGAAAATTTCTTATAATAAAGCCCCGAAAAGCCATCAGGGCCTGGTGCCTTTGATGGCTTAAGCTCCTTGATGGCCTGCGACACTTCTTCCAATGTGAAGTCAGCGCCCATAGCTTCTCTGTCTAGCTCTGTCAATCTCTCCAGTTTTGAGCTGGCTAAGAAATCTCTTAGTGCGCTGCTCGTGTTGTTATTGTGTGCCACCTTCTTACCGTCGTATAGGGAGCCATAAAATGAACCGAATTCTTCCACTATTTTTTTAGGATTGGCCGTAAGTACACCCGATTGTAAGCGTATAGCTTGGATATTAAACTTAGATTGCCTATCTTTCAGTGCGCGCGCCAGCATCGTATCCGGCCTGTTAGCTTTTTCATAAAACTTCCTCTTAGACCAACATAGGGAGTTATCTGCCCGGGAAGTCAATAACATATTCAATTCAATTTTTGTATCTTTAAGTTCCTGTGTCGTAAGTGGATCGGGATTGGTCTTATGACTCGATGAAAGGGAATTCAATTTGGATTGGAGCGTCCGAATTTTGGAATCCCTCACTCGTTTTCTTTTAGCAGTGAGATTAATTATTATGCCCCTTAGCGTTGCTTTATGAGCCTCCCATAAAGTCATATGGGACTCCACAGAGCCTGTGTTTATCTCAAAGAATTGAGTTATTTCTTGACCTATCGTTTCGCAGGTTTCGGGTATTTTAAGAATGGATTCATTAAGTTTCCAGTTTGCGCCTGGTCTATTGGTCTGAATATTGTTGCACCTGAGCTCAATTGGTGCATGGTCAGACCATGAAATATCATGGATCTTTGTATGATTGACCTTAGGGACCAGGTGGCACGAAACGAAGAGATAATCGATTCTGCTATATGAGGTGTGTGGGTGGGAATAGAAAGTGTAGTCCCTTGTCGTAGGGTGGAGCTCCCTCCATATGTCTACTAATTGATTATCTTTCAGGGCATTGTGCAGGGAATTTTGAGCTTTTTTATTATCGGAGTCATTTCCCCCTGATCTGTCTATTGAGGATTGCATTGTGATGTTAAAATCTCCTGCTATTATAGTGTATCCCTTAGCTGCTGAGTTTAGCAGGCGGAAGAATCTGTCAAAAAAGGACGCATCCTGTGTACAGGGCGCGTAGAGGGAGGCCAACGTAATAGGCTGCTCATGTATGGTCCCTGTTAAAATGATATAACGACCATCTACATCTTTTTTGATTGTCTGGAGAATAAATGGGATTGAGTTGTTAAATACGATGGCTACCCCACGTTTTTTGACCGATGCTGATGCTGTATAAAATTGGGAGAAGCCCCTATCTAGGAACTTGGGGGAGCTATTATTACTAAAGTGTGTTTCTTGTAGAAATAGCACATCCGCTTGTTTTCTTTTGTAATCTGTAAAGGCAATCTTTCTTTTGATTGGGCTATTAAAGCCCTTCACATTGTGAGAGATTAATGTTAACGCCATGTATTACGAAGCAGGGAATGATATATATAGTGATCTGCATACTTACTTGTGAAATTATATCTGAGGTTTCTGGCGGATGTGTCCCAAACTATCGTGTCGGTTAGACGCTCTGGGTGGAATCCATGCTCCCTGGAGAGGGAGGGGAAAGGGAGAGGGCAGGGAAAGGTAGACAAGACAGGGGAAGCGACAAGAGGGCTAAAACGGGAAAAAGAAAATAATAATAAAATTGTAAAAAGGGATAAACAAAAAACAAGGGCGTATCTCGGGAGCCCCCGAGAGTAGCTCCTGTGCCCAAAGGGTGGGTCTTCTGACTCCATTTTAAAGATGGGCCAGTCTCCTGTGTTGAAGATATCCCACCCTGGGTCTTGGAATCGGTCCCTCATATTTGGGGACCGATGAAGGGGACACATGCTCGAAGGGGAGTATCTCCCCCGGCACTTTTCAAAAAGGAAAAAGCAAAGCATATTTTGTGAACTGCAACATAAAATGATAGTGACATCATCTCAGTGCCACTAACAGTGACCTTAATGACCATGAACCTTGAATCCCGATTGTAATCTAGATATTGCTATTACTGGTAATGGGGTTAGCGGGGTTAACCTTGGTAAAATAACAGTAACCTTAGGCCGTTGAGCCCTTATGTTTGTAATCTTATCTAATGTGAACATCTTCTAAACAGCTTTAATTAAGCTAACTTATGAAATTTTAAACATGTATATATATATGTCTGCACACCATCTTCCCGAACATATAAGGCAGATATGACACGAGAAACATTAGCATATGGATACAATACGTGCGGTAATTTCAATCCGTAGAGACAAATAATATGTAAATTGTATTGTATGTATCCTCCATATAACCCGCTTCTTCATATAGAGATAAATATATTTATATCGAACGAGTCCGCATGTGCTGAAAAGTCTCCATCACTGATGTAGTCCTTATGACGTGACATAATAGACCTTCTCGTAGCACACCGTGTACAGCCAAACCGAAACAGCAGATATTTATCATAGCGGAATCTTATATAGCGTATATAGTAATATGCAGTGTTCGACAAACCCACACACCTGCTCGCCCCGGGCGAGTGGACCCAACCCCCGGGCGAGCAAGCAGCACACGCCCGGCACCAGGTGGCGAGCAGACCCTCTCGTGTGGCGAGTAGATTTCCCGGTGACCTGTCAACCACTGGTAATATGTAATAACACACATATATACAAACATATGTACACCCACACAAACATACACATATATATATATACACATGTACTCAACATAACAATAATATACCTCTAACCCATATAACATATCTTCTCCATATATACTACTATTTTTTAATAAAATGTTAATCATCTCTGTTATATGAGATCATATGGGTTTAACTTCTTTCTTGTGCGATTCCCAGATCCTGTGTGATTCCCAGATCCTGTGTGATTCCCAGATCCTGTGTCACCCTATGTGGGGCACTATTTGACATGGAGATGATCTTTATTTATTTATTTATGTTTGTTGGGTGTTGTGTATTGTGTGGGGGGCAGGGACATGCTTGGTGGTAACTAGACCCATATATATCCTCCGGGTACCCCAGATGAGCGGGCCGAGACCCGTGAGGGGGAAGAGGGGCTCGACTTCCAAGTCTCCTTCTCCCCCTCTTATTCCACCTGGGGCTGCGGAGGAACCGCTTATTGTAGAAAAGTCCCGGCTGCACTGACATCACTAGGAGCTTGTGGATGCACCACGCGGAGGGCAACGATCTGGGCGGTGACGCTGGGATGTGTGTGTAATGCTGGGCTGTGCAGGTGGTGCTGAGCTGGGCTGCATAGGTGATGCTGGGCTTTTAACCGATGATCCTGAGACCAGGGAAAATACGTCACTCCACTGGAGAAAGGCTGCGGAAGCAGTTGAAACGTCGATTTACCTGTTGGTTCAATAAATTCCTTTTGAAAAATCCGCAGTGCCCTGATTCGTCTTTCTTACCTGGACAATGCACATGCATCCATGTCGCGCCTTCGAGGGCCTCACACTTCCTCCTCTCCCTCCTGTCGGTGCCGGGCTCCAACTTTTACCTGACCGGAGGGGGAGCTGGAGGAGGGAGTGTGGGGTCCCGCCTCCTCCAGCACCCCTCTCTGGTTGGAAGTTGGATCCCGGCGCCGACAGGAGGGAGAGGAGAAAGCAGGGGTGCCCCGGAGTGGCAGAGAAGTAGGTGTGGGGGTTGGTGGTGTGTGTGTTCACTCTTACCTTTTCTGGAAGGGGCTGCCTCCTGCAGTGTCGCATTGCCATGGCAAGGCAACATCACGGCATCATATGATGTCATATTGCTTTGGCAACATGACATCACATGATGCTGAGACGCCGCGTTGCCGTCAAATAACATCATGACATGATGTCATGATGTCATCTGATGGCAACGCGACGTCTCAGCGTCAAGTGATGTGATGTGACGCTACCGGAGGAGGGCTGCTAGTCTAGATAAGTCCCCCCCTTTTTTTCAAGGGGGGCCTTATGCCAGAGTGCCGCCTTGGCCCAGCCAAGCCCAGGGCCGGCAAAAAGACCCGCAATAAAACATTAAAATACTTTAAAGAGAAAAATTAAATAATATTATTGTGCCTACTCCTCACTAATAGACAGGTTTTTACAGTAAGATTTATTCATGTAAATAAATATGGATGATTTACTACAAGCTAATTCTTTGCATTCCGGTTTATATGAACATCTCTATGTAAGATTCTGTAAGAACCAGCCAAAGAATGGCAGGTGTGAAATCCTTGGGGCTCTTCAGCGAGTATTTCTTGGGACACATGCCTTTTTGGCTATTGTATAATGAATTACAATGTGTAGTTATATCTAATACAAGTTATAAATCCTTTTCATAGCTCAGTGTTCCCTATTGTAATGGAAAAAATAATTCACTAGGGAAGCTGTTACAATTCACAGACAGGAGGATCCTTAAATGTGTTTTTTTTTTTTTTTAAATAGAATTGGTTTGACTTTCAAAGTCTTAATATTCCCAAACTATGACAGCTCTGGAAACACTTGCATTGAGCCCTCTAATTTCTTTATTTGTGCATTTGCCACCCTCCTAAAGCTACAATACCTTTTGTATAGTTACCATTACAGCTTTTGCTCATCATTAAACTATTAACTACTGTATAAGTGCTGGAATAGTGCAGTAAGTGTGCTTTCCAGCGTAGAAACAGTTAACCTCCTCCTGGAAAGCTTGCTGCAGCTGCAACTAATTAAGCAGGCTGGACTCCTGAAGGAACAGGAGTTTTAAAGACAGACACAGAGCTGCACACTCTGAGAGACTGCTTTCCCCAGAGAAGGGGGGGGAGTTCTCCCCAGCCAGAAAGAGGCTGGCACCGTCCCCTAGGCTTGCTAGATGGTGGTCGCGGAGCCTGCTGGGACTGCCTGGGTTTTAACTCCAGGAAGAAGAATGAAGGACATGAGACTGCGCTGAAGCAGGGATGTCCTGTCCAGAATATTGGAACTACAGAGAAGAGGGATTCTTTGACTCTCGTGGGACCGAACCCCCCCAACAGATTAGAGCAAAGTAATATTTTGAAGTGCCTAAAACTGTTCATACGGTTTGCATATAGTAGTACACTTTTTGGGCTGATAAGCAGCTATGCTGGTGGCTACCAGTTAGGCCGCGGCCAGGCTGGGAACTAGCGCCGACGTGACGTCAGGCACATGTGAAGCCAGAGTAAATCGTGTCCTGCTAGAAAATTGTATTTGTGTGCGCATGGGGGCGTGGCTATAATGTCACGGAGCTGGTTCGCCCTCATTGGGCGAACCGCTCATGTGACGTGGCAGAATCAAATTTGTTTGACTCTGCAAGCAGCTGGGCGCTATGCACTCACGGGCACGTGCATGCGCACTCACGTTGGACAAACACATTATATCAATGTGTTTGATCACGCTGAGTGCGAGTGCGTGCTCAGCGTTACCCTGGACGAGGCCATAGATAGGGCTGGAGCTGCTGTGCAGTTAGACTCCTGAATAGGAGTAGGTGTTTATTTTATGATTTTGTTTTGCATCCAAGGGACGGTGGGCCTGTTATTGTGTTATTTAACCCCTGTAAATAAACCCAACATAAAGAAGTACAAAGTTTCCTGCCTTAATCTGGGACTAAAGATACTGCACTGTGACGGCGATATCACAATATATATATGAGAAATCTATCAAACGAACGCGCAAGGCAACCCACAACGTGCAAACAATTAAATCATTTAATCAAGGATGAAAAAGCGGATAAAAACGTCAAACGAAGCTCCGGAAGGCTATGGGTCCTCCGCAAAAACAGAACTCAAGTCCTTCCTCCTGCGCGTTTCACAACTAAACAATGTTGCTTCTTCAAGGGAGAAGAAACATTGTTTAGTTGTGAAACTAAACGTTAAAATGTTTAGTTACATTCCATGTAATAAATGCAGAGTAAATGAGTACTTCAGCATTAGGTGATAACTTTTTTTATTTGGACTAACAAGTGATATTATATTATTTGGACCAACAATATTTTAATCCTTAGTCCAAATATATATTTTCTTTAACTGTGCACGCAATGTCTTGTATATAATGTATACCCTGCTCATTTATGTAACTGTATTTGTAACCATGTATTATTTGTTTTACTCTGTGCCCAGGACATACTTGAAAACGAGAGGTAACTCTCAATGTAATACTTCCTGGTAAAATATTTTATAAATAAATAATAAATAACTAAATAAGGTGTCACCTAATACTGAAGTACTCATTACAATTGGAACTGGACTAACACGGCTATTTCTACTTAATTCATGTAATATTTGCACATGTGTGTATTTATTTAATGTGTGTGCATGTAGGTAATGAATTGGTAACAGTGGTAACAATTTGTTGAATTCAGAACTTAGGCTTTGCTACTTTGACAGAGAAGGTGTAAGGCAGAGAGTAAGAGGCCCACACTAAGGCTGCGCTTCTAGTGCGCGCGCTGGTGACGCGACGGATGACGTCACCCATCGCCGTCGCCGCTAGCTAAAGTTGTAATTCGTCGCGGGCAAACAGGTCTTTGATTGGTTCACATCTGGTGACAGCCTCTGAAAAATCAAATTTGACCGGCTTCAAAAATTTGCACCACCAGCATCGCTCCTGTCGCTCCGTCACGTCGCGCTTACTTTAAGCGCACGCGACGGCAGCAATAGATTTGTTTTGCCGCGTCGTCGCGTCGCTGTCGCCGGCACTATAAGCGCAACCCAAGGAGGAGGGCGGCAACAGGCAGCATGATGAACCCAGTAAACGTAAGGCAACACAGTCAAGTAAAGCCACGTACAAGCCAGGCATGGGGAGAGCAAGCGGAAATGATACAGAGATGAAGTGAAAGCATAAAGTATGGACTAGCACCTGGCAAAAGGAGACTGGGAATTGTCTAGTACAGTGTATTTAAAGGCAGCGCTTAGCTGAGATTAGTTATTCAGACACACAGAGCAAATGACCCTTTATTTATTCATTTTAATGTTGTTATGCAATGTTTTGTTTCCACAAGCCATCGTAAGGGAAAATACCATGAAAGAGAGAGAAGCTCACGAGGCACAGTGTCTTCACTTAGTCTGTAGCCACCAAGCTCCACTGAGTAAAGCTTTGTCAGGGAATAAGTGCATGTTATCAATTGCACCTGCTATTTTATTTGTAGGATATTCTGAATATTTCCTATGTCAACATGAAGAAATGGAAAATATGTACAGTAAGCATGTGATAATCTCAGTAACAGATGGAGTTGTAGATTTATTATAAACATGTTAACCCCACTGGGAAGCTCAATTATTATTCCATATTGTCTTCAGTTGCATCCTGTTTTATTAGTGCTTTTTTGTATATATACCTCCATAATTTGCTCAATATATGTGTTTTTCCGTTATTAGATTGAGTACATTGACATTATTATTATTATTATTATCGTTTATTTGTAAAGTGTCAACATATTGCGCAGCGCGGTGCAGAGGGGATACAACGATTTGATTATTACATACAGATATGTACAAATACAGAAGGTAATGAGAGCCCTGCTCGCGTGAGTTTATAATCTAGAAGGAATGAGGGACAATGTTGAAACAAAAGGTGAAGTGGCTGCTTACGTGAGATGGCGTATTCCTTGAGTATGGTCCAGCCACACAGCTGATCCCATTAAGGTTTGGGGGTGTGGATGTTAGGGGGTGTTAGCGTGGAGTATGGGCTTGCACAGGGGGGTGCAAACTTTTTTCCCTGCGCCCCCCTGTCGGCAGTCACCTCACCCCAGCGCCCCCCCTCACTCCCACTTACCTCGGCTCCAGCGTGGCACCGGCATCATGACGTCACGTTGCCATAGCAACATGACGTCACATGACCTCACTGCGTCATTTGACGCCGCGTTGCCGTGGCGACGCGTGTGGAGCCAAGGTAAGTAAAGGTTTACAGAGGCCCTGCAGCTCCCCCAGCACTTAATTTAAGTGCCTTCACGAAGCGCCTGGGGCCTCTGTAGGGCCTCTGTAAACCGTGAACCCCCACACTCAGTCTCGCGCCCCCCCGTTTGCGCACATCTGGTCTAGTAGCACAGGTAGTACCAATAGGGTTGGCGGGGAGGGTGTTATGGGTGTGCTAGAGAGGCTTGCTTGAAACGGTGAGGTTTTCAGGCAGTTTTTAAATGCCTGCAAGCTGTGGGGTTTGATGGTACGTGGTAGGGAATTCCAGAGAAAGGAGGCAGCACGGGAGAAGTCATGTAGGCGGGAGTGAGAGGAGGTAATAAGGCAGGAGTAGAGGCGGATGTTGTGGGCAGAATGGAGGGGGCATATAGGTGTATATTTGGGGATGAGGGCTGAGATGTAAGGGGGGGGGTGGCAGCATTGTTGAGAGGTTTATAAAGTCAGAGCTAGGGTTTTACATTTAATTCTAGTGCATATGGGAAACCAGTGTAGGGATTTGTATAGTGGAGCAGCAAATGTAGAGCGGTGAGTGAGGTAGATGAGTCTGGCGGGTGCATTCAGGATGGATTGAAGCTGGGACAGGCGGATGAGGTTAATGCCAACTAGGAAAAGGTTGCATTAGTCAAGGTGGGACAGGATAAGTGAGTGAGTTAGGATTTTAGTTGCATCACGAGTGAGAAAACGGTGTATCCTCGCGATATTTCAGAGGTGGAGACGGCGATGAAGTACAGTATTACATGTCTCTCATGGTTACTATTCATATGACCCCTTTCCACTGTAATGCACTGCCGGCCCCTCTGGAGGTAAGGGGTAAAATAATAGGAGTGAGTAGGCCATTGTGTGGCACAATTTGATTTGCTATCTATTATCTAAGCCATATTGAAACATGGATCGCATGTATAATATATACTTTCTAATACAGTATAATTATAATTTTTTATATAGTATCAGCGGTTGCAATAAATATATTTATATTACTATAGTTTTGAGTATTGTCATCCACAGAGACATCCAGTGAAGTTTTAATAGTATAGGCATGAGTCTATGTAATCTATGTCAGGGCCGGTTTAACCACTTGGCATACTAGGTGGATGCCTAGATTGGAAATATTTGGGGGTCGCCAAATTCTGCTGCCTAGTTTGCCCAGTGACCAAAACAGATGAGGAGGATGGTGGCAGGGGCTGAGGATGCAGAGGAGGAGGAGGAGGAGGGCGGCGGCAGAGGATGGCAGAGGCGGAGACAGCCTCAGCGGTCCGACCTGGAAGTCATTGAAAACTTCTGGTGTCTGCACTAGGAAGGACCTCCCCCGAAAGAGAGGGGGAGGGGAGAGAGTGAGAGAATTGGGGGGGAGAGAGAGAATGGGGGGGGAGAGAGAATGGGGGGGGGGAGAGATAATGGGGGAGGGAGAGAGAATGGGGGGGGAGAGAAAATGGGGGGGGAGAGAGAATGGGGGGGGGAAGGGCAAGGGGGAGTGTGTGTGATTTGCTTTTCATCTAGTACATATCCTGTAATAAACTGCAATGGCCTTAGTTATTAAAGCTAAAAACATCACGACTATCTTATTTAAGGAAATAGACCACGGTAAGTGTATGTAAGATCATATTTCCTGTGTTTGAGATAGGCCTGCAATGCCTCGGGACAGAGTTGATTACAGTTTAAAAAAAACTGCTTTGCACGAACAGGACACTAACTACACAGCATTATTAAGACAGTTCCCCCCCCCCCCCCACATTTTCGTCCAAGAATACTGTATTTGCAGAAAAAAACGCAATGGCCAGATTAGATAGAAGACAATGGGCAGATATAAAAATAGTCTTATTGACTACTTTATTGAGTATGGTGCGCGATCATTTTATTTTTTACTCAATATTTTTTTAACTCGGATGCATGTAATCCTGCTTTGAAGATTGGAGCCATTCTTTGATACCCTCACCAAACATTGTGTTTACTCTTACAGCCTTTTAACCTTCCAAAAAAACTCATGCTTGTTTTTACTCAGCTGTGCTATTCCATAAAATACAGATCCTGTAGACACCTTATAGCCTATTCACTTGAATGGGCAACGAGGGGCCATCCCACACAGAAGGTGTCTTATGGAATAGCACTGCTTAGTAAACATGAGCCCAAATGCACGAAAAATCTATCACCCTGTAGGTAATTATCATAGCTCAGACCGGCAGGGAAGGCTCATCTGGCTCCTACATTTCCAAAAATAACTTTTCTATGCGTCTTTTAAACTCAGGATGGATTGTAAATATCACTACATGTCGCAGTCGAGTCCGAGGCTTTCACGCACAAAAACTGTTACTTGAATATGTTGGCATTGCCTGTAGACATATGAACGTGATATTGGACACTTCCTTTGAAATTCAGATAATGCAATCACTGTGAGACTCAATAACGAATCTCCTAGAGCAGAGGTGTGCAAACTCTTGAAGCTACGCCCCCCTGCCAGCTCCCTTCACTGCTCGCGCCCCCCTCCCCTTACCTCTTAGGTCGGTTTCAAATGATGCCGCGGGGTCATGTGACGTAACGTCACATGACCCCGCGGCGGCATTTGTCGTCGCGTTGCCATAGCGACGCGTCACACCAGCCATCTGAACCTTGGTAAGTTCAGTTACAGAGGCCTCACGAACAAACCTGACTTCTTTGTTATGTGTTCCCCAAACCCCACTTTTTTAACCTGGCACATTATAACAATATATGTATGTCGCCCTCTCTTCTCAGGGATGGTGTCCCTCATTGTCCGTACGCAAAATAATCTTATTATTTCTAGTGTCGACCTATAATTCTCATGATGTATTTATGTATACAAATAGTTTTTTTTTCCTGTAAGATTATATGTGGGGTCACACCTATTATCTAAAAGACAATGTTTTGGGATTTGCCATGTCATGGACTATATTAATTGTAATCTTGTAGGGAAAATAGTTTGCAAATATATCTCAGACTTCTTATATCAGTGACCTGTCTGTCAAACTTTGTTTAGGTGCCATATACACAGTAGCGGATTTCCCATTAGACCTGTTTGGCCTTGGCCAAGGGCGGCTAAATCTTGGGGCGGCAAAAATGTTGCGCTCTCGGGCCTATCGGGGGAAATCATTTTAGCTGTTGGGGCCGGCTCCTTACCTCCCGCCCACCTCCTCCGTCTGAACCGCAGGGTCAAATGCCGCCACGGACTTCACCGTGACGTCACAGCGTCTCGTTGCCATGGCAACGCAACGTCGCCGCGTCAAATATCGTTGCGTCACCATGGCAACGTTGGTGACGTCCACGGCGTCATATGACGCTGCGGTTCAGAAGGAGGGGGTGGCAGGTAAGGAGGCGGCCCCAACAGCTGTGCCTAGGGGCGGCAGATTTTGAAATCCGCCGCTTCATATACATTATACTTGTATAACATTTATTTTGTGCAGTTCACCAGTGAGTTTGTGTTCTATGCCTACTTGCTTCCTCTTCTTGCAGTTGTGGTCTCCTAGTGTCTCAGACAATATGCTTATGGATGACACTTTTAAGATGCTCTTCATAGGGTGTTCAGCGGTGCGCAAACTGGGGGGCGCAAGATTATGTAGGGGGGGCGCGGGCTGCGTGATTTAAGTTATGACTAATGACTTTTAAAAATTTGGCCACTGAAAGCACTGTAGCAAATGACACAGAATAAACATAAAAAGCTCTTTTAGTTGTGGGCTTATTAGGGTTTCATATTCCATGTGGGAAAAATGCTGTCTTTATTAGATGTGTGAGGGAGAGGGACGGTATTATGTTAACCCATACAAGAAAATATTTGTACGGTAAAAAGTATACCTTTTCAAAGTGGCCGTTTGAACCTTTTTTGATCAAAAATCCCCATTGATTTCAACGAGGAATTTTGTATGAGAAAGGTAGAACAGCCTCTTTGACATATTCTATACAGTACAGTACAGTATAGAATAAGACCCTACATTTTATTACACAGAATTCTTTTCTCTCAGCCTTGCATTCTTACCATGCACATTCTATCACTTCCACTGCCACTCGCTGATCACCTAAGAATTGCAAGTTTTATCTTCCACACAGCTTGCCATTCAAAGCTTTTCAGTGCCAGGGGTCTGACGGTACCCGACAACGTGACAGCGGAAGCACTATGGTTTTCTATTACGGGTAGTCCTCACTATCCGACGTTTCACTTTACAATGAATGGCATATCCAACGCTTTACAATGCAACCCTAAGGATCATTTTTCGACGCCTGAATGTGTTATCCAACGTTCACCGCCACTGATTAACATGGGACTCACTTTACAACGGTTTCACTATCCAAAGCTACTTCCAGAACAGATTCCCTTGGATAACCGAGGACTGTCTGTATTTAAAAATGCATGTGGAGAATTGCTAAGCGGCGGTGCGATCCTAACTCCTATCCACTAAGGTGATTAACGTAACGTTGACTTCGACTTAACAGTAAAATATTGTATCGCTAACTTTGGATGGCAGTTAGGCTTACTCATATGCAAATGAGATGCTAATAAGCCTCTAGGGTAACCGCATATCCACGAATCTCCGTTAATGTTAGCAAAGGGAAATAATGAACAAAACTTTTATTCGCACACAGTTACATCATTGTGTGAGGCTAAGAATTGTGGAAAAAAAATAATTTGGGACCCAAAAGAAAATAAAAAATAATAATGATTCTCTTCCTCTACTTGCCAGAGGAAGAGACAGGCTCACTAGGCCCCCTTGTGTATGGTCTGCCAGGCCTTAAAGTTACTGTGGCCACTGGGTCCGGAGATGGATTATGGGAGGGGTGCGCAAACTTTTCTCCCTGCCCACCCGCCTGCTCTCCTAACTGGCTTGCGCCCCCCTCCTACCTTGGGTGTCAAATGACGCCGCAGGGCCACTTGACCCCACGGTGTAATTTGACGCCATGTTGCCATGGCGACACGTCGCCGAAGACAAGGTAGGAGACATTGCATAGGCCTCACGCGATCCCCCGGCATTTTATTGAAATGCCTTGGGGAAGAGCACAGGGCCTCTGCAACCTCCGCACCCACCCAAATTTGCACACCCCTGGGAGTATGGTATTCTACTAAGGGAGGAAGAGGCAGTGGAGGGGGGCCATAATTAATTACACCTTTGATGCTGCCAGTGTGGTTAAAATTAAGAGTGCGACTGCATTTTTTACAGTTTCACACATCTCTTTTAAAGGAGCAATCCCAAAAAATGTTAAAGTTTTTTTTCCAATATGTAGCCCTGTGTAATTTTGGGGTTACATGCCTCTCTCCTCCTGTGCAATAATTCCTGTTAAAATGGCAGGTTTGCCAGGAGTAATCATGAGGTTTGCCCTCATCCCCTGTGATGTGTATTGTGTAGTGAAGGAAGTGACATCATGCTCTGTGTCCACTTAAAGTGACACAGGGGTGGTGCCTACTGGAGCTATATAGTACGCATAACTTCCTGAATTTAGTGTGTTGAAGTGTGTGTGTGAGTGTCTCATGCCACTTGAGACTGTCTGACCCAACACAGTGCCAGGGCTCTGGCAAGGATTGTGGCCCTCCCTTAGGGGAGAGGTGGACAGACTATCCCCCTTACTCTATTAGAGAGTATGGGAAGAGCAAGGACAGCTTCTAGAACCCTGACTAGGAGTGGTGTCCAGGGACTTCCTTGAAGTGGGCAACCTTGATGATGTGCGGCTAGAGACCGGCCGCAATGATGGGCAGTCTGCCAGTCCAGATGACAATAAAGAATGTCCAAGTTGAAAGAACCTTCTTGCCTGAGTGGAGTCATTCAGGGAGAAGCTGCACCCAGAGGTTCTCTTTCAGAGACTCCTCCCAGCTGTCGTGGGGACCTGGAAGAGATGGAGGCGCTGTACCAGAAGTGAGTAGTTCTCAGCATCACCTCACGAGCCAGTCCTGATGTATTTCCCTATACCATCAAGCGGGAGACTCAGGAGTCCTGTAAGCCAGCAGGTGCACCACACTGTAGTATATGTAACATGGGGCAGTTTCCTCACGTAAGGAACCAATATGAGATGGGGGGGGGGGGGGAACACCGTTACATATATATAATTGAAGTACGGGATTGCCAGAGCTGAACGCCTTTAATTTCAGCTCCGGGGACCCCCTTCTTCCTAAGATACTTAACTCCAAAGTAGGTGCTGGTAGCTGCTCTGGCTCAGCAAGCAGGAATTTCAGGTTTGTTGCTCCCGTGACTCATGGGCCAATAGGAAGCCGCACCGATGATGTCACGTCTTCCAATTAGGCCAGAAAATATCTGAACAGCAGACATATTGTGAACCTTGCTTGCCGAGGAGAGCAGCTACACCTAATTTGCAGGTATCTCCGGAAGCAGGGGGTCCCCGAGCTGAAATTAGTGGGGTTCAGCTCCGGAGACCCCCTGCCTCAACTATGTATATGTAACAGTGTTTCCCCCACCCGGTGGAAGATCTGGCCATTACCAGTCGTGTGGTGCATGATACCTGCTGGTAACAGGAGGTCTGAGCTATCCGCCGGTGATAGTGGGGGCACAGGATCAGGTTTCTGGGATACATCACCCACATGGTTCTCTAGCAGTGCAGCGCCTCCATCTGCTGCTGTCTCCAAGATGAATTGAGGTGATCTACTATGGCAGAATTACTCCCTCTCCTCCCAGTAAGATCACACACCAGGCAGGAGGTATATGCAAACACGAACGGTCTTTATTGAATACACCACAACACAGCAGGGGTCTGCCCAATCTCAGGATCAGCTATCCACTGGATGATGGTCCCTGGACAATAACAACAGGTCAGGGCCACTGCAGCTGTCCTAGCTCTTCCCGACTCCCCTATCAGGAGTCAGGTTATAGGTCTACACTCACTCTCCCCCAAGTGGAAGAGGAATAGGGAAGGCCCCAGTCTCAGGCTCCCTGTGTGCAACTATGCCTCTCTCGTGGGGAGAGGCACTCTTGAATTTGGGGCGGCACTGCCCTTAAGTACAGCCAGGAGGAGGGCACCAGGTCTGTCCCACGATTGGACATGCTCCGGCCTGATGTCACCGCCTCCCACTGTCAATCAAGTGCACCACCATGGGGTGGGGAAAACCCATCTTAACTGCTGGCAAGGCCTGTTCTTACCAGGGCTTACTGCCAGTACAAGGGCAGGCTAGTAGCCACAGGTGGCATGGCAACATCTATATAAAAAAAATTGCCAGAAATACACCCCCTGTGATTGCTTCTTTAAAGAGATTCAGATAGGTCACCATTGCATTTTAAAAGCATTTTATTTTGATAGATTTTGACAGAACTGTATTTGAATAGTGCAGTTCCCCCCCTCCCCCCCCCCCCCAGAATAAACATGTCAGCTTGGGTGACATTGTTTCCCAAGCTGACACAATATATCTTGTTCTAACGCAGAATGTCAGTTTCCATGGGGTTCAATAGCAGTGATAACACGGAATGTCACAGGATATCTCATTATATTGCACCAGAGGGGACAATGCAGCCTAATACATGTGTATCATGTGGCTTATAGCAACATCCGTTATGACACAAGATCAGTTATGAAGTGACTTTTAACTATATGTATAAAAATATTAACAGAGTTTTTGAGCATCAGTCTTCAATACAAATGTGCTAATTCTTCTCTGAGATTGAGAGCTGTCACAGCAATAATATTCCCATCCAGATCAGGGGCCCCCCTCCTGTTACATCAGTCCTGTGGATATTGGATCACATTAAAGCAGGTGTTTCCTGTCAACAGCAGATTTATTCCAGTGTGCATAAGTGTATTCTGCATATTTCAGCCACCCAATATTTCAATAGCTGACCTTTGAAACATCTTATCTGAATGATCCCTTAATCTGATGTTCCATTTGTTAGCACAGTAATCTCTTCCTCCCGCCTAGGTTTAACGGCGTGTAGTTTGAAAACCATTAAACAATACAACCCCTGCTGTTGCGCAGCAGGAAAACATTGGTTTAACAATGTAAAACGGTTTTGTTTTCTTTGGATTGATTTCCTTGCAACGCATTCACTCCCTAAACCCCTGTGATGTCAGAAGTGTCTGAAGTCAGTCACTCCCTTATTGCATTTATAATCTGGGAATTCCGATGCATACTGTACATTCCTATCCCATATAGTGAGAACTTGCAGGGTAACATGCAGTAAACAATGTTTTCATTTACAATCAAGTGAATTGAAGTTCATGCATCATTACCTGTGCGTTTACCCCACTTCACTCAATTGAACAGGGGCCATGGATGGATAAAGCAGCCGATTGTACAAACTCTGCAGTGGCTGATCGCACCGTGATCAGCCGAAATCACCTATTGACTTGGATGGAAGTTTACAGAGATTGTCCGTTTCTGAATTTATAGGATCAACCCCAAAGTCTTTAAGAGATACTGCACCTAAAGATATTTGGCTAACTTTAGGGGGTTATTCATTAAACCGATCGGGGCACTATCGCATGGAAACTCCCATTTAAGTAAATGTGAGTTTCTGTGCAATAAATACTACTTCAGTTGAATTAATAACCTCCTTTAAATGGAAAGAGAGATTATTCTGCATTCCAGGTTTTAAAGATTAGTTATTCTGTCCGCTAATATTGGATATTGTACAAGCATGAAGATGACTATATATAAAACAGGGTGTGTGAATCGCACAAAGCACCTCAATTAATTAAGATTCTGTACTCTTCTAGACTGTCTTTTATCGGTCGAACTCCTTAAACACAGAAAGGATGGAAGTTAACGCACAAGAAAGGACATTTCTATCTGCTCCTACAACTACTGTACGTATGAAAGTACAACAACTTTTTTTAAAGTTTCAAATATACAGTACCATGTTGTTACTTATTTTTTAAGCTGCTCCTGGTTTGTTACTGTGGGGTTAATGTATCGTGGATTCTCTGGGGCAAAAAAAAAAAGATGCAAAACTGCTACAAGACAAAATAGTGGCTAATAATAGACTGTTTTTCTTTAATAATTTTTCTTTTGACCATTTTCACACAATGGAATGTTTAATACGTGTTCTCTTGTGCGCCAGTGTTTTCATGTCTGCAAAACAGGTGCAATGCTACAGCATATAACAGAACAGGGTGAATTGAAGAAAAGGCAGCTTTTTGCCACAGTTTTGCAGACTTTCAGAAATTCCCCTAAAGAATAGAAAGTAAAACAGGAAGTAGAACAAATCCTGTTTAAACCCCACTCTACTCATCTTAGAATTGTCATTGCATTTCTAGTCCCTAACACTTTATTCTTCATTTTACATCACTTTCATAGTATCATTTAGTGTTGATAAAGGTTACAAACTAATGACATTGGTGGCTGGTAGGCCATACAGCAAGGCCTCTGCTCCAAATTCTTGTCATCAGCTATCAGATGCAAACTACATGTGGAACTGCTCTCGAACAAAAGTCAAATCCTGATGCAATATGTAGTCTTCAGCCTTAAGTGCGTTTTAACCTTTTAAAATTGACTGCCAATGGCTATAGCATAATTCACTGATATATATTCTTAGTTGAGTAGAACCCATATCACAATAATTATATCTCTGTCTCTAAACAAGTAAGTGCACAGTACTCAGATTAGTTTACATTTCATGGTTATATTCTCCGCTACCATTAACTTTTTTTTTCCTTGACTCATTTGTTATTTTTATCTTCAAAACAGGAAAAGGCATTGGCTATGAGCCATATTGAATAAACATATGGACTTCATTTTGCACTGCTCGTTTTATCCCAGTTGGATCTGTAAGGTCAGTCACGGAGTGCTGCTGAGAATACAGATCGTTGAGCATTAAAGGAGAATTTTATGTTTGGCTGTTTCCATTAAAAAACAAATATAGATTGAACTTACTGTATATTATCTAATATTCAAAGTGTGGAAAATGTTGCAAATGCAATGACTTTTGTTCTTCTCTCCTCTTTCTGTCTTTTATCATTTAATATTTTTTATTTTTTGTATTGTAACCATCGCTATTATTTTTAGACTCTTCCCAAACCGGTCCTCCATTTTGTATTGAGCTCCGGAAGTTCCTGATGGATACAGAATAGCTGCTTCTGCCGATGTCTACTCTATGACTGACTCTCAGGGGTTTTTCATTAAAGTGTGATATTGCTGAATGTGCCCTACAACACAGAAACTCACACTGATTTGAATTGTATAGTTTTCATGAACCTATATGAATAACCCCCTTTAGCCTGGATCCATAAAGCTCTGTTATGTGAGTTAACGTTAACCAAACTTAATGTCACATTAAGCATCACCAAGGATAATGGCTTTCATTCTGCACACATGCAACCCATGTGACTTTTAAGTTACAAACAAAAATGGCAGCTTACTCCATTCCCTGGATGTAAAGTATAACTAGCCTGTCTTACACTAAAGGAGTTTAAATTTTTCAAATTGTTCTCTTCTATTTGATTAAAAAAGCAAATCTACTATTAAGTCATGCACAAAACCTATGCAGAGCCAACTATAACAGGCAACGAAGGTTGGAACGACCGGCTGAACCCGGAAGTTAAGCCCGACTATAATTCATACGGAACTTCTAGGGCCAGATGGCCCCCTCTCTGCAGGGCCTGCTAACAGGTGAATCAGGGCCTTAACCACCGCTCTTGTACTCAAAACAGGGTGTCATACACACACATCTCCTTCCCTCCCACGCCCCCGCTAACAACCTGGGGGCTGCCCAGGTATAGACCTCTCTCCTGGACCCCTGTGAATGCTGGTGGTGGTCCTAACAATGTGTGTGTAACAGAGTAGATCACTTGTCACATAATAATGCACAGGGAAACATATTTTCAGCCCCTGAGATAGCACTGACCAGGTTAAAACCAGAGGGCTTAATTGGCCTGCTCAGCTGCCTCATTGGAGGCCTTTAAAAAGCCTGCAGCAGTCACTGCAGGGAAAACTCCGATCCAGGGAGACACCACGCTGTGATTAGACTCTCTGATCCAGGGATGCAACCTGGATCGCTGGAGAGAGCAAGCCGTGTACGGGGACACTTACACCCTCTTAGCCAGACCCCAAAGGGGCCCGAAGGTAAACTGACCACACTGTTTTCTGTGATGTTGTTGGTAAGGGGCTTAGCCCTCCAACCCATCGATACGGGTGGTAAGCTGTGGTATAGTCAGCACTCCCTGTATGAGATAGGCCTGTTATGTTTTTCTTACATATAAAATAATGTTGTAAAGAGGGATATGAGAAAGCGTGGACACGCGCGAAACGTACGTCAGGTGACCGGAACGGAGTGACGTCACCATGCTGTTTGGACGCCACACACAAGCGTGATAGCGTCTCTGGGATTTCAGCCGCCGAGTATACATCACGGCATCCTGCCTCCACTTCCCCTTACACTTGGACCCGGCGAAGTGACGATGGATGTGCACAGCACAGCACTACAAGCTAAGTGTAACATCCTACTAGCCTGTCCGTTTGGACTCCCCACGGACACCCTATGTCACATGGCTAGATAGAGGCACTTGAATGCAAAACCCCTCCCACACTGCTGTACTTGTCACAGCCCCACTGCTTCATTTGGATATCTCCATGGTCTAATAACATCTGAATGTGGTAGCATAGTGTTACTTTCAGTCCCCATTAGCACAGGCTTGTTACTGATCACCTTGCCTGGGAAGTATATACTTACCTCATCTACATCACTATTAAGTGATATTTGTATGAAGTACTATTAATGTAAGGTTATTTTGTGTGATCTCTGTGCATTTTACCACTGTGTTGTAGAGGCCTTAATTTGATACGGTCTCTGAACCGTGCTTCAGGGCATTAATATAGCACACTTTGTGCTTGCCCTTCACAGTTTTCTACACTATCACACAAGGCATCTTACCTTCATCTGTAGAGCCATGGGGCTAACACTGATCACCCAACCTGGGTATTATGTGTTTACCTTCATTTACACCACCTTTCAGCAATATACGTTGTCATCTTAATATGCAGTATCAGTAACACTACTTACCATGAGACCCATTTAAGCTGTCCTACTGCTGCGGCCGAGTTTATTCGAGCATTTGCCCGTTCTCGGCCGCAGCAGTTACCTGGCGCGCGCCGGAGGGTGCCGGGCGCGCGCCGAAGCAGCGGAGGAGAGGCCCGCCGATCGCGGCTTCCCCCTCTCCTCTCCGGGTCCGCCGGGTCCCCCGGAACCCCCTGCCGCCACCCCCCACATCGCGGGACACCAGGGCTCCCTCGGGGAGCCCTGGACGCGCGTGCAGGGGGCGCAGGCACCCGATGACGCGTGACCGCGCATCGGTGACGCGCGGCACGCCGAGGGGATGCCACTTGCAAGCCGGGAAATCTCCCGGCTTGCGGAACTGGCCACACTTCAATAAAGTGTGTCGCCAGTGTATATAAGGTGTGATTTCTGTACAACCTACTATTATGTTGTAGAGGCGTTAACTGTATACGGTCCTTGAACCGTGCCTCAGGGCATTAATATAGCACATTTTGTGCTTGCCCTCGACAGATGTCTAAACTATCACGCAAGGAATCTTGTCCTCATCTGTAGAGCTACGTCTATAGATTTATTTTTCCACGTGTGGCTATGTGTTTATTATGTGCACTACTCAGTTGTCATTGATTTTGTGTGTTTCACACCGTTTCTGTGTTGCATTACATCTTACCTAAGTGTGGGCCATTAATATTATATGGGTCCCAATTAGTGGACCGGTTCACTTTAAGTTATTTACCCCTACAGATTCAGTATCAGCAGCCTGCATCTACCTAGGTCTGTTGATTTTTTAGATATAAGGGCACCCACTATCTGGATGAGTACCTTTCTCTGTAGGTATTAATAGGTGAATCTCTTGGCCATTTGGCCCCCAGTGTATTGATGTACTGCTATTCATTATCTTCCGTTTACTTGTGTGTTGGAAGATTCTTTGATTTGCTATTAGGGACTGGCCCTGGACTGTTTCTACCATGTCCCTCTTTACAACATTATTTTATATGTGATTAAAGGTTTTTTAATGTATCAATCATATCACATTTACTGATCTATCTGAGTGCATTCAAGGGGGAATCTTTTGTTTGTCTGTTCACATTTACCCTTATCCCCTTTTGCACCAGTATATGGTCTTATTTACTTGCTCAATATTTTTCACTATACCTGTGCTGATGCGGGAGCTCTCCTCTGTCCCCTTCCCCTCCCCTTCTTCCCATCCCTGGAATTTCTATGTTTTTCTTAGGTCTGTTGTGCTGATCACAAGCTGATTATGTTGTAGAAGTTGTAGCTAATAAAAGCCTATATGATTTTCCTTTAAAAACCGTCTCCTGCTTGAAAATCTCTGCACACATCTCCTACAGTGTGTTATGCAATATTTTGTTCATCCAGAAAATGTACTAAGGGCTACTCATTAACATGTGAGAATAGTGTTTGTGAGCAAAGATGCAGCCAGAAATGTCACATGCCAATCCGAGGTTTTGATGAATAGAGGGTGATGAAAAGATGCCCATTCTACTAATTTCTTTAAATATCTCACACAAAATAATCCCTGCAAGTCGTGCTGAGAATCAAATCTCCCCTAAGATCACAAATAGCTTTTTTTTTAATTTTTTTTTAGTATTTGCGTATTTTTGCATAATGTGTGTGTCATTTTTATTTTAGTAAGGGTGTTATCCATTAAGCTGCAGTAGTGCTGATCGTGGCACTATTGCACGGAAACACCTATTGAAGCCAATGAGGCTTTCCATGCAATAGTGCCCCAATCGCGTTTAATGAAAGAGATTACTACAGTATATACAGTTTACTTTACATTGGATTTCACATGGTATTGAAAGCACTTCACTGCAGCTCTAAGTGCACTATACCTGGGGTTAATAATACATATAAAATAATATATATATATATATATATATAATATATATACAGGAATAAACATCTGTAGAATAACCAATAGACTGACATCATTGTAGATGTAGGAAAGCAGTATTTTTCTTCCCGCCTCTTTTTCTTTGGATGGCACTTTCACTAATACGAATAGAATCTCCAATGGAAAGCAGCCATTGTCTTCATAAGTTTCACCCACAGGCAGGTTCTCTGTTTGGAAGGCATGTTAGCTTATCATTCCAGTTGCTATGGCATTGAAGTATATTATTGTGTCTCACAGTCTGTAAAAGGTACTTACTGTACCTTATACTGGCACTAATAGTGCTTTTATTATTAGGCAGAATGTAGCAGTTCCCCTGGACATTTTAATTGAACACTGCTGAGTAGAATGCGTTTGTGAACAATGCTTTTTCTGCCAGACCACAGGTATTCACATTGTTCTGCTACACAAAGATCAGTCTCAAATGGCAAGTCTTGCTTGTGAGACAACTCTGTGAGCAAACTAACCATGTTTAGAAACCTTGTCTTCCTAAAGTCAGACATTTTTGTGTCAGAATAAGCACAGCAAATAATCAGTTACAGTAAAAGGACTAAGGGGCTTATTCTATATCCGCCAAAGTGAAATTCAATAAATAATTTCATCTGAAAACGGCTTCAGTTTATATCAATGCAATTTTGGAGCAAAACTGGGATGTAATTTATTCTGCGTGAATGTTTGGATCAAAAATGTTTCCATTTCTGCCACGAGTCCATCATCATTTTGCCATGTGTGTAACATGTTTAATTTGTGTGATGTTGGTAGGGAGGAGATACGCAACGCAGAATATAATTATAATTAGCAATGTATGAAATTCTATGTTTGTCATTTTTTGTCCCTTTTTCTGTTTTGTTTGCAACAGCAAAGATGACAAATCTGAAGTAGTCAGTCAGCAAGTCTAACATTCTGCACCAGACATCAAAAGTATTTATTACACGTGACAAAACTGTGCACATAACAGATGCAACAGAGCATCAAAACATCCTTCTCTCCACATTGAAACACAGACCCCAAAACTGTTGCACAAATTAAAAATGACACATTGCCATGATTCGGTCTACAGGTTTGCAATTCGCATGAGGTTACTCAACAATAGGGTGGCTGGATGTCAAATTCATACGTTATTCAGTAAAGCATGTTAACAATCACCATTTAACTGAATGAAGAATGATGTAAGATAGGTGCTTCTAAATTAGGGTGCGCAAAGTGTGGGGCGTGCTCCCCGAGGCATTTAAATTAAATGCTGGGGGATCGCGTGAGGCCCCTGCAACTGTAAAACGTACCTAGACTCTGCCAACGTCACTCGTGTCCATGGCAACGTGGCATCAAATTAAGCCGCGGGGTCATGTGATGTGACGTCACACGCGTCAAATGATGCTACGGGTCACGTGACGTCCACGGCTTCATTTGATGCTGCACGAGGTAAGGAGGGAGGGCTCAGAACGGAGAGGAGCAGGCAGGTGGGGAGGGGGGCGCAGCGAAAAAAGTTTGCACACCCCTGGTTTAGAGGATAATTAAGATTATTCACTGTCTAGCAAGTGTAACTGCTGTTCTCTTACAAAATCATTTGCTCTGACATACAAGTGATAGGGTAGAAGCTATTTAAAAATTCATTGGTCACCCTACCAATACTGGAGGGGCCAAGATGTATGTTCCCAAGCTCTTGAACCGTGTAAAGTAAAAGACTGTGAATACAATCAGTTTAAAACACTTTGCTTATACAGTATTGCTCCACCCTCTTCATTCATGAACATTATTGCCATGGATGATACAAAAAGGGAATCACTGGAGGCAGATTACATCACATAAACCTTCCTCGGTGAAATAATAAGCAACAAATCCCATTGCCAAACAATTTCCAGATCTCCCATTGCAAACTCAGAAAAGCATTTAATTGGAAACCGGCTTCCATTTTTGTATCACATTTAAAGCCATGAAAATTATCCAATACTGACAACTGAATGCAACCCAACTCTATGCCCAGGACATACGTGAAAACGAGAGGTAACTCTCAATGTATTACGTCCTGGTAAAACATTTATATAAATAAATACAACCAGTAAGGTCTGACAAGTTTCTTTAACTTTTCGTGAGCAATTATTTCAGACAGTACACTTCTAAAAATGTACACGTAGAATTAGCTGCTGGATGCTTGTTTTTCATGTAATATTGTTAGACAAATGACTTTCAATGTATCAGGACAAATGACGTGTGCTGTAGCTCTGATTACTTATCACACATTGTCGATCAAACTACATTCTGTTTCAATTATCACCCAGTTATCACCAGGCTGACATATCCCTTTCCTGTTTCTCTTCATTTTGATGCAAAATATCAGGGTTACATTTAAAAAAAACAAAAAACAGAATGAGTATTGTAAATATTACAACAGCAGAAAAATGTACTCCGTGGTCAAAACAGTCATGTGCATGCCTTACAAAGTAAAAAGAAAACTTATTCTGAATGCCAATAAATATGTTTTTGTTTTCCCTCAGGTATAAGAGGGAAACGTATGTTTTCAAATTGGAAGCTGAAATAAATGTAGATTCATTTGTAGGCGGCCTACCTTATATTGAACCAACATTAGGGTTCTTTGCAGATGGAATTATAGTGTTATGAACTCAACGTTTTTTTTCCTTCAAGTGTACAGTACTATGTTGAAGAAGAAACCAACGAGGTCGTCAAAGTTCCATACACCATCATTTAATATTTGATGAACTTTACTTTTCATCCCCTAAAATGTATCACAACCAACAATGAATCTACCTTTCTCCAGGACCAGTATAGCTACTAGAGCTTTGAATTACAACAACAAATCTCTGTTCTATTCAGTAAATCTCCTTGTATGTGTTCATGCCGTTCTATCATTGTAAAATGCTCAGTGTGTAATATGGATACTTCAATTATAGCTCTGAAGCACAATTAACTTCGTATCAACATGTCCCCGTCAGAGGGAATGAAGAAATCTACCAAGTTGTAACTGGAGACCAGTGTCAGACATTTATGCAACGCTGAGATTCTCAGATTTAAAAGCAGGTAAAAGCAACAAAGCCTTTGTTTCCAGGGAAGCTAAACCAAGTTCAATTACAAACTGAGTAATGATGTAAAGCAGTTCAGATAAGAAGATGCAGTATTACTATTATTAACCACAATGAAGCTCTATCTGCGTTGGGTCTACTTACTTGTCCAAGGCTGTGCTTGTGGGCATACTCCTCCCAAACCCTCGAACTCCCATCTGACGGAAATAAGGAATGCAGGAGAAATTGGCAGCAATTATTGCTAGTGAGTCAGAGGGGTTCACAAAGAAACCATTTTCTCCTAAAATCATGTACCTGTCCTGAAAAAAATGCAAGCAGTTAGCATTGTCATCAATGAAACGATCTAAGCAGCTAGCCTTCCCCCCGAAAAAACATGTTTTGTTTTTTTTGCATAGATTAAGGGGGCTCCAGTGTCAAAGTATCATTCGTGTCTGAGATGTGGTTTTCCTTTTATTGATTGGCTCTTCCTCCATCACCGACCCTTATTCAATACGCTGTGTTCACTGGAGAAGATTTTACTCTCATTCATTTGAATGGAGCTGAGCTGTTCTCCAGCAAGGAAAAGACTACTACCTAACATATTGATTAGGGGCCAATGTGGTGGCCGGCAGACAATGCTTATTTTCCAAAAGTGCTCAGCTGAAGGGGAACGTTTTCCCGAACCAGTGTTCTGTGTGTGCTTTGCAATTCCATTCTAGTCCTGCATTTGGTGGAGACAATGAATAGCACAAACAATGGAGTAAAACAAAAAAATGAGAATACCATTGAATAAACGTTGTGATGCCAGAGTGGTGCCGGAAACAGTAGCTACTGTAAATGATCAACCAGAGGAAGAAACTGAGTTAGGAAAATGCTAGAGGACAGTACATGTACTGTGACCCGAGACATTGTACAAATGTAACACTGACCATTTTTTTGCCTATATAGCAGACTTTTAGTGTCTCACATCGAGCGTATAATGTAACTCAGCCAATGTTTGTAAATAAGTGTAAAAAAAGGTGACACTGCGTGTGCTCATTTACGTGTTATTTCCCAGAATCCCTTGCTGCAGTGGAAGCACTGTATGCTAGGAGATAACGGTGAAAATCAGGGTTGCAGACCTGTCTGAGACGTGAATGTGCTCACAAGCAATATTTGTATTTGCTAAATAAGTGCTAGCATAGCAAAAATGGATCAAATGAAATCTGTTGTGTAATTGTTTCCCCTTTATACCATTAAAAGCAATCTGTTATATTTCAATGCGTAAAAGGTAATTGTAATTAGCTCATTCTAATAGGGATTAAATATGAAAAAAAAACATTTTAGGCAGGTACCAATTTCTTTTGCATGCAAAACACCTGTAGTAACCCTGATAACCCTTTGGCTGCTCACACAGTGGCTGCAGAAACAAGTCAAGAAGGCCCAAACCACAAGTATTTCTTATTTTCAACATGTAGGGTTGCCAGGTGTCCGGTTTTGAACCGGACAGCCCCTGCATCCGGTGTAAAAGGTAATACCGGACATGTATGTGTCTGGTATTATCTCTCCGAACACAGGGTGCAGAAGCCTGCAGCGGGGGGAATGGCGGCCGGTCAGAGCAGTTGCCGCCATGCCTGGCTCTCCCCCGCTGCAGGCTTCTCTCTCCCTGTCTGTCTGTCCCATGCTGTGTGTGGGGGGCCCGGCGCGCGTCAGCCTCAGACACCACGGTGTGGGACAGACAGGGAGAGAGAAGCCTGCAGCAGGGAGAGCTGGGCATGGCGGCAACTGCTCTGACTGGCCGCCGGTCCCCGGCATCCACTGTCCCCCCCCTCCGCAGCCACCACCCCCCTCTCTGCAGCCACTGGCCCTTTTGCAGCCACCGGCACCACCCTCTGCCCATCCACAAACACCAGCCTCCCTTCCGCAATTTTTTATATGTATTCGGGGGGTGTGGGGGTATTTTTTTGTTTATTCAGGAGCGTGGGGGTATATTTCTATATGTATTGGGGGGCGTGGAGTATATTTCTATATGTATTGGGGGTTGTGGGGGAATATTTCTATATGTATTCGGGGGACGTGGGGATATATTTTTATATGTATTGGTGGGGCGTGGGATATATTTTTATATGTATTCGGGGAGCGTGGGGGTATATTTTTATATGTATTCAGGGGGCATGTGGGGTATTGGGGGGTTGCATCTGTCACCATTGTGTCCAGTATTTTTGGACAAACCACATGGCAACCCTAATATCATGAATTTTCACTTTCTGTCAAAACACACAATGAATATGTCTGAGTGCATCGGGGGATAAGACAGGGTATGAGAAATCCCCCCCACCCCCACCCCCTTCCCCTTTCCCATATATTTGGTTACGACATGTCTCTAAATAGACTTTCAGTTGTTAAACTATTATCAAAGCAACTGAGAATTCTGGCAGAGTAAACCACAGGCCTCAAATACACCACATACTTACTCCGTCAGCATCAAAAGCGGCTCCAAATCCATGCTCGCCTCCTTTCATGGCCTCCCAGAGACCACTCGCATACGTCAGGTTGGGGTCAGGATGCTGCCCACCAAAATCTTCCAGGGGAACAGAGTTCACCGCAGAATTGGCAGGTGCTCCTAACTCGTCACACAGGATCCGTCTCACGTAAGGTCCCATAACTGGAAGAGGGATGAGACGGAGTGAAACACATGCTTAAGAATATCATTACGTATCAGAATCTCTGACATGCTTCAGCGTGGATACTTTATACCAATAAACTGTCTGAATTGCATACCAAAGAATTAACAGTAACAGTTATTTTTATAGCAGGGACAACCAGGAGCCAATATCCCATAGCCAGTGGATTTCTAAGCTATCCCACACTCTTCTGTGCATGAGATTCCTAGGGGTGCCCACTAATCAGAGGCTACATTTAACTTTCCTGCTCTTTAACATGTTGGCTTTCAACAGAGACTGGAGTTTACACGTCCCTACTGTGCCAGCTGGTTTGGTTACGTGCATCTTGAAACTGGTGAAGGACAGATGCGAGCATTGCAGGTCAGCATTCAATTTTATAAAACAGCTATTTGAAACCACTTTATTATACAATGACTTCATCATATTTGTGTCTGACGGTTCACACACACACAACCTTTCACAAAATGTTCAATGTTTTTAAAAGTCAGCTCCATGGCTAACCCAGAAACTGTTTGGTTTGTTTCTTCTTCTCTCTGCTACAGTATGTGTGAATTTTAATTTACAGTACAGAAAGGTACTACCACCATACTGGTTATCCTAAAAGAGGGATGAAAAAAAAGGACACTTCTATTTAACACAGCAAGAGTAACATAGCAGTAATGTGTTTTCTTGAGTATTACTAGGGATAGTCTTCAACAATGAGCTTTTCCATGTTTTGGTAAGACATTAAAAAGGCTATAGCATATGATCTTTCTTTGAAGACTAGAGCGCCATAACAATTATGGGTCATTAACAGTCTCTCTTGAAGCGCTATTAATGACCGCTAATGACCTGTGTCACTGAAATGCATAATACTCTCAGAGGAGTAAATAGGAGCTTTGGAACCGATCCTACCTCCATTCATGGCATCGATCCGTATTTTCAGTTGGTTGGGTCCAGTAAGCAGGCTTTTTATTCCATTAAAGTCAAAGATAGTTCGGAGCAAATTGAGGTAAACATCAACAGAATCCACTATTTCAACTAAGAGAGAAAAAACATATACAATTCAATAAAAATAAAAAAAACATTCTAAATTCTGTATTAACAAAGTTCTCCTACTTTTTACATTTTCTCACTGTTCTGTCCCTCTTAGATCTCAGCTCTAATCACCAGCTATACCATTAATACTCATTTGTTCTTGGATCTTTTCTGTCCAGTTTGTCTCTACATAAATAGAAACCCCTTTCCTATTCAGCTCCCTAGCTCTGGTACTTCCCAATATGTATTTAACTTCCTTGCCCACCAACTTCAAGACACCAATGCCAGGAGCATTTAAATAGTGTGGAATCATTATGACTCAATAATGGTCTCACTAATTGCTCTTATTCTATCTGTTGAAAAAAGTGGACCACATAATCTGCCTTTGAACTGTACGAATGTCAGTATTTGACAACAAAAATGTTACCTGTAATAGCTATTAAATGCTAAAGTTTCAGAACACTGAGAATCAGCGCTTCCTGCCTGGTGTAAATTCTGTCCATCTCCAGCATATCAATATGAACCAATAACAGCTGTTAACAGTTAAATAAAAAACATTATAGAACAAAAATCTTTAGTAATAATGCTCTCCGAACACGGTATATTACATTGGCATCAATAGCTCTTCCAGCTGGGCAACATACTGCCCTGGTCTAAGGTGATTGCTACTTAATTGTGCTTTAAAAATATATTGAAGATTTAGTCAATTTTTAAATAAATTACTAAAAGTTATTAAGCAATAAGTGGGATAGCGAACATGGCAAAGCAAGATCCAAAACGTCTGTGTTTACATAACAAGATTTCTAAACAACCAAACTAAAAAGAGTTATTCTGCCTGGTAGGGAGATTTACTAAGCGTCGATGTGGGGTGTTTGAATCGTGAACCATTGAAGTCAAGGGCAGTCAATGCTGGATCTGGGAGCGATACCCTGCATTAGCACTTAAGGAATTCCGGCCTATATATATTTGATGTACCTATTACTGTACTTCTTTCTGTTTCTGATGAGACAGAAATGCCTTATGGTCTAAAAAAACAGACTTCTGTAATGGTAATGCTTCTTGTAACCTAATGATGATGAGAAACATGACAGGGAGGTGCTAAAACAATGTAAAAATATAAGGATAATTTACATTAGACATAATTGTACACCAGAGAAAAATTTGTAGACGTCTCTATCTTTCCCACTGCATCTTAAGTCCTCTCTGTGTCAGCAATTGGTAATTCCACACTCAACAACTTACTTACTAAGTGAACATTGCCTAACAAGCTATCATCTATCTCTCTTCTCAAGCACAGTCAAGGCACTGATGCCAAAAATCACCTCATATTATTTATTTTCCATTGTCACTTCATCAAAACATATATCATTTGCTTTTCACAACCAGTTAAACCTTGCTTTGACTTTATTTTCTAATATGTAGTATATTAGTCATACCACTCTTCTTCCATCTCTATTTTCTCTCGTTGCATAGTGATGAACAGGAGTTTTTATTGCTGTCGTTATTATCCACTGATGAAACACCATATTTTTTTACTTAACAGAAACTGGAGTTTATTTATTTTCTTCTGCTATGCAGTTGTTACCGTAAGCAGCTCTCGTGTGAAATATAAGGTTAATATGTACTGTAGCACAAATGAGAGCTACTTTGTCCTAATGTGTCCACATAATGTAGTTGAATGCTGATACCTCTTATGAAAAGAAATCTGTCTCATTTAAAGATTGTGCATGAGAACTCCTTGAATTAAGGGCAACGCTGGTATATACAGAAAAAATGTGAATACCTCTAAACGGTTTGAACTTATTCTCTAGGTCAAAGTCTTGTCTTCCTACTCGTGAGAGGTCGATTCGGAGGTCCGGACAAATGGCATATTCCTCGATAGTTTTACTGATCTGAAAAATCTTATCTGTAACAGTATCTGGAGCAGGACCTGAAATAGATATATAAAAATAAAAGAAATGGCGACTTGAGCATTGAACTAAACAAACACTGTCAGACGATCGGTAGAGTTTTCTGTCCGGTCAGAAAAATACAGAGATTGGTTACAAATGACTACCAAGAACCAAGTGACAATGTGCTAAGAACAGATGAATCACAACAGCTACTGTTGTTATTGAGCCCATCAAGTTCCATAGGCAAAAAGGGACAGAGGGAATAGTGAGATATGACCAACATCTGCAGCAATGTTTCTAAGGAAACATCTGGCTGAACAATACACTCATGAACCATATGCCAGTAGATATATAGTGGCAGTTTCATATGTGAATGAACTGTGTGGTTTGAGAAGTAGCAGGTGCCAGCTCATTTATTAACCATTCTTGCAGTGTGTCCAGAGAAACATTAGCAAGTGAAAGTGCAGCCGTGAACGATTAGCTTTTAGGTACTTTTTATGCTTTTAAAAATCCAAACATAAATATTGTTTTAATACATGTGTAGCCATGCATAATAATGGTCTGCAGTCATCTCTCCTGCTGGCAGCAAAACCTGGTAAGTTACAGGAATGCCAGCAGTAATCATGGAGGTTTGCCCTCACACCCTGGTGAGGTGCCCTATGTAAGGATGGGAGTGGCTAAATGCTCTGAGTCCACAGTTAGTGACATCAGAGATATGCCTGCCTCCTGAGGTACATAAGGCACAGCACTGCCCAAAGTTAGTGTTGAAGCTGTGATGCATAGTGCAAGCAGTTGAGTTTGGAAAGAAAGAGTGAGGAGGATGGCGGGAAATCCATGTGCCCACTAGTGCCGTAACTAGTGGCACTATTCTATATTCAGCAGTATCAAGCCAAAGAAGGCCAACTGTGTCCAGGGACCTGGCACAGGGGTGATCTCCCTGCGAGGGAGAGGGGATCCCACTTCATTGGGAGGGTGTACCTTTTAAAGGGGAGCACGGAGCGATGCAAGGCTGAGCTGCTAACTGTGAGGGGCAGCTGGCCCAAACCACAAGATGCAAATAAAGATGGCTTGTTCAACGAGAACCCCATGGTGTGAGTCTGCAATTACTCTACAGGGGCAATCACCACCAAGAAGGAGTTCCTCATCAGCACCATCTCCCTGCGGACACATAGATCCTGATGAGGTGGAGGCGCTGCACTGGATATAGGTAGGACTCGCACACACTACCTCAGCTGCCTGTCTGGCGTGACAATCCCCGAATACCTCCATGCGGGAGACTCAGGAGTACTGTTGCCTACAGGTGCACCACCAGACACGACCATGTAATGGGGGCTGGTTAGACCACAGGGGCCAATATGAGATTGGGGGAGTCAGACTAGTAAGGAACCACCGTTACACATGTTCACAGAGGCATCAGTGTACAATCTCTGATTTGTTGCCTGTGACATTTCGATGGATTTGAATGCTTTTGTGAGTGAATTTCATAGGGGAAAAAAGGGAATATTTTTATTCGCACTTTCATTTATTGTCATTTTCCCAATGTATTTTTGTTGGCTGTTTTTGGTGTTTGTCTGAATACCAAGAAGCCTCATTTTTAGATGTTAAATGCTAAATGAAGCAGCATCACTGAGCCTATTGCAGGAGTGGCGAACGTCAGTCCCAAGTGCCATCAACAAGTCAGGTTTTCAGGATATCCCTGCTTCAGCATAGGTGGCTCAATTAGTGGTTCAGTCATAATGAATGACTACTGATGGAGCCACCTTTGCTTAAGCAGGGACAGATTGAGCCACCTGTGCTGAAGCAGGGATATCCTGAAAACCTGACCTGTTGGTGGCCCATGAGGACTGAAGTTGAGCGCCCCTGGCCTACAAGCTGAGAGTGCGAATGTTTACATAGACAGAGTTGGCATCATGATGGGTTACACTATTGTGATGTAGGGCAGGGGTGTACAAATTATTCCCCTGCGCCCCCCTGCCTGCTCTCCCTCCCTGATCGCCCCCCTCATTACTTTATCTCCGGCATCAAATGACGCTGCGGGGTGACGTAACCAAAAGCATCATTTTATGCCACGTTGCCATGGCGACACATCGACGAAGACAAGGTAAGGGAAGTTGCAGAGGCCTCGCGCGATCCCCTGGCATTTAATGCCTTAGGGAAGAGCATGGGGCCTCTGTAACCGCTGCATCCCCCCCAAAAATCTCATGCCCCTCAGTTTGCGCACCCCTGATGTACAGAGTAGAACGATAGCAGCTAATATTAATTAACAAGTGTTGTAAAATGTGTGTGGCAATACCAAGTTAATATATGGTCTAGGAAAAGTAAACTTTAGCACTAAAGAGGGAGATTAGTGAGAACACCTTATAATGGCAAACAAGTGGCACTCTGGCTACAGGGCTGGCATGATAGAGGTACTATTGGTGCGACTGCACAGGGCTCTGAGTGCGCAGAAGCGGCAACGGAGGGAGCCGACTCAGGCGGTGATCACAGATGCCAGGCCCGACTTCCGGTGGGGCTCAACTTCCGTGTCAGGACCCCCCTGGGTGGGATCCCTCCAGTGCTGCAAACGCTCCACAGGTAGGACTTTGGGCCCCACATGCCGATCCTGAGTGGCAGTATAACAGTTGGTCTGATATCATGAGTGCGGTAGCGGTGAAAAGACTAACAAAAGTGTATGCCATTACTGGAGCATGAAAACAACACTTGCTGAAGAAGACTGCAAACCACTGGGAAGGTGACCAGCAAATGTCCTTCAACTGACCAATAAACGATTTTCCATTGAAAGTCTAAGCCGAGACGGATGTCTCCACTTGTTTGGACATACTGTATCCATTAAGCAGTGCTGTATGTATGCTCTTTCAATATATTAGTATCGCTGCTGTGAATAAGATCCTTTGTCAAAAATGTAGTTAAGCTTCCCACTAATGAGTGTGCTTTGGAAATAAGATTCTTACCTCCATTAGCAACATTGAATTTGACTCCAAAATCTCCTCCAGGTCCTCCCGGATTGTGGCTAGCTGTTAGAATAATCCCCCCTATTGCTTTGATTTTTCTGATGATGCACGACACAGCAGGGGTGGACAGTAATCCATTCTGACCAATAACCAAACGACCAATCTAAATGTATAAAGACAAGAATTAAAAAGGAGTTATGAATCCATGTTACATATAGAATTGCAGCATCATGGATCACAGAGAGTCATAATATTTCAATAATCTTTGTACAACAGTGTTGCAATAGCTAAAAAAAAAAAAAAAATAGAAATAAACCCAATGCTATTTTTATTGCGGAGGCCTATTTATTAAACTGCAATATTGCTTATGCAAAACCACATGAAAATAGCATGCAATTTGACTTGATAAAAATCTGTCGATTTTGCCGAATTCATTGAAAATGATCTATGCATAAAAATCACACGTTTTCCATCTCATTTGGTTACAGTAATCTTGCCTCTGTGAGGTATCTCTCTCATGTATGTCCCCACCGTATCTTTCATCTCACCACGTGTGGGTGTAGTTTCATCTATTTGAATGAGTATAAGTAAATCGACCTACTCCTTAATTGCTCACTCACTCTGCCTTTCCCTTTCTTTCCGGCCATGATGTCCCTGGAGATATGAATTCTCGCGGCTTAATGAGTAGCCCGTGAGAATACCATTTTGCGAATTTGCTTCCTTTGCATATCACACGCAATTGGAACCAAATCTCATCAGTTTTTCACACAGCTTGGACATGCAATAAGTGATTCAAAAATACGGCGAGATTAAACTCTGTGTGAAAATGGCTGTTTTCACAGGGAAATGTCATTATCACGGGTCAGCAATCTGTCAAACGGTGATCCGGTTACTGTTCCTCAGTGGTTACATGATCAAGACATCCCTCTATCCAGAAACGGAAGAGGAGGGCTTCCTCTCTTCTACTTCCCTGCATTACAGCTTGCTGAGGGCAGGAGGCGACCTGCCCTACAAAATAAGCTCTAGGTGGGCATGATGAAGCCACACTGTCACGGGGCCCCTGGAGTGCCAGATCCTATGATGTTGTGGCTACGTCTTGGGGCACCCAAAGAGTTAATGAATAGGCACTACAAGTCTACAATATGTATTTACAATAACCTCCGGCATTCTGTTGTTCACCTAAGTCTCCTCTTCCAATTTTGTGCATTCCTGATGCGGAAGTCAAGGTCAACTGGCTATGGAGCATGTGTATAACAATATGTCATTGACCATTGCACATCTCCAATGAAGAGTACAAAAACATGCAAACAATATTAACGTGACCATTACATTTTTAGCCAAGTTTCCACAGGATCAGGACTGATGCCTGAGTATGGCAGGTTAAGTTTGAGTTCTATGTAACGGTGTCAGCCTGACTTGTATAGTGTAATTGACTCTCGTGCTTATCCATGGCGAGAGTGATCTGTGTTGGAGTTAGTCACTGGCTAGACTAGGGGAAGCCATTCTCCAGTCCTCACAGGCTACCAATAGATCTTCGACTGAACCACTGATTGACCCACCTGTTGTGAAACAGGGATATATTTCCAAAAAGGTGTTCAAAAGATGATCACCAGAAAGATTCCCATTAAGTTGCACTCAGCCTATTGTTTATTTTTCCTTATAATTAAACAGTAGGTGTCCTAAAGTTGCCTATGTTTCACAAACACCAAGGAGATAAGTACATAGGGAAATATTAAAAGTTAAAATCATTTTATTAAACTCATCTATCAAAAAACAAAACAAATAAACTATATTAAAATTCTTGCTTCTCTTTTTTACACAGTATGTACTAATTGTTTCACCAATGGTAATTATATCGTAATCGTTTGGTTATCACACAGTCTCCAGACGCTAGTATATGTAGAAGTGAACAACACTCTAATCATAGGTTTATCACTCTCAGTTGTATAGAGTATCAATCTTAGTTGCACAAAATATCAATGTCTGAGATGGAATAGTTGTCTCAATAATGGATGGTTACTATTGTAACCCTGCTAAGTTACAAACACAGCAGTAGTCAGAACACAGCTCATCTACTGTTATTTCTTACAGAAGGTAAGTATCAGTATATATAGTATTATGTAGGACTGTGAACTAGCTCGTAGGCTGCCCCTAGGGTCAATGCAGCCTTGCTAAGAATTATATAAATTTAATTCTTACTTTTGCTGTCTTAGCTATGTAGTTAGTATCCATAAACAGAATATAATACAAATGCGGCTCTGATCTCACACGGGTAAAACAAGGGGTTAGTGCCTTATAAGCACATATATGCACATATACAATATCAGCACCAGATGTTACGTTTGCACTTGGTATCGTGTAGGACTGTGAGCTAGCTGGGTAGGCTGCCTTTAAGGTCAATACAGCCCTGCTAAGAATTATATATATTTAATTCTCACTATTGTTGTCTTAGCTATATGTGCTTAATATCCATAAACAGAGTATAGTACAGATGCGGCTCTGATCTCACATGGGTAAAGCAAAGGGTAAAGGCCTTATCAACATATATATGCATACAATAATAGCACCATGTGTTTTAACCCAAGTCTGGCGTTTCATATGAGTCAGTGATTGCACTTGGAAATACACTGAAGTTATTAGCCACTCTGCTACCCTTTCATACATGAGGTAAGGTACCCTTTTTAATATATTTACACATATCTTAATGCTGGATTGGAATACAGCTGAGTGGCATTATCACACTGTAAATAGATATAGATTCATACAACCGTGTTAGCTCCGCGTCTCTGCATCCAGCGTCTAGTAACTGTTGAGCATGCTGTGTGAAGCAAGTTCCTCCATGACGGCTGACGTCATCAGTGATCGCGTCGCCTGACTGCCCGACAGCTGTTTCATGCCGTGGACCGGCACTTCTTCAAGATCACTGATGACGTCAGCCGTCATGGAGGAACTTGTAAATATACTGTGTAAAAAAGAGAAGGAAGAATTTTAATATAGTTTTTTTTTTTTTTTTTTTGATAGATGAGTTTAATAAAATGATTTTAACTTTTAATATTTCCCTATGTACTTATCTCCTTGGTGTTTGTGAAACATAAGCAACTTTAGGACACCTACTGTTTAATTATAAGGAAAAATAAACAATAGGCTGAGTGCAACTTAATGGGAATCTTTCTGGTGATCATCTTTTGAACACCTTTTTGGAAATATATTGGTTTCTTCCCATTGCACCGCCACTACAACTATATATTGATGGATATTAAGGTTGAGCAGGAATGACCCCCCTTCCTACGTGAAACAGGGATATCCTGAAAACCTGACCTGTTGATAGCCTTTGAGGACTGGAGTTGACAACCCCTGCGATATACTGATCTGATCTTACGCTGTATTTTTTTTTTTTTTACAAGAAGATTTCAAGAGCTCAACTGCGTTAATTTCAGCTACATGGGCCCCCTGTTTCCTGAGATACTTACCTCCCAAGGTGAACCCGGTACCTTCCCCTGCAGGGGGAAACAAAATGGAGTCTTAAATCTCCCGTGGCACACGGGCCAATAGGAAGTCACAACATCACACGCCTTGGCTTTCAATTATCCTGCATGCCGCAGGAGATTTAAGAGCCAGGAAGTAACCGGCAGCACCTATGCCAATAAGTATCTCAGAGGGCCCCCAGAGCTGAAATGAACGCGGTTTTGCGCTGCTTAATAACACGCCCTATATCAGTGGTTCTCAAACCTGTCTTTTGAAACCCTACAGCCCTGCCTTCTTGTTTTAGGAATAACCAATGCATTCATGCACAGGTGAAAAAATGAATTGTGCATATGAATAGGATATTGGCTAATTGCCCCCCCAAAAAACTGGTCCTTATTAAAGGATTGAGAACCACTGCCCTATATTTAAAAATTTGGGTGGTGAACTGTTACCTCATGTAATATCAAAAAGCGTGTAATTGTTCAGATAGGTGCTTTATTTTAGCTGCCCTGAAGAAAGCTATGCAAGTTGTGCCTCCTATTAGACTTAATGATATATTTAGCCTTCTGCCTCGAGGAAATCTTACAAAACATTTAGTGGAGGTAAAGTTTGCAAAAATGGTTCAATACCACTCAGCTCTGAGAAGACATTGGCTGTTTCATGCATTAGCAAACATTCTATCACTGAAGAGTGAAAATGTTCGCAGCAGAAATGAAAACAATTAGAAATTGTTTTTATTTATTTAACTTCTTTGAGAACAGCGGTACCTGTAATGTGTCACAGTGAAAGAGTTAAAACAGCTGGAAACATCTCTGAATGTAATATCAATAGGAAAACATATCTATCTAGCTATGGTTCGTATTTCAAATGTGCAGCTGCTTTTGACAGCATTAAATGACTACAGTATTTGCATTGTTGTGGTTACATCTCTGCAGCTGCCAAATTACATGATATCTGTTCCTTCTGCACATTCATTGAACAAACACACTACATCCCTGGGAGATTGCAATGGACTTTACATTAGGGCTACACACCCATTTGTTCCTGCCCTGTCTTAAAACAAAACATATGTACACATGTAAAAATAAAAAATATAAAATGATGAGTTTTGCTTTTCTTTCTTTCTATCTAATGATGATAGGTGGGCAATGCCTGCAATGCATTGCAACAACCCAACCTCTAAGACACAGTTGACATCCCAACTCATAAATAGGCCTGAACTTGTGAAAGTACAGTAACGTGAAGTTGAAAATAAATGACACCGCCAAACACATGAAAGAATCGCTCACTGTGAAAATGTCATAAATTCCAGCATTTCTAAAAACTCCTATTCTTATAGACCAGTAAATAAACTGTGGTGGGTACAAAAGTGACAAAAACCCTCCACCGTACAGTGTACAGCACATAAAAATATCGCTTGTGCCCTGCCTTCCCCCATTATCTCTTAGCATACAGCGCTTCCACTGCAGCCAGGGATTCTGGGAAATGACATGCAAATGAGCACACAGTGTCACAGGTTTACTCTTATATAGATAGCCAGAAGTCGTTGAGCGCAAAAATGAGAGAAATATGGATAATCAGTCAAATGCTATAGGTAGGGTGACCATTTGTCCCGGTTTTGCCGGGACAGTCCCGTTTTTTCTGTCCTGTCCCGGTTTCAGGTCCGTCCCGGAAATGTCCCGGTTTTTGTCCCTGGTCCCGGTATTGCGGGGCAGCGGCGGGGAGGAGAATGCGGCGGCCGGTAAGCATTTTCTATATGTGTGTATGAATGAATGCATGCTGCCAGGGGGATTGAATGAAGGAGAATGCCGGGGGGCGGGACTTAGAATGTCGGTCGGCCCGCAGGGGATTGGTCGCAGGCAGGTCAGAGGAAGCCGGGGGCGGGGCTACCGCTTTATGCAGAGCACACATGTGTGTCTGTCTTCCCGCTCCTGGCTCCTCTGTCGGCTGCGCGGTGAGTGTCCCCCTTCTGTCCCGGGTCCCAGCCACGGGGGGTAATAGGAGGTGGTAGCAGGGGTGCCTTTGTACCACCTACCTTGTACCACCTTGTACCTTTGCCCCCCGGCGCTCCCACCTTGGCCCCCCGGCGCTCCCACCTTGGCCACCCGGCGCTCCCACCTTTGTCCCCCGGCGCTCCCACCTTTGCCCCCCGGCGCTCCCACCTTTGCCCCCCGGCGCTCCCACCTTTGCCTCTCTGGGTGCTCACTTCCCCCCATCCCCTTGGTGTGAGAGATGGGCTCGGGGGCGGGCAGTGGTGGCTGCGCGGTCGCTGTCGGGCGGTGCAGGGGCTGGCGGGCGGTGCAGGGGGAGGCGCGGTGTATCAGTGTGTGTGTATCAGTGTGTGTGTGTATCAGTGGGTGTATCAGTGGGTGTGTGTATCAGTGGGTGTGTGTGTGTGTATCAGTGTGTGTATCAGTGGGTGAGTGTGTGTGTGTATCAGTGGGTGAGTGTGTGTGTGTATCAGTGGGTGAGTGTGTGTGTATCAGTGTGTGTGTGTGTGTGTGTGTGTGTGTGTGTGTGTGTGTGTATCAGTGTGTGTGTGTGTGTGTATCAGTGTGTGTGTGTGTGTGTGTGTGTGTGTATCAGTGTGTGTGTGTATCAGTGTGTGTGTGTGTGTATCAGTGTGTGTGTATATCTGTGTGTATCAGTGTGTGTATCAGTGTGTGTGTGTGTGTGTGTATCAGTGTGTGTGTGTGTATCAGTGTGTGTGTGTGTATCAGTGTGTGTGTGTATATCTGTGTGTATCAGTGTGTGTGTGTATCAGTGTGTGTGTGTGTGTATCAGTGTGTGTGTGTGTGTATCAGTGTGTGTGTATCAGTGGGTGTGTGTATCAGTGGGTGTGTGTATCAGTGTGTGTGTGTGTGTGTATCAGTGTGTGTGTGTGTGTGTGTGTGTGTGTGTGTGTATGTGTGTATCAGTGGGTGGGTGTATGTGTGTGTGTATCAGTGGGTGTGTCTCCCTCACCCTCTCTGTCTCCCTCTCTGTCTCCCTCTCTCACCCTCCCTGTCTCCCTCTCTCACCCTCCATGTCTCCCTCTATCACCCTCCCTGTCTCCCTCTCCCTCCCTCCCTCTCTCCCTCCCTCCCTCCCTCCCTCCCTCTCTCTCTCTCTCTCTCTCTCTCTCTCTCTCTCTCTCTCTCTCTCTCTCTCTCTCTCTCTCTCTCTCCTCTCCCTCTCCCTCTCCCTCTCCCTCTCTCTCTCTCTCTCTCTCTCTCTCTCTCTCTCTCTCTCTCTCTCTCTCTCTCTCTCTCTCTCCCTGTCTCCCTCTCTCTCCCTCTCTGTCTCCCTCCCTGTCTCCCCCTCTCCCTGTCTCCCTCCCTCACCCTCCCTATCTCCCTCCCTCACTCTCCCTGTCTCCCTCCCTGTCTCCCTCCCTCTTCCTCCCTGTCTCCCTCCCTCTTCATCCTTCTCTCCCTCCCTCTCTCCCTCACCCTCCCTCTCTCCCTCCCTCACCTTCCCTCTCTCCCTCACCCTCCCTCTTCCTCCCTCTCTCCCTCCCTCTTCCTCCCCCTCCCTCTTCCTCCCTCTTCCTCCCCCTCCCTGTCTCCCACCCTGTCTCCCTCCCTGTCTCCCTCCCTGTCTCCACCTCCCTCTCCCTCCCCCTCCCTGTCTGTCTCCCTCCCTGTCAGTCTCCCTCCCTGTCTGTCTCCCTCCCTCCCTCTCTCTCCCTCCCTGTCTCCCTCGCCCTCCCTGTCCCGCTCTCTGTCTCCCTCTCCCTCTCTGTCTCCCTCTCCCTGTCTCCCTCTCCCTGTCTACCTCTCCCTGTCTCCCTCTCCCTCCCTGTCTCCCTCTCCCTCCCTGTCTCCCTCTCCCTCCCTGTCTCCCTCTCCCTCCCTGCCTCCCTCTCCCTCTATGTCTTATCTTAAGTGCCGTATACCTACACCGAAGTAACCTACCCTGCTTTCTTCCAGATCTGATTCACGTTTCACGCGGGAGACATCGGAAGACAGGTAGGGAACACCTCCCCTCCAGTATAGTACCTTGAGGGACTGCGGATCAGGTAAGATCCTGTCACGCCTGTATGCCCGCAGACCTGGCAAGACCCCAGAACTCAGGTGGGAACGTTATTACACCACACACCCACAGCAGGGGGAGCAAGCCCGGAGTGTGGTATAGTGTTGCTGGGCCTGTAGAGAGAGTTGTTAGATATACTTGCAACGTCAGATAGTGTAAGCGTAAGAATGGTCGTGTCCATGTGCCAATGTCCAGGAGTCCAGAGGGTAGAGTCGTCAGGGTACAAAGCCAGGTCCAAGGATGCCAGAGGTAAGCGAGGTAGAGTTCGCAGCAAGGTTCAAAGGGATACCAGAGAGCAGAGTAGTCCAGACAAGCAGGGGTCAAAAGCCAGGGAAATCCAAGATAAAGACAGGAGCAGGATACAGCAGGGACACAGAGGGAGCACAGCATAGGACAGCACACACAGGGAAACAGGAACTATGCAGAGCAAGGAAGAAGTGGACAAACAGGGATTATAAAGGGACACACGCCAATAGGAGAGAGGGGAGGAGCAGAGAGAGAAGTGGGAGACAACAGAGATAGGTCAGGGAGAGAAGAGGAGGAGACAGGAGGGGCAGTCAGGGGAATGGCCTGAAGGGTTTGGGAGGAGGAGTCGTGACCGGCCAAACAAGAGGAGCATGTGCGCGCGCCCTCTGTAAGTTGCAGATGCGCGCGCACAGGCTGTGACAGGGAGATGGCCCGAAGGGACTGAGATGAGGGAGCAGAAGGGCGACAGGGCCTAGAGGAGGAGTGTGTGAGCTGAGGGAGCGCACGCACAGGCTGCGTCACCAGGCACGCAGAGCGCCGCGCCATGGGCACCCCGCTGGAGGAGGGCAGAGGAGCAGACAGAGCTACCAGGGAAGGTGACGTACTAGCCGCGGGCACAGCGGGTGTCCGGGAGCGGGGAGCGTCACTGCAGGGGCTCGGGGACCGCTAGGGCGCGCGAGACCTGCGGGGCATGCGCTGAGGTAGTGGGGGAGAGGTAGACAGAACGGGACAGGAGTGGGAAAGGGTAGAGGAATTGGCAGGAGATGGGACAGAGGGAAAAGAAGGGAAAGGAATCCCCTGAATCGTCACAGTATCCCCCCCTTCAGGATCGATCTCCGAGCGATCCAACCACGGCTTGAGGGGGAAGTTTTGATGGATTTGAAGGAGTTGTCTTGGGGCATGGATGTGACGAGCCGGCACCCATGACCGTTACTCTGGGCCATAGCCCTTCCAGTGGACCAGGAATTGAAGTTTATCTTTGGACCAGCGGGAATCGATAAGTGATTGGACCTCATATTCCTGTTGTCCAAGGGTGGAGACTGGATCGGGTTTCCGAGAGGGGACAGGAAAATGAGGACTAGGTACGAAAGGTTTAAGAAGGGAGGCGTGGAAAACGGATGGAATCTTCATAGTAGGAGGAAGGTCGAGACGGTAAGCCACAGGATTAATTTTCTCCAAAATTTTGAATGGATCTAGGAATCTAGGAGATAGTTTAGGCGATGGTGTTTTCAGCCTAATATTTTGAGGATAACCACACCTGGTCGCCAGGTTTGAAGGAAGGCCCAGGTTGACGATGACGATCTGCCTTGGACTTTTGTTTGGCAACCGCAGATTGTAAAGTCTTGAGGATCCTTTTCCAAGATTCTTGGAGATTAACAACATGAGAGTCGGCCGCAGGAATGCCCGAAGGGGAGGGCGAGAGTGGAAGGCTACTGGGGTGGAAATCGAAGTTGATGAAAAAGGGGGACTCCTGAGTAGACTCGTTTTTCACAGAATTTATGGCAAATTCGGCCCATGGTAAGAGGTCCACCCAGTTGTCTTGTGAGTCCGATATGAAACATCTTAGATATTGTTCAAGGGTTTGGTTCATCCTTTCCGTTGGACCATTGGTTTGAGGATGGTATCCTGAAGAAAACAAAAGAGAGATACCGAGTCTTTGGGAATTTCGAGATGAACTGTGATCCACGGTCAGAGACAATAGAAATGGGTACGCCATGTAACCTGAAAATTTATTTGGAGAAGACATCAGCCAACGTAGCCGAGTTAGGAAGACCCTTGAGGGGAATAAAGTGTGCTTGTTTAGAGAACCTGTCTACTACGACCAGAATGGTGTTCATCCCTTTGGAAATGGGCAGTTCAACAATAAAATCCATTGAAATATGTTTCCAGGGTTGTTCCGGAATGGGGACAGGCAAGAGAAGACCAGAAGGTTTGTGATGGAGTGTCTTACTTTAGGCACATACAGGACAGTAAAGTTGAGAATGTCTTGGTTCATCTTTGGCTACCAAAAAGTCTGCTTAATGAGATCTGCTGTCCTTTTGAAGCATGGATGACCGACTGCTCTAGAAGAGTGACCCCAAAGTAATACTTTATAGCGAAAGCGTGGAGCTGCGTATAGGCGTCCTTCTGGTACCCTGAACCTGCTGGGAATGTGAGTTTGAGCTTTGTTGATCTCGTACAGCACATCAAAGTTGTTAGCGGAAATTATACATTTGGCAGGAAGAATAGGCTCCGTGGTTTCATCGGCTTCGGCTTCTGTGGCGAACTGACGAGAGAGAGCATCCGCTTTGACATTTTTGGTACCAGGAATATATGAGATGGTGTAGTTAAAGCGGGAAATGAAGAGTGACCAGCGAGCTTGGTGGGATCCCCGACGTCGGGCCCCCTCGATATACAACAAATTTTTGTGGTCAGTGAGGTTAGCAACTGGTTCTTTGGTACCCTCCAAAAGGTGCCTCCATTCTTGGAGAGCCAGTTTTATGGCCAAAAGTTCACGGTTACCGACATCATAATTCCTTTCGGCAGATGAAAATTTCCGTGAAAAAAAACCGCAGGCGTGAAGTTTCTCTTGGGGAGAAGTCCTCTGGGAAAAGACTGCGTCGGCTCCTACGTCCGAGGCGTCGACCTCCAAAGTGAAGGGGAGGGAGGTATCTGGATGACGAAGGATGGGTACAGAAACGAAAGCCTTCTTGAGGACCTCAAAAGCAAGAATAGCCTCAGGAGACCAGGAAGAGATATCGGTGCCCTTCTTGGTCAGTGCGGTGATGGGAAGAGCAATAGAAGAAACATTTTTGATGAATTTCCTGTAATAGTTGGCAAAGCCGAGAAAACGCTGCACACCCTTAAGAGAATTCGGCAGCGGCCAATCGAGAACAGCTTTCAGTTTCTCTGGATCTATGGAGAAGCCTTGGCTGGAGATGATATGGCCTAAGAAGGCAGTAGAAGGCTGGTGGAATAAACACTTCTCCATCTTGGCATATAGGTGATTAGAACGGAGTCTAGAAAGCACTAGTTTGGTATGTGAAATGTGTTCCTCCAGATTTTTACAAAAAATTAGAATGTTGTCTAGATAGACTATGACAAATGTTCCCAATACATCACGAAAGATGTCGCTCATAAACTCTTGAAAAACGGCAGGAGCGTTACATAAACCAAAGGGCATAACAAGATATTCATAATGTCCAGAACGTGTGTTAAATACAGTTTTCCACTCGTCCCCCTCCCTTATACGAATGAGATTATAGGCACCTCTTAAGTCGAGCTTTGAGAAGATAGAGGCCCCCTGGAGACGATCGAACAGTTCTGAGATAAGCGGAAGAGGATACCGGTTCTTCACCGTGATCTTATTGAGTCCGCGGAAGTCAATGCACGGCCTGAGCGATCCATCCTTCTTCTTCACAAAGAAGAAGCCAGCCCCGGCAGGGGAGGTAGAGGTGCAGATGAATCCCTTCTCCAAGTTTTCCTGAATGTAGAACGTCATGGCCTCGGTCTCCGGGACGGAGAGTGGATATGACTTAGACTTCGGCAGGATGGTCCCAGGAATGAGATCGATAGGACAATCATATGGACGATGAGGAGGAAGAATCTCCGCTTGTACCTTGTTGAACACATCCAGGTACTCATGATACACGGTAGGCAGGGTCAATAGATTGGAAGAAACGGAATCCAGGCCGGCAAGCACCACTACAGGAGGCTCCACAGGAACGGCGTCTGTGGACGAAGGCCACTGGAGAGGAAGAGTACCAGTCCAGTCAATGCACGGATTGTGGAGTTGAAGCCAAGGCAATCCTAAAATAATTTGCACCGTGGGAGATTGAAAAATATCGAAGATGATTACCTCCTTATGACCATCAGCCAAGGTCAATGTAAGCGGAATAGACTCCCAAATGATAAATGCCGGCTGGAGTGGCCTGCCGTCGATGGCCTCGAGGCCAAGGGGGGTCTTCCTTCTGACCATGGGGATGTGATTCTCCGATGCGAACTTCTGGTCCAGGAAGTTAACACCAGATCTTGAATCGAGGAAAGCTTCAACCTTCAGGAACAGGTTCGGACCCTCCAACGTGGCAGGAAGCAGAAACTTCTTTGGGAGAGCTTCGGGAGGAGAGGGGCAAGGAGAGACAGTACCCAGTAGAAGCCCCTCTACCTTTACTGGGTGTGCCCGTTTCCCGGCTTCAGGGGACAATTCTGGAGACGATGTTCCGGAGAAGCACAGTAGAAGCAAAGTCTATTCAGGCAACGCCGCGCTCTCTCCGTGGCCCGAAGTTGCTGACTGCCGACCTGCATCGGTTCCGGAGACTCCAGTGCCAGGAAAGGTGTTGTAGGCGACCTGTGAGAGACAACAGAAGGAGAACGAGAACAGTGCCTTTCGTGCCGTCGCTCCTGAGTACGCTGATCCATGCGTACGCTCAGGGTAATCAACTCCTCCAGGGAGGAAGGCCGGGCATGAGTAGCTAGGTCGTCTTTCAACGTATCTGAAAGTCCGTGCCAGTACGCGGCGGCGAGTGCCTCATCATTCCATTGAACTTCGGTGGCCAGCGTACGGAACTCGATGGCGTATTTGGCAGCTGATCTTCGGGCCTGAGAAATGTGAAAAAGAGAGAAGGCGGCTGTCTCGCGCCATGAAGGAGTATCAAATACAAGTTGAAACTCATGTCTGAAGACAGAGTAATCTTGCGTTAGTACACTTTTGCGCTCCCATAGGGGCGAGGCCCAGGCGAGGGCGTCTCCGGTCAGCAAGGCGTAGACATATGCTACTTTAGTACGACCAGTGTGAAACTGGAGGGGGACATCTCAAACTGCACCTCACATTGGTTTAAGAAACCGCGGCAGGCGAGGGGGTCCCCATCGTAGTGGTTCGGAGACGGAATCCGTGGCTCTGGGTTGGCGTTGGTAGTAGCCACCGGTGGCGTAGGAGCCATGGGACTCTCCTGAGGGGAGAATTTTGCCAACTGCTGGGAGACAGTGGACAGCTGGTTACTAACGTATTGTAGGGCCTCTATGGAAATACTGGTACCCACCTCAGGGGGGTCTGCGTTTGTTGGGCTCTGCATTATGTCACGCCTGTATGCCCGCAGACCTGGCAAGACCCCAGTACTGAGGTGGGAACGGTATTACACCACACACCCACAGCAGTGGGAGTGAGCCCGGAGTGTGGTATGGCGTTGCTGGGCCTGTAGAGAGAGTTGTTAGATATACTTGCAAAGTCAGATGGTGTAAGCGTACGAATGGTCGTGTTCGTGTGCCAATGTCCAGGAGTCCAGAGGGTAGAGTCGTCAGGGTACAAAGCCAGGTCCAAGGATGCCAGAGGTAAGCGAGGTAGAGTTCGTAGCAAGGTTCAAAGGGATACCAGAGAGCAGAGCAGTCCAGACAAGCAGGGGTCAAAAGCCAGGAAAATCCAAGATAAAGACAGGAGCAGGATACAGCAGGGACACAGAGGGAGCACAGCATAGGTCAGCACACACAGGGAAACAGGAACTATGCAGAGCGACGATAGAGAGGACAGACAGGGATTATAAAGGGAGACACACCAATAGGAGAGAGGGGAGGAGCAGAGAGAGAAGTGGGAGACAACAGAGATAGGTCAGGGAGAGAAGAGGAGGAGACAGGAGGGGCAGTCAGGGGAATGGCCTGAAGGGTTTGGGAGGAGGTGTCAGAAATGTGACCGTCCCAAGAGGAGCGTGTGCGCGCCCCCTCTGTAAGTTGCGGATGCGCGCACACAGGCTGTGACAGGGAGATGGCCCGCAGGGACTGAGAGGAGGGAGCAGAAGGGCGACAGGGCCTAGAGGAGGAGCGTGTGCGCGCGCCCTCCACGAGCTGAGGGAGCACGCGCACAGGCTGGGTCACCAGGCGCGCGGAGCACTGCGCCGCAGGCACCCCGCTGGAGGAGAGAAGAGGAGCGGACGGAGCTACCAGGGAAGGTGAGGTACTAGCCGCGGGCACAGCGGGTGTCCGGGAGCGGGGAGCGTCCCTGCAGGGGCGCGGGGACCGCGCGGGCGCGCGAGACCTGCGGGGCATGCACTGAGGTAGTGAGGGAGAGGTAGACGGAACAGGACAGGAGTGGGAAAGGGTAGAGGAATTGGCAGGAGATGGAACAGAGGGAAAAGAAGGGGAAGGAATCCCCTGAATCGTCACAGATCCCAGGCGGGATTGCTGCTTTAGAAATTGTGAAGAGGGGGCATCCTGACATTAATGGGTTCAGAATCATTCACATCTGGCTTTTTTTTTGTTCATCCGACACACACACACACACACACACACACACACACACACACGCACACACGCACGCACGCACGCACACACACACGTAACTATGTAACAAGGAGTAATCACATCCACCTCTGGGAAGAGCTGCCTGAACTCGCTCTCTGCTGATGTGCTGGCGAACTTTCACAGTGCCACATTAGGATGACCGGTAACCACAAATAGGTATCAATCCCATTTATTAAATACAGTAAGCACAAATGTGAACTTACATTTAAAATCACCTGCTATATAGCACACTTACAACTATATAGAAAATGGAAATATTACTGTGTGCTTATTTGCATGTCTTCAACAGGTCTGCAACCCTGCCCTTCACCATTATCACCCAGCATACAGTGATTCCACTGCAGCAAGGAATTCTGGGAATTGACATGCAGTGCCACCTTTTGCTTCAACTCCATTTTGACATGGACCCCTTTACGCTTATGCTTATGCTTGCTGCATTGCACAGCTTTTCAGCATCGCCTGGGTTAAGATGCATAGCCAGTAAACCTACCCACAGACAGCTGTTTCAACCTTTTGAGTCTCATCAGTGTGAGGCTGGTTATACTGGCTATGCAATTTGAAGCTTGGATAGGTATCCACCAGACATTAGTTAAGTTATGGTGGATAAAAAAAGTGACAAAAAAAACTCCACTATAAAGCATATAGCAAATGGAAATATTACTGTGTGCTCATTTGCATGTCTTCGACAGGACTGCAACCCCGCCTTTCACCATTATCGCCCAGCATACAGTGCTTTCACTGCAGCAAGGGATTCTGGGAAATGACATGCAAATGAGCACACAGTGCTACCTTTTGCTTCAAATTCAATTTCACATGACCCCTTTAAGCTTATGCTTGCTGCATTGCACTATATATATATATATATATATATATATATATATATAAAAATGCGTGTATTGTGATATAATCATTATACAAACCTTATGCTGAGAATTTTTGGAGATCCGGTCCAGTAACGTATCAGATCTCTGCTACTGATCCCGTTATGCTGTTTGAAAGCGCGGCCTGTCTTAGGCTACGCTTATAGTGCCGGCGACGTCAGGCTGTGGTCACTGGAAAAATCAAATTGAGATGACTTCCAGCGATCGCGGCCAAGCCGTCGCTCCGTCACACAAAGCATTTGTTTTGACGCAACGTCACGTCGCTGTCGCCGGCAATATAAGCACAGCCTCAGTATATAACTTATTTTAGCTTTATTTTGGTTTGGCTGCCCTCTTTCCCCGCTAATGTGTTGCTATTGTGCAATTTAGTCAGTAGTTTACATGTGTTTGACCGCAGAGCATGTTTTTTCCATGGTGTCATCTGACACAATTTGTGATCAGGTTGCTCTATCAGAGACACACATTTCACAGTGAAAAGGCGCTTTCTGCATTGTTTATCACGGGATCATGCTAATTGAGGTGTATTACAGGAGATATTCTAGTTTTTAAGCTCTTTTTTATTTATTTTGTATGTAATAAATTCAATATTTTCTTACTTTGTTGGTATAACAGAGTGCTTGATTTGGGGTTTCTTTCTTTTTTTCTGTCTAATATTTATATATATTGTGACAAACGGCTTACTCCGGGGCTCCGTCGTTTGTCCGGGACTGTTTAGAACACGGTCTTTTAGGGTAGGTTAAATGATGAGGCGTCACGTACTGTTCCTTTAAACAGGCTATGCCTGGTTTATTCAGTCCCAGGCACTGAGACTGCCACAGTGCATACAACAGAAAACAGATCAAAACAAAAGCTGCTCACCTGAGCGATAACTTAACTTAGATATCCCTGACTCAGGGTTGGAAGTGGCTTTTCCACTTCCAACATCAAAACACGGTACTTTTGCAGTCTTACACAAATGAACAGAACAATTGAACCTGTTTGGGGAAGAGGCTTCTCCCCTCTGTAGTTCAGCAGCCTTCCAGCCTCCTGGCTCTTGTGGGGAGACCAGAGCAAACAGGAAATCAGTCTTTCATACCTGATTCCTAATTAGCATGACAGGTGACAGAAATCAGGCAGCAGACAAACTCTGGTCTGGATCTCTCATCCCTCAGTTCCAGCGCTTGCCAAACTGTGGGATGGAGTGTATGTATTATAAGGCTGCACTCCCAGGCCAAACAGGATAGAAACTGTCTAGTATCCTGGGAGCCCTATATACGGAATTTATTACCATCCCCTGGTTTCTGTCACATATCCTCCCCCCCAGCTCAGACCTCGAGGGATGAGCGACCATGGATATTAGGGAGTGCATCCTTGACAACCTGTCAGCATTGCCATGTTTGTGCCCTGACCTGTGTTCCACAGAAAATTTAAAGGGTTGTAGGCTTAGGAACCACCTGGTCACTCTAGCATTCTTTTCCCTGTTTTGACACATCCAGGTAAGGGGTGCATGATCTGTGACCAACCGGAATTTTCTCCCCAACAGGTAGTATTTGAGCGTCTCTACAGCCCACTTTATTGCGAGACACTCTTTCTCTACTATGGAGTAATTTTTCTCCTGGGGATTTAGTTTCCTACTTAAATAAAGGATGGGGTGCTCCTCACCTTGAGACTCCTGGGAGAGTACCGCCCCCAGCCCTACCTCAGATGCGTCGGTTTGGACTACGAACTCTTTGGAGAAGTCAGGTGTGACCAACACTGGTTGGGCACAGAGAGCTTCTTTCAGGCTTCTAAAGGCCTGTTCGGTTTCGGGGGACCACTTTACCATTAGCGGTCCTCTTGCTTTTGTGAGGTCAGTTAGTGGGGTTGCCTTAGTTGCAAAATTGGGAATAAACCTTCTATAGTACCCAATTAACCCCAAAAAGGTCCTTACTTGTTTTTTTGTAACTGGCCTTGGCCAATTTTGTATCGCCTCCACTTTGAGTGTTTGGGGTTTGAGTAAACCTCTGCCAATAGAATATCCCAGATACTTGGCCTCCTCCAGACCAATAGTGCATTTAGCGGGGTTAGCAGTTAGTCCAGCAGACCGGACTGCGTCAAGCACAGCTTGGACCTTTGGAAGGTGGGATTGCCAATCTTCACTATGGATTACCACATCATCCAGGTAGGCGGCAGCATACCGAGCATGTGGTTTTAAAATTTTATCCATCATTCTTTGGAATGTGGCGGGAGCTCCATGTAAGCCAAAAGGCAACACCTTATACTGAAAGAGGCCGTCTGGGGTTGAGAAGGCTGTCTTTTCTTTTGCCCTTTCTGTGAGGGGAACCTGCCAGTACCCTTTTGTTAGGTCTAGGGTTGTGAGATATCGGGCTTTGCCCAGTCTCTCTACAAGTTCATCTACCCTGGGCATAGGATAAGTATCAAATTTTGACACCGCGTTTAGTTTCCGGTAGTCATTACAAAACCTTGTTGTACCATCTGGCTTTGGGACTAAGACTATAGGGCTGTTCCACCCACTTTGGGATTCCTCAATTACACCTAGTTTTAGCATTTTTTTAACCTCTAAACCTATAGCCTTTCTTTTGGCCTCTGGGATTCGGTACGGTTTAAGGTTAACTCGGACCCCCGGTTCAGAGACTAGGTCATGTTCAATTACGCTAGTTCTACCTGGCCGTATAGAGAAGATTTCTTTGTTTCTTTTCACTAAATTCTGAACCTCTCGTTTCTGATGAACAGACAGGGTTTCAGCTATGCTAACCTCTGGGTCAGTTTCTTGATTCTCTGACGGACCTGGGGGTACTAGGGTTAACAAGACTTCTCTATCTTTCCAGGGCTTGAGTAGGTTTATATGGTAAATTTGCTCAGGTTTCCTCCTACCTGGCTGTCTTACCTTATAATTTACTTCTCCCACTCTTTCCAAGACCTCATATGGCCCATGCCATTTAGCAAGGAATTTACTCTCCACGGTGGGAACCAGAACTAGTACCCTATCACCTGGAGAAAAAATTCTGACCCTAGCACCCTTATTATATGTATTCCTCTGTGCTTCTTGAGCTTTCTCCATGTGTTCCCTCACTATGGGTAGGACTGCAGCAATGCGGTCCTGCATCTGGGCAACATGCTCTATTACACTTCTGTAAGGGGTAACCTCGTGTTCCCAAGTCTCTTTGGCTATATCCAGTAAGCCCCTTGGGTGTCGGCCATACAATAGTTCAAACGGGGAGAAGCCAGTGGATGATTGGGGAACTTCCCTAATGGCAAATAACAGGTACGGTAACAAACAATCTCAGTTTTTCCCATCTTTATCAACCGCCCGCCGTAACATGCTCTTTAAGGTTTTATTGAACCTTTCCACTAAACCATCTGTTTGTGGATGATAGACTGAGGTTCTGAGATGCTTGATTTTTAGGAGTTTACATAGCTCTTTCGTTACTTGGGACATAAATGGTGTTCCCAGGTCAGATAGAATCTCTTTAGGAATCCCGACCCGGGAAAACAGAACTACTAACTCTTTTGCTATGTTTTTAGCTGAGGTGCTACGTAGGGGAACTGCCTCCGGATATCGGGTGGCATAATCTAATATTACCAATATATGCTGATGTCCCCTAGCAGACTTTATTAGGGGTCCTACTAGATCCATAGCAATCCGGTCAAATGGTACCTCTATTATGGGAAGGGGTACCAATGGGCTGCGGTACGCCTTGAACGGGGCGGTGATCTGACATTCTGGGCATGAGGAACAATAATTCGTAATTTCTGCCAGAACCCCAGGCCAATAGAAGCTTCGGAGAACCTTTTCTTTTGTCTTTTCCACCCCTAGGTGTCCCCCCAATGGATGACTATGTGCGAGGTGTAATACTACGTTACGGAATGTCCGTGGTACCAACAATTGTTTAGTTGTAACTGATTTCCTTTTATCAACCCGATATACTAGGTCGTTCTCTACCTCGAAGTAGGGGTAAGCAAGTGACCTATCTGGTTGGCCAGGAGTACTATTCTGGTCCCGTATATTTCCCCTTGCTACCGCTAATGTGGGGTCCTCCCACTGGGCCTTCTTAAAACTCCCAGGACTGACCTCTAGGTCAGCGAGGGTCTTATCCGGTTCTTGGGTGGTAAGTGTCTGCTCAACATCTTGATTTGGGGTATTCCCTACCAAAGTAGTGATGGGGAAGGGAATTTTACAGCACTCCTCCTTTTCCCCCTTCTTATTTGGGCCCTCGTCAACCTCCATTTCTGAAAAAGGGAAAGGATTTGTTTCTTCTAATACTTCGTTATGGTCCGCTATTGAACTCTGGGCGCTATTCTGAGCGGGGGACCACATTTTTAGAAAATGGGGAAAGTCGGTCCCTATTAACACATCATGTGCCAGTTTGGGTACAATACCCACCTTGAAATCTAAAGAACCAAACTCTGTTTCAAAAAAAACATCAACAGTGGAATATTCATGATTATCCCCATGTATACAACAAATTGCCACTCTTTGTGAACTGTTTCCCTGTTTCTTCTTAATGGGCAAGAGGTATTCGGACACTAGTGTGACCATGCTCCCAGAGTCAAGAAGTGCCCGAACCCTCTTACCATTAACCTTTACAAATGCCCACAGATGGTTATTCAAGGGGTCCTCTGGGCTAGGGCCCATACATTGGGACAACAGCGAATAAGGTTCCACGCTGTTGCATTGCATGGGCTCATCATTTAGTGGGCAGATTTTTGCTGTGTGGCCCCTCTCATGACAATTTACACATTTAGGTACATAGTCTGTGTCCCACTTAGAGCCTTTTCCCGGCTCCCCATGTTGGCTATTGCCCTTAGTGTGCGAACCACTGTTGCTGGTGCTGCGTGAAGGTGGTCGCCGCTCTTCAGCGCCCCTTAACCCCGGTACCCTTTTACCGTCTCTGGAAGAGTCCTGGAACCTCGGGTAGTGGGGTTGCTCCACGACTGTGGGTTGCGGGTGCTCTTCTGCTGCATTGTACCTTTCTACGAGGGCCACAAGCTCATCCGCATTGTGGGGGTCACTCCGACTGACCCAACGGCGTAAGGCAGAGGGAAGTTTCCTCAAGAACTGGTCCATGACCAACCGTTCCACGATGTGGCTGGCTGAGTTGATCTCGGGTTGTAGCCACTTCCGGGCGAGGTGGATGAGGTCATACATCTGGCTTCGGGTGGCTTTATCCATCGTGAAGGACCATGCGTGAAACCTTTGGGCGCGAACAGCCGTGGTTACGCCGAGGCGGGCGAGGATCTCGAACTTCAATTTTGCATAGACGTTAGCTTCGGCTGGCTCTAGATCAAAGTAAGCCTTCTGGGGTTCGCCGCTTAGGAAGGGTGCGATTAGACCAGCCCACTCAGCTTCTGGCCATCCCTCTCTCTGTGCCATGCGTTCAAACGTGAGAAGATAGGCTTCCACATCATCCGAGGGTCCCATCTTCTGAAGGTAGTGGCTTGCCCTGGTCATTTTCGGTACTGGGGCTGCCGCTGCCAGTGGAAGGTTACTGATAGTCCCCCTCAGGATCTCGAGTTCCTGCTGTAAGCCCTGAGCGAACCGCTGTTGCTCCTCTCTTAGCAAGCGGTTTGTCTCTTGCTGGTTTGCATTCGCGTTTTGCAGGGCTTCATTCGTCTGTTGCTGGTTTGCATTCGCCTGTTGCTGGTTGGCATTCGCCTGTTGCTGGTTGGCATTAATCTCTTGCTGGGCTATTAGCAGCTGTTGCTGGGCTGCATTCGTCTGCTGCTGGTTTGTATTAGTTTCTTGCTGGGCTATTAACAGCTGTTGCTGGGTTTCATTCGCGTCTTTCTGGGCAGCGACATTGCGTACCAGCGCACCCACCACGTCTTCCATCTTGTTTGCAGAGGATGAAAAAAACTTTTTTTTTTTTTTTTTTTTTTTTCAAAGTTCTTCAACCCGCAGACCCCCTAGTGCTCTGCCCGCATTCTCCACCATATGTGACAAACGGCTTACTCCGGGGCTCCGTCGTTTGTCCGGGACTGTTTAGAACACGGTCTTTTAGGGTAGGTTAAATGATGAGGCGTCACGTACTGTTCCTTTAAACAGGCTATGCCTGGTTTATTCAGTCCCAGGCACTGAGACTGCCACAGTGCATACAACAGAAAACAGATCAAAACAAAAGCTGCTCACCTGAGCGATAACTTAACTTAGATATCCCTGACTCAGGGTTGGAAGTGGCTTTTCCACTTCCAACATCAAAACACGGTACTTTTGCAGTCTTACACAAATGAACAGAAAGATTGAACCTGTTTGGGGAAGAGGCTTCTCCCCTCTGTAGTTCAGCAGCCTTCCAGCCTCCTGGCTCTTGTGGGGAGACCAGAGCAAACAGGAAATCAGTCTTTCATACCTGATTCCTAATTAGCATGACAGGTGACAGAAATCAGGCAGCAGACAAACTCTGGTCTGGATCTCTCATCCCTCAGTTCCAGCGCTTGCCAAACTGTGGGATGGAGTGTATGTATTATAAGGCTGCACTCCCAGGCCAAACAGGATAGAAACTGTCTAGTATCCTGGGAGCCCTATATACGGAATTTATTACCATCCCCTGGTTTCTGTCACAATATATATATAAATATAAATACCAAAAGCGTTCAGAGAAATGCCTTGCTTTATGTGTATAGAAACTACATAGTTGCATTATTCAGCTAATCGTGTCCCACACTACTCATCAACATAAGGATTTGTCTCCAAATGTATCATTTTGTGTCAGTACTCCATATGATGGTTACAACCTCATGATTATACGTCGATGGGTCTTCACTGATACATATTGCGACTAGTTTCACATACTGACAGACATTGCGTGCCCAATGCTTGACGGAATTCATATTTGAAAGACTCCTTAAGATTCAGCCACGTTATCCCTGTATATATTTTATTTCCACTCTATTCTCTGCACGCATTTGGTGAGCACGTTAGGTGTTTCACAGTCTTTGCCTCCCTGCCAACCGCTCTGCACATTAGGTTGTTCTTGTTACCAGTTAACCCACTCGGGTACGGGCACACTATGTGTCAGCTATATGCACGCATGTGCAGTGTATCTAAGGCCTAGGACATAGTAAAATCAGCGTCGCTGAGGCGGGCTGAGCCGCGCTGAACAGATGCACAAAGCCCCTGCCTCTGTAATCAGCGCGGCTATAGTTTCTCCCTCCGCATGCGTGCTGATGCTTGCGGAGGCTGAGAAAATCAGAAGAGACAGGCAAGTTTGAAATTTTGTCGCTTGGGGGAGCGGAGGAGCGGTCACGTGACCGCTCCCATCCAATGGGGCTGCAGCCGGCATTTTACCTACTGTGTCGGTGTTCTGAGATAGCAGAGCGACCAGACAAAGTAGAGGCAGCACAGAGGTGTGTGTGTGTGTGTCACTGTGTGTGTGTGTGTGTCACTGTGTGTGTGTGTGTGTGTGTGTGTGTGTGTGTGTGTGTGTGTGTGTGTGTGTGTGTGTGTGTGTGTGTGTGTGTGTGTGTGTGTGTGTGTGTGTGTGTGTGTCACTGTGTGTGTGTGTGTCACTGTGTGTGTGTGTGTGTGTGTGTGTGTATATTTATCAAAGTTGCACAATGTTAATAAATAATTTATTCTCACGTCTTTTTTTTTAATTTTTAAAATATTATATAATACACACACACACACACATATACACACACACATGTTCCCCAGTGACACACAAACACACAGACCACTTCAAAGTGACACACACAGTTACCCCATGACACACACACACACACACACTGACAGCTACCAAGTGACACACACACACAGTGATACCCGCCTCCCAAGCGCGCTTGCTGTCTCCTCTGCCAGGACAGCAAAAAGCTCCTGGTAGAGCGAGCGGCAGCAAGCAACAGCGAGCAGCAGCACCAAATTCTTTACTATGTCCCAGGCCTAAGATGGCCGCCGTATTACTGGACTATACAGACGAACACTACCACAGTAGGCCATCAGCTGAGTTATAAAATTCCTGAGCCTCCTGCGTAGGCTCATATACACATTAGCACGACCTATCGGCCTAATATATTCAAAATGCCCACTACTTCCTTGCTGGTAGGTTGTTTTCAGATTACACAGGCAGGTGATGTCAAATTGCTATGATTGGTGTTATCTAGCAGCACTGGGGTTTTGGGCTATATATATATATGTACTCTGCACTGTATTCATTGCACCACCTTGAGAAAGGTCCCGCTGGGGGACCGAAACGTCGGTATATGTGTCTTTTTTCTAATACAAAGAACTGGTGATCAACTTACCTGAGTGCTGTCCCCTGATTTCGTGCTTCAAAAGGTATATATATATATATATATATATATATATATATTTTTTTTTTAAAAACGTTGTATGTCTGTTCCAAAGACCAATCTGATAAGGCCAATCTGATTGGTCAGTTGGCCTGTCACTCACCCTCCGGCCAATCAGATTGGTCCGTGGACCAGCCCCGCCCGCACGCCTCATTGGTCACACTCAGCCACGCTGCCCGCTCCTCGGTGCTGCCGCCGCCTCACCTCTCCCCACATTCCCCCCCCCACACCCACAGCAAACCTCAGCCTCTGCACCGCTACCCACGGCAAGCGGCGCACGCTCCTCGGCGCCACAGCCTCACCTCATATGCCCCCCCTCCTCCACCTCACCTCTCGACACACCGAATCCTGCCGAGTAACCGACGCCGCCGCCTCTCACACGTTGCCAGGTACCTCCTCATCCCCCCTCTCCAAAGCCCCCCCCCCCCCCCCGCGGCAGGGCCGGGAAGCCGTAACCGACGCCACCGCCTCTCACAAGTTGCCAGGTACCTCATCAAACCCCCCCCCCCCCCGCGGCCGGGCCGGGAAGCCAAGTAGCGCCAGCAGCTATCACCACCCCACAACCACCCCCCCCCCCCACCCGCGGCGGCGCCAGCAGGTATCGACCCCCCCGCCCGGACCAGCGGCCAGGCCGGGAAGCCGGGAGCGTGAGCAGGTATCAACAACCACCCCCCATCCCCCTTCGCGACAGGGCAGAGGAAAAAGCAGAGGGGGGGGGGGAGAAGGGACACACACAACAACAACAAACTTACTGACACACGAACTGCAACACGAACTGCCTGTCTGAAACACACACACACACACACACACACACACTGACTGACAAACACACACACTGACTGACGCGCACACAAACACACACACTGACGCACACACAGACTGGCGCGCGCGCACACATACACACCCACTGACTGACGCGCACACACACACTGACGGACAGACACACTGACTGAAGGACACACACACTGACTGACGCACACACACACACACTGACTGACGCACACACACACTGACTGACGCACACACACAACCAGATGCGCGCGCACACACACACACTGACACGCACACACAGACTGGCGTACACGCACACACAGACTGGCGCACACACACACACACTGACTGACACGCACACACACACACACACACACACACACACACACACTGACTGACGCACACACACACACTGACTGACGCACACACAGACTGGCGTGCACACACACACCCACTGACTGACGCTCACACACCCACTGACTGACGCGCACACACCCACTGACTGATGCACACACACCCACTGACTGAAGCACACACACACACACACACTGACTGACACACACACACACAGCCGGATGCGCGCGCGCACACACTGACGCGCACACACAGACTGGCACGCGCACACACACACACACACACTGACTGACGCGCACACACACACTGACGGACACACACACTGACTGACGGACGGACACACACACACACACACTGACTGACGCACACACACACTGACTGACGCACACACAGCCGGATGCGCGCGCACACACACACACTGACGCACACATACAGACTGGCGCACACACACACTGACTGACGCACACACACACACACTGACTGACGCGCACACACACACACACCCACTGACTGACGCACACACACACACTGACTGATGCGCACACACGTTAGGTGTTTCACAGTCTTTGCCTCCCTGCCAACCGCTCTACACATTAGGTTGTTCTTGTTACCAGTTAACCCACTCGGGTACGGGCACACTATGTGACAGCTATATGCACGCATGTGCAGTGTATCTAAGGCCTAGGACATAGTAAAATCAGCGTCGCTGATGCTTGCGGAGGCTGAGAAAATCAGAAGAGACAGGCAAGTTTGAAATTTTGACGCTTGGGGAAGTGGAGGAGCGGTCATGTGACCGCTCCCATCCAATGGGGCTGCAGCCGGCATTTTACCTACTGTGTCGGTGTTCTGAGATAGCAGAGCCACCAGACCAGACAGAGTAGAGGCAGCACAGAGGTGTGTGTGTCACTGTGTGTGTGTGTCACTGTGTGCGTGTGTGTCACTGTGTGTGTGTGTGTGGGTCACTGTGTGTGTATGTGTCATGGGTGTGTCACTGTGTGTGTGTGTGTCACTGTGTGTGTGTGTGTCACTGTGTCACTGTGTCACTGTGTGTGTGTGTGTGTGTGTGTGTGTGTGTGTGTGTGTGTGTGTGTGTGTGTGTGTGTGTGTGTGTGTGTGTGTGTGTGTGTGTGTGTGTGTGTGTGTGTGTGTGTGTGTGTGTGTATATTTATCAAAGTTGCACAATGTTAATAAATAATTTATTCTCACGTCTTTTTTTTTAATTTTTAAAATATTATATAATATACACACACACACACACACACACACACATATACACACACACACACAGGTCCAGTGACACACAAACACACAGACCACTTCAAAGTGACACACACAGTTACCCCATGACACACACACACACTGACAGCTACAAAGTGACACACACACACAGTGATACCCACCTCCCAAGCGCTCTTGCTGTCTCCTCTGCCAGGACAGCAAAAAGCTCCTGGTAGAGCGAGCGGCAGCAAGCAAGGGCGAGCAGCAGCACCAAATTCTTTACTATGTCCCAGGCCTAAGATGGCCGCCGTACTACTGGATTATACAGACGAACACTACCACAGTAGGCCATCAGCTGAGTTATAAAATTCCTGAGCCTCCTGCGTAGGCTCATATACACATTAGCACGACCTACCGGCCTAATATATTCAAAATGGCCACTACTTCCTTGCTGTTAGGTTGTTTTCAGATTACACAGGCAGGTGATGTCAAATTGCTATGATTGGTGTTATCTAGCAGCACTGGGGTTTTGGGCTATATATATATATGTACTCTGCACTGTATTCATTGCACCACCTTGAGAAAGGTCCCGCTGGGGGACCGAAACGTCGGTATATGTGTCTTTTTTCTAATACAAAGAACTGGTGATCAACTTACCTGAGTGCTGTCCCCTGATTTCGTGCTTCAAAAGGTATATATATATATATATATATATATATATATATATATATATATATATATATATATTTTTTTTTTTTTTTTCAAAACGTTGTATGTCTGTCCCAAAGACCAATCTGATAAGGCCAATCTGATTGGTCAGTTGGCCTGTCACTCACCCTCTGGCCAATCAGATTGGTCCGTGGACCAGCCCCGCCCCGCATGCTTCATTGGTCACACTCAGCCATGCTGCCCACTCCTCGGTGCCGCCGCCGCCTCACCTCTCCTCTCCTCTCCCCACATTCCCCCCCCCCCCCACACCCACAGCAAACCTCAGCCTCTGCACCGCTACCCACGGCCAGCGGCGCACGCTCCTCGGCGCCACAGCCTCACCTCAAACGCCCCCACTCCTCCACCTCACTTCTCGACACACCGAATCCCGCCAAGTAACCAACGCCGCCGCCTCTCACACGTTGCCAGGTACCTCATCATCCCCCCTTTCCAAAGCCCCCCCCGCGGCAGGGCCGGGAAGCCGTAACCGATGCCACCGACTCTCACAAGTTGCCAGGTACCTCATCAAACCCCGCCCCCCCGCGGCTGGGCCGGGAAGCCGGGTAGCGCCAGCAGCTATCACCACCCCACAACCACCCCCCCCCCCACCCGCGGCGGCGCCAACAGGTATCGACCCCCCCGCCCGGACCAGCGGCCAGGTCGGGAAGCCGGGAGCGTGAGCAGGTATCAACAACCACCCCCCACCCCCCCTTCGCGACAGGGCAGAGGAAAAAGCAGAGGGGGGGGGGAGAAGGGACACACACACACAACAACAACAACAAACTTACTGACACACGAACTGCAACACGAACTGCCTGTCTGAAACACACACACACACTGACTGACAAACACACACACTGAATGACGCGCACACAAACACACACACTGACGCGCACACACAGACTGGCATGCGCGCACACATACACACCCACTGACTGACGCGCACACACACACTGACGGACACACACACTGACTGACGGACACACACACACACACACTGACTGACGCACAAACACACACACACTGACTGACGCACACACACACTGACTGACGCACACACACAGCCGGATGCGCGCGCACACACACACACTGACGCGCACACACAGACTGGCGTACACGCACACACAGACTGGCGCACACACACACACTGACTGACGCGCACACACACACACACACCCACTGACTGACGCACACACACACACACACTGACTGACGCGCATACAGACTGGCGCGCACACCCACACCCACTGACTGACGCGCACACACCCACTGACTGACGCACACACACAACCACACTCTGACAGACGCACACACACACTGACTGACGCACACACACACCCAGCCGGATGCGCGCGCGCACACACACTGATGCGCAAACACAGACTGGCGCGTGCACACACACACACACACACTGACTGACGCGCTCACACACACACTGACTGACGCACACACACACACACACTGACTGACGCACACACACACTGACTGACGCGCACACACAGCCGGATGCGCGCGCACACACACACACTGACGCGCACACACAGACTGGCGCACACACACCCACTGACTGACGCACACACACACACACTGACTGACGCGCACACACACACACACACCCACTGACTGACGCACACACACGCACTGACTGACACGCACACAGACTGGCGCGCACACACACACCCACTGACTGACGCGTACACACCCACTGACTAATGCGCACACACCCACTGACTGACGCACACACACACTGACTGACGCACACACACACACAGCCAGATGCACGCGCGCACTCACACACTGATGCGCACACACAGACTGGCGCACACATACCCACTGACTGACGCGCACACACCCACTGACTGACGCGCACACACCCACTGACTGACGCGCACACACCCACTGACTGACGCGCACACACACACACACTGACTGACGCACACACACACACACACACTGACTGATGCACACACACACTGACTGATGCACACACACACATAGCCGGATGCGCGTGCGCACACACAGACTGGCGCACACCCACCCACTGACTGACGCACACACACACACCCACTGACTGACGCGCACACACACACACACACTGACTGACGCGCACACAGACTGGCGCACACACACACACCCACTGACTGACGCACACACCCACTGACGCGCACACAGACTGGCGCACACACACACACCCACTGACTGACGTGCATGCACCCACCAACGCGCACCCACCCACCGACTGACGCGCACACCCACCCACCGACTGACGCACACACACACCCACCGACTAACGCGCACACCCACCCACCGACTGACGCGCACACCCACCCACCGACTGACGCACACACCCACCCACCGACTGACGCACACACCCACCCACCGACTGACACGCACACACACCCACTGACTGACGCGCACACACACCCACCGACTGACGCGCACACCCACCCACCGACTGACGCGCACACACCCACCGACTGACGCGCACACACACACACCGACTGACGCACACGCACACCGACTGAAGCACACACACCAACTGACGCACACACACACACACACACACACTGACTGACGCACACACACACACTTACTGACGCGCACACACACACACACACCGACTGACGCGCACACACACACACCGACTGACGCACACGCACACCGACTGAAGCACACACACCAACTGACGCACACACACACACACACACACACTGACTGACGCACACACACACACTTACTGACGCGCACACACACACACACTGACTGACGCGCACACACACACACTGCATGAAGCTGTAAAGGAGGGGGGAACAGAGCTGGAAAGGGGTCGGGGGACCGGACTGCTAAATGGGGGGAGGGACCAGACCTGTAAAGGGGGGGGGGGAGCTGGATTGATGGGAACATGGGACACACAGAGAGGGGGGAGACAGGGGAAGAGAGAGGGGGTAGACAGGGCAAGCGAGAGAGAGAGGGGGGGAAGAGAGAGAGGGGGAAGAGAGAGAGAAAGAGAGAGAGAGAGAGAGAGAGGGGGAGAGAGAGAGAGGGGGGGAGACAGGGGAAGAGAGAGGGGGAGACAGGGGAAGAGAGAGGGGGGAGACAGGGGAAGAGAGAGGGGGGGAGACAGGGGAAGAGAGAGGGGGGGAGACAGGGGAAGAGAGAGAGGGGAGAGGGAGAGGGGAGACAGGGAAAAAGAGAGAGAGAGGAGAGCAGGAACATTACATCCCGGGCAACGCCGGGTCTCTCAGCTAGTATATATATATATATATATATATATATATATATATATATATATATATATATATATATATATCCAGGCACTCACGCGTCAGAAGTCCAGACCCAAGTATCAGAATGCCTCTATGCAATACTGTATTGGATGTCATTGTGATGGTAGGGGTAGATTTTACTGCTGTTAAATAAAGGTCAAGCCTGCCATTACCCCTACCTGTCAATAATATGATATATTTATTTATTCATGTATGTACGGTCCTATATTTGTATACTGTGCCCACATGCAGGTTTCTGATTCCGAGCGATGCCTCTATTTTTGACATCGGTCTGGTGCTGAGTCAGGTAGGTACCGATGGGGTCAAACACCCCATTGTGTACTTTAGCCACAAGTTGCTAAATCGGGAAGCCGCCTATGCTACAATTGAGGAGTGCTTGGCCATAGTGTGGGCCCTCCCGAAACTCCAGCCATAAGTGTACATAGTCATTAAGGACCACAATCCCCTAAACTGGTGGCAGTGGGTCTCAGGGGATAATGCCAAGCTGTTGCGGTGGAGTCTGGCCTTACAGGAGTATGACTTCAGTGTACAGCACAAGAAGGGGAGCGAGCACGACAATGGACTTACCCGGCAGGACAATCCTGGGCCGGCTAAGCTAAAACCTTTGAGCATCATTGTTGGGGACCAACCCGCTGCGGTAGCTACTCCAGAGCTCTCTGCTTAAGAGGGAGGTATGATGGTAGGGGTAGATTTGTCTGCTTTTAATATGTTAAGCCCGCCATTACCCCTACCTGCCAATAATATAAGGTATTTATTTGTGTATGTACAATTCATGGTAACCATCCTGTATATGTATACTGTGCCCACATTGGGCTGATGTTATATTTTGTAGCCTGATTCCAGCACTTCGGGAACCAGGGGTGAACGGTATGTTGAGTGTTTTAAATGTGCGCCCCTTTGTGTGGAAGATGGGTATACAAGTATCCAGCCTCAACACAAAGGAGATCTTAGGCGAGATAAGGTGAGTGGCTTGGGACATTGTCGAGTGATGCAGGGCTGTGGACTCAGGTGTGGGGAAAATGGCTCCTCGCGGGGGGACCATTGTTCGGGCAAACAATGAGTCACCTATCCCTTTGGAGTATTGGAAGAACAAGAGGAACTTTTGCCGGGACTGTGCTCGGTAGGCACAATTCCCATTGGTCCATTTAAGTGTCCATTGGTCCATTTGACTTAAGCCCGCCCCTGTAGGCTGTCCTGGATGTGTGGTAGCCGCCCTCACTCGGGATTGGTCTCATACAGGGGAGCCCTCGCTTGCTGATTGGACCCCGAAGACAGAGGGAGATTGGTCGGTCCTCCTTCCTCCATGTTAGTGGATGGATACCGAGGGATATATGGGCAGGAACCCGGCTTTGGTTCCAGAGACTTATTGCAGGGTACATGGAGAGCCAAAGCTGATCCTTTAAATATTCAAATTCATCCGAGGGTGTTCCGGAGACTTGCGGATGAGTTTGGAGGGAAGCGACGGCAGAAAATTTGAAACTGCTGCCTCAGGGAAAGCAAAGCAGTGCAACTCATACTACCAAGGACAGAGGTGCTATGGGAACGTGTATCGGGGTAAACGTCTGGACAGAGGTCCCTGCACCAAGGACTTTAGGTTGTTCCCCCAGTTACCCCAGTTGGGTGAGTCTGTGTGTGTGTGTTTTATGTACCGGAGGTTTGTGGAAACTTTTTTTCCCAATAAATTCACTTTTGTTCAACTCTGCAGTTCTGAACAGTGTACTGATCCCTGGTATAATTGTCCTTGTCTCCCGTGATAGTCATTGTCAGGCCATTGTTAAAAACGTAATATGTCCGAACCTGAGCTTTCCATAATCTCAACTTTCTCCCAAGCATGTTGCTTGGGTGATACATTTAACTCACACTTTTGCTAAGTCTTGCTGTTTCTTCCACTAAAACATGTAACAAAACTAAATGAGATAATGGGAATAGGCACTTCAAAGAACAAAGTCAACATTAAGAAAGGGAGTTCCTGTCCCCAAGGGATTACAATCTAATGTATACATAATACTTGCGGGTACTAGTACTCTGGGACAACAATCCATAGTTGATACTGGGGAAAGTGCATCACTCCTTCTGGACAAATCAAAGTGATTTTATTTTACCTCACCAACTTCTTAGTCCTCATAAAAGGACATGTTTCTTAGGTAGTCCCGAGTGCTGCTCTTCCTTTCACCAGTATACTATAAACATCATTATTTATTCATGCCGTCATCTGTCAGAGCAAGAGACAGGGAAGTAGAAGAGGATGATACATTGCATATGAAAGAGAGGACACACCATGTTCAACATACAGTGAAATCACACAAAGGGGCTAAAGAAATCAAAACCCTGTCTAAGTTTCTGCTTGACATATTTACAAGCTTTGTGCAAACTTATATTAACCAGATTGTTTAAAGGCATCTGCCACATAGATTGGTTGATATAGTGCTCAAAATAACTCCAAGTTTGAAGAAAGAGTTTTTTTTTCCACCTTACCTTATTGAAGGACTGCATGCTCTCCCTAGAAAACGGTGCAGACAGTATATAACACAATACTATCTAGTGAATACATATAGCCCGATACCCAAGTGTCAACAAAAAACATTTGGTCCAAATAACATGTGGTCAGGGTAGTAATGGCTCCTGATTGGGGTGGCTAGTATAGGGTTAAGCCTCCTATTGTGCTGCGAGGAATACTCATAAATTGGCTGGTTTATCTGTAGTGTATAGGTATACAGCTGCTGCATCGGGCTAAAAATAATACATAGCCCTGTATATAGTCATCTATATGAAGAGATCAGTATCTTGTACCTAGTAGCTAGCTACCCTGACCACATGCAATTTGGATTGGCTTATGCAGGTTAGTACTATTCCTACATTGTTCACGTGTGCATTGCTCACTCTAATATTCTTCAAGTGCCGTTTGCAGGTACAGTTCGTCTTTCGTCGATTAGCTGCTCCATTATTTTAACTTGCCTAATAAAAGCTCATTTTCACCCTCCGTCACGAATTCCTTACTTACAACTGGGGTCGCTTTCTCTTTTTGTGGCATATATCGATATTCTACCCAGGAGGGGCACTTTCCCTTTCTTTGCTTGGGCTCAGCGAGGGTTGCCCATCCTGTATGCATAGATCAGGCCTGCACAACTCGTAAAGCGAGAAGGGCCGAACTGCTCCAAAGAAAAAAAAAATTGGGCCGCACGGGTAAAATCATCATCATCATCATCATCATCATCATCATCATCATATATCTCCTCCAGCACCCCTCATCATCATCCTCATATCTCCCCCAGAACCCCTCACTATCAACCTTTGCGATACTCCCCATCTATCTCTCATACCCCCATCTCCCCCTGCACACCACACACATCCCACCCCCCTGCACCTCACATCCTTCTCCCCCCCTGCACCTCACACCACTCCCCCCCCTGCACCTCACACCACTCTCCTCCCCTGCACCTCACACCACTCTCCCCCCCTGCACCTCACACCACTCTCCCCCCCTGCACCTCACACCACTCTCCCCCCCTGCACCTCACACCACTCTCCCCCCCCTGCACCTCACACCACTCCCCCCCCCTGCACCTCACACCACTCCCCCCCCCTGCACCTCACACCACTCTCCCCCCCCTGCACCTCACACCACTCTCCCCCCCCTGCACCTCACACCACTCTCCCCCCCCTGCACCTCAAACCACTCTCCCCCCTGCACCTCACACCACTCTCCCCCCCCTGCACCTCACACCACTCTCCCAACCCTGCACCTCACACCACTCTCCCCCCTGCACCTCACACCACTCTCCCCCCTTCACCTCACACCACTCCCCCCCCCCTGCACCTCACACCACTCCCCCCCCTGCACCTCACACCACTCTCCCCCCTGCACCTCACACCACTCTCCCCCCTGCACCTCACACCACTCTCCCCCCCTGCACCTCACACCACTCTCCCCCCCTGCACCTCACACCACTCTCCCCCCCTGCACCTCACACCACTCTCCCCCCCTGCACCTCACACCACTCTCCCCCCTTGCACCTCACACCACTCTCCCCCCCTGCACCTCACACCACTCTCCCCCCCTGCACCTCACACCACTCTCCCCCCTGCACCTCACACAACTCTCCCCCCCTGCACCTCACACCACTCTCCCCCCCCCGCACCTCACACCACTCTCTCCCCCTGCACCTCACATCACTCTCTCCCCTTGCACCTCACATCACTCTCTCCTGCACCACCAATCACCCCTGCACCTCACCCCCTGCACCTCACATCACCCCTCCTGCACATCACCTCCCCCCTCCTGTACATCACATCCCCTGCACCACCAATCACCCCCCTGCACCTCCAATCACCCCTGCACCTCACCCCCTGCACCTCACATCACCCCTCCTGCACATCACCCCCCCTCATGCACCTCACCCCCCTGCACCTCCAATCACCCCCTGCACCTCCAATCACCCCCCTGCACCTCCAATCACCCCCAATCACCCCCCTGCACCTCCAATCACCCCTGCACCTCCAATCACCCCTGCACCTCACCCCCTGCACCTCACACCCCCCCTCCTGCACATCATCCCCCCCTCCTGCACATCACAACCCCTGCACCTCACCCCCCTGCACCTCCAATCACCCCCTGCACCTCCAATCACCCCCTGCACCTCCAATCACCCCTGCACCTCCAATCACCCCTGCACCTCACCCCCTGCACCTCACACCCCCCCTCCTGCACATCACATCCCCTGCACCTCACCCCCCTGCACCTCCAATCACCCCACTGCACCTCCAATCACCCCTGCACCTCCAATCACCCCTGCACCTCCAATCACCCCTGCACCTCCAATCACCCCTGCACCTCACCCCCTGCACCTCACCCCCTGCACCTCCAATCACCCCTGCACCTCCAATCACCCCTGCACCTCACCCCCTGCACCTCACATCACCCCTCCTGCACATCACCACCCCCCCTCCTGCACATCACATCCCCTGCACCTCACCCCCTGCACCTCCAATCACCCCCCTGCACCTCAAATCACCCCCCTGCACCTCCAATCACCCCCAATCACCCCCCTGCACCTCCAATCACCCCCTGCACCTCCAATCACCCCTGCACCTCCAATCACCCCTGCACCTCACCCCCTGCACCTCACATCACCCCTCCTGCACATCACCCCCCCCTCCTGCACATCACATCCCCTGCACCTCACCCCCTGCACCTCCAATCACCCCCCTGCACCTCCAATCACCCCTGCACCTCACCCCCTGCACCTCACATCACCCCTCCTGCACATCACCCCCCCTCCTTCACATCACATCCCCTGCACCTCCAATCACCCCCCTGCACCTCCAATCACCCCCCTGCACCTCCAATCACCCCCTGCACCTCCAATCACCCCTGCACCTCACCCCCTGCACCTCACATCACCCCTCCTGCACATCATCCCCTCCCTCCTGCACATCACATCCCCTGCACCTCCAATCACCCCTGCACCTCCAATCACCCCCTGCACCTCCAATCACCCCTGCACCTCACCCCCTGCACCTCACATCACCCCTCCTGCACATCATCCCCTCCCTCCTGCACATCACATCCCCTGCACCTCACCCCCTGCACCTCACCTCACCCCCCTGCACCTCACCTCACCCCCCTGCACATATCCACGTTCGGATCAGGGGGGGGAGCGGCCGCAGAAGAGCTCAGCTGGCTGTGACTTCCCCGTCCGTCCCACGTTGCGAGCGGGGGGTTGGGGGAGGGAGAGGGAGCAAGGAGCGGGCCCTGCGCATGCGCGCCGGGACCGCGGGGAATCGCCGCCATTTTTTTTTCAAAGTTTTTTTTTCTTTTTCAAAGTTTTTTTTTTTTTTTTTTAAATCTCATCGAGGGCCGCACAGAGAGGCCTGCGGGCCGCGTGTTGTGCAGCCCTGGCATAGATGAACCCAGTAATTGTCATATGGTAAGGTAATCTGTATAAATTACCATTAAGTAATGACGTCAAACTTCCTGGTGGTCAATAACAGCACATAACTCTGTTCCCAAATAGTAAAGTACATTTACAGACAACATTTCCAGGAAATTCATGCCGGTATGTTTTCCACTGTTTCAAAATGAATAAATAAATCAACAAACTCCTTCATTGCTTGTGGGGTCTTCAATGCATTTCCCTGCTATTTGTAACCATTATGTATTTTTTAGTCTTCTAGGTGTAAACCTCATTGCCCAGGTCTAAAGGAGTTTACATTGAGTTGAACTGTATACATGGCAATGCTCAGTCTCTCGTACCTGATCAGGGTGCTGGGTCGGTGCAGACTCGGCGTGTATATGGCACATCATTGAGTTACTCTGTGCTTCTTCTCTTGGTAGCTTTCACTTCTATGCTGGGGAGGTACTTATGCTTGTTTGCCTTAGTATTGGTTAGATTGGCAATCTCATGCCATCTCATTAATAGTGCCTAATCTCAAGTGGATACCTGTTGGGAATACACTCTGCTTTCTGGGATCAGTATCCCATTACTGTATACTGCATACTTTGTCCATGCATATTGGATCAGGAGTTTACTACGGACCTTCCGCTGAGGCCGATCTGATTATACTCCGGAACTACAACTCTTAGAACTTCTACTAAGCACATGCTCAATCCTCTTCACTAATGAGAACACTCATGGGCCATTACTATATGCGCTAACTACGGTAAAAAGGGCATGTTCCTTAACTGAAAACAATTAACAGGAACAGGACACTCTTACTACACACATCTATACACTTGAACATATTTACAGGACTCATGGTGAGGTTCTCTGACAGAACTCATTGTGAGTGAGACCAACACAGAGACTATTGTTTATTGTTATACATATTGTTTATACATATTTTCAATACCATCTGCACTATTGTATTTTCCATTTTTTTCCGCATATCACCTTGAGAATTTAAGCGCTCCCCCCACCTGGAAGACAACGCAAGAACTCAGAGGAACCTACTTATAGAACATTGGGTGTAGATATATATACCCTTCTATCTCCCGATGATGACATCACAGGTCACAAAACCTGCAAGGGAGTGGCAATCTCTTCTGCACAGTCTCACATGATAGGGGGGGGGCAATACCAGGGTTATCCTACCCGGTTAACCTATTAAGTCTGTTAACCGCTTACATTAATTAGTAGTCCCCAGGTGGGGGCTACATAGGCAATATCACATAGTTAGATTTTTTAAAAAGGGAATGTCCCTATGTTTTTTATTTACTTGAACCGAAGGGTCCACCACAGCTCATCTATACTCCTCCTGGTTCCCGAGATATTTGAGATTTTTGTGTCAGTGTGACTGTAATGAATATCGCAGAAATTATTAAGTACTTTAATCAATCTGGCACGTGAGGGGTTAATATTGGTTACAAAATGTCTTAAAAATACAAGAATTGGGGCGCGGGTGTGATATCAACGCGTATGCACGCAGGCTTAGGAAGCTCCATGCACTCCGACGACATAATCTATTATATCCTCTGATCGCCGCACCGATCAGTCCCGCGGGACACTCTAACAGTCTGGGGAACCAGCGGGGATGTCCCAGAAGAAAACCCAGAAGCCGGGGACCCCAGATCTCTCCCGCTTCAACCACGAGTCGCCAGCGGCAGCGGATAAAAGGAAAAACAAAAATGAAGTCGCCGAGCTCATTACACAGCAGCGCGCATCTACAATTTTTAACAAAGAAGGAGAGAGGCAAGTTGCGGGACCAGAGGGGATATTCCTATTAGAAAGGCAACTTTGAGAAACTCAGCAGAGAGGGCCACATCAGGGGAGGAGGCAGTGGGGAGAGCTGCTTCTAACCGAGAGCTGAGTATGGCAGAGGTAGGCACAGTAATTACTAAGCAGGACCTCCAGAACATGCTTAAAGAAATGCAAGCAGTTTTTCAGTCATCTCTGGATAGAGCTGTAAAGGAATTTCAAGCAGAAGTTTCTTTACTGGCTAAAAGAACTGCAGAGCTTGAAAATAAGATGGACATTTCCCTACAAAACCAGGTAAATAATGACGATGAGGTCCTGCATCTCAATGAAGAGATAAGAGCTATGAGGGATGGTATAGACAATCTGGAGAACAGAGAGCGAAGGCAGAATCTATAAATCCGTCATGTTCCTGACCAGGTGTTCACGGAAGCCCTCCAACCATATCTTAAGAGACTGTTTACGTCAATTTACTCCCAGCTCTAAGATGGATAGAGCTCATAGAGCCTTGGATCCGAGATTTGATGACCCCAAAAGAAGCAGAGATATGGTTCTAAGACTCCACCAGAATGCAACCAAGGAAAGGATTATAAAAGGCTGCAGAAACAGCGGCTTAATTGAATTTGAAAACAACACCATCCTGATTTTCCAGGATCTGTCCAGGATGACAATTGAGAGGAGAGGGCTGCGACCAGCCACGGCGGTACTCCAGGAAAAGGGTATTCGCTACCGGTGGGCCTTTCCATTCCGCCTTGTAGTCAACCATGAAGGCAGAAAGATCTCGCTCCGTTACCCCAAGGAATCAGCATCTTTTCTGTCGGGATTAAATCTGACCCCTAGGGATGGATCGGGTCAGAACCGAAGACCTCGGGATGACAACACAGATGACTATCGATTGGCTGAGGGTGCGGTTGCCCAGAGATAAAAGATTTAAGACTGACTGTGTCTTTAAGGCACTCTCGTCGAGTCACCCCCCTGTGGTTCTCTAGAACCTTGGAAGACTCCGCAATGTAGTCTGATCCCAAACTTCAGATCACCATGTAGCTCAGGAAGCTGCTGTGTCCCTGACTGCTACTATCAATAAGTGAGTAAAGTCCCTATCTAGGGCTGTTCCCTGCAGTACAACAAGCTGGTGGTGACTCAGGGCCTGCACTGGGTCCTAAGGGAATATTCTGGCCTATGCAGTGGGTCACTTACCCCCTGCACTACGCACCTCCTCTCTCCTTGCTCTCTTAGCACCAACTGTCACCAACTGCCACTTCCCTCTCCTGTCAGCCAGCAACTCTCAAGCCCTATTGGCTGCCTTGCACCCTGTGACCCTGCTGAGGCTCATGGGAATTGTAGTCGCAGCTCAGAGCCTGCACAGGATTAGTCCTGCTTCGCGCGCTTCTATCTGCACATGCGCAAAACCATCGGTAAGGGCCGCCGCAACTCTCACGCTACTGCGCATGCGCGAACACGCGCAACATGGCAGCGCCGTGCAACTATACATCCTGGAGTCCCTGGCGGCGCGGCCGCCCCCGCAGCTCCCCACACAGCATGGAGGTAAAACGGAAGCTTCAGGTACCCTGGCTACATCTGGATGGATTGTTCATTTGAGGGTCCATGCATGGAGAAAAGTGAATCAGCTAGATAGCTGAGTGTATTAACCCGTGTGCCATACGTAACAGTGACTACAAAGAAGGCTGTGCAGTCACCAATGGAAAGTCACAACACCATATCCTAATGATGTTGCAGCTTTCTATTGGCCGTCGGAGCAAGCCTGACATTGCAGCCAAATTGAGTCCACCAGGCAAGTAGTTTTGCTTGGTAGACAAAAACAACTGTATCTCAGGAACCGCGTGTTCTCCAGAGGTCGAGGCACCACATTTCCACTCTGAGGGACCATCTGGTTAAGGTAGTATAAAAAGTAATATCCCCCCAAAATGTAATTGAGCAGTGCAGAGTACTTCTGTAACAGGTCTATGTATCAAGGCACAAAAATAGTGTTGTTGCTGTTTGAATTGATATTATGAGAGGATTTGCAGCTTGTGGTGTTGGGGAAGTTAGTTAGTGGAAGAGTTATTGGGGCTTATTCTGTAAGCTCCATTAGTGCTGTTCCGTGCGATCTGCACAGAAAGCCCCATTGACTTCAATGGGGCTTTCCGTGCAGTTCGCACAGAACAGCACTATCGGAGCTTACAGAATAAGCCCCAATAAATCACTGCACATATTGTAATAGGATGTATCAAATTCTACACAATGTCATTTGTACCCTTTTCCTAACAGAAAAATAACTAATTGAGGCATGATCTTAGTCAAATGTAATAAGAAACTTCATTAAATAGCTTTTTATTGTTATTGGGTCACTTAAAAAGCCACAAAAGTATAATTGAAAAACTTTAGCACTCTAGTATCTTAGCATTTTTCCCATTTGAAATGGAATCCCATGAATAGTCTGTCTTAAAAGAAAGTTTATTGAGTTTTGCACTGTTCTATATATTATAATATGATACACCATATCCCATTCTTCGTCACATTGTATGCCCCTGATATCTATTTCTTTTAACATTCAAAACTATTCTTTATCTGAATCGTGACAGCCCTGCCTCAATCTTCTAATCATGTCAGATCACAATGTGTTGCAAATCCTACTGCACTAAGGGGGTTAAGATGTATGGTGAGACACTATAATCACTTCGACCCATCGCCTTCAATTAATTAGCATATATGTAGGCCTAAAAACTAAACATTTAATATTCCGCAGCTGAGTTTAAAAGGGAGCTTGTCACAGACCCAATAATAGTAATATAGAAAGCTGTCTGAAGCAAAATGAGTGAGGTATCGTGGAGCACATCAAAAACCTTCAGCTTTGAGGACCTCTTATTCAGTTATAACAGCTAGCCTTTGCAAATCATTTATTTTTTTACATAGCTGGAACCAGGGGGTCTCCGGAACTGAACGGCACTACTTTCAGCAAAAGGGAGCACCTAGTTACCAAGAACAGCGTTTGTAGTCACATTTATATTTAACATACATTTAGAGTCCGCTGCTGAATCACTGTTCCATTGCTTACAGCCTTTGTTTCATAGTTACACTATAAATAGAAATTCCAGCTCATGGAAAGAGACCCTTGGCCAAAGGGCACAAAAACTAGTTGAACCAATGAAGTGAAATCTTTGTATATGAGAGAGATTGACAGAGGAAGACGTCCAAAGACTAAGGCCTGTAATATAGGGAGCGCGCACGCTTCCGTGCGCGAGTGCGTCAATGATAATTGCATGTGTGAGCCTGACGTTGCTATAGTTGAGACGTACACGCATGGCCATGAGCATTGGCGCGGCAGATCTGAGGAAAGACATGAAATTTGTATTTTCGCGCGGTGAGCCAATCACAGTGAGGCCTTCCCTCCTGATGTCATGGCCACGCCCCCTAGCCATGCACGTCACTGTTTGGACTATAGGCTCAAAACGTGCGTAATGCTGTGCGCGTGGCCGCATGCACGCTAGCGCTTACTATAAAACCAGCCAATGGGGGAGTATACCCTCTATCACTATTACTGTATTAAAGTAGCAATCCAAGCGGGCAATTTTTTTTTGGTAATTTCTTTTTTTTTGTAATTTTTAACTTGAGTTTGAAGCATGAGGTCTCCGGAACTGGACCTCATTCCTTTCAGCTCCGGGGACCCACGTCTTCAGGAGGTAAAGACCTCCGTAGGTGCTGCCAGTATGTCCTGCAAGTTTAATGCTTCCGCGTCACGGCTTCCTATTGGCCCACAGGGAGCGGGAGCTTTGAAAAGCGGACGTTAAGTGGTCCCTAGCCGAGCAGAGTGGCCACCGGCACTTACTACTGAGGGTGTAGCAGTACGATAGCAGATAGCATGGGGTCCCCAGAGCTGAAATGAATGGGGTTGAGCTCCAGAAACCCCCTGCGTCAATCCTACCTTAATTGCCGCTTTAACTCGCAATTTTATTGAATGCAAGTGCAGAATATATTAATTTGGACTGGAAGAGCTTTATTGCAAGAGAATATTTCGTAAAATATGGATGAGGGGATTAAGTAAAACTGCTGATTCAGTGCAATTGCCATTTGCACTGAGAATCTTGGTATAATTATTATGTATACAGTATCTAATTTATTATAGCAACATAAATGGGCTGACGACTGAGCCACTGATTGAGCCACCTGTGCTGAAGCAGGGATATCCTTAAAACCTGACCTATTGTTGACCTTTGAGGACTGGCGTTGGCCACCGCCTGCTGTATAGAGTATATTGGTTATAATCCACCTCCATTCTGTGGGGTTTGTCAATGAATTCCGATCTGTACTGTAGCTGTCACTTTGACTCAAGAATGACTTCCCCGGAGATAAGTCAATGAATTCTATTGAGGGTTTGTCTACAATGCGCTTGTCTGACCTTACTTGTCTATCATTCAGTTTATGTAATTGATGTCACTCTCTACCCGCGCTGTACCGCGCTGCAGAATATGTTGGCGCTTTACAAATAAAGGATAATAATAATGCAATTGATCTCAGCAATGTCACAGGATACACCCCAAAGCTGAGAATGCATATGTTTTCCGGTACGTATATTCAATGACATTGCGCTCACGATTGGCTCATGGGTATGTCTTTTTCTCTTTCACCGCAATGTTTGTGCCCACCGGCAAAAGTGTCCCAAGAACACTCCATCTCTCAGATTAATGACTAGAGGGAGAGATCCCCCAGTTAAAAATGAATGAAAATCAAATACACCAGAAGTGCAAATTGCTGCCTCAGCAAAAGCAAAAATGTGAATGAAATCTGTCTGATTGAAAATTAAACTTATTTGAAAGTAATGTATAAATTAGGTTATCTACTATCTTCTTAAGTAATAACTACTGTGGAATGCTCTTATAGTGGTAACATTGTGAAAGGACCGTAAGGTCCGAAACGTTGCTTCTTTTTTCTGTGATTACCCCCTGATTCCTGTGTTACTTCATTAAATTGTATTTTTTTGAATTTGTGAGTGCTCCAGATTCTTTGATATTGGGTATTTATCTATTTTTTGTTGCTGGATGGTGATCCTGGCCGCACTGTGAGCACCACAACTGATCAGATAAGTTTATTTCCTTTTACTTTTTCCCTTTGAGTGCCCGGAACATTCTTGCTATTGTTATATCTATATCTATAAATTCAAAAATCTTGTTTGAGAGTGTCTGGAGACCATTTGAGTGGTCTGTCGGTCCACCCGCCCTCCCACGGCTCTGATTGGCCGGTGTCTCGCCCCCCCCATGGCTCTCATTGGCCGGTCTACTTGAGGCTTAAGCTTGCTGCATGGTCACAGCTTTGAGCACAGCCAGGGTTAAGGTGCATACCAAGAAAACCACCCACAGACAGCTGTTTCGACCTTGATGGGTCTCATCAGTGTGGGGTTGATTTTACTGGGAATGCAAGAGAGGCTATGGGATAGGCTAAACCATAATACTGAGTGCAGCAAGCTTAAGCCTATAGGGAACCATGTTAAAAATGGTTATTGAGGCAAAAAGTGACACTGTGTGCTCATTTGCATGTCATTTCCCAGAATCCCTTGCTGCAGTGGAAGTGCTGTATGCTGGGTGATAATGGGGAAAGGCGGGGTTGCAGACCTGCCTAAGACATGCAGATGAGCATACAGCTATATTTGCATATTTGATTTCCTGTGGAGGGTTTTTGTCACTTTTTTTACTCACCATAACTTAACTCAGTATTATGGTTTAGCCTATCCCATTGCCTCTCTTGCAATCCCAGTAAAATCAACCCCACACTGATGAGACCCATCAAGGTCGAAATAGCTGTCTGTGGGTGGTTTTCTGGGTATGCACCTTAACCCTGGCTGTGCTCAAAGCTGTGACCATGCAGCAAGCTTAAGCCTATAGGGAACCATGTTAAAAATGGTTATTGAGGCAAAAAGTGACACTGTGTGCTCATTTGCATGTCATTTCCCAGAATCCCTTGCTGCAGTGGAAGTGCTGTATGCTGGGTGATAATGGGGAAAGGTGGGGTTGCAGACCTGCCTAAGACATGCAGATGAGCATACAGCTATATTTGCATATTTGCTTTCCTGTGGAGGGTTTTTGTCACTTTTTTTACTCACCATAACTTAACTCAGTATTATGGTACACACACACACACACACACACACACACACACACACACACACACACACACACACACACACACACACACACACACACACACACACACACACACACACACACACACACACACACACACACACACACACACCCATCCATCCACCCACCCACCCACCCACCCCTTCCGCTGTGAATATCCAAGGTGATGCACTCCATCTGTGAGCATCCCAGGGGTGTATAAGGTGACACAATCCTTCTGTGAGCATCCAGGGGTGTATACAGTGACACATTCCTTCTGTGAGCATCCCAGGGGAGTATAAGGTGACACACTCCTTCTGTAATCATCCTGGGGAGTATAAAGTGACTCACTCCTTCTGTAATCATCCCAGGGGAGTATAAGGTGACACTATCCTTCTGTGAGCATCCCAGGGGAGTATAAGGTGACACACTCCTTCTGTGAGCGTCCCAGGGGAGTATAAGGTGACACATTCCTTCTGTGAGCGTCCCAGGGGAGTATAAGGTGACACTCCTTCTGTAATCATCCTGGGGAGTCTAAAGTGACACACTCCTTCTGTAATGATCCTGGGGAGTATAAAGTGACTCACTCCTTCTGTAATCATCCTAGGGGAGTATAAGGTGACACTATCCTTCTGTGAGCATCTCAGGGGAATATAAGGTGACACACTCCTTCTGTGAGCATCCATGGGGAGTATAAGGTGACACACTCCTTCTGTGAGCATCCCAGGGGAGTATACGGTCACACTCCTTCTGTGAGCATCCCAGGGGAGTATAAGGTCACACTCCTTCTGTAATCATCCTGGGGAGTATAAAGTGACACACTCCTTCTGTAATCATCCTGGGGAGTATAAGGTGACACCCTCCTTCTGTAATCATCCCAGGGAAGTATAAGGTGACACTCTCCTTCTGTGAGCATCCCAGGGGAGTATAAAGTGACACACTCCTTCTGTAATCATCCCAGGGGAGTATAAGGTGACACTCTCCTTCTGTGAGCATCCCAGGGGAGTGTAAGGTGACACACTCCTTCTGTAATCATCCTGGGGAGTATAAGGTGACACACTCCTTCTGTAATCATCCCAGGGGAGTATAAGGTGACACCCTCCTTCTGTAATCATCCCAGGGGAGTATAAGGTGACACACTCCTTCTGTGAGCATCCCAGGGGAGTATAAGGTGACACACTCCTTCTGTGAGCATCCCAGGGGAGTATAAGGTCACACTCCTTCTGTGAGCATCCCAGGGGAGTATAAGGTCCCACTCCTTTTGTAATCATCCTAGGGGAGTATAAGGTGACACATTCCTTCTGTGAGCATCCCAGGGGAGTATAAGGTGACACACTCCTTCTGTGAGCATCCCAGGGGAGTATAAGGTGACACTCCTTCTGTAATCATCCTAGGGGAGTATAAGGTGACACATTCCTTCTGTGAGCATCCCAGGGGAGTATAAGGTGACACACTCCTTCTGTAATCATCCCAGGGGAGTATAAGGTGACACCCTCCTTCTGTAATCATCCCAGGGGAGTATAAGGTGACACACTCCTTCTGTGAGCATCCCAGGGGAGTATAAGGTGACACACTCCTTCTGTGAGCATCCCAGGGGAGTATAAGGTGACACACTCCTTCTGTGAGCATCCCAGGGGAGTATAAGGTGACACACTCCTTCTGTGAGCATCCCAGGGGAGTATAAGGTCACACTACTTCTGTGAGCATCCCAGGGGAGTATAAGGTCCCACTCCTTCTGTAATCATCCCAGGGGAGTATAAGGTGACACATTCCTTCTGTGAGCATCCCAGGGAGTATAAGGTGACACTCTCCTTCTGTGAGCATCCCAGGGGAGTATAAGGTGACGCACTCCTTCTGTGAGCATCCCAGGGGAGTATAAGGTGACACTCTCCTTCTGTGAGCATCCCAAGGGAGTATGTGGGGTCGAAGAGAAAGTGACCCCCTCTGCCATCCTAGCACTGAAGCGCTACTACAAGCATGGCCAGAGTACGTTATAAAACTAAGGTCTTGTTGACCAAAGACATAAAGGACTAGCTCAAGCAGGAACCCAGAAGCTATTATGAGAATAAGTAACATAAGGAATAAGCTATCTCTTATTTCTAATCCAATACTTAAAATGTTCCAAGACTGTGCTTCTCCAGGACTGCAGTAAACTCAATCTTGTTCATAACTATAGAGTTCCTGGCGCCCATCCTTTCTCCATCACCACCGAGCTGCACAGACCCAGCACCCTGATAAGGTAATACACTGAGGGAGCCAAATACAATATATAGACTATCTAATGTAAACTCCCTAGGAGCCGAGCAGGAAGGGTTACATACATACATACATACATACATACATACATACATACATACATACATACATACATACATACATACATACATACATACATACATACATGTATTGTATGTCTTTATTTATATAGCGCTATTAATGTACATAGCGCTTTACAATAGTAATACACGTGACAATCATATAAATAATAAATAATACAAATAACAGATCATGGGAATAAGTGCTTCAGACATAAAAATTAACATTAACATTTAGGAAAAGGAGTCCTTACTCCGAAGAGCTTACAATCTAATTGGTAGGTAGGGAGAACGTACAGAGACAGTAGGAGGGAGTTCTGATAAGTGCGTCTGCAGTGGGCCAAGCTTTATGTATCGTGTATAGCAGGGGAGCGCACACTTTTAAAGTTGCGCCCCCTGCCAGGCCTCCCCCGGTCTTGCGCCCCCTCTTCTACCTTCCAGATGCATCAAATGACGCTCCGGGGTAACGTCACGTCACATGACCCCACGGCGTCATTTGACACCGCGTTGCCATGGAGACGCGTCTGATTCCAGGTAAGTTTCCTTCTTGCAGGGGCCTCACGCGATCCCCCGGCATTAAAATTAAATGCCATGGAGAAGAGCGCGGGACCTCTGCAAACACCTCAGCCCCACCCCCCAGACAAATCTCCCGCCCAGTTGTGCACCGCTGGTGTATAATATTATCCACGGTGCTACTCATATGCTTCTTTAAGCAAGTGTGTCTTAAGGTGGGTCTTAAAGGTGGATAGAGAGGGTGCTAGTCGGGTATTGAGGGGAAGGGCATTCCAGAGGTGCGGGGCAGTCAGTGAGAAAGATTTCAGGCAGGAGAGGGCTTTAGATACAAAGGGGGTAGAGAGAAGACATCCTTGAGCAGAATGCAAGAGTCGGGATGGTGCATAGCGAGAAATTAGGGCTGAGATGTAAGGAGGGGCAGAAGAGTGTAAAGCTTTAAAAGTGAGGAGAAGAATGGAGTGTGAGATGCGGGATTTGATTGGAACCCAGTACAGTGATTTGAGCAGGGGAGACGCTGAAACAGATTTAGAAAAGAGTAGTGATTCTGGCAGCAGCGTTAAAGATAGATTGTAGGGGAGACAGGTGAGAGGCAGGAAGGCTTATTTTTTTCTACCATATATTGTCCAACTTTCTATATCAGCAAATCTTTGTGATGTAACGTTTTTTTTAGTCTCATTTTTTACTAACATGCAAACATAAATAGCAAATAGATAACAAATTACAAACATACCTTCTATTTGCAGACATATCATTTAAGAACGAAAATAAATATACATTTTTAGTTGTTGTTGTTGTTGTTATTGTAAAAGAAAGTGATTGTAGCAGAACTAATATAAATAGGTACTGTAGTTACAAAAAAAGTTAAAGAATGTAATAATTATAAAAATAAATAAATGTTGCCCACCAACACTACCTCTCTTATGGTTGTGCTTAACTTGAAAATGATATATGTGATAAATTATGTGAAGGCGATAAGAACAGGGACGGAAGAGATTAAGTAATTGCTGGGATCAGTGTTAGTCATAAGATGAATGAATAAATGAAGTGTTAGTGTCAAAATATAGTTGGGACAAATGGAGTCAGGGGTTATACGAGGAATGAACATATGTGGAATGAGAGACTGACTGAATTGAAGAGGGATGATCATGTCTTGTGGTATGCCAAGAATGGGACAAATGAAGTGAGGCTGTATTATAAGGGTGAAGGAAGTGTCAGGGTTATAATATGGAAAGAATTTAACACAGATGTGACTTGCAGGTGGAAGGAGTTCTACTATCATGGGCCACGAAGGGAAACCGCTGCAAAGCCATTGTGCATTTGAACGCAGCCGTTCAAGCAATATCCTACATGTGTGTTTTGTAATAAATCAGTTCTGTACTATGAGAAAATTCTTGTAGCATAAAAAAAAAAAAAAAAAAGAACGTTTTAAAGACATTTTTTACGTTTCTAATGTAGGAAGCATTTCCAAAGTGACAGCCCCTTCCCCTTCTTCTGATTCTGGCTCTTGAGCCCCGCCCTCTCTCTAGCAGTGAACCAATTGTATCTAGTAACTCCCCAGTCAGTCATATTCTAGGTACTACATTGCCCACAATGCTATGCAAGAACTGAATGAAATAACGTTGAGCAAGCAATCTATTACAGTCGATTACAGGAGAACGGATCGATCTGCAGCGTAGCTAATCACTTGTCAGTGTGCAGACTGTATTGATGCACATATTGAATGGGAAAAATATATATATATTTTTTAAAAATGGCAGCTTGAACTGCAACTTGAAGAAGAAAATAAATCACGTCATTTCTTGAGATGTGCAAAATAAAAATTGCAACCAGACTCAACTTGCCTATTTGTCATGCATTAAAAGTCAATGTGTAGGCCAAGTGGCCCTTTATATACTACAACTTTTACCCAATTTCAGCCAAATGGGGACAAAGTTCTAGTGAAAATTGATTCAGTTCTATCCGACTTTTGGCAAAATTGTCACATTTTCGTTAAAATGTTTGCGAAACAACGTTTAAGACATTCGCACATAGTCATTTAAAAAAAAATTAAAATAAACAATAGGGGGCCTATGCAGAGAGCAGCGCTATTTCGAAATTCGCCAATTTTTGGAGAAAATCGCGCAGAAAGCAGCAGAAAATGGCGAGTTCCGAAAAACGCGCCAATTTTTCTTTTCTATTTGTAAAACTCGCCTGGCGGCTGGCGAGAACCTCAATCTCGCCAGTTTTAAAAATATCCTAATGCAGAGAGGCGAGAACGGCATCTAGCGGCTGTTCGCGCCAAAAAAATGGCGCGATTGTCTCCTTTTTGCCTCGCCAGAAAAAATTGGCAAGAAGCTGCCGCTCGCGGCCATTGCAAAGGGAAAAAAAAGGCGCAAATTTGTTTTTACACGTTTCTGAAGCGCGCATCTCGCCAATTTAAACTCGCCACACGCATCCATGTTAAACATAGCAGAATTCGCACTTTTCTGCATATGGAGAATAAAACTCTCCAAAAAAGCTACTTTTTAATAAATTCGCCAATTTTAAAATTCGCTGCTCTCTGCATAGGCCCCTAGATGTCTCAGCACTCGTAGGTAGGTTCAACACCCATTTTCAGACACTCAGAAAAGGATCTAGATGATACTTGCTGGTTGTAGGGGGAATTTTTTTTGAGATAGGCTACAATTAAAGGGGTTTTTTTTTGCGCTTTTCTACATAACCAAACAGCTGAAAAGAGTTTGTATATGTATCTGTAGAGTATGCGACGGTGCATTTCAAAATCCGCCGCCCATAGGCACTTGCCTGTGTTGGCCGCCTCCTTTCTAATGCCCTGCTGCTCCTTTTGGAATCCCGGCGCCGAATAATGCTGCGGAGTTGAGCGGCGGCACGTTGCCAGGGAAATGGGACGTCATTTGGTGTCGCAATGTCACATTGCCATGGCAACGAGACGCCATGTGATGTCACGTTGGGGACGTCCGCAGGGTCATTTGATGCCGGGATTCCAAAAGGAGCAAGAGGGCGGCAGAAAGGAGGCGGCAGACACAGGCAAGTACCTTCCCATTAGGTCCGATAGGCCCTAGAGCGCGGCAAACTTATATGGGGGATGGACATTTTTGCCGCCCCCAAATTCTGCCGCCTTTGGGCCCGGGCCTAATGGGAAATCTGACACTGAGAGTATGTTTCTCTTTGTTGCCTTTTGCAAATGGCAAATATCTATCTTCTACAATTTCATTTTTTGGTGGGGCTTAAGACAAAATATATGTACTTTATGTGCAATAGAGCTTCTTCTCCACCTCCAGACTTTCTGCTCTGTTCAACACTGACTGTACCATGCATTGGTGCCCTCTCAATCCCATTCTAGTACAAGATGTGTTTATCAAGTAATGCAAATAACCATTTTGTTATTAAGACGATGCAAACAGCGGCATCTGCCAGGAGCTTCCCTTGAAGTCAAAGTATCAAGCACGTTGTGTATGTGTGCATATTATTATTTGTATAGCGCCAGCCAGATATTTTATTTATTTATTTATAAAAATGTTTTACCTGGAAGTAATACATTGAGCGTTACCTCTCGTTTTCAACTATGTCCTGGGGTATGCATCCCTTTACAATTTATACAACATTACAATACGATTACAATACAGGGAATATAATAATACAGATCAGGATAAGTACATCAACATATATGTAACATTGGGAGACGGAGTCCCTGCCCGAAGAGTTTATAATCTTAATAACATGTGGGGAGACAAAAAGAAACAGTGGGATTACTTTTTAGTACATTGGTTATAGTGTGTATAAGAACATACTGTACTGTAGTTTAGTGAGCAGTGGTCACCCAGCACTATATAAATTCGTAGTTGAACAGTGTAGATCTAGAGGCTGCTCAGGTAAGAGAGCAATTCTATCACTGTTCGTAGAAGGTGTTTGGGAGGAGTTATCAAGCCCAGATAAACTCATTAGATGTATTAGTATGGACTTTCTCTACTGTATACTGATGTGCATCAATGTGTACACTGGCTGTATTAATGGTATAAAACATGGCTACTGCTGAGTATTGGTGGAAATCACCTGGGTACCAGAGGAGTTGTAATCCCCTACAAGCCAAATATTTTTGAGCCCACACCACAAACCACCCATGAAATGTTAAAATAAATTCAATATCGCCATCTATTTTTTGAAGGTTCTTACAGTTTTTATTGGATTATTGTATGCCAGTACTTTTGTAATTCCCTTAGTGATTTAGGCTCTACCACCTCTGCTGGGAAGCTATTCTATGAATGCATCATTGTTTCTGGGAAGTACTTCCTCACATTTTCTTGACACTATCCATGAGCAAACGTCTTTAAATGTGTTTCTCGAAATTGTTTGGTTTTTTTTCTTCAATTTCATGTCTTTACAATTTTTCCCCCCAAATGGTCACATTGCTCAAGAATTTTGCATTTCGTGCCAGATTACCACAACATTTCACCAATTTGGCTAATTTCACCAGAATGTTTTCCGAATTTCACCACTTTTCACCAAAATGTAGTGAAAACATCAGTAAAAAGGTCCACATGACCTTGCACATAGACCTTTAAAGGTATGGTTTTGCCTGGGTTGTTCTTTTGTTGTTGTCTAGCTCCGGAGAATGCTACTTCATACCTAAACTGCATTAATTTCACCTCCGGGGAACCCCTGCTTTCTGAGATACATACCTCCCTAGGTCATGCTGGTAGCAGCCCCACTGGGTGAAGAAAATGGAGGTTTATATGTACCGTGGCACGGGGAGCCAATTAGAAGCCGTAACGTTATCTGTCACATCTTCCTATTGGCCCGTGTGACACCGAGCTATAAAGCTGCATAAGGAACTGACAACACCTTTGGATGTATGAATCTCAGCAAACCGGAGGGTCACACCTACGGAAATATGCATCTCGGGAAGCAGGGGGTCCTTGGTACCAAAATGTATGTGGTTCCGCTCCAGAGACCCCCTGCTTCATATGAGGAATGCTCCTTTAATGGGTGGCAACACATGTCGCAAAGCTTTCCATTTTTGCTACATTCTTCATGATCTCTAGTTTTACAACGTTTCTTTCAATGAAATATGCTTCCCTCTCGTACCTTGTCGAACAATTTTTATTCATTTGAAAGTTTCAATTATATCCTTTCTGCCTTCTCTCCTCCAAACTGTACATATTGAACCAGTGTGAAAGTTCGTCATAGATACTTTTATACACAAGCCTACCTGTTTCATACCCTTTTCAGCAGATGTGGGCAATTAATTAGACGGACCTTAAGAAACACCAGAAGATAAATGCAATGCCTCCAAGACGCTTATTTCTCACAGTAACTTACAAGCAGTTTCCCGGTCTCCTTAAAAAAACACCACCACCAATAAAACCGGGTATTTGACTTTCATTGCCTTACAAATTTGAAAAACTAGTACAAGAAACAGAAAGACAGCTCAAAGTGAGATTATAAAAAGTGCAAGTATTAAGAACAAGTCTTGAGCTGTATTGTCCACAAATCAATGTCTCTATCTAGAACCAACATCTCCACCACTAGGAGATGAGAAGTGTCTGTGCATAATGAGTGCCCCTGAATAAAAATAGTTTGGGGTTTCAACACAGCGCTTAATAACAACTTTATTTCATGTAGCGCTTTTCTCCCAATGGGACTCAAAGAGCTTCCCAATGACAGTACAGTGCGCGGTACGCAGCACATAGGAATTTTATTATAGACACTTACAGGTATCCAAGTGCTGATATATAAGCAGCCCTATAATCGGAGGACCCCCTGAGATTATGGGTCTCCCATGATACTACTTTCCTAGTAACAAGTCCCCATACATACAATTCCATGTTTGTCCCCAAGATACTTCTATTCTTATCTCAGTTGCAAGCATAGATGTGTCCATGCAGTATTACTGAGAGACACTAGCTCCTCTCATGCCTGCCTTGCCCATTGAAAGACAGCTCTGATAGATGTATTACATTGGATTGCCTCTATCTGGAGTCCCCATGGACATCTCCAGCACCCTATGAATTCTGCCCCCTCTCCACCAGTCGCTCCTCCCACTCCCTGCTGCTTACTTACCCCATTGGCCGCTGCCATCTGCACAATGACCTCGGTGGCCGTCCTGCTGAAGTACCTGCCGTCGCTCCCCACCACCATGGTGCAGCCCTGGCGGTCCCTCAGGTCTATGGAGGAAAGCACGCTCTGGATGAAGTTCTGCAGATAGTTCCTCTTGCTCTCAAACACTGCTGTCGCCTTCCTCAGCCCGTTGCTCCCTGGTTTCTGGTCCTCATAGGGGACGGTTTGAACCGTCAACACAGGAATGGGGTTCATCTCCATGGCCAGACTTCCCTTCCAACTTGTTGTCCCTGTGCTGCTCTCTGCTCCAGCCCACTGCTCTTGCTGCTTTGCAAGAGAAAACCGGCAGGATAGCAAGGGGGGTGGGAAAGTATCCCAAGAGGGAGAGAGAGGAACAAGCAGGTCAGCTCCTCCCTGGCTGTGCTTCCACTGCAACAACTTGTATCCTCTGCAGTCTGGATGCTCCTGAAAATCTCAGGCTTCAGGTCAATCAATTGTTTCCTGTTCTTGTTCCCTATCTCACAGTGTATTCAAACTGTAGATTTGGTTGCAGTTGTCTATGGGATATAGACTCTGTTATTTAATGACATAGAGTTCACCTCCTTTTTCTTTTTTTAAATCTATGATTTTCTTTCTTCTGCTGTTTTCTTCTTTAACTTGTATGGGGCACTTTCAAGCTTCTGGGTGCAACTCCCTTAGTGAGGATCTTCTGATCCTCACTGTAATCCTGCAGTGATTTACTCCCTCCCCCTAGCCCCTATCCCACACCCACAACTTTCCCTCCCTCTCTTGAATCCTGTCTCTACAATGCTTGACAAATGCTAGTCTTTGAACAAGGACAGGGGTTAGCCAAAAAAACTGGCAGGGCTAAACCTTTGCAATCAACAGAAGCCTAAGCCAAAAATATCCCCGTGAAAAAGAAGCTGAAAACTGTTGTCCTTTAGCTGTGTAACTGGATGCTGTTTTGTGTGCAGTAACATTTGTTCAAGGGTATCAAGTCCTGTCAGCCTACATGAGAGATGTAACGCACACAGCACTTAGCAGGGGTCAGAGAGAACTGTTGGAGCTCTGTGCAAAAAATGTCCAGCACTTAGAATGATGTGTATTATACACATCATGTAAATAAATGAATGCTATATTATCTTTTTTTTTTTTTTTAGAAAGTACACAAGAATCTGGCAGTCACATACTACACTTATATAAGTCCGAGTCCAATCAAAGGTAGAAATCCAACACATGCCCATGAAGTTCAACCGAAGTTAAATATAGGCAACAGAAATACTCATCCTATATTTGTATTTACAGTACGGTATATTGATCCATTGGAAGGCAAACAGAAATCCCCAGTGAAACATTATACAATGATATCTAATAATAAATGCCTTCCTGATTCACCAATGGCAATCAGATTTCTCCCTGGGTCAACATCCATGCTATGTTTACGTATTTGGTATATCCATGTATACATTTCCTTTCTAAAAAAAATATGTCTAATGTTTTCTTAAAGATATCTGTAGTATCTGCTGTCACAGTCTCTGTGGGAAAATAATTCCACATTGTAACTGCCCTTACTGCAAATAACCCTTTCCTTTGTTTTTGGTGAAATGTCCTTTCCTCCAACCTTAAGTTCCCTGTGTTGTTGGTACTGCATTTGGAATGAATTGGTCTCTTTAAAGTTCCTTGTTTAAACCTTGAATATATTTGAAAATAGGTATCATATCCCCTCTTAGACGCCTCTTTTCTAATGTAAACAAATGTAAATTAGCTAGTCTTTCCTTATCAGTCATATTTTTCCTCCTCTTTAATTTGTGGCTCTTCTCTGCACTTTTTCCAGTTCCATAATGTATTTTTATGGAGCGGTGCTCAAAACTGTACTCCATATTTAAGGTGTAGTCTTACTAAGGATTACTTACTGTATATACTTACTCCATATTTAAGGTGTAGTCTTACTAAGGATTACTTACTGTATATACGTACTCCATATTTAAGGTGTAGTCTTACTAAGGATTACTTACTGTATATACTTACTCCATATTTAAGGTGTAGTCTTACTAAGGATACAGTGGCCAGATTATACTTTCTTCCCTTCCATCCATTCCCATTTAATGTAAGATAAAATCTTATTTGCCTTTGCAGCTACTTCTTGACATTGAGCACTATTGCTAAGCCTGCTGTCTACTAGCACTCCTAAATCCTTCTGCATCAAGGATTGACCACATATTGTCCCATTTAGTTTGAAAATCGCCTGTTCATTCTTGCTTCCTAAATGCATAACCTTACATTTGTCTGTATTAAACCCCAACTGATATTTATCTGTGCAATGACTGATCCCTGGGAATGACAGATGATAGCTGAGCTGTAATTGACAGGGATCACTTTTCTTTTCTTATCCCAAAAATATACTTCATTGCAAAATCGTCCCATCAAGCGAAATTAACTGAAATATGTTGGGGGGAGGGGGGGGGGGCTCGGCAAAGATGACTGCCTTTGTGAATTACTGTTTCATAACCCTGATTTCGTTGTGGCATGAGTAGAATCACAGCATCACTCATTCAACAAGTTTACACGCTACAAGAGTTGAAATTAATGTAATAGCTTGTGGCCCTGATTCCCCAAGATTTGCCGGGTGTTTTCAGAATATGATGTTTGGTTGCAACTATAAACATATTGTTTTATAAAAAAAAAAAATAAGACTAAAAAGTTGAAAATGATACATATGGTATTTTTGGGTGAGTCTTTACTTGAATGCACCTTTAATACGTTGTTCATTGCTACTGGGACAATGGATTTGACTCATCTGCTGTTTGTTGCAAGTGCAGCATCTCGTTTAGATGCCTTTTACAAATGTCTAAAGGTGCAGCACATCCAGATATTTGAGGGGAAAGAGCACGAGAAGAGAATCAAAGCACTATACCAGGGGTGGCCAACTTCAGTCCTCAGGGGCCACCAGCAGGTCAGGTTTTAAAGATATCCCTGCTTCAGCACAGGTGGCTCAGTCATATTAAAGATGCATTCAAGTAAAGACACTCATCCAAAAATGCGATTTGTATAATTTTCAACTCTTTTTTGTCTTTTTAATTTTTTTATAGTTGCAAACAAACATCATATTCTGCAAACACCTGGCAAATCTTGGGGAATAAGTGCCACAAGCTATTACACTCATTTCAACTCTTGTAGCGTGTAAACTTGTTGAATGAGCGATGCTGTGATTTTACGCATTGCCTGAGCCTCTGCTTGAGCCACCTGTGCTGAAGCAGGAATATCTTTAAAACCTGACCTGTTGGTGGCCCTTGAAGACTGGAGTTGGCCGCCCCTGTACTATACAAATGATCTGGTTTTTTTTTCTTCATCTTTTCCAGTCCCATCAGGAGCACAACAATAATGCATCTTTATTCTCAACACTTTCCTCTGGGAATCTCAGCCAGACCAGATTTTACCAATAACAAAAAAATGATCAAGCACATGTATGCGGTTTTGTTACCTGCGAAAATAGGATCACCTGGTTCTACTCAAAACATGGTCCGGCTGTATTTACACGGAGGAGAAAGTTGAGAAACATTGCTGTATGAGATGAATGTCCGGGATCTTTAGAGCAGCTTAGAGGCTATGGAGGTCATTCTATACCCACGAGGCAGCAGTTTCAGTACGCAATGAGAAAGGCCCGAACTGTCACTTCTGTGGCTTTAGAATTACCCACTATGTATTTACAAGCAGGTATCTTGAGGGTGCTATACAAAAAAAATGAAATGTAAGAATGTATTGAAGAAAGCATCAAGACACATGTTACATCAACAAAAATGTGTAGTATTTTATTTTAGCAGAGAGGAAGGCACCTTTAAAATAGTGCTGATCCTTCCAGCACTGTATGGGTTAACCCTCCTCTCCCACACCCCTTGCACCCCCACCCCCACCCCCTCCCCCCCCATGTTTTCTTAAACCACTTCAGTGGATTAAAAAAAATAAAGGTTTTATGTATGAAGTTGTAAGCTAATTTTTCTACGTACACCTTGTTCTACCTCTCTCCAGTTGCACTCTCTCCAATGCTTGCTGTATCTCTCGCCAAGGAATGTGACAAACACTTATCCTGTTTGAGAGAACATTCACTGCTGCCAAGAAATGAACATGCCTGCAGTTGCTGATATATTATAGGAAGAGTAGTATGAAATGGCTTGCACTTCCCTATAAGGCTTCAGAACTTTATAGTGCAGCATAACATTTTTTTCTATGCAGGAATTAGTCAGAAACGGCAACTGCAAATTGATCAGAGAAGAAAAATAGAACTGGTTTTAGGCAAAGGATATTGTTCCATGGAACCAAAGTGAAATATGCACATACAAATAATACATTTACAGAAGGTGTCATTTAAAAAGTTATCTATCTTTATAACATATACAAATGTAAAATGTGTTCCTTAGTGCACACGTAGTTTTTTTTCTCTTATTTTCATGGCACGCACTAAACAATTAACAAATGAGATATATATATATGTGGTTTGCACTTACAGTACATGAAACTCTGCTCACGCTTGGCAGAGCTCCGTGTTTGCACCAGGTTGGCATACAGTTGAGATGCCAAGTGGGAGTGAAATGTTCTAGTGAGTCAGAGGTTCCAACTGTAAAGATTATGGCCTTAAGCTTCAGAGTTTCAGTTCAACTTAGTTGGTCCAAGATACAAGAAGATAACAGCGAAACAATACAAATTGTTGTCTTTTCTGCTGTTAGTCCTCCGCTTGTAGCTCATAGCCCTACATAGTTGCGATATTTACCCTGGATAGTATAGATTTGACCTATGAGGTGGTACTTGAAGAGATGTAACGTTTCAAAAGCTATGTACACAATCATTTCCTCTGTGAAGATTTCGATAGGCTTGCATTTGTGAACTTACTTTTGTGGACTAGGCTCCCAACAGAGATGGTAGACACTAATATAGTCAAAGAATTCAAAACTGTTTTGGATAGACATGCTGGCGTGACCAGACTTGCTGTTTTCGGCGCTGCAAACCAAAAATCTGGGGAAAACGTGGCGCTGGAGAAGGTGGTATCCGCGATGGCGCTGGGGGGGGCTCCATTCCTTTCAACGGGACCTCCACAACGGTAATCCTCTCGGGACGCAATCGGCGCAGTCGCGTGCAGTAAAACTGGTCACATCTATAAGGTTATGCTAAACATGAAAAAAAAATCCAAGGGTCAGATAAGGTCCGTGTTTTTACAGTAGATAGGACATTTGAAAGACTCGGTTGGAAGACTAGGTTCTTATTTGCTGTCAAATTCAATATTTCTATGTTAGGCATATCTTAAGTCAGGGGCGTGACATTTTTCTGGGGGGGGGGCGCGGCAGTTACAGAGGCCCTGCACTCTTCTGTGCGAGTCCTCTGTAACTCGCTTACCTTAATTCAGTCGGCTTCGGGATATGCGTCTCCATGGCAACGCGGCATCAAATGATGCCGTGGGGTCATGTGATATGACATCACATGACCCAGCGGCGTCATTTGACACCCATCACCATGGCAACGTGGCGTCAAATGGAGCCACGGGGTCATATAACGTCACATGACCCCTCGACGTCATTTGACGCCATAAGGGGGAACGACACTGGGGGAGAGCAGGCAGGGGGGGGGGGCGCAGCGTAGAAAGTTTGTGCACCCCTGTCTTAAGTGATAAAACAACTGTTAATAATCATAGAGAAGTGGATATATGCCTCAGGTGTTTCAAATCATTTTAATTTCATTTGAAATGTTCAACAATAAAGTGCCACTTAATTATGTTTTGAGGTGTGTATTTGGCTGTCAATGTTGTGCACTGCAATACATAATGTATTTAACTATTGTATGGGTCAGTTTAAATAACTTGCCAGCGCTTACATTGTACAGTAAATGATAGCTGAATGGCCCTTGGATTTCCTGGCAGCGGATAAGGAGGCTCGGGAAGGAGGCAGGCTCGGGAAACTGAAAGAACCGCAGGGGACAAAACGGGGGTATTATCATGTTAGCCCAACATTGGTTACTACGCACCTCAAAATAGTTATATATGAAAACTGGTTGCCTTCTACTTAAAATGTTAGGCTAAGTCAGTAATGTTAATGCTCATACCAATAGCTCGCATAATCATAAGAACATGGAAGAGTCTGTGCTCTCTGGCACCAGTATTAGTGATACAGACAGTCAGCTAATGCCAGAGATTAGTGAAGATGACTCACAAATAACATACTGCATGGCTTGGCAGTATCCATCAATCTGTGACTTTTAATATGTATGCCTTGCATGGCTTAATTTAGCTTGGTCATATCTTGACGTCGGAAGATAACTATAGCATATAAAGCCCAGGAATAACTTCACCAATATGCAATTTGTTAAGAAAAAGACATACATTTCTTTTGAGAAAAGACAGTGGGAAGAGCTCATTTATAAAGACTATTAGTTAAAGTTGCATACATCAATATCAATCATTTCTCCCAGCTGGCGAGCAGACATTTTCTGGATAGGTAAAGATCTTTCTGTAAATTGGAATAGAGAGTAAAGTCTCCATCTGATGACACTTAGGGCCTCATGCAGTAAAGTCCGATAGAAATTATCGCCAGGGTTTTTAATTTTCCATTTTTGGCAGCGTTGCTATCACGGTATGCAGAAAAGCCCGAATACCAGTGAGAGCAACATTTCCAAACATGGCGAGTTGCCGGCGCCGAGATGGGCTCATACGGCAACATCTATCTGCTGCAGGGAGAGATCCGCCTCTCTCTGCGCAAATCTCGCTAGAAATAAAAATATTTTTTAAATTAAAATTTTATGACTAGTGTAGATGAGCAGGGGGTCTCCAGAGCAGAACCAAATTGGTTTCAAGTCGGGGGACTCCCTGCTTCCCAAGATACAGGCCCCGTTGCGGGACGTGGGTCATTTACATGCTTAGGAGATAATGGCACCCCATACCGAGGCCTGTATCTCAGGAAGCAGAAGGTCCCCGGACCTGAAACCAATGCGGTTCTGCTTCGGAGACCCCCTGCTCATCTACACTAGTCATAAAATTTAAATGTAAAAATATTTAGCAAGCAACAATACACAACCCACCCCCTGTACCCTCCATAAAATCATAATTTATTTTGTTACACACACGATTAATACCACAGGCCGGCGGGGGTCCCTGGGTGGTCTCAACGGGTTTCTGCAGGCCACATAGTGCACCCCAAGGGGTACCCACGGGTGTCTGGGGGCCTCCGGGTGGTCCCTGCAAGGCTCCGTGGGCCTCCAGGTGGTCCCCGTGGTCCCCAATGGGGTCCACGGGTGGTACCCGTTGGTGTCTGGGGGTCCCCAGGTCATCCCCACGGGGGTCTGGGGGCCCTTGGCTGGTTACCATGGGGGTCTGCGGGTTCCCACGGGGTCTGGGGGCCATCTGGTGGTTCCTGAAGGTCCATTGTTAAAACCGTGTGCCCTTTTTTTTTTAAATGATGTAATTTAAAGGGAATGATGCCAGCCAATCAGAATGGCTGTGCTTCATTTCCCTTTAAGATGACATCACTAAATCCAAGATGGCCGGCGCCACATGGGATTTCAGCGAATCAGATTGTGGGAACTAAATCCCCAAACTGATTGGTTGTAGTGACCATGTGACAGAATCATTTTAAGGAAAGGATGTGACGTCATCCAAAGGTAGTCACGTGGTCTACTATAACAAATCAGATTGGGGATTTACCTTTGGCAGGTTAATGGCAGACGAGGTTTAATACAGATAAATGTAAGGTTATGCATTTGGGAAACAAGAATAAACAGGCGACTTACAAATTAAATGGGGATAAATTAGGGAAATCCTTGATGGAGAAGGATTTAGGAGTGCTTGTAGACAGCAGGCTTAGCAATAGTGCCCAAAGTCATGCAGTAGCTGCAAAGGCAAACAATATCTTATCTTGCATTAAACGGGCAATGGATGGAAGGGAAGAAAACATAATTACTGTATGCCCCTTAATAAAGCATTACTGTAGTACAGTGTTTCCCAATTAAATGTAGTCATGGAACCCTTTTATATTTTGTACAACAGAATGGAACCTGTGACAGGATGAATGAACGTCACCAGCCATATGCCTGGAAAACCTATGTTTAGGCTTGCAGTGCAGCAGTGACGATGTTAAGTTGAGAAGGGCTGCTTAATTAGTCTGATCCCAGCTGCATAATCAAGGTGTTAAAACCCCAGGCTGTAGACACTTGCAGGGGAGCTGGTGAGGAGACAGGACTGAAAATGCTGAAGAGATTACTGCTGTAAGGTCTGTGTTGCAAAGTACATGTGTGATGAACTGTCTGTCTCCTGCATACTAAAGAGAAGTTATTTTGTACTGTGTGCTAAAAAGAAGCTATTTTGTTTTGTCTGCTGAAGAAGAAGCTATTTTCTTTTGTTTGCTGATGAGAAGCTATTTGTTTTTGGTGTGCTGTATGTTTTAAGGCTCAAATAAATAAGCCTTATCCAAAGAACTCGTGTGTGTGTTTGCATGTACCCTGCAACAGAACCCCTTTAATATTTTTAGCGTAGTACATGAAAAATAAAAAAAGAAATGCGCCCAGGAGAAAATGTTTCATTTTTTCGCAGAACACTTAATTTTACCTTATGGAACACTAAAAGACCCCCACTGACACAATACATTTTTAAAAGACCCCCACAGGCCAAATACATTTTTAAAAGACTCCCACTGCTCCAATACATTTTCAAAAGACCCCCAAGGCCCCACCCAATACATTTTTAAAAGACCCCCACCATCCCAAAACATTTTTAATGACCCCCACCATCCCAATACATATATCTCTCCCAGCACCCCTCAGCCTACCTAAGGTGGGAGGAAAGGCTGGTATCCTGCCCTGTGGTTGCCGGCAGAGGAAGCGGCAGTGGCAGCGGGAGGGTGGAGGTGTCGGCAGGGGGGGGCGAAGGAAGCGACGGCAGGGGGGCGAAGAAGGCGGCAAGGGGGTGAAGAAGGCGGCTGGGGGGCGAATGAAGCGGCAGTACGGGGGCAAATAAGTCGGCGGCAAGGGGGCAAAAGAGTTGGCGACAGGGGGGCGAAGGAAGCGGCGGGGGGGGGCTAAGGAAGTGGCGGCAGGGGGGCAAAGGCAGCGGGGGGCGAAGGAGGCGGCAGTGGGGCAGGAGGCAGTCAGGGCTGCACGCACACACGTGCTCTAGCAGGCACGGGAAGTTCCGTACTGACCTGAGAGCGGGCTCGGAAAAGGTTGAGGGGGAAATCCGGCACAGTGAGTGCGGGCAGCCCGTCCGTAGGCGGATACACTGGGACTGCTCCACGGAATCCCAGGGTTCCACGGACACCCATTTGGGAAATGCTGCTGTAGTAAGACCACACCTTGAATATGGAGTACAATTTTGGCACCACTCCTTAGAAAATACATTATGGATCTAGAGAGAGTACAGAGAAGAGCCAACAAATTAATAAAGGGGATGGACATTCTAACTTATGAGGAGAGGCTAGCTAAATTAGATTTATTTACATTAGAAAAGAGGGGATATGATAACTATATACAAATATATTCGGGGACAGTACAAGGAGCTTTCAAATGAACTATTCATCCCAAGGGCAGTACAAAGGACTCGATATCATCCCTTAAGGTTGGAGGAAAGGATATTTCACCAGCAACAAAGGAAAGGGTTCTTTACAGTAAGGGCAGTTCAAATGTGGAATGCATTACCCATGGAGACTGTGATGCTAGATACAATAGATTTGTTCAAAAAAAGGTTGGACATCTTGTTAGAAAGGAAATGTATACAGGAATATACCAAATAAGTAAACATGGGAAGGATGTTTAGCCAGGGATTATTCCGATTGCCAATTACTGGAATCAGGAAGGAATTTATTTTTCCCCTTATGAGATACGGTTGGATGATATTTCACTGGGTTTTTTGTTTGCCTTCCTCTGGATCAATATGCTGTAAGTACGGATATAGGATAAAGTATCTGTCATCTAAATTTAGCATAGGTTGAACTTGATGGACGCATGTCTTTTTTCAACCTCATCTACTATGTAGCTGTATATAAAAATATCACTTGTGAGCACATTCCCCTGGCCCAGGCATGTCAGACATGTGAATGTGCTCACAAGTGATATTTTACTGTACGGTGGAGGGTTTTTGACACATTTTTTTACTGATCATAACTTATATAATGTGTGGTTGAAAGATTTCTCAGCACTTACAGACTGTTATTTAGTAATGTGCAACGATTAAGTTAGCACATTAATAAAGCCACTGTTTTGAACATCAATCTCATGCGCATATGTAGATAATGATGATAACGTGGATAAAGAGCAATGCAGAAAATTGCAGTGAGAATGTCAGGATGTTTTTCTGATCCTTATAAAAAATGTGAACGAGAATAATAACGCGTCAGTAAAAAACAGGGTGTCTTTAAAATGTCTGGTGAAACTGCTACCTCAATCTCAAAGCTAACAATCTGCTGGCACACCCAGTGTAAACATTTAATGTGAGGCATGGCAAATATGTCAGAATCCAGTGGAACGAACGTTAGGAACCAGGACTGGAGCAACATCTCATGGTGGCATTATGTTGGCAACAACCTTATTATCCTGTTGTAAGGCTGATTAGATTTCTATTAAGAAAACATAAATCAATCATATCACAGATAATTTCCATGTAGTTGCAGTCATAGGGGCAGCACCAGCCCCCACCCCAATCTAATGGAGCTAATTTTAGGGCTTAAGGGTCTGGAACACATTGTTGATCCCTTCAGCACTTAGGGCCAGATCCACAGAGGTGCATTATCTCAGGGCTCTGAGGCTCAGGACCCTGACGTTATCGCATATCCACAAAGCTAATTGCAGGCAAAAACAAAGGCTGTTGTATAACACATTAGCATAGGTCTAACACCATGTTAAGCTAGCACTAACTTGCATTAGGCTAGGTCCCCAGTGGCCGCGGCTGTGACGGTGACGGCGTGTGCGACGCACACAATGTACGTCCCTCTATGGGGCTGGCCCCAATTGTTGCCTGCGCGTCCTGGCACAATGTGCAATGCGCGACCACATTTTGTAAAGACAAAGATTGTGTCTTTTCTTGTGGCGACGGAGCGCTGGCCACGTCACGGCGGCGGTTCAGACAATGAGGGAGAACCAGCCGCGTGACATCATGGCCACGCCCGTGCCACGCCTCCCCATCGCGAGTTGCCTGGCGTCCACCAGATCGCGCTGACTCAGGTAAAGAGCTCTGCCAGGCACCCTGTCGTGCACGCTGCGTGCGCACTGGGCCCTCAGCCTTAGCTTCCAATAACATGATGTTAAGTGTGTCTTACCTAAAGGTTGTGTTACTCCCATCCATTACAAAAATACGGATCTTATATATTTTGGGTTAAGTACCTCCCCAAACACTCTTTTATACAATATGTGGAGACAGGGCTGGGCAATTATGTTGGTTGGTTATCCACTTGCCAAGCTTTACTAAGGTTCGCGGACCACATACGTAATGTAAAATCTACATTAAATCTGTGGGACGCAAAGCTTCCCAAAGCTCCTACCTGCATCTCTCTCACCCTTTCTCTATTACCCCTCACTCTGTGCCCTGTTTCCTTTATCTCTCCCCTCCCTCTTCTCTACCTCATTCTCCTTCTTCCTCTTTTTGCTCTCCCTTCTTTTCTCCCTCACTCTTCTCCTATCTCTCTCACTCTGCGTCTCTCCCCTCTTCGCCCTCCTCCCCCTCACTCTCCTTCTTCTCTCTCTCTCTCTCTCTCTCTCTCTCTCTCTCTCTCTCTCACTTTCTCTTTTCTTTCTCACTCTCCTTCTCTCCCTCGCTCTCGTCCCCCTCACTCTCCTCCTCACTCTCCTTGCTTCTCTCTCTCTCCCCTCTCTCTCTCACTCTCCTTTTCTCCCTTAGTCCTCCTCCCCCTCACTCTCCTTCTTCCCTCTCTCTCACTCTCCTTCTCCCCCTCACTCCATCTCTCCCTCCCTACTCCACGGGCCTCCCCTCCTCGGGTGGAGGAGGCAGCAGTGCGGCTGGAGCCCACCCAGGCGGTAATTACGGCGGTTGTGCCCAACCCTAACTTTTGTGTTAGGACCGGCCACACTGCTGCCTCCTCCGCTACGCTGCCTTCATCCGCCGCGCACCCTGACTCCTCCGTTACGCTGCTGTCCGCACCATCTCTCTGTCTCAATCTCACTCCCTCGATCAAAAAGGCGAAGTGAAACTGAAAGGCACAAATTTGAAAAACCGCCACCAGGTCAATGCTCTACATTGTATAGTACACACATATTATAACCAGCAAAAATAATATCAGGTCAAGACTGATAAATACAACATAAACTAGATTTTCTGTAAAGGATGCAGCCAAACAATAGTCTATACCAGGTGTGGGCAACCTATTTTTCAATGTAGCCACAGGTGTGGCGAATTAGAAGTGAAAATAGCCACACAATGTACAAATTGAGGTATTATGTTGCGCATGCGAACATTTTAAACACACACTGTTTGAACAAGTTTATAAATTCTCAGGGCCGTTCTATAGTGTGCGCCCGTGCGAACGCGCGTGCACGTGACGCATGCTTCTTGTGTGTATGCTGTGAGCGATTGAAGTCCTGTGTGTATGTGTGTGTGTGTTATAAATACGTTTGAAATAAATAAAGAAATGCTTTAATAAATTATTTATTAACATTGTACGTACACACACACACACACACACACATTTCAGTGGTGGTAGTGGCGTAAAATCTTTATTTTCCTCATCTTTCCCCGTCGGCCGGTTCCTGCCCTAACCTCAGCCAACTATAACTGCCACGCGCGCGCACGGCACAGCAAGCGCACGCCTCAGACCGCAACCCCCCTCATCCTCTCACCCCCCTTTACGCCACCACTACCCTCCTCCTCATCATCATCTCCTCACCCCCTCATCATCACCATCTCATTTAACTCCCCCTCATCATCTTCCCCAGCACCCTTGATCAGCACCCTTGATCTCCCCCATCATCAAGCACCCCCTCTCCCTCCCCCAGTGGTGGGATTCAAAAATTTTAGTAAAAGATTATCTCCCACCAGGGGGGGGGGGGGAGGGAGATGGGGAGATGTTTTATGTTTATGTATTATAGTTATGTTTAAAAAAAAATGTTTTTATTCAGTTGAACAGGACTGCATGTGGGGGGGGGGAAGGTGGGTAAAGACCAGAGCCCCTCTCACATCACTCCCAGCCCCTCCACCCCCCACATCTCTCCCAGTCCCCTCACATCTCACCCAGCCCCCAGCCCTCCTCACATATCACCCAGCCCTCCTCACATCTCACCAAGCCCCCCTCCCATCTCTCACAGCCCCCCTCCCATCTCTCACAGCCCCCCTCCCATCTCTCACAGCCCCCCCATCTCTCACAGCCCCCTCCCATCTCTCACAGCCCCCAGCCCTCCTCACATCTCACACAGCCCTCCTCACATCTCACCCAGCCCCCCTCCCATCTCTCACAGCCCCCTCCCATCTCTCACAGCCCCCAGCCCTCCTCACATCTCACCCAGCCCTCCTCACATCTCACCCAGCCCCCCTCCCATCTCTCCCAGTCCCCTCACATCTCACCCAGCCCCCAGCCCTCCTCACATCTCACCCAGCCCTCCTCACATCTCACCCAGCCCCCCTCCCATCTCTCCCAGTCCCCTCACATCTCACCCAGCCCCCAGCCCTCCTCACATCTCACCCAGCCCTCCTCACATCTCACCCAGCCCTCCTCACATCTCACCTAGCCCCCCTCCCATGTCTCACAGCCCACTCCCATCTCTCACAGCGCCCCTCTCATCTCTCACAGCCCCCTCCCATCTCTCACAGCCCCCTCCCATCTCTCCCAACCCCCAGCCCTCCTCACATCTCACCAGCCCTCCTCACATCTCACCCAGCCCCCCTCCCATCTCTCACAGCCCCCTCTCATCTCTCCCAGCCCCCAGCCCTCCTCACATCTCACCCAGCCCCCCTCCCATCTCACCCAGCCCCCCTCCCATCTCTCACTGCCCCCTCCCATCTCTCCCAGCCCCCAGCCCTCCTCAAATCTCACCTAGCCCTCCTCACATCTCACCCAGCCCTCCTCACATCTCACCCAGCCCCCCTCCCATCTCACCCAGCCCCCTCCCATCTCTCACAGCCCCCTCCCATCTCTCCCAGCCCTCCTCACATCTCACCCAGCCCTCCTCACATCTCACCCAGCCCCCTCCCATCTCTCCCAGCCCCCTCCCATCTCTCCCAGCCCCCAGCCCTCCTCACAACTCACCCAGCCCTCCTCACATCTCACCCAGCCCCCTCCCATCTCTCCCAGTCCCCTCACATCTCACCCAGCCCCCAGCCCTCCTCACATCTCACCCAGCCCCCTCCCATCTCTCCCAGCCCCCAGCCCTCCTCACAACTCACCCAGCCCTCCTCACATCTCACCCAGCCCCCTCCCATCTCTCCCAGTCCCCTCACATCTCACCCAGCCCCCAGCCCTCCTCACATCTCACCCAGCCCTCCTCACATCTCACCCAGCCCCCCTCCCATCTCTCACAGCCCCCCTCCCATCTCTCACAGCCCCCCGCCCATCTCTCACAGCCCCCTCACATCTCTCCCATCTCCCCTCAAATCTCTCCCTGACCCCCTCATATCTCTCCCAGTCCTCCCATCCATGCCTACCTTGTCTGGTAGTAGAATCTCTTGAGTCAGAGCAGGAGCAGCACGGAGAGAGGAGCCGTGAGGTAGCAGCAGACAGGAAGTTCCGGGTCAGGCTGCTAGATGGCGCACCTCCCCTGTTTTCCTGCTTTGACTCTCACAAGTAATTATGTTACCGGCTAATACTTTCAGCCCGGTGCCACATACCATCTCCGCGCAGCTTACCATCTTCCACCGCTGCATATCATCTCCCCCTGCCGCCTGTTAGGAAAGTTAGAAATCCCCCCCATCAGGGAGTCCCGGCAGCCCTGTTCGACCACAGTTTCACTGCCAATTGGCCACAAGTGACGAATGGCGACAGAGTTGCCCACCCTGGATCTATACAATATTGAATATTATCCACTATTTTTTATAGTACAATTAAACTGTTGGCACAAACAGAAAAATAACAGAAAAGATAAAAAAATATACAGTGTAACATTATTTTAAATATAAAACATTTGCAAAAAGGAATGGTAATGCGCTCACACATTAAATACTTGATTTTGTGCCTATATGTATCCTCTTTATATACTTCCAAACTTCTTCATTGCAACCAGGACTGGATACCTCATGAGAAAGAGAGATGCAGAGAAACAGGGTCTTATTTTTTTAATAATAAAAATAATAAAAATAATAGATTTCAATAAAACGTATTGCACTCACACGTAATAAAATCTTTAAGGCTTATAGTCATCGATATATAATGAGGAGGCTTTTAAGGACTTTATCCAATGGAGACGCCACTTTTGCCTGATTCCCCCCAGTTCCACATTTTCGATGACATCCCCGGACCACCTGACCCTTGCATTCTCCTTATTCAGTTCTCACAACATCTTCTCTATCCACTCAACCCTATGCGTTTCGCTGGATGCTTCTTCAGAGGTGTTTCTGACTGCATGTTACTCTAGCCCTTATATATCCTAACACTTAACCCCTCATGTGCCACTCAAAACACATGAATGGAGATAATCCCTAAACAAGACACCTTCAGAGGATATCATCTACTATAGATACAGAAATCCATTTATAGGTGTATCAAGAGAGACTGCCTCTGGCACCAGGGCACGCTGCGGTTACCTGACCATGGCAGCCCCGGCACCGGAGGATTAATACTGTTGGGGGTCTGTAACAGGGGAGTTATCCCTGTTCAGGTAATGTACCTCTAATCCAGCAGTGTGGTTGTTAACTGCTGGTAGTCAATTAACAAACACCACCTGCCTGATTAGATTGCTTAGAAAAGCCTGTCTTTTGAGACAGGAAGTGAGACTCCTTAGCTCACACCTGAGCTGAACTTGGAGAGAAACAGTCTTGAGCCCTGCTAGAAGAAACAGCAAAGCTGCTTTCAAGATACAGGGGAAACTTCTAAACCTGAATGCTGCCACACCCTGAGGAAAAGGGAGCTGAACCAGGGACAGAGAAGATTTTCCCTCCAAACCACAAGGAACAGATAAGACTTTCATTTATGAGACTTCTTATATCTGCTTAATTCATGCTATATGTTTGGGGCTGGAAGACATGCTTATCTAAGGGAATTGTGAACTGCATAGTATTTCACTAGAAATACTCCCAAGTGAATAGAAGCTTTGTTTACCCCTTGTTTGGATGGTTTCCTGATGTTAAGGAAACAGGCGCAATAAAAGGCTTATTTAATTTCACTATAATCAGTCTCCCTTGCATACCTCTGTGAGCGTCCGCCTACAGGGTCCAATATAGAAGCATACAATAAGCATTAACTTCCATTATACTTAACACAATGGCCTTTTCCGGCCGAAAACAGGTAATAATGCAGCATTATTGAGCTTTGAAAATACACGTTAAGGCATAATGGAGCGTCACCTTAGCTGTACATCAAATTAACTCACTTAACTGAGCTCTGTGGATCTGAGCTTAAAGAAGTTAAAACACCTTATTTATTTATATAGCAATGTAACCTACCTGTTATAATCTAGGGGAATCCGTCATCCCATGCCTGTGATCGTCAATGTACTCAAAGCATGTTCTAAGAACTCTTATTGTTTCATGGATCGTGCAGAGTCTTTCTGGAATTGTGGTCAGCACTCAGATGTCCCTGTAAAGATTTTGCATTAATCAATGTCATGGTATGTGTACAATCGCTCTGCATAACATGAAAAATGTTGGTCTTGGGAAAGACTATTTATGTAAATGACCGAGTCAAAGTCTTCCATGTTGTAGAAATAAATGAGTCTTTAAGTGTTGGAAAGCCGGCATTAGATCAATGATCAATGTATAACAAAGTTTGTGCCGTAAATAAAAGTAGTTCCTACATGGACATAGCTCCTGCATGGACATAGCTCCTGCGTGGACATAGCTCTTGCATGGACATAGCTCCTTCATGGACATAGCTCTTGTATGGACATAGCTCCGGCATAGACATAGCTCCGGCATGGACATAGCTCTTGCATGGACATAATGAGCGAAAGGCAACATTGTTATTTTCCAGGACACAATAATAGAAAGAAAATGTACAAAAGGGGATGGGATGGAGATTTATTTCACAATGAAAGCTGCACTCACAGAAAAAAGTCAATGCGGGTTGAGAAGGTGAATTTTAAACGAAAGTCATGAAATGATGAATACCTGAATGAATGAATGAATGAATGCGTGTAATTGTTGCCCTAGTCGTTATAAATACATCCGTCACATGACAACTGATATCCATCGAAAAAGTTATGTGAAAATGCTCTAGACTGTATTTTATTTCCATCGCATACACTGCAACAAATACATTACTTTTGCCTCTAATCCTCTGCATTGTAACTTTCTTCATACATACGTACGTACGTATGTTTCCTGCACGTTGTTAATTTTATTTTAGACTGACCCGGAGAAAGAAAATTCAAATAACGCTGTAATATTTAGACTGAATGAGAGCCTGTGGAAACAACCATCCAACATGTAGGCAATTCATCTTCTGTTACTTGCGTCAATAGCTGGAGGTATCAAAGTTTTAGACCAACTCAGAATAAAGGGCAACATTCCAATGTTACTTAAATCATTCATGTGACTTAAAGCAGCCCCCCCCTGAAGTCTGATAGTTCATGTTGTGCAGATCTGTTTCTTTCTTTTTAGTTTATATTTCAATCGTCATCTTCATTTTGCTGAGTTTTTTCCACCTGTTTATCTCACTGGCATCAGCTGATACCATGACAACCTCCAGGTGAGACAGCATTTAAACAGGGAAAGGTTGTTAAAAACAGCAGCACAATGACAGGTAAATGGTAAAAAGGTTTTAGTAGAGCTGTTTGCTGCTTTAAATAATTTAAAAATACATTTCTCTCATGAGGAAAGTGGTTGAACAGCACCTTCTGCTGGTGGAATATAAAACGGGCATGTTCTCACAACAACCAGTTGCAATTTGCTTTTATATACTGAACAACATATGTTTTTCCCAAACAGCACAGCATAGAACTTTGCAGGAACAATGAAACCCTTGCATGAAAAGCTTTCAATCTAATTTGAGTACCTAATGAATGGGGACATGAAATGACTTGCCCTGAGTCACAAGGAGATGACACAGGTGTTGAGTGGCGGACAAGATATGTTTCTCATTATTATATCCTTTTGGTACATGATGGGTACATGATAACCCAGAGGTTTACTAGGTAAACCCCGAGCCCAGAGATACATGGTCAAAACCCGTAGTCTCCGTGTCAAAGCCGGGGTGGTGGCAACCCTGCTAAAGTCCCACCCCATGCACACACTGGAAGCTTGGCCTGTCCAGAAGTTGTGCCTAACTTCCTTATATACCCATGGGATCTGCGCGGCACCGGAGACCTCCCCCATGGTAAGGGATGTCCATTGGGGAAGGGGTTATTGTGTGTATTGAGGGGGTTACTATGTGTATTGGGAGGGGATATTGTGTGTATTGGGAGGTTATTGTGTATATGGGGGGGTTATTGAGCGTGGGGAGGGGAAGTTGAGTGTAAGGGGAGAGAAAGGTGGGGAGTAAGGGGGAGAGAGGTGGGAGGAAGATAGAGAGGGATGGAGTGTAAGGGGGGAGGAGGAGAGAGGGCGGGGAGAGAGAGGGGCGGGAGAAGGGGTGGGAGAGGGAGAGAAGATAGAGTGGGAGAGAGTGGTGAGAGGGGGAAAGAGAGGTTTGAGAGAGGGAGTCAGAGGGGTGGGAGAGGGAGGGAGGGATGGGAGATGGAGAGAGAGTGCGGTGGGAGAGGGAGGGGTGGGTGAAGGAGAGTGGTGTGGGAGAGGAAGATATGGGTGGGAGAGGAGTGGGAGAGAGAGAGAGAGAGAGAGAGAGAGAGAGAGATGGTGGAGGGAGGAGTGAGAGGTGGAGAGAAGGGTAGTGTTAGGAGAGGGAGAGGGGTGGGGGTAGGTGAGGGAGAGAGGGGTGGGACAGGAAGAGAGGGGTGGGACAGGAAGAGAGAGAGAAGAGTGTGAGAGAGAGAAAGGTGGGAGAGGGAGACAGGGGAGGGAGGAGAGGAAGAGAGGGTGGAAGAAGTAGAGAGAGGCGCGGTAAAGGGAGAGATGTGGGAGAGAGAGGTGGAGGCATGAGGGAGAGAGGTGTGGGTGTAAGGAAGGGAGAGATGGGGTCATACGGGATGGGGAGAGAGGTGGGGCGAGAGGGGGAGAGAGAGTTTGGGGCATAAGAGAGAGAGGTAAGGTTGTAAGGGAGAGAGAGAGAGGTGGGGGGAGAGCGATACATGTGGAGAGAGGGAGGAAGAGTGATAGGGGGAGTGAGACTTAGGAGGGGAGAAATACATGTGGGGAGAAAGAGGATGAGAGGGTGGGGGTGTGGACAGGGCGGTGCAACAACTAGGTTACCTATGTGAGAGAGTCCAGAGAAGGATCTGGGGCTCAGAGAGTGCAAAAACAAACAAACATGAGTGTTCTTGATAGTCTTTTCTTTGCAGGAGTTTTCAATTTCAAATACCATATGAGCATACAGATGTAGGGCTAGCCTTGATGAAGATAACGCCTACCCGGTCCTTTCTCTATAGAAATGTACAGCCCCCAGGAAAATATGGTATCCAAAATTTCTTCTAAAACCCCTATGGTTTATGAACTTAACCCATTTGAGAAAAAAAGTCATTAGATAGCCATAAACACCCGTGCTGCAGTTGGAGATCTGACGGCGAATGATTCCAACCATCTGTGCGACGCTGTTAGGAAACCGAAACAAATTATGAAAAAACAAGGAAGTATGGCGCTCCACCAAGTAAATAATGGAGAGCGAAGGTGACTTCCATAAAAATTGATATTTATTTGGTTATGAATAAAACGGCGGCACTGGGAACCACCTACGCGTTTTGCGTCAAGCTCTTTATCAAGGTGTAATTAATAAACACCAATCCTGAGTAATTAAATGGCAAGCAAACCCGGAAGTATCGAGGGTTCACGCCATGTGCAGTGGCTTTCCAACACTAGAGACGTCACTACACGCGTCTAACTGCTCAACAAACAAATAAAACTTAATTGACAACTGACAAAATAATTATTTAACAAAAATACGAACGATAAAAAGAAAATAATCATACTTTAAAGCACAAAAAGGTGAAAATATATTATATAATCAAAATAATACCTTAAAAAATTAATTCCGAAGTCTGAAGCATTACATCTGACCCTGGCAGACCAATAACTTAAATTAATAAAACTAAATTTTAACTACAAGTGGAGTCCCACACATGTCAAGTATCTTGGCATTAATATGATTAGACACTATCACTCCCTGTATCAGAAAAACTATCCTCCTCTATTTGATAATATTAAAAAGGACCTAGTTAAATGGGACGGGCACCAGATATCCTGGATCGGCAGAATGATATCGGTTAAAATGAACGTCCTCTCGAGGCTCTTATACCACTTCCAAACCCTCCCGGTCCGAATACCAGGGTCTGAATTGAAAAACCTACAAAACAAAATTTTCCACTTTATATGACAAGGTAAAAGGCCCAGGATGGCCAGAACAGTTTTGATGACCTCGAGGATGGGAGGGGGGGGGGGAAATGGGCATCCCGAACATTCTCAAATATTACCAGGCAGCTCAATTGAGGCAAGTGGTGGTTTGGAACACCGACCCGACACAGATTTGCTGGTTATCCATTGAAACGCACTACGCAAAAACGCCTTCTCTGCCAATAGGTCTGTGAGCTGGTGAGAGGAGAGCTACAAAGACTAAGAAGATAGCACTCGGAGCGATGAGACATATTTTGGAGATTGGACAAAATCCAAAAATAAATTTGGCTTACTCTCCCCTGTCTCACAGCTTACTCCGCTATTTGACAATCCGGAGTTCCCCCCGGGCTGCGACTCTAAACAGTTTAACCAATTAAAAGCAAGGGGTATCAGGGTAATTTCTGACCTGTTGAATAACGATAAATTGTTGAGCTTTCAGGAGCTTCGAACTAAATATGAGATACCAGATCTAAACTTATTCAAGTACCTACAAATTAGGCACTTTCTTCAAAAACTATCTCCGAGGCTAGAGTTCCCCACTATGTCAGGGTTCGATGTGCTAGTAGCAAAGGTTTCTACCAAAAAGATGATTCCTGACGAAGTGGCAATTAGCTACGAAACGCGTAGAATCTATTGTAGCAACTTGGAGGACACTGTTCTGGGGCCGATTGACGTGAGGAGGTGCTGGCAAATGAACCAGAGAGATTACAGCGGTAGACAGCGTCTTCCGCCCTGACCGCTGCGTCACAGGAAGTGACGTCACCGGACGTGACGTACGCGGAAGTATTTCCAAGTGACTGTACCAGCGGCATCCCCCACGAGTCACCTACGGCTCTCTCCAATGATTGATACCATTGTACAAATGTGAGTGTAATACCTGTGTGTGTTTATGCCACATTATACCCTTATGTACTACACTATTGTGTGCTCTCTTTCTTTATTGCAGGAGGTACATTCAGAATTCATGGACCCCTCTAGCCCACCAGATATACTGATTTAATACCTATACCATCAGAAGGCATCTATTGCACAAGGGCTCTAGTCAGAGAGAGAAGGGTCTCTGACACGTCTGTAATTCCTCCATTTATTGTGAGCGAGACCTATCTAAGAGATTATTGTTTGCACATATTGTATTTGGTCTGCACTATTATTTCTTCCATTCTTTTCCCTGTATATCATCCCAAGATTTGAGCGCTCCACCCACCTGGAAGAAAACGCAAGAACTCTGGACCTGGACAGTCCTTTAAGGGTGTAGAGCTGCTATATATATATATATTTTTTCACATTTGGTGAAGGATTTTTTTCACTATATATATTTATATATTTTCTTGTTGTTCACATTTATTTATCACGTTTATATTACTTTATTGTCATTTAGTCACTATTAGAAGCGCCCGGTAACATTGTTTTGTTATATTCTACCAAAAAGGCCTAGTTACGAAGATTTACGTGAGCTAGAGTCAAAAGTGGATTCCGCAGCTCATGATTATATGACAAGATGGGCCAATGATCTCAATATTGAAATTGACAAAGATGATTGGGAGGACATATGGGAGTTTGCATCAAAAACATCCATATGCACTACAATCAAAGAAAACATTTATAAAATTATGTACTACTGGTATCTCACCTCAGCGCGCCTTAAGCGGATATACCCTCTGGTGTCTGACCTGGAGAGGATGTGGACAAAAGGGAGACATGGCCCACATTTGGTGGACATGTCCAGTTATCCAAAATTACTGGAAAAGGATCAAATCTATCATTTCGGAGATCACGGAACTCCCGATCCCTAAAGACCCGCTGGTCTTCTTATTATCTAAACCGGTGGCAGATATAGACCCTCCGATGAGAAGACTAATATCATTTATCCTCACGGCAGCCAGATGTGCCATTGCGGCCTCTTGGAAGAAATTGCCCCCTCCCTCCAGACGTGCGGTTGAAAGGAGAATTGGCGAGGTTATGGAAATGGAAAAAATGACGGCATTCTTAAGCCAGTCCACTGATAGTTTCTACAGGACCTGGGACCCATGGATAACTTTGAGGCCCGGACGGACCTAAGATACACGGAGACAGAGCTATACATATATATATGCGTATGTGGGTGTAGGTATATGTGTATATATATGTGTGTATGTATATACATATATTTAAAAAAAATCTTTTTAAACGGTGTTTCAGAAGCTAATTATATCCTTAAACGCTCTAAACAGGTGCCAAACAGGTGCCACTGTGTGCTCATTTGCATGTCATTTCCCAGAATCCCTTGCTGCAGTGGAAGTGCTGTGTGCTGGGCGATAATGGTGAAAGACAGGGTTGCAGACCTGTCTAAGACATGCAAATGAACATACAGTAATATTTACAGTTGCTATATGCTTTACTGTGGAGGGTTTTTGTCACTTTTTTTTACTCACCATAACCTTAATAAGTGTGGTAAATATATATATATATATATATATATATATATATATATATATATATATATATATATATATATAACAAACAAAGAATAGACTGCGCTCCTCAGGTGTAAAATCAGACTAATTACCAAATGATTGTATTAAATGGATATAGCAAAGGTGAATGGCAAAAGTGAATGCAACAGTATTATGGATGATTGACTCACACTAATAAAAATACATGCAATATGTTATAATAAAATGCTGAGTGCCAATGTTTAAAAAGCTGCTGTAAACACAAATATATGCCAGTGAACAATACAAATATAATAAAATGGCATGTGTTGGTAGTTATGACTACTGCACTAATGAATCCCTCCTGAATGATACTAAATGAATGATGAATGGAAAAATACAGAAAAAATGACACTAAGTGTGTCAAAGATAAAAATAAAAATAAAAATAAAAAATGTGAAAAATGTAAAAATATATCAACCAAACCAAGGGTCCATGCTAGGATCTGGCTGCTCTCATCAAGGACCAACGAACTCCCAGAAATCTGTGAACAACAAGAAAAGAAAGCGCCCGATCCTAGTGCAGCATGAAAAAATACAATTTAATAAAAATGAATATGAATAAAACCAACAAATGCGAACTCACAAACACAGGATAAATAAATGCATATAATGAGTATACTCATTCGCCAACCGCCCACGTTGTGCCTTGGATGGCGCGCCCTCTCTCTGTCTGGGTTTTCTCAGCTCTGCTGAACCGACATCCAGCAGGGGATACAGGAAAAAGCTCACCACAATGTGACCCGGAAGTCCTCCACAATGTTAGTGTATCCGGATATGAGGTCTGTAGTCCGTGACCCCGCGATGCAGGGGCTGATCAGAGAAGTCTCTCTGCATTCCCAAAGGCAATTTCTCCTGATGAAATCACTTTATGTGAAGAAACGCGTATAGAAGAGCGTTTTTTAGCTGCTGTCACACTGTGATATATATTTTGACTCATCCTCACTGCCCACCTCATTACGGTCTGCCTTTGGGAGTGCAGAGAGACTTCTCTGATCAGCCCCTGCATCGCGGGGTCACGGACTACAGACCTCATATCCGGATACACTAACATTGTGGAGGACTTCCGGGTCACATTGTGGTGAGCTTTTTCCTGTATCCCCTGCTGGATGTCGGTTCAGCAGAGCTGAGAAAACCCAGACAGAGAGAGGGCGCGCCATCCAAGGCACAACGTGGGCGGTTGGCGAATGAGTATACTCATTATATGCATTTATTTATCCTGTGTTTGTGAGTTCGCATTTGTTGGTTTTATTCATATTCATTTTTATTAAATTGTATTTTTTCATGCTGCACTAGGATCGGGCGCTTTCTTTTCTTGTTGTTCATATATATATATATATATATATATATATATATATATATATATCCTATAACATATAGAGAAAATTCAAAACCACGTGAGCACGGTAGAATGACTGGATCAGAATTGCACTTCTTTGTCGTAATCTGCTTCTTTCCAGCATCTTGTGGAAAGCAGACTGTAGCACTGAGACAGCATAGCTAATGCGCTTATAGGAACTCACAGCTTGCTTGGTTAGGATGCAGGATCTGTATCTGGACTGAATCACACAAGCAATTTTCTTTATATTCCTGTAGCGTTTTTGTTGCTGAATCTTCTAACATTTGACTGCAGTACAATCACACATTGTGATTAAATCACACAGGCTGCTTTATTCCGGTGACAAAGCTGACAAATTTTCATCCCTCTATAGACGGTCTGTATGATGACAGCTGCAGAGCATTTGAACAGATAACGCTGTCTCTCCAGCCTTCCTTGGATGAGAGCTCTGTAGTATCTCTGGAATGTTAGGATGCCTCTATTCTTTCTTTCAGAGTTTGCTCTGATTTTAGAAAGTTCTAACTGGAAACATAAGCAGTTACCTTTTTCCTTTTCCAAGGCGCCCCCTGCTTCTTCCAGTGCCAATTGCATCCTTGACTTTTCTTCTACCAATAGTCTCTTCTCTTCTAATTCATGGAGTCTGTTATCTCCTTCACTGACTCAGACAGAGAAGTTCTTGCACACTTGATTACAGTTTCAAAATCACTATTAAACCCTTCGACCTCTCTCATTGCACGTAGCTCTGTGTTGAAGTGGCAACTTTCCTCCAGAGAGGCATCCAGCGCTGTACTAAGCCTGTGAGCTTCCTTTTGAGAGACTTCAAGCTCTGTACCAAGCCTGTCAATTTCCTTTAGAGAGATCTCCAGCGCTGTGTTAAGTTGATCAACGGAGCTCTAGTCCTGGGCAGCATCAGTGTACGCCTTTTCCATCTTACTTGACATGATCACCATGTCACTCTCCAACTGATGCTTTTCTTTCTCCTGGAGTGCGCACTTAGCAATTGCTGTGGACAGACACTTTTGTAGTGCAGCCGTGGCGTCTTGCTCTTTATCAAGTCGTCCATAGAGGCAATCAATATCATTCCATGCAGATTGAAGTGCCTGCATTAAGGCATCTTTACCTTGGTTAAAAGCGTCCTCTTCCGGGGGACTTCCGGTGATGTCACCGCCGATGGTTTGCTAGTGGAGGAGCTCCCGGCACCCTCGCATAAAAAGCTACTAGAATAGGCACTTTCCCCCACCCCAAACTCCCTGAATGTGGCTCCCACCGCGACATCTAGCACCGGAGAGATGACAGGGAAGGCGCAAAAGAAGAACCCAAACCCTGTCACCAAGTTCTTTGCTCCGGCACAGCGCCTGGTAGACATCAGCCCTGCAGGGCAAGATGGCGCCGAGGAGGAACCGGAGCACGAGGCGCGCAGCGGCCGACATAGCCCGATCGAGACGGACCCCCCCGTCCTAAATAAAGAATTTTTTGACTCCCTCATAGTCAAAATGAGGAGGGGGGTCCAGGAGGACACGGAGAAAGCCCTCCAAACCATACGAGCCGAGGTGGGAGCGCTGACGGAGCGGACGGAGGACCTTGAGGCAAAAATTGAGGGAGTAACTAACGAGCAGGCCGAAACCCATGAGGAGGTCTTGAGATGTGGGGAGGCGATCCGCGACCTGCAAAGTGCGCTCGAGGACCTTGAAAATAGGGAACGGAGGCAGAACATCCGCCTCAGAAATATCCCTGAAGCTATTACCCAAGAGGAACTGCAGCCCTATCTCCGCAGACTCTTCTTGCAGCTTGTGCCCGACCTGTCTGAGCACGACCTGCATACCGACCGAGCCCACAGAGCCCTAGGACCGAAGCCATCAGACCCCAACCGGCACAGAGATGTGGTGCTCAGAATGCACGCTTACTCTGCAAAAGAACGAATCATGGCGGCTGCCAAGGATCTGCGCTCCGTGACGATGGACGGAGTGGCAATCCAGCTCTTCAACGACCTCTCCCGCATAACAATAAATAAAAGAAACGCGATGCGACCGCTTACCTCCCACCTCAGAGACCAAGGGGTTAAATACCGCTGGGGATTCCCCTTTAAGTTAGTGGTGCTCCGCAATGGCCGCCACTACACGGTGTCTGCCCCTGAAGATGTGAAAAGCATCCTCTTCCTTTTCAACTATTCCTGGGGTGATTCTGCTAGTCGCCTTAGGTTGCAGCATATCTCTGTTCCCTTCTAACGCAGGCTTTCCTGATGTTGAAGGGTCATCCTTAATTCCTTCTGCAACTTCCACTGTAACGGGAGAACCTCCTTTCTTCTTTTTCTTTCTCTTTGCCTTGAGAAGCTCTGAAGAATCAGTGGTACTGTGTTCACATTTATTCCTCAAGACTGTTTTCAAAGTGGGAACCATAGTTTCAGACATAGGGAACCTAAACTTCCCAAGAAAACCAGTAAAGAGGAAATGTGTCTTTAAATCAGAAGCATTGGAATAACAACAGAAATATTAGGCACAACAGGGAAACAAAAGATAGGAGGGCTGACCTTTAAATTTGAGATTAGAGATTTGAGATTAGCATCAGTCACAGAAATATCATAAATTGCAAGGTAATCCATAGACAGATAAACTTGCAGTACCTCTGAAACTTTTATAATCAGGTATATGAATATCACAGAAACTTTTATAATCAGGTATATGAATATCACAGATGGCAGGAAACTAACTACAGAGAAACTTGCAGTTAGATCTGAAACTTTTAGAATCAAGCATAGAAATATCACAGATTGCAGGAAAAGTACAGCGAGCAGCAAAAAAACAAAAAACAATGGGATTACTCTTCTTGTCTTTTGAAATGGGACCCTGTGAAACAGCAGTATATAGAAGCAGAAAAATCAAAGTAACGCATGTCTGTTTTTAGACATGCAAGTCTAAGGCTAAGGCCTCGCTCCCAGAGTCAGCGCTCCCGTGCTGCATACAGGCGGGGCGCTGACAGACACAGACCGCGATATGTAGGGAGCGGGAGCCGGAGCGGGAGGTGGGCGGGAGTGGGAGGCTTGACAGGGAGGGGGGGCGTGGCTTGAGCGGAGGGACCCACTACTCTCCCCCCCCTCCCTCCACGGCTCGGGCTGGAGCTGCTGATTTTTAAGGTAAGTAAGCAACACACACACGCAGGCACTCATACACACACACACGCGCACACACACAGACAGACAGAGGCAGGCACTCACGCACTCAGACACACTGACAGGCACTCACGCACTCAGGCACACACACAGGCACACACAGACAGACAGAGGCAGGCACTCACGCACTCAGGCACACACATACACACACACAGACAGGCACGCACGCACTCAGACACACACAGAGGCAAGCACTCACGCACTCAGACACACAGACAGGCACTCACGCACTCAGGCACACTCATACACTCCTCCCCGCTCCCCGAAGCCTCTCCTCCTCCCAAAGCCTCCCCTCCCCATTGGCTCACAGCCACACCATGTGACGCGTCAACGCTAGGGAACACCATTCTCTTGTATCCCCTAGCGGCTGACGCGCCACAGCGTGTAGTCAGCTATGCAGCCAGTGGGGACCGGGACCGGCTCCGCAGGATTCCCCTGCTGGTGGGGAACTCGCGTGTGGCCGCCTGCGCCATCGAGCGCAGCGGGACCGAGGCCTAAATATCTGTAGTGGCCCAACCAGGTAATGCAGAGAGAGACAAACCTTGTCTTGAAAATGAAAGTATGAGAGTCTGAAGTGGGGACACCAGGTTTAACACACCATGAAGTGTGCACTTTTAATTTTTGTTTTATAGATCTTTTCTGGATGTGCAGAAAAGCAGCCCCCTATTCCAGATTGCATTTCTTCATTTAAAGTAAAAAAAAAAAATGTCATCTTGTTTGTATATTTCAGTGATACTATTGAATTCCTGTACTGGACTTCAGGTCTTCTACATTAATATTATATAAGTATTCACTGTTTTATTTATTTTTTGCGTTATCACTCTATGTTACATTTGTATCTTTATTTATTCACATTTTCATTGAGAGGAGCGCTGATTGTTTCTTCTCCTTTTTTACACACATATACAGTTGTGTGAAAAAGAAAGTACGCCCTCTTTGAATTCTATGGTTTTACATATCAGGACATAATAACAATCATCTGTTCCTTAGCAGGTCTAAAAATTAGGTAAATACAACCTCAGATGAACAACACATGACATATTACACCGTGTCATGATTTATTTAACAAAAATAAAGCCAAAATGTAATGTGCTGTTGTTCATCTTAGGTTGTATTTACCTAATTTTAAGACCTGCTAAGGAACAGATGATTGTTATTATGTCCTGATATGTAAAGCCATAGAATTCAAAGAGGGTGTACTTTCTTTTTCATACAGCTGTATGGGTTTATGTGTATGATATGAGGGGAAGGTAAGCGCTCACAGACAAAAATATGGGGGAGAGAAAGCAACTAATAAACCATAAATATGTAAGGAACAGTATAGCTATAAGCTAGCTAGATGAAGTAGCATGAAGATATCTAATTGAAATGTGTGAGAGACAAAAAAACAGTATCATACTAAAAAAAAAGTCCTGAAAAATATATTTATAAAAAATAATGATGGAGCAAGGAAGGTGTCCTTGGACAAGACAGAGTTCAGTCTGAATAGTCCTCTGAGTGATGGTAACTGGGGAGTCTCACAGTATCACAGATAATGTTTGTGTGTTCAATCCTATTGGAAGTGTTGCTGCTGCTTCTGGATAGGGGAATCCTCAGTTTCCAGACAGTGAAAATGGAACATCTAGAATACAGGAGCACAAACCAACACAGTCCACCTGGAGTAGATTATTAAAACACATTTAATAGGGTATACAAAACTATAAAAATACAAAAATGCATAGGCAATGACAGTAATAAGGAGAGCTTATCTGTTTAGAGTAACTGTGGTCCCGTAGCTCCGTTCAGCTGGCTACAGTGACGTCCGCACTACAGTTGTGGTGATGTCACTCCGGTAAAGATATGGATCAGTGACAGGGACAAAACCCCTCAGATACTTTCTCCAACGCGTTTCGCAACTTAGACATGTTGCTTCATCAACAGAGTCATATGATACCCACAGATTAGATAATAGATGGCTCTCATCTAATTTTTAGTATTGTAGAATCCTTGTATTTTTATTAGATGCATTTTTAATATGTATGGTTGTTTATATAAATGTGAATGATTGATATTTAGATAATCTGTTTTAAGTGTACATCAGATGCTAATTACGTTTTTGACCAATAGGGTAGCTTAGGCTAGGTACATAAGCACTAGGGTCAGTATAGTGATTAAAACCCTTGAAGAAGCTGTCACGGTAACTTGTGATAGGCTATAATAATACACACCAAAAATATCTGTGGGTTGAATTGAACATGACTTAGATATAATAAATACAGTTTATTCCTTAAAGAAGGTGAACACACAATACACTGGCGACACACTTTATTCGAGCTCGGCTAGTCCCACGAATTCGGGTATACCCGGGTGTATTGAGGTTTGTGACTGTTTTCTGCCCGAGTGCATTGCGTTATTTTCCAGGCAGGGATTGAAGCATTTTATTCCCGCTGGCTGCAATACTGCACAGTATATATATATATATACTGCATTACAATTCATGAATTTATGCCATCTGGTAGACACGCGAAGCATTGCAGCCTATTAAATCCTAATCATTATCATTTAACAGATCAGCCGCCCGTCAGCCAGGCATGAACCCAGGCTGGGAAGGCAAACGCAACGGGGCTTGTCAGAGGTGAGGAGCGGCGCATTCCAGGTATCTGCCAGGTACATACTGGGTATTTGCTCGAATAAAGTGTGTCGGTGCAGTATATACAAATAACAGGCAAAATATAGACACTTACTTAAGGGGTTGGACAAGAAAGCAATCAGGATACAGGATTGGCAATTTCTTCCACAATACAGGTTCAGATGTAGACATCACGAAAAGACACGAATACCACTGAGTATAGGATTGACACTGGTTTACATGCAATTCCAGTCCTATACTTTATTATTGAGTGCAGGCCATTGTAGAACAATTACCTGCACCCAATCTCTCCTTGCCACCTCACCTGAGGGGCACCTTAATACCTGCCCACTGGTTGGGTAATATTCTAATCAGGGGCTTATTTCCCTAACCCCCCGCCCACAAGCTTGGCATCTTAAAGTCTGGCTTTGCCAGGATACCCCTTGTCCAAGGTGTGAAGTACAACACTTAATATCAAGTACCCATGTCCTGCATTCCTTTGTGTTCGCATACACAGGCAGGGTGGGGGAGTCTTTGATCAGGAGTTTATGAAAGACCACTTGTCTCCCTCCCTGACCATTAACATAACATATGGGCTCTGAGTTTTCATACCAGACCCAAAACAAAATTCATACTTTAATACCTTCACATATTAAAATAATCCGTTCTGCTGGGCCCAGTGGGCTGAAACCTGCCAACCCCTCATGCCGGAGGTGACTCTCCATGGTGGCCAAGTTTCAGCTCTCTGCGACCCCCAGAACCGGAGATACAAAAAACAAGTTAAAATTCTTATTACTTTAATGCAGGATTCTCCGCTCTAAAAATGAATCTCTGCTTTTCACTCTTTCCCATTGAAATCAACGGGCTCCGCCGCTATAGGCTTTCAATGGAGCAACTCTGCCATTGAAGTCTATGGGCTCCACCGCTTTAGACTTTCAATGGAGCAACTCCGCTATTGAAGTCTATGGGAAAACCACAGTTCTTTACATTTGTCCATACTCCGTATGGTTGTTCGGAGAGTGCTGGAAATGGCCATGCAGTCATGCCAGAGCAGTGACTACATGCGACCCAAATCCCAGCCCTCTGGTCCTCGCAGAACCGGAGATATGGACTTACACATTCTACAGTTTCGGACTTAGCCGTTTTAACGCCACGCAGCTTTTCCCCCCATTGGAATCAATGACCGGCTCCGCCATAGGGAATGCATGGGTGAGCGCCGCCATGGGATTCAATGGGACCCCGCTCTGCCATTAGAGTCAATGGCGCGACCCTCCTGCTGAGCTCCACCCTTTACGGGGGTCCCTCATTCTCGGACCCGGTGGTGGTCGTGTGTAGGGGTTCCTAGGGGCTAGGCGCAACAAGAATTTTATTTCTGGGTGCCCTAGAACCTAAGATTCCCCTGCCAATTGTAGTTGACCTTGAACTAGTAGTGATAAAAGCTCTCTTTAAGAAAATGTATCCGCTTTTGCGGTCTGCAGTTTGGATGGTTGCCAACCCGTTCCTGGAGGTCAGCGTCGAGGAATCCCCATTGAAGTCAATGGCTCCATTGACTTACAATGGGAAACCGCTGCTCCTCCTCTCGGACGCCACCTGCTGGTCTTCTATGGAAACGGGCCCAAACCGCCAGATCCGCCATTGGAATGCATGGAGCTGCAATGGCGACCAATGGGAGGCTGCAAAATGGGGCTTGAATAGGCGGGAAAAGGGAACAAAGGGCTATAAACACTGAATTAACGTTAACCCCTTCCCTCCCGCATCAACCCCAGTGTATGTGTTGGTGCAAACACTGGAATGAGAACAATACATTTTTACAGGGGAATATACATTTGGATTCTGAAGCAGGGTAAAAACACATTACTGGACCGCAGTCCAGTTAACCCCTTGCTTCCCAAGTGAGAGCAGGGGGTGCCCAAATGGAGTGTAACCCCTTTAATACCGAGCCAAACCGCCTCTCCCATGACAGAAGCCGACAGGTGAAACGCATAAGGTGAAGGAGCATTCCTCAGAAGTAAACCAGGCGAGGAAGGAATCCCCAATCTGGTGCTTTGAGTAACAGTGCGAGTCACCGGGAACCTGATTATGTCATCGTGAGGGCGGAGTCAGAATGAGACGTGAGGAGGTCGGCATCTTGGGAGCTTCGTACGAGTCTTGTTTGCTTCTCAGGGCTCAAAATGTTACATATTCATTTACGTGCATTCATTTTCTAATCAAAAATAAAAAGATGATCTATGCTATGTGCACTTTTATGTCTTCCTGAGATGAGTTCAGAGAGTCTGCAGAGGAGAGTGAGACCACAATCCCACGTCCCACCGGTTCCTGTAAAAGCCACGAGTTCCAGTATACATACGCATTCCATATTGGAGACGCGCTAAGTTGAAAGAAAACTGGATGTAAGTACAATTCTGATCAGTGAGGGAGTGCGACATTTCCAGGACGTACCACCCAATGTTTCTTCTTATTTTTTCTTTTCCTGTGTTTCGTTTTTGTGCCCAGGTATTTTTTACATACGGACTTTCTATTTTTCAACATTTGTGGGGTTGAGGACCCTTTGGCAGCATTAATAGGGACAGTAGAGATAGTCTAGATTATATGTACAGCATGATTTTATATTGCACTATTGGCGATTTATATTGTGCTTTCTAAGTTTTCTTTATAATAAATATTGTATTGGATGACCCCTACATCACAGTAATCAGCTCTCACAGTACATCAATGTTACCGTAATAAGAAACTACCTGGGTATTTCAAGGTGAAGTATGCAAATAATGTTTAATACTTGGTTAGGTAAACACAGTGAATAACAAATATATCAAATAAGTAAACATGGGAAGGATGTTGATCCAGGGAGTAAACTGATTGCCAGTATTTGGGGTCAGGAAGGAATTTATTTTTCCCCTTATGAGATATCATTAGATGATATTTCGCTGGGGTTTTTCGTTTGCCTTCCTATGGATATATATACTGTAATTACAATATAGAATAAAGTATCTGTCCTCTATATTTAGCATAGGCTGAACTTGCTGGACGTGTTTTTTTTTTCAAACTCATCTACTATGTAACTATTGTCTTCTTTTTTTCTTCTACTGTTTTCTGGTTGTATTGTCATAGAGAGCCAACGTTTGGATTAGCAATGTATATGTTTGGGTTTCCTTATATATTACTTTGCATTATTTTTTTTAATAAAGAAAATAACAATCCTTAAAAAATATAGAGTAATGTACCAACATAAAAAATAGTTTGTTTTAATGCACTGCACAATGTTTTGCTTGTGTCTACATTAAATGCAAGCAAAACATTTCTACATCTCCCGATATATATTATCACGCTGCAGCTGCACCATGGGTTGCAATAACATTGGCAAAATTAAAGGAAAAAATGACAAACTTGTAAATTAAAGTCAAGTATACAGTATATATTACCTTTAGTGCCTATTCAAGGAAGAGCCTTTTTTCTGCCAAAATATTTTGAGAGCAGCAACCAATGCATGAATATGAATACACCCCCACACATACAATACATGATACATACATATACTGCGTACACACACTAATAGGTTTATATAAGCATGGCAAACTTACTTCAATCAGAGTTAGGGAAAGAAAAAAAATAAACCCCCCCCCCTCTGACTCACCTCCCCTTTCTCACTCTCTCTCCCTCTCCCACTTCTCTCATTTTCTCCCCCTCACTCAACTACACACACACACACACTCTATTCTTCCTCCACTCCCACACACTCAAGTTAAGAATTGTATCTTGGGACGCGATAAGAGGATGGGAAATGTCATACTGGTTAATATTCTTAGCAGTATGTATTTATCTGCCACCACTAGAGGTCAGCATCTCATGTACAAAAGAATACCACTTGGTAATAGCTCCAGTGTGAAGCTTGAGAATTGCTGCAGTCGTGTAATAAACATGCATATTGATGCTGTTAGACAGGATGCTCATGCTATGCTTTGTCAATTTGGAAGGATTTTCTGGCCTCTACCATACAGCAGGTCTACAAAAACAATATTTAGTACCATTTGCCTTGTCTTTCCTTTTCTCTTCGTGATTGCGTACATACACCATAGAGAAATTCTCAGTACTTTAACCCTTCAGAGAAACATTGCTTTAAATATAATTTTTTGCAGGACCTTTAGAAAAAATGGCTAATATTGCTTTCCTACTTCATTTGTGTTGCACTGGTGAGTTTACCCTGGCACAGGCATAGTACCTGAGCTTTTACTGGGGGGCCTCGTTAACAGACTTTATTCAATATAATGCACCTGTGATCTCAAATAGTGCACTGCGGGGCATGTAATGTCCTTCTAAAGGTGATGGATGTTTTCTTTCATTTCATTGTTAGCACTTTCTGTAAGTGTGGGAGGTGATACCATGTTAGTGCCTACAATAAAGACTGTTTTTCATTACAAAACCCGGGTAAAGATGATACCTTTTCATGGCTAACTGGTGTTATAAAGCAATTACAGACAGTCCTCGGTTATCCAACAGAATTCGCTCTGGAAGTAGCGTTGGATAGTGAAACCGTTATAAAGTGAGTCCCATGTTAATCAGTGGCGGTGAGCGTTGGATAACACATTCCAGCATCGAAAAACATCCCTTAGTGTTGCATTGTAAAGCATTGGATATGCCATTTGTTGTAAAGTGAAGCATTGGATAACGACTACCTGTATATGTTTTTAGAAACCCCACTGCAGGCAACTGCAATCCAGAGAACTTGATTTGCTCTTGTAATATCATCAAGTTATCATCTTTACCCTGCATTTGCTTTTATTTTGTTTCTGGAAAACACTGCCTGTAACAATTTAAAATAAAAGTATAGACTGACACCGGGTAAATGTAAATGTGGTGTATTTAACACATTCAATATTTTAGTGTGCAACGCATTGTGGAGCATTAAAGGGGTTAAGATTAGCTTTGTAGTCAAATGCTTCTCTATAAGGGCACCTAACACTGTGTTTATATGATACAGTAGCTCCACTGGAAGCTAAAAGGCAGCAGCTGTCTCTCTACTATGGGGTAGACAAGCAAATATCATGTCAGTTTGGATCAGAAATCAATAATATGGTATATTATAGTGCAACCTACATACTGATTATGTAATTGCAGAGGTTAAATGTATCAGCACCATACACAGAAAAAAAAAAACAATGGTGTGGGTGTTCATAGGGAGAATGTTTTAAGCATAGTATGTGTGCATGTGTACGTAAGTGTGCACATGTGTATGACAAAGATAGGGAAAAACAGGCACTCTCGAGAACTGTATACATTGAAAAAACTGTTTGTATTCCTCTTTATTCCTCTAGACAAAGGTCCTGCAATGGGACCCAAACGTTGATCTAAAAATCGTTTATTCAATATTTACAGTTCCTGAGAGTGCCTGTTTCCCCCCCCTATTTTTGTACTGCTCTAACAGAGCACCCAGGCGAGTTTGCCAGTTGTTTTGTTATTTTATACACACACACACACATGTTGCATGTACGTGTAACATGTTGTATAAGATACAATGCTTCACTCCATATTGTACATATTCACTAATGCACGGAGCGCTTTGAGTGGACCTCCCTTGAACTTTTCTCTCCTCATTATGGACTTTATAATCTCTATATGAATTTACCACTTCTCTATTTACTGAGAACACATGGAGCCATCACCCGGCGTTCTGGACCTCCCAGCATATCATTAAGATGAGTATGGTATTTTTTTGCACTGGATTTCAATGGTAATTTATAGGACTATATTTGTAATTTACAGATTACTCCCACCATGCTTATATCTGGTAATATGACTTCATGTTCACTATTATGTTGAACTTAGACATCTATACACTATATATTTAAGCTGTGCATTAATTACTCATGCATTTTGCGTTTGTCAGAAGTATGTAGTTTCACTTAATTCTACTCTAAGTTATTGAATTTTCCACCTGGTGGTAATTTTCATGTATGATACTTTTCATTGTTCTAAGGTCATTGTTACTAGTATCTTACAGTGATGGCCGGCCGGTCGTGAGTAAATTGGGTACTTTGTCCCCAATGCACTCAATGTGATATTGTGCCTGATTATTATTGGTCTCTTTTGTATCATTACTTATT